>NC_140988.1:258115083-258711142 GCF_052327205.1 Somniosus microcephalus | reverse complement strand
CCTTCACTCAGCACTTCCTCAACTGAGGCATATACCAGAAGCATGGGAGCCATTTATTTCCTTCCTTTCTGGGCATTAGAATGAGGAAGAAGACCAGCTGCGGCACCAGCAGAACCAGGGAACAACAGCAGCACCAACAGGAGCGCCAAGCTGCTGCTCACCCACCTGAAGCTGCACAGGCCAGAAGGGGCCAGCACATGGAAGCCCGTCGGCGCAGGAGATACCCCCCAAACAGGGTCTACAGACACAGTGTCAGCTACATCAACATGTCTGAGCAGCAGTGCCAAAGGCAGCTCTGACTTTCACGACAGGTAGTGGGTGACATCTGCGCAATGCTGCAACAAGACCTGGAGCCCAGAGGACCAGGTGGACAACCCTTACCAGTGGCCGTCAAAGTCACCACCGCACTCAAATTTTTTGCCTCAGGCTCATTCCAGGGATCAGCAGCAGACGTCCGCGGCATCTCCCAGGCGGCCGCACACACTTGCATCACGCAGGTAACCGATGCCCTCTTTGCCATCGCACACAATCACATCCATTTCACCAAGGATCAAGTAAGTGTGATGGCGCGTGCGGTTGGATTAGCTAATCTGGCAGCTTTCCAAGGGTGCAAGGCGTCGTTGACTGCACACTTGTGGCCCTTAAGGCACCCCATCGCAATCCAGGTATTTTTGTCAACCGCAAGGGCTTCCACTCCCTTAACGTTTAGCTGGTGTGTGACCACAAGAAGGAAATTTTGCATGTTTGTGCCAAGTACCCTGGCAGTTGCCATGACTCCTTCATACTGCGCCAGTCTAGTGTGCCTCTGCTCTTCAGTCCACCAGACCAACTTAACGGATGGCTACTTGGAGACAAGGGCTACCCCCTGAGGACGTGGCTAATGACGCCGTTGAGGAGGCCAGGCAACGAAGCTGAGGAGCGCTACAACTCCAGCCATTATCAAGCAAACCATCAGTTTGCTGAAGATGCGCTTCAGATGCCTGGATAGATCAGGTGGAGCCCTGCAGTACTCAGCAGCCAGGGTCTCCAGGATCGCTGTGGTTTGCTGTGCACTTCACAACATGGCACAGCATCGTGGCTTGCAGATTCCTGAGGACCAAGTGGCTCCTCACTTATCCTCCTCAGATGAGGAGGAGGAGGAGAGCGAAAACGAACATCTTGCAGAGGCCCATCAACCAGCCGCAGCAGTACGCGAGAACATAGCTGCCCGGGATGCAAGGAACGCACTCATCTTTGCCAGATTTGCTTAGCCTAGCCACTGAAGGACTTTTGCCTCGCATCTTCTTAGCTGAGCATCGACAATGGCCAAGAGCCAGCTGACTCCTAGCAATTTGACCACCATAATGACAATTGCAAGCAATCCTAAGCCCTCAATGTGGAAGTCCCATTCGCGAAATGACACACGCCACAACTACACCATTAGCCATCAGATTTTTTATGTACATAATTCATACGATGGCTTTTACACATAAAACATCAAATTTCACCCAAGCGACTACCCTTGTGACTATTTGTGCAGTATCTTTCTCTTACGCGTGCTCCTACATGGTGCTTCCCCTGTGGCTTCAGCAGATGTCGAGGCCCCTTGCTCACTTTCTTGCTGCTCCTGTCTCGACACCTTTGGCGGGCGTCCTCTGGGGTGGCGAACCTGTGAGGGCTCATCAGCAGTCTGCTGCTCCTGCGGCTGTGCAGGGGTTGAGATGCCTATCTCACGTGGGTGTGGACTCCGGTGGGGCTCTGACCGAGGGCTCTGCAGTGGCATGGAAGTGTGAGCGCTTGGAGAGGAGCCCCTACTTCCTTGATGTCTGCCACCAACTTCTGTCTCATGGGTCAGGTGTCCCTCAGCGCTTGCAAGTGGCTTGAGAGCACCTTGCTGCACATCAGGTGGGCCATGGGGACCCGTATCTGCACTGGCAGCCCTACTCAGAGGGCCTGCCATGAAGGTCTGGTTTCCCTGTTCAATAGCTGACCATTGCTCCTCCAGAGATGTCAGTCTATTCTGAACACTCACCATGTTTTCAACACTCTGGCGACTTAGCTCCTCCATGGCCGTAGCCATCCTCTCCTCTACTGTAGCCATCCTTTCCATGGAGGTTGCCATCCTTTCTGTGGTGATGCGTTCATGCGCCAATGACTCCACAAAGGCTCTGCTCATGTTCGCTATGGACTCCTCCATTCGCTCCACACTCGCAGCGACCCTGGAGACAAAACCTGCCAGAGACTCCTGCATCTTTTCCTGGAGTGCCATCACCGCTGATACTGTGGATGGACCCAGAGGCAGAGGGTCGATATGCAGCTGAGCCGAGCTGGCAGTGTCCTGCGCCCTTCGACTCGGACTCTCCACTGCTGTCCCTGTCTCCACAATCTGCTGATGCTCACTTGTGAGCTGTGATACACCAGGTGACAACACTACTCTATGTCCCGAAGGTCCCACCGAGGTGTGATTGTCTGCGCTGGTGCTGGGTGCACTGAATTCTGCTGACGCTGCACCCTCAGAGGTTGCAGCTTCCTCTGAGGAGTCTGGAGGCTCAGCCTGTTCCTCCTGGCTAGTGGGGACGGGTGCTTGCGATAGTCCTGTGGGGCAGTAAAGGAAAGAGTCAGAAATGTGATGCCAAAGTTACATGTACATTGCATATTGCAGATGATCATTAGTTCATCTGTTAGAGCTTCTGAAACATTATCAGCAACTCATGCAATGTCAATGAGAGAGATGGAAAACTATTCTGTCAGCAGCTTGGTGTGATGCACCCTACTGTCCGTCCCCCACATGCGTATCGTCCTCCACTCCTACGATCTCCAGGACTGCCTCCTCCCAGGGGTGAGATGGGCTACTGATGGTGGCCCTCCTCCTGTCCTCACTCATTCTCTTTTATTGTGAGCTCTCTTTTCCTGCAATGAGGGAGACAAGTGGAGGCTGAGTGAGAATGAAGGAGTGAGTGTAGAGAATCCATAGCATAGATGCTTAGAAGGAGACAAAGGTGGAGTGAGGTGGCAAGACCAAGGGCCCTCCCTGTGTGTTGTCAGTTGTTTTCATAGCATCAGAGTGATAGGGAGTGTGAGGGCTGCATAGTCGAATAGTTAGGTGACTGTGACCATCGAGAGAGAGGGAATGGGTAAGGGTGCATGGATGTCAGTGTCAAGTGGGATGTGGAGGAAGAGATTGCTAAAGCTGAGTGCTGGTGAGGAAAGGCAATGGGGATCAGATTGAGAGTGATGGGAAATTCATACTCACTTTTTCAGTGCGCTGAAGGTCATGAAATCTGTTCCTGCACTGAAGCCAGGTTCTCTGGGTAGACGATAAGGAGTTGACCTCCTCTGCCTCTGTCGCTGGCCATTGTGACTCCAGGTTCCTCTAACAGTAAATGCCAAAAGGCTGGCAGCCTGCAGAAGAAGCAAGGCTTGTTGCAGGCCTTAAATGCAGCAGCAATAATGACGTTGTTGCGACTTTCTGACTGGAAATATTAATTTGCCATGGGTTTCCACACGCTGGAACTCAATTGGGCAATTAAGTTAAAGTTGCATCAATCTCCCACATCAAATTAGATTCGTGTGAATAACACGAAATGCGGATTACACGAGACCAACCCGCACCTGAATGAAAACCCAGCCCAATGGATGCATTGATTGTCATCTTCCAAAATTCCATTGATTCTGGAACGGTTCCTGCGGATTGGAAGGTAGCAAATGGAACACCGCTATTTAAGAAAGGAGGGAGAGAGAAATTGGGGAACTATAGACCAGTTAGCCTGACATCAGTAGTAGGGAAAATGCTAGAATCTATTATTAAGGACATGGTAACAGGGCACTTAGAAAATAATAATAGGATTGGCAGAGTCAACACGGATTTATGAAAGGGAAATCATGTTTGATGAATCTGTTCTGGACTGATGGACCATTTTATATGCAGATAGCACCCTCTGGTGGTGGTTATGTGTTAGCAGTGTTTGTGTGGGAGGAGAGGTCATTTGACCTTTCTACCTTTCTTCCTGTGTGAGAGGTCATTTGACCTTTCTACCTTTCTTCCTGTGTGACCCAGGAAGTAGAATCCCAGGAAGTGGAATTCCAGGAAGAACCTGGCTTGAGTAATGGAGAATTCCATGAGGGATTTGCAATCCAATGTAATCTGATCTTCTATGTTAGGCCAGGCACAATATCTGTGAGTATCTTTGTCTATTAGCATGATAGTAACTTTGTCAGTATAGTATTTTGATAACACTATGTTTATAAAAGGTTACTATTTGATCATTACAGAAGTTAGTCCAAATGTTAGTTAGTTATATAATTAGTCTATTCTACTGTTGTAAATGTGTTATATCTTATGTAATATTGAATGTATAGTACTTAGTTTTATGTACAAAACATACTTTGTCTTTGTTTACAGTTTCGCAAATTTGTTCAAGTAAAGCTTCAAAACAGCAAACGGCTTCATGAGGAATTATTTTGAATAAGTGTTTAACTTGCTGGATAACTAGATAGGAGCACGTCTAGCGAGGCCAGTACAGTGAAAAGATACAGTGAAAAGATAGCAATACGGCTAGCTGTGAACAGTGGAGCAGCAGGAACTCAGAGCGAGCCTTAACCTCGTAGACCACACCTACCTCTCATCAACATGTCAGAAGATAATAACGAAAATGCTTTGCAGTGAGGAGGGGACCTTAAACAGGCAGACAAAACTGTAGAATGTGACAATTGGTCTATAAGCTCCGGTTCCTACAGATCGCAAGCTGGTTCACGGTCATCAGGTGGTTTTAGAGTAAGCGTGGCCATCGCCAGAGCATGGGCTAAGCTAGTAGCAGCTCAAGCCAGAGCTGCGCATGCGAACAGTGAAATAGAAATAAAAGTAAGACAGGCCCGTCTTCAAGCTGAACCCCAAGCCGAACAGGCCCGATTCCAAGCCGAACAGGCCTGACTCCAAGCTGAATTCCAAGCCGACCAGGCCCGTCACCAAGTGGAACGCCAGGCTGAACAGGCCCGTCTCCAAGCCACATTAGACGCTCTGCAGCAACAAAAAGAGATAGATGCTGCATTAGCTGAGACACAAGTATTTGAGGCAATTTTGGAGGGAGCTGATCCCGAGACAGCTTACAAACCTTTAATTCCCGTTTCGCAGCAGAGTCGACGATAGCGCACCATAGATTACGTGAGCGACCATGCCGACATACAGTTTACAGGAGAAAGGGATGAAGGCCCGCACATCTCTACAGAGGCAAGCACTTCGTATAACATGCCCCAAGTTGCCAACCAAGGTCAAAGTAGACAGCGTGCCTCAAGCTGCAGAGTCTCCCCCAGCAGAACGGAAGACACGGTGCAGAGGAATAGAATGCTGAATAGAGAAAGTCAGCAGCAAACCCCCTCTCGTTTCCTTGAGACCCCCAACAGAGCCCCTAGCCAAGGCAACCCTGGCACAGGTCTCAGCACCTACGACCTTGCCAAATACCTTGCACGCACCCAGCTGGTGACTACAGGGTTAACCAAGTTCGATGACAGGCCGGAGAATTATCGGGCTTGGAAGTCCTGTTTCCACGATGCCATATCGGGCTTAGGCCTGTCGGCAGGAGAATAGCTCGGCCTCCTTATCAAATGGCTCGGCCCAGAGTCCGCCGGACAGGCCTGCAGGATAAAAGCGGCCAATGTGGGACAGCTGCCAGAGGGGTTGCAGATGGCTTGGGTGAGGCTGGAAGAAAGCTACGGCTCGCCTGAAGCCATTGAAAGAGCTCTCTTTGACAGGTTGGAGAACTTTCCGAGGTTGACGAGTAAGGAACCCCAGAAGCTCCGCGACCTTGGAGATCTGCTGTCGGAACTCGAAGCCGCAAAGTAGGACAGCTACCAACCCAGTCTATCGTACTTAGACACTTCCAGAGGGGTAAGTCCCATCATTGAGAAGCTTCCATTTAACCTGCAGGAGAAGTGGATAACGTTTGGATCAAAGTTCAAGCTAAAGCACAACGTGGCGTTCCCACCATTCTCTGCATTCGTTAAATTCATCCGTAAAGAAGCCAAAGCCAGGAACGACCCCAGCTTCAACCTCTTCCCCTCCCACACAGCACTTGCCAGAAGAGACAAGTTTGACAGACATGGAAAGACACCAATATCTGTCCACAAAATGCAAGTGTCCTCAACTGAGAACACAAAGATTCAGAAGAAACCTGAGGATATGAGCAAACAATGCCCTATCCACAACAAGCCCCATCCTTTAAAGAAGTGCAGAGGCTTCAGGGAGATGTCCCTGGAAGATCGGAAACAATATCTTAAAGAGAACTTTATATGTTTCAAGTGCTGCTCTTCCACGAGCCATCTCGCCAAGAACTGCAAGGTAGAAGCAAAATGCACAGAATGTGAAAGTGATCAGCACATTTCAGCACTCCACCCAGGCCCAGCTCCTTGGAAATCAGAGTCGCCTCCTCCTGCTTCAGAGCACGGCGGGGAGAGAGAGGGAGCTGCCGGTCCGGAGATTACATCCAGGTGCACCGAGGTGTGTGGAGAAGGAGTGAGCGCAAGAGCATGCTCCAAGATATGCCTCGTTAATGTGTACCCTGTAGGACGTCGCCAGGAATCTGAAAAGGAGTATGCCTATAATCGTCTTAACTCACTCCGTCGCACACTAGAGAAGAAGCCAAAGATGAAAGCACACTTCCTAGAATTTGTAAAGAAAATGCTTGTCAACGATTATGCAGCGATAGCTCCTCCACTCCAGGAAGGCCAAGAGTGCTGGTACCTCCCTTCCTTCAGAGTCTATCACCCCAAAAAGCCAGAACAGATCCGCGTGGTGTTTGACTCCAGTGCACCATATTAGGGAGTCTCTCTCAACGACGTACTCCTCACGGGGCCTGATCTTAACAACAGCCTCTTGAGAGTACTCATGAGATCCAGGAAAGAGCCCGTCGCCATCACTGCTGATATCCAGCACATGTTTCATTGCTTCGTGGTGAGAGAAGACCACAGAGACTTCCTCCGCTTCCTGTGGTATCGGGACAATGACCCCAATAGAGACATTGTGGACTACAGAATGCGTGTCCATGTCTTTGGGAATAGCCCATCCCCTGCTGTCGCCATATACGGACTAAGGAGGGCTGCCAAGGAAGAAGACGACGACTTTGGCAGTGATGTGAGAGGGTTCATCGAATGAGAGTTCTACGTCGACGACGCACTGAAGTCATTCCCGACCGAAGCAGAGGCCATCAGTACCCTCGGACGAGCCCAGGAACTACTTGCACTATCCAACCTCAGGCTGCATAAGATAGCCTCTAACAGACCAGCAGTGATGGAGGCATTCCCCCCTGAAGATCGTGCTAAGGACGTCAAGGATCTAGACCTCTTCACTGATGACCTCCCCCTACAGCATAGCCTAGGAGTGTCTTGGAACATAGCAACAGACACGTTCACATTCCAAGTCTTAGATGCCAAGAAACCCTTCACACGTAGAGGAGTGCTCTCTACAGTCAACAGCCTATATGACCCTGTCGGCTTCTTAGCCCCTGTCACCATACAAGGCAGGCTGCTCCTCAGGGAACTCTCCACACGCGCTGAAGAGTGGGATTCACCTCTCCCTGAAGAGATGGAAGCAGCGTGGGACAGATGGAGAGACTCACTCCAAGACTTACAGGAGATCCGAATACCTCACTGCTATTCGTCTTTCTCTCCCTTAAATGCCCAATTCAAAGAGCTTTGCGTCTTTGCAGACACATCCGCTAAGGCCATTGCAAGTGTGGCTTATCTGAAGGTCACCACTCAAGATGGACAAAGCAAAATCGGCTTTGTCTTTGATAGGGGCAAGTTGGCGCCCCAGATTGGAACTGTGCGTAGCAGAACACAACCTACCCCCTCACAGCAGTCTACGGAAGCTGCATCCTATCGTCGACACCGATGGACTGCCTCTGAGGTGGTTCTTCTTCTGTCACCAGAGGACTCCAGTGACAAGTAGAGTTGGACTATGTGGAGTCGTTAACGACCCCAGGCGGGGAGTGTTCTGGACTGATGGACCATTTTATATGCAGGTAGCACCCTCTGGTGGTGGTTATGTTTTAGCAGTGTTTGTGTGGGAGGAGAGGTCATTTGACCTTTCTACCTTTCTTCCTGAGTGACCCAGGAAGTAGAATCCCAGGAAGTGGAATTCCAGGAAGAACCTGGCTTGAGTAATGGAGAATTCCATGAGGGATTTGCAATCCAATGTAATCTGATCTGCTATGTTAGGCCAGGTGCAATATCTGTGAGTATCTTTGTCTATTAGCATGATAGTAACTTTGTCAGTGTAGTATTTTGAAAACACTATGTTTATAAAAGGTTAACATTTGATAGTTGCAGAAGTTAGTCCAAATGTTAGTTAGTTATATAATTAGTCTATTCTACTGTTGTAAATATGTTATATCTTATGTAATATCAAATGTATAGTATTTAGTTTTATGTACAAAACATACTTTGTCTTTGTTTACAGTTTCACAAATTTGTTTAAGTAAAGCTTCAAAACAGCAAACGGCTTCACGAGGAATTATTTTGAATATAAGTGTTTAACTTGCTGGATAACTAGATAGGAGCACGTCTAGCGAGGCCAGTACGGAATCTGTTAGAGTTTTTGAGGTTGTAACTAGCAGAATAGTGTAGGATTCGCAAAATTGAACTTTATATTATAAAGGGTCGAATGGCAGAAGAGGCCATGATTTTAAAGACTATTTTAAAAGAAGCCCAGAAAAAGGGGCATACAAAATGGCCGCCAGACCCCGTGATCAACTTATTGGGACACTTTAAAATGGTTCCTGCAAATCCTCAGACAGCTTTGTGGATTCAGCCCAAAGTAAGTTCTGGAAGCCGTTTCTGAGAGAACGAAACCAGACACCCACATATATACATATAGATTGGATGCAGATCCAGTCAAGATCGGCCTGTAGATAAAGGCCGTCTAAATGTTGACCCAGACAAAAGGGAACAGTTTCATATTCATGAGAAGAGCATCAAGGGCCCATTAAGGACATCACCAGGACATTAAAAACAATGAAGGTCATTCCAGACCAGAGATGGCCCGTTACCGGCCATCCAAGAACAGTTTAAAATATAATGGCCCAGTAATTCGGGTCCAAATGCGGGAGTACGGTCTGGGTACTCACGCATCTGGCCGGATGAAATGCCGCCGTTCAGGAAACACCGTGCATGCGGAGAATGCCGGCATTTCCGGTCCTCTGAACGAAGGGGTTCAGAGGCACAGCGCGTGCGACTGCACAGGCAGCGCGTGCGCAGTGAACTTCGTCGATTTCATTCATGGATTCAGTGAGGGTAAGTCCTGACAACTTACACATGAAAAAAGCAGGAGTAAAGCTATCGAGAAGCTACGGAGGAAGGAGTCTGTCATCGTGGAGCTTCTGAAAGTCTTCAATTTCTGTTTGGGAAAGGGAGGAAACTTATTTTAAGAAAGGCTGAGGTAAGTTTAAAATTTTTTGTTTGTTTAAAACGGGTTTTCAGAACTGTAGTTAGAAGGAGCAACTGTGGCTGTGGCCAAGGCCTCATTGAATTTATTTTTATAAAATGTGAAATTTAATGTTTTAAAAATAATAAAATGCTTACAAAATGAAATTGTCATCAGTAATATTTAGTAAGTATGTATGTATGATTGTATGTATGTATTTATATTTTCCATTTAGGATGTGCATTTATGTATGTATTCCTTTCAGTATGTGGATGAATGTATTTATGTATGCAATTTAGAAAAAGATGTAGGCCTGTGATATTCATCAGGCGGGAAGGATGTGTTTGCAAGCCGTTAAAGCATGCTTCCTGTCATAGGCCGAGTTGATGTTATAGGCACTCAGTTTATTAAAATAAGTGTAACAACTATTTCCATTTACTCCGTACAGGTACGTCTGTGTGAGGAGTAGTCCTGTGAGCGAGGAACATGCCCTGGTGTAGAAATTTTGCCGTGATGCTATTTGTGTATTTGCTTCAAAGAAATAGGAATGCCAGGGAGCAACGTAGAAGATTGAGGAACCATGACCCTCTCCTGATCAGAAGGAACAACTACCCACCCCACAGAGTTTACAGGGAGAGGCGATCATTTGAAATGCTGTCCGAGGAGTTGTGTATCAGGCGGCTGCGCTTCAGTAAAGAGGCAATTGGACGACTATGTGACATGTTGAAGGCAGACTTGGAGCCATGCTCGAAGACCCACACTGCCTTGTCAGTGAACATGAAGGTTACCACAGCATTGAACTTCTTTGCAAGTGGATCATTTCAAGCAGGCACCGGTGACATAACCAACATCTCTAAGAATGCTGCGAGGGTCTGCATTCAGCAGGTCACAGCAGCCATTTGCCGTAGGATTTCTGATTTCTTTATGTATGACTTGTCCACTCGTCATCAGAAGGAGATGGCCTTAGCATTTCATCGCATTGCTGGATTCCCCAAAGTGATTGGGGCCGTCGATGGAACACATATTGCATTGAAGGCACCCAAGGATGCACCTGTGACATTCATTAACAGGAAGGGGTATCATTCATTGAATGTAATGATATTATGTGATGCGCACCTGAGGATCCTAAACGTTAATTCAGGACACCGGGGAAGTAATCATGACTCCTTCGTCCTCCGTAACTCTAAATTGTATGATTCTCTCAGCAAATTGCCTACAGGATCCGCATGGATATTGGGCGACAAGGGCTACCCGCTAAAACCATGGCTGATGACCCCCTGCCACAATACCATTAATGAGTCTCAGGAGAGATACAACCATGCACACGTGTCTACACGTCAAGTGGTGGAGAGGACAATAGGAGTTCTGAAATCACGCTTCCGGTGCCTGGATAGGTCAGGGGGGACCTTTCAGTACTCTCACCAGAAAGTGGCAAGGATTGTGCTGGCCTGTTGTGCTTTGTACAACCTTGCCCTGCAGGAAGGACTGACCCTTAACAATGAGGAACAGCTGCCTGTTGAAGTGGAGGATGAAGACGATGGCATTGTGCATGTTGCCAGGCCTCATGGGGAGGAGCCAAGTGCCGCCGAATCTAAGGCTGCTCGCGAACTGCTGGTAGCCAACACCTTCACGCGGTAGTTACGCCCTGTACCTACCCCTCCCCCCGCAAGGCAAAGACAGAAGCAGACACATATTGAAGTGAAACAGTTACCTTTTATTGCATAATCAAACACTTTTCAGATTCTGTTTCAATGTTTAAAGTGAATAACTTGTAAATTTTAAGTAACAGTTATGAACTTTAAAAAAAATTATGGACAGGAACAGTGAGGAAGTGTTATTGGAAAGAGTTCGTCTTTACTTGTCTTTCTTTCTTCGTTCAAGGATGTTAATGACCTACTTTATGCAATTTAAAAATGTTAACGTTAACAGTTTGAAATCACTTTGTAAACAGGTTTAACTAATTTGTGTTTGATTCTTAGTGAAATTAAAAAAATTAAGATGCTAACTACCTCTTTTAACGTTTTGAAACATGTGCAAAATGGTGACTGTTAGAAAAGAAAGTGTAAACATTTTACAGTAATTTTTACTTTCTTACTGCAATACAGACATTCAAAGTGCAAACTAGCTATTTAACAGTTTTGTAACATTTGTTGTAAAAGTTTTTGAAGTTAAATAAAAGTTTACATTCTTTAAACATTGATTACTGGGTGTACTGCTGAAACGATAAGGTTACCTATCCTTTCCTTCATAAATAAACACTTGATTTTAAATATGTAAGAAAACATTTAACATTTAAATAAAGTGAAAAATGTAACTATTTAACGATTTGCCAACTGGCCTGTGTGACTGAGGGTTGAAGGTGGCGGAGTGAGCTGACGGTGGCACTCTAACGCTTCCTGCGCCTTTTCACTCCCCGTGACTGGAGCCCTCCAGATCTATTTGCAAGGGCCCTGTCAGATTGTTCCTGCTCTTCAGCAGCGGCTTGAGGAAAGGGTTGTTGCTGAGGCAATTCTACGCTGCCCTGCATCATGACTGGTGCAGCTGCTGGCTCCTGGGACCAAAGTGGCTCTGCACTGTGACCTGGGGAGGGCATTTGTGCTGGAGTCAGCGTTATGCCAGTAGTGATACATACAAGCGAATTAAGTAGTGCAATCATAGTTTCATTAAGCACCCCTAACTGCGATGATATCTGATTAAGAGAATTATCATTAAGCACCCCTAACTGCGATGATATCTGATTAAGAGAATTATCATTAAGCACCCCTAACTGCGATGATATCTGATTAAGAGAATTATCATTAAGCACCCCTAACTGCGATGATATCTGATTAAGAGAATTATCATTAAGCACCCCTAACTGCGATGATATCTGATTTAGTGTAATGACAATCATTCCCTGCCTGATAGAGTCTCTAGCGTCTACTTCCTTCTCAGTGAGAGAGCTCAGCAATTGCCTGAAACCTGCAATATCTTGCTGCTCATCTTGTAGGTGCTGCTGTACTTCTGCTACTCCCACCTGCACTGAATTGTCCATATGGTGTCTGCCTGTGGAGCTACCGTCATCAGTGTCTAGCACAGAGCCACAAGGGCCAGGAGATGGTGAGATACTGGCCAGCGACACAGGGTCTATACACTCCTGCTGCACTTGCTGACATAGGACAGGTTGCTCCTGTTCCTCAACCACCTCAGCCACTTCAGTAACTGCTGCCATTGCATCAGAAAAACCTTCCCCAATGCCCTCTGTGGCCGCTGACTCCACGCACTGCTCATCCCGTGTGTGAGAGGTACTCTGTCCAGCTGTGGGAAGGAGGCAGAAAACATTTGCTAAGGTAAAGCACGATGTGCCACATCACAGATATTCAGCACACACCTAACCTTCTTTAACATATAGCTGCCCAGGCCAACTCACATTGAGGGTCAGCAATGTCTGTTTCAGATGCATCCGTGGGGAGATTGCTAGCAAATTCGTACATCTGCTGGACCCGTTCCTCATGTTCGGTCAAAACCCTCAGCATGGCAACACCACCGCCTGTGAGTGTGCATTCCCTGGAGTTGTGAGCACTTTTAATCTGAAATTGCAGCAGAAATAAGAGAATCACACAGCTGCATTTCTGACATGGACAGCGAAGGCTTTGAAGACTGGGTTGGGTGTTTCTTTACATCTTTGATTGAAGTTTTACAGCTCCAAGCAATGGAATCAAGATAAGAGAACAGTAGGTATCCCTGAGCTGGCCCCAAAGCCATAAAGTTTTATTGCTACCTCAGGTGACTTTACCAAGAAGTAAATTGACTGCAGTAAATGCATTGAGAAAGCCTTTATAAATCTAGCTAACTTAAATTCTAAGCAATGTTACAGTACACTTTAGTAATAACTGTACAAACCCTGACAGATCGGAGCAAGTCACTGAATTTCTTGCGGCATTGTTCTGCTGTACGTGGAATGGTGGAGGTCGCGCTAACAGCTTGTGCAACTTCCGACCACGCTGCCATCTGACCTTTTCGCGGAGCTCTCGACTGCTCATTCCCCATGATGCGCAGGCGCCTCGCCTCCACCTCGTTGAGGAGATTGCTGAGGTCATCATCAGTGAAGTTCTGAGTTCTTTTAATCACGTGAAATGTGCTCATTCCAGCCATTTCACTTTGCTAATTAACTGAAAAGAATTAATAGAATGTTTTCAAGGCTTTAAAAAATGCTTAAATAGCTTCAATTCTCTTTAAAACTTTCTAAGAGTCATCAAAATCATTTAAACGTTTTTAAAATTTTATAAAAGTTCACAAAACATTCATAAAATAGCACATACCTTACTTTCCCTGCAGCTGTGTAACTACAAAGTCCTCTGCAGCTGCTTGAAGAGATTGGGGGCGTGTCCTTTACAATGAGACCTTAAGGGGCGTGTCTCACTTGCACAGCGCGCTCCAGGCTTCGCGCTGGCTGCACTCCTGGGCGGCGTGACGTCAGACGCTGCCCGGGATTCTTCTTTTTCAAACACGAATTCCAGGCGTCCCTGGAGGTGAAACGTCAGCGCGTCGGGTAAGTGCATATACGGGGCTTGCACGCGCGGCAAGCCACCGACCCGAATTACTGGGCCAATAACTACCCCATTGTGCAACAAGCCCAGCAAAAGTTAAACAAAGACTAACCTGATTTGGCGCGAGATAAGAGCTTCTGGAAAGAAGTATAATTGGGAGAACACACGGGTAGGAATTGGGTTATCTTCAGCTTTCCAGCTTGCAGGCCTGCCCAGTTTTTGAGCTGGGTAAAGAGGAGCCGCTTTGGGAGAAGATCAGCGTGACTCCTCTCCATCATCGGAGAGGAAGAAGAAGAAGACTAAGCCGCCATCAAGAAGGTCGTTCGAGCCGGCGTCCTGCCCCGGGGTAAAACATCGGGAGATCATCGACCAACCCCGGGCCATTGACGAAATGAGAGGCCATCTGTTGTGTATGTAATATGTGTGCTACTTTGAACCTATGGACAGGACTGCACTACTTGTTGGGCGTAGTGATACGCAGTACCACTCCTGGCCATAGGGGTATAAATAGTACTGTGGGTGCTGATCTCCCCTCAGTTCCCGCCTGTGGGCATGATGTAAAGACCTACGTATAGTCCCTACCTCCAACCAGTAAAGACCTGTTTGAGTTATACGTTTAAGTCTTTGTGTTAATTGTTCAATACAATACACATACTTAACACTGGCGACGAGTCAGGTTCTTACCCTGCGGCAGTTGAAGAGAGGTTTCAAACATCACCACCCCACTAGAAGCGACAGGCTTTAGGACTCTGAAGCCTCCATCAGCGACTGAGCACTGGAGTGCAGCAAACATCCTGACAGCTTCCAGCGACTGACAGAAGTCTTTCTGCAGTTTCCATGTTCAACCTAGGTGGTGGGGTAAGCCGTGCAGCGTCGGCTGCAAAGACAGGGCTGGGGAAGTTGGAGAAGATAAGGGCGATCGCAATCCCTGATAAGAGCCGCGGTGAAACGCGCGAGCGGGTAAGCCAGAGCCCGGGAGGGAGCGAGCAAGAGCCGCGCGAGCGGGTGAGCCAGAGGCCGGGAGCCGCTTCAAGTGCGAGGCGCAGCGCGGGCCAGCGATCGGGACCAAAGATAAGGGCCGCACTCGGACTGAAAGGCGCGGCGGCTGCAGAAGCTCAAGGTGCGAGAGCCGCTATCGATCGCGGCGAAGATAAGGGCCGCACTCGGGGGCTGAAGGGAGACGGCGTCGGGGGACGGGTGAAGACCGCCAAGCGCGGGAAAACCGCCATTTTGTGGGCGGAGGACGACGGCAAGAGCGGGAAGCCGCCATCTTTGATAACAAGTAAACAAAATAAAATCTGAGAAATTGCAAATCTACAATGCCTAAACACGGGAATATTAGCACCTTTGATAGTGACCTCGAAGATTGGGCCATATATGTTGAAAGAGTAAAAAATTATTGTAAGGCCAATAAAATTCATGACCAAGATAAAGCTCTAACATTATTAAATTTAATGGGTGCGAAGACATACGGGCAATTGAAACACCTGTTATCACCAGATGAACCGGCGGATAAGACGTTCGATGAGATTGTTACTGTCCTGAAAGATCATCTAAACCCCACGCCGCTGATGCTAGCGGAACGATTTAAATTTTACGACAGAAGGCAGCTACAGCATGAAAGCAATGCTGAATATTTGCTGGAATTGCGTAAATTAGCGAAATATTGCCAGTTTGGAACGGGACTGACAGATGCACTACGAGACAAATTTGTGTGTGGTTTATTTAAACAGGATACACAAAAGCGACTGCTCGAGGAGAATGAGCTGACGCTTGAGAAGGCGGTCACTATGGCAGCAGCACACGAAGCCGCAGCGAGAGGCACGGCAGTAATGCAGCTACGGTCACCGGAGCTCAGTGCACACAAATTGGGTGTGAGTTCTGGCAAATGTTATCGTTGTGGAAAGACAACGCATGATCAGAACCAGTGTTGGTTTAAAAACCAAGAATGTAGAACTTGTGGTAGGCTTGGACATATAGCTAGAGTATGCAGGTCAGGGAAGAAGACCAGCAACAAGAAGTCACCGCAAGGAAAATACGCAAAGGTACACAAGGTGACCAAACAGGAGTCCGATTCAGACGCTAGCAGTAATGAACTGGCTAGCTTAAGCTGTAATGAACTGGCTAGCTTAAGGGTACTCAACGCTGGTAAGGGTGCAGACCTCCAGACAATTTGGGTCACTCTTCAGATAGAAGGAGTCCAAGTAAAACTGGAATTGGACACTGGATCGGCATTGACGGTCATAAATAAGAAAGATTACGGAAAGTTATTCCAACATATTCCCCTACAGGATACGGGGATTATATTGAAAACATACACGGGGCAAAGAGTGTACCCCATCGGGAAAATAGAGGTTGCAGTGGTCCACAAGGGCGAAGACAGTCAAATAATGGACTTATATGTGATATCTGAAGGAGGTTCTCCACTACTAGGACGGGAGTGGATTAGGAAAATGAATATGGACTGGCATTTCCTACAAACAATAACGAGTGAGAACTCGGTGAAGATAGTCGGCCCAGACTCTGGAACGGATGATGGTAAGCCCAACTCAGGTGCAAAAGACAAAGTTTCAGCACAGAATTCCACTGAGCAACAACAACATAGTTTAACTGTGGATTCTGAGTCTGGCAAGTCTACTGATGTGCCCATTTCTGAGGGACACCGGGCTCGAACTCAACTCCATTTCAAACTACAACAGCAATTAGAACAAATGCTTCGCCGTTGTGAGCAAGAGTTGAATGCAACGAAAGAGTTCTTTGATATAGAGTTGGAGAATCTGGAAAGACAACAGAAGCAGCTGATGGAGAAAATGGAGCAGGAGCACACAAAACGTCTGATGTCAGAGGAGTTAACGGTCAGCCAACTCCTGCATATGCTGAAGGACAGGACTCTGAAATGGGAAAAACTTGAACACGAACTTCAATATTCAAACGAAAGGGGTTCGGAGCTCTCAAAGGTTATTGGAAGAGCTGAGGTGGCAACACAGACTGAGATGACTGCAACAGAGCAGCCCTTGGATGCCAAAAGTACGCTGACTCACGTCAACGTAGAACAACAGACCGCTGAAACAGCTGCTCCGGTAGAGGGATTGAATAGTCCGATCAATCAATCTCCAAAAGAAGTTGAAGTAGTAAAATCTCAAATGAGGTCATTAGTAAACGACTTGCTGAAAGCCCAGAAAAAGCTGGATGAAGAGGTACGCATGAAGAAGTCTCTTCAGGAAAGATGTCTGGACTTGGAACAAAAGCTGGCTAACGCCCAGCTGGGTATGGAGGAAATAGAAGACCCTCTCGCTGGCCTAGATCAGGACGACACCGAATATTACTATGTCCTGTCCTGCCCAACTTGTAACTTCGACTCCCACCATACAGAAATCATGGAGGAGCACCGAAAGTCTACGGAACATCGGGAGAAGGTGGCTCTACTACGGAAAAAGGAGGGAGAGAAGGAGGAACTGCGCATGCAACTGGCAGCTGACAGTGGAGCCCAGAGAGTCTCCAAGAAGCAGAAAAGGAAAAGTCGAAACAGAAGATGACCCATCTGAACCATTATTACCTCTACCAGATCACACACGTGGTCCCTCCGAACGGAGCCAATTCAGTTCGGAAGTTCAAACTGTTAAATCCATGGAAGGACTATTGAATGAGTCACTCCAGCAACGTGAACCGACTCCACCACAGAGATTGAATCTGTGAACTGTTTTCCGCAGAGACTGAATCTGTGATCTGTTTTGACATGAAGTTATCTATGTTATTCTGTTATGTAAACCTGAAGTTATATATGTATATATGTTATTACGTTATGTTAAATGGGGAGATGACTGTAAAGCTAGGAAGGGAGGAATGTTGTGTATGTAATATGTGTGCTACTTTGAACCTATGGACAGGACTGCACTACTTGTTGGGCGTAGTGATACGCAGTACCACTCCTGGCCATAGGGGTATAAATAGTACTGTGGGTACTGATCTCCCCTCAGTTCCCGCCTGTGGGCATGATGTAAAGACCTACGTATAGTCCCTACCTCCAACCAGTAAAGACCTGTTTGAGTTATACGTTTAAGTCTTTGTGTTAATTGTTCAATACAATACACATACTTAACACCATCGACCCGCTCCGGCTCGGGAGAAGAGATAAAATAAAACTGAAGAAATGATAGGGGCCAGCGCAAGGCTCCTCTGACCGGGGTCGAGCTGATGATCCCCGACCCCGCCGACATCCAGGCCAGCCAGTGTCCAGCCGCCCCCAACCCCCACCTCAGGAGAGAGGTGAGGCGCAGCTCGCTGGGGCTCCACGATCCACGTGGAGACGGGACGCCTGAAAGGATCAAATGCAGACCGGTTTCAAAACCTTGCACTTCCTAGTTGGATCGGTGAGCATGTTTCTGGCCCTCCATAATCAGATCTAGATAGGTTTAAGGGGGTGGATATTTAAGGGTATAATTAACATGAGTTGTTATCCCTCGATGTTCCGTGTGTTTCCCTATTTCATGATGATTTTTGTAGAGTATATTATGCCTGTATTTGCCTTAGTTAGTATTGTGTCGTTATGATTTGTTTGTGTTTTTCCCTCCCATGTACTCTCTTATTTGCTTGCATTTGATTTGTGTTACCTTATGCAATAAAATTTCATTTCGTTTCATCAAACTTGGTCTATAAGAGTTTTCTCTACATTGTAGTTCCTGCCCCAAAGTCCAGAGTACAGAATCTAAGGGGTGAGTGGGTCGAACCACTCAAGGTTTTACCGTGCAAGAAATCTCCCTGGATTGCACAATGCTTCAGTGCCTCTCAGGTGAGAGTAAGAGGGGACGGAAAGGGTATACGGATCTCAGGGAGGAAGTTTTAGAAGTAATGGGAGTGGACGATGGTAGTCCGTTCGACCATGTGGAAGGGACCGTGCAGCTATCTGGAGAACCCCACGGGTTTTCGCAGAAAGGCTGTGGCCAGTGTATCGACGCAGCTGTCTGGGCATGCCTGAACGGGTTGCAATGAACGACGAACAGCGGGTTCATTGGCTCCGTTGCTTGGTTACCAACAGCTTGCCGCAGATACGGGCCCTAGCCAGATCTTGGTTTGATCCCCAAGGTCCCGGTGTCACGGAGGAGACGGTGCTCCGCCAGCTCAATGTTGCGTATAAGAATTGTAGAGGTCAGGAAACACCTCCCCAGAAGAGAAAGGTGCATAAGGCAAAACCCGCAGTCCCAAGCAAGAAGGAGTGGCATCAGGAGGGGAATCGCCCTACCCAAGCCAAGCTCAATTGTTACGGGTGTGGGAAGGATGGACATTGGCGCAAGGACTGTAGAAATCTGTAGAAGGATAATAAGGGAAAATTTCCCGCAGCCCAAGCCCAGACCGCCGCCCCAGCACCAGTTCAAACCCAAGCCGTAGCTCCTGCCCCAGCACAAGGAGCTGGTGCATTTATGGATCCCGCTGCGATTGAATCAATCATAGAGACAATGCGGTCTCTGGTGATTTCGCTGGGGCAGATAGCTGTCACCACTGGTCTTGTCGCTCCCGAAACCCCGACCGCTGTGCCCACATGACTAGAGCCCACGCTGCCCATTTACTTGTGTGCGCTGCGATATGGTGTATGGAGAGGACCACTCGTGGAGATGGAAGTGGAGGAGGTAACAGGGACCTATCTGTTGGATACGGGAGCATCGTGCACCGCGATCCACGCAGATAACCCCACCACTTCGCCTCTGTCCACCGGGGTCCCATACCTCCTGTCGGGCTTCATGGGCGAAGAACAGGCTGGCACACATTCCATTTCCCTCTCCATTCGTTTAGGACCACTCCACGCCATGTGGAAGTGTACACTAATGGAGTGGGAGGTGGGGGGTGGAGCGGGAGTCCTTGGGTCTGATTTCTTGGTAGCCCACAGGATCCCCGTGGACCTGAGAAATCACTTTCTCTGGGGAGCGGGTACAAGCGTGAAAGGGGTAGAGGATGCCACGGCCAACCCAACGAAAGCACAGGTCGGCCGGCGGGAAGTCAAATTCCTGGGTCTGACCCTCCGTGCTGGCGAGAGAGGCACAGACCAGAATAGACAGGAATCGGTGCAAAATCCACCAGCCCCTGCCAGTCGCGCAGTGGAGGTGTCCCGACGCAACAAGTGATTTCACATAAAACGGTGCAAACTGTTTAGACTGGGTGCTAGAGTATCAGCAACTAAAGCCAGGTCTGAGGGTAAAGGTCCTCAGCCTGAGGCATGCGATGAGTCACAGACCACACAAGCTGGCGTTGTAGCCTGCTTGGAAGGAGACGCTGCCCCGCCCACCTGGGGGGAGGCTTCCCCTATGGCCTGGGATTCGGACGAGGAGGAGCCCGAACAGCAAGGCCCCATCCTCGACACGATTCTGGAGGAGGTGGAGTCGGAGGACGGAGGTCCCGCCCTTGACTCAAGCGTGGGGGAGGTAGAAATTGGGGGTGGAGATTCTCCACCTGTAAGGACAGGTGAGGAGGAGTCGTCTGCCACAGACCCAAATCCCGAAGGGGCGGAGATTGAGGGGAGGGAGCCGAAGCCCACAGTCGTGGAAGAGCCACGGGCTGTGAGAGCTAAAGTCCCACCCGAAGGTCCGTTCACTAAGGGAGCCACGCCCAAAGTACCTCTTCGCAGGTCGACTCGAACGCCTCAGCCGGTAAAACCTTGGCCCGATTCCCCCGTTCTCAGTAAACTCTGACTTGAGAAATCCCTGACAAAACGCAGTCCCCGATCGACAGCAAAAGGCTGTGGGGAACCCAAGCCACAGGTCACTGTAGCCCCACCGCAGGGAGCGGCGAGCTGCAGTCCAATCAGGGATTAGGCAAGCCGCCCAGGGACGGGCGGCGCTGTACATAAGTTAAGTTTAAGTTTCAAGTTTAAGGTGTGTAAATATTAAAATGATAAGAGTTATAAGTAGTTTTTAAATCTGCTCGGGATGTGTGCTATTTTGGATCGAGGTCGAAAGACCCGATCATGCCTTCACCTAAGCCAGAATCTCTCGGGAGCCTGGCGGCATTGTTTAATTTGTTGCAGGAACGAGGCGAAAGATGAGAGGGATCCTCATCGCGTTCATGATGATCGGATGGAGCTGGGCCTATCGGGGCCGCACTAAGGACTCCACCATTTATGGGTGCTCTGGCAGCAAAGGCCCCATCGCGACTGATGGAACCGGCCCACGGGACGCTGAAGAGACTGCTGTATACTTCCATGAAGGGAGATGGCCAGGCTGGCTGGGGTCAAACTCTACTGAATACTCCAGCCAGACGGGGTTTGCATACAGAGAAACGTCTCTGATGTGCTCCAGGGTGAGGGTCATCGCACCAAGGATCAGCGTCACTGCTGGGAAGAAGATATGCCTTGTTTGCAACGGACAGGTACCTTTGAATCGCTGGTGGTGGCTGCGCAAGTTGAGCAGCACCATGAAGAACTCCACAATTGAGTGGGAAAGACTGGATAACAACACCCATCGGACTATTATGGGAACTCATGGGGGGTTGAGTGTCTCTTGGGACAAATGGTGGGAACCAGATGAGGGGATCTACATCTGTATGTGGGGTTCAGAACGCGCTTGCCCCACAGGTGTCTCCATCTTTTTCCAAAGGCAGTGGCAGGATGCTGGACAAGGAATGAGGTGGGACGTCAGCACATGGGCGTGCGGAGTCCCATACTCTCAGATCCCAGTAAACGCCACTGAGCTCATCATCTGACCCCGCAATCCCCTGCCCACAATTCCGGTAGCTAAAGCCCTCAAGGAAGGGTGTCCCACCACAACAAAGGGACCCGGGAACGGATTGGTATTGGTACCCACAGGTCAGGTGCTGTACCAAGGGGTGCACTACGCGGTGGCTTCGGTGATTTTAAACCTCACCGAGGTGCGGTTGCCAGAGTGGTGCCCCAGGGAAACGGAGCAATTATACCAGGTCCTGTTAACAAACATGTTTAAACAGTTTTACGAATTCGACTTTGCCGATGTCGACAGAGCTGAATTGTACACCACACCACATGAGGTCTTGGACAGAATAGGGAGACAAAGAAGGGGTGCAGTAAATGATATTTTCACAGCTTTTAATACAGGAACTTCCGTCATCAACACACTGGATGATGTGGAGCTGCAAACCCAGATCAATGGTTTGAAAACACAGAAAAGATACTGACTGACGAGAATAAGGTAGTGGGTTCTGAGTTACATGAGGACCAGGCCATGACACTACACTTAAAAGAGATAATAGCTGAGCTGGAGAAACATGCCAAAACGGTAAATGCTCTCATCAGGGAGGATCAGAATGCGTCCGATCAGGCTGCGCAGAATGAAGCTTGTGTGCTATATGGGGCGTGGTTACTGGGCGAGGGCCGCAGTAACCTGGAGGATTTGAAACAAGGTTTAGTCCTCTCCTGGATCAGCAACAAGCACCTCGCAGCCCTCCACCCTTTTGAGAATGCATTGAGCCCGTGCCAGCTCAGACTAGCTTCAGAGGCCTACCCAGTCCCAGTCAACTGTGGACAGTCTAATCACACCATTATGGGTATAGTGGTAAGAATGCCGGTGATGGGAAAGACAGCTAAACCCGCCCCGGTATACAGGGTGGAGAACATTGGAGTCATTCAGGGGGGTGCGTACATTCGCTACACAAGGGTCCCACATTACGTCATTTGATGGGAGCATGCAATGATGGGTACCGACCTCTCGGGGTGCCGGAGCCGGGGAGCACACATCATCCTGTGTCCCCAGCACTTGAATGCCCATTCAAAACCACAGTGCGGGTTCAGAACTGCTGGCGCGAAACCTATAAATTGCACCATGGAGGCAATGGCACAAGGCCATGTGCCCCTGCAGGTGGCATATATAGGAGGTGGGACATACTGTGTCACCACTGCAGCGCCCCACTACCAACATGGACAGCACGGTTGGTGTCCAGTTAGTGACAGCAGCTTCTGTTTCAAGCCCAGGGCAGAAGTTCAAGTGGCCCAAGGGCGAATTGTCCCCATTCCTGAACCTTCCACTGTTCACATCACTGTTGAAGAGAATTTCACCGATCTTCAGCGATTCGTTGCACATTTTGGATATATCATTCCCCCTCTCCCTGAACACCTCACCAAGATATTAAAAGCCGTTGTTGTTTCACAGAAACATTTCTATACACTGGAGCAGAAGACTTTAGAGATAGGGGCAAACATATTGGATATAGTGACCCCACCGTGGTGGGACCTGTTCACTAATATAGAAGCCCCTTCTTGGATTAAGAGAGCCTCCCACATTCTTGTAGTGTGCCAGGTTATCATTATAGTTTATTTACTGTTCGTACACTGTAAAGAGGTCAAACATTCGCAAAAGCATGAGAACAGAGGTGAATGGAGGGAGCATTATGTGCGGGTAGAAGAAGAGACACCCGTTTAGATTTTTGCTGCACTGTATAAAGTTAAAGTTTTCCCTCCCTCCTCTGTATTATTTTGATATGTATTCATGTGCATTTTAATTTTCGTGTGTGTACTTTATTTTTTCTTATTGATGTTTATTAGATGTGTTGTTATTATTAAAAGATAGTGTGTATGCACCAGGTGATGTAGGGGTATAAGGCCCCCCTCCATGCCTGGAAGTAAGTTGTCAGATTTTAACTCCAAGGTATTGCCATCTATAGATGCTTAATGTACACTAGGTTTTTTCTGAAATGGGAAATGCATGTGTCGTGGGGTCATAGATAGGTAAATACTGGGGATGGTTAGATTATGGGAAGTCAGAAAATTTTGCTCACCCAGAATTATGATACTTCAAGCAAGTTACAGTATCATCGGGGGGGGTGTAGGATTCGCAACATTGAACTTTATATTATAAAGGGTCGAATGACAGAAGAGGCCATGATTTTAAAGACTATTTTAAAAGAAGCCCAGAAAAAGGGGCATACAAAATGGCCACCAGACCCCGTGATCAACTTATTGGGACACTTTAAAATGGTTCCTGCAAATCCTCAGACAGCTTTGTGGATTCAGCCCAAAGTAAGTTCTGGAAGCCGTTTCTGAGAGAACAAAACCAGACACCCACATATACATATAGATTGGATGCAGATCCAGTCAAGATCGGCCTGTAGATAAAGGCCATCTAAATGTTGACCCAGACAAAAGGGAACAGTTTCATATCCATGAGAAGAACATCAAGGGCCCGTTACGGACATCACCAGGACATTAAAAACAACGAAGGTCATTTCAGACCAGAGATGGCCCGTTACCGGCCATCCAAGAACAGTTTAAAATATAATAACTACCCCGTTGTGCAACAAGCCCGCCAAAAGTTAAACAAAGACCAACCTGATTTGGCGCGAGATAAGAGCTTCTGGAAAGAAGTATAATTGGGAGAACACACGGGTAGGAATTGGGTTATCTTCAGCTTTCCAGCTTGCAGGCCTGCCCAGTTTTTGAGCTGGGTAAAGAGGAGCCGCTTTGGGAGAAGATCAGCGTGACTCCTCTCCATCGTCGGAGAGGAAGAAGAAGAAGACTAAGCCACCATGAAGAAGGTCGTTCGAGCCAGCGTCCTGCCCCAGGGTAAAACATCGGGAGATCATCGACCAACCCCGGGCCGTTGATGAAACGAGAGGCCATCGACCCGCTCCAGCTCGGGAGAAGAGATAAAATAAAACTGAAGAAATGATAGGGGCCAGCGCAAGGCTCCTCTGACCGGGGTCGAGCCGACGATCCCCGACCCCGCCGACATCCAGGCCAGCCGGTGTCCAGCCGCCCCCGACCCCCACCTCAGGAGAGAGGTGAGGCGCAGTTCGCTGGGGCTCCACGATCCACGTGGAGATGGGACGCCTGAAAGGATCAAACACAGACCGGTTTCAAAACCTTGCACTTCCTAGTTGGATTGGTGAGCATGTTTCTAGCCCTCCATAATCAGATCTAGATAGGTTTAAGGGGGTGGATATTTAAGGGTATAATTAACATGAGTTGTTATCCCTCGATGTTCCGTGTGTTTCCCTATTTCAGGATGATTTTTGTAGAGTATATTATGCCTGTATTTGCCTTAGTTAGTATTGTGTCATTATGATTTGTTTGTGTTTTTCCCTCCCATGTACTCTCTTATTTGCTTGCATTTGATTTGTGTTACATTATGCAATAAAATTTCATTTCGTTTCATCAAACTTGGTCTATAAGAGTTTTCTCTACATTGTAGTTCCTGCCCCAAAGTCCAGAATCTAAAGGGCGAGTGGGTCGAACCACTCAAGGTTTTACTGTGCAAGAGAGAGAGGCCTCTAGAGAGAGAAACCTTTGCGATCTAAAACCCCTTACAATAGATAAGCGGGAACCAGTGGATGTGGTGTATTTGGATTTTCAGGAGGCATTCGATAAGGTGCCACACAAGAGGTTATTAAACAAAATTAGGGCTCATGGGGGTAATATACTAGCATGGATGAGGATTGGTTAACAGACAGAAAACAGAGAGTAGGAAGAAACAGGCCATTTTCGGGTTGGCAGGCTGCAATTAGTGGGGTACCGCAAGGATCATGCTTGGGCCTCAGCTATTCACAATCTACATCAATGATTTGGATGAAGAGACCAAATGTAATATATCCAAGTTTGCTGATGATACAAAGCTGGGGGGGAATGTAAGTTGTGAGGACGTGTAGGGTTCTCAAAATTCCCACATTCCCCAAAATTATGGATCAAGGGACCCTGTTTGGCCAAGTTATTAAAAACAGGGTACCCAAAATGGCTTCTGTAACCTCGTGACCAAAACCGACAGGATTTTTTAAAGCAGGCTCTGCAGACAGGCCCGGAGACAAAACTTAAAATGCAGGAATCTGTGAAAAGGACTCTGTGGAGACAGACAGCCAAAGTAAACACAGAATATGCATTCATTCAACTTGAAACAGATCAAGCTAGAATGGGCCTAAAATCGAGGCCATTAGTTTTCTGCATATTTTAATCGGTAACAGCTCACAGTAGCCATCAAGTCAGGATGAGGACAATTAAGTTTCATCCATGACAAACAACCAGGACATCGGGGCCATTAGACCCTGAGACAACCACTCCACAAATCGTTAAAATAAATGGCTGTAATCGGTTTAAATGAGCCCGCCAAAAGTTAGACAAAGGACTGACCTGATTTGGCGCGCAGATAAGGAGTTGAAGAACGAGTATAATTGTAGGCCCATCAGTGGCAATCGGGGGCTTGACTCTTATCTCTTGCTTGTGGTCTTGGCCTGCTGCCTCTCGTTCTCGTGCCCTGGCCTCGTGGCAGGCTCTCTTCTCGCTCCCCGTGCCGCTCAACAACAAAGGACGCCCATTACACCGGGGCCAAATGCGGGAGGAGAACGAGACCCAAGTTCAAAACCACACAGGACACACAGGCCACAAACGGGCAGACAAGACGAAACGAGACGAAGAATTACGGTAAACCAATAAGAGCAGAGAAGGGCAGCGAAAGACGCATTGGGAAAAACCAAACGCCTAGTTATAAGCTGGCTTTTGGTGAATAAGTTGGCGTTGCATGCATGGACAGTAAAACCCCGTTTTGAAGAATAAGCTGGCGTTCAAAGAATGATTAGCAGCACCCGTGATGAATAAACTGGCTTTTGAAGCATGGGTAGAAAAATCATTTAGACGGTAAAGACCGGCAACCGACCCCCAACCGTAACAGTAACGCCGACGACCGCCCAAGGAAGAAGAAGAAGACGAAGACGCAATTTGACGACGACATTAGCTGAGGAAAAGGAGGGTGCCCTTGCACAAACAGCTTCAGCACCGCGCCCTGAGACCACGTGGCGATGGGATACCCCAAAGGACAGCAAGAGCGGGCCTCAAAACCAACCCAATTAAAGCAACAGGCTTTGGATTGGTGAGCATGAATTCCTGGCCCCTCATAGCTTCTTCTAGTTAGGTATAGGGGCTGGGATAAGGATAAGGGGATTGTTAATGTAGTTGTTTTCCCTCGCTGTGCCGTGTGTTCCCCATTCCCATATAAGTGTAACTGTTTTATGCCTGTAACTATACCAGTAATTCTCAGTAGTATTGTGTTTTATTCAGCCTTTATAATAACATTTTGGTTTTCTTGCACCAAACCACTTGTCTACTCGATTTTCTGTATCGCTGTCTGTACCTAAGTCTGGTGTCTAGAACCCAGGGGGTGTGGAGCGATTCGAACTGCGCAGAGCTGACTGGGCACACATGCCAAAAAACCCCTACAGAGGATGCAAGGAGGCTTCAAGGGGATATAGACAAGCTAAGTGAGTGGGCAAGAACATGGCAAATGGAATATAATGCAGAGAAATGTGAAGTTATCCACTTTGGTAGGAAAAATAGGAAAGCAGAGTAATTTTTAAATGGTAAGCGATTAAGAAATGTTGGTGTTCAGAGGAACCTGGGTATCCTTGTAGATGAATCACTGAAAGTTAACATGCAGGTTCTGCAAGCAACTAGGAAAGCAAATGGTATGTTGGCCTTTATTACAAAAGGATTTGAGTATAAGACTAAAGGGGGGAGAAATTCGGTTGGTAGCACCAGCGATTAGCGCCTAAAGAGGCTGAGAAGTGGGGCGCTAACCCACTAGCGCCCGGGCGCAGTGAACCCTGCGCCTCTTGCCATATTGAGTGGGCTTTTAGCGCCGGCGCTAAATCTTAGCGCCCGCTTGTGGGCGCAGGCAGATCATGATGTCATTTCAGTGTGCAACGCCTTTTTGGCGCCCCGGACTGGAAATTCAGTGGCGCCCCCCTCTGTTCCGCCTGGCGCTAATAAGGACTGCTTACCTGGAATGTTCCCCAGTCGCTCTCGGGCTGGGGGGGCGCTCTTTAAAGGGGACTGCACTGGTATAAAAGCGGCAGCCATTTTGGGAGCACAACTTCCTCGAGACTTTCACAGAGTTGCTGAGCTGCACTCTGAGAGCCATTGTACCAGTGAGCCAGCACTGGCCAGAGGAACTTCAGCCTTCTGACCATCACCTTGCTGCTGGTGAGCATTTACAATGTTAGCAATTTCTTGTGCGCTATTATTATGGGGGCTGCATTGGAGGGGAATGTCCTACTGCTGAACCACCTGGAAAGGGCACAGAGACGCAGGGAGAGAGGGGCAGAAATGGCCAGACGGAGGAGGGCCAATAGACGGCACCACACCAGACCTTATGCTGCCAGGGTTTTCCGACAACAGTTCTCT
Organism: Somniosus microcephalus; assembly: GCF_052327205.1. NCBI lineage: Eukaryota > Metazoa > Chordata > Chondrichthyes > Squaliformes > Somniosidae > Somniosus > Somniosus microcephalus. Next base: position 258,683,100 of record NC_140988.1, on the reverse strand, counting down.
TACTTGAACATGTCAGAGGAGCAGTGTCTTAGAAGGCTGCGCTTCAGAAAGGAGGTGGTGACTGAGCTGTGCCACCTGCTTCAGCCAGATCTGCAGCCTCAGATAAGGTGCAGGACCTCTCTGTTGGTGGCTGTCAAGATGACTGTTGCCCTGAATTTCTATGCGAGCGGCTCCTTTCAGGCCGCAACTGGGGACATCGCCAACATATCGCAATTTGCGGTGCATTGCTGCATCCGTCAAGTAACAGATGCTCTATTTAAAAGGAGGCGGCAGTACATCTCCTTCCCTATGACACTGGAGAAGCAGCGGGAGCGCGCAGCGGGCTTTGCAGCAATAGTGGACTTCCCCATGGTGCAGGGCGCCATTGACTGCATGCACATGGCTTTGCGGGTGCCTGTTTTGAATCCGGAGGAGTTCCGCAACCGCAAGGGGTTCCATTCCTTGAATGTTCAGCTGGTCTGTGACCACCGACAGCTGATCCTCGCAGTCAATGCGCAGTTCCCTGGCAGCAGCCACGGCGCCTTCATCCTGTGCCAGACTTCAGTTGCAGATCTATTCGAGGCCGCGGCTCACCCAGGAGGCTGGCTTCTCAGTGACAAGGGCTATCCTCTGTGCCCATGGCTGATGACCCCGCTCCGTTCGCCCAGCACCCCTGCTGAAGAGCGCTTCAATGCGAGCCATCAGGCGACGAGGAACATTGTGGAGCACACAATCGGTGTGCTGAAGCAGCGGTTCCACTGTCTGGACCATTCTGGAGGCGCCTTGCAGTACTCACCAGAGTGAGTCTCCCACTTCGTGGTTGTCTGTTGCATGCTGCATAACCTCGCCATCCTACGCACCCAGCCAATGCCACCAGACATTGAAGCACCAGCGGAGGAGGAGGAGGAGGAGGAGGAGGACCAAGACGGGAGGGAGGTACAAACTGGAAGGGCCGTCCATCAGAGGCTGATAACAAGCCACTTCTAGGCCCCTCTGACGGAATGCTTGGTGCCATTCGAAGAGCAGGAATGGAGCCGTTCGGATAACCCAAAGCCTATGAAGGGCAGTATGAATGTAATTAGCAGACATGGCCAATGTAAATAAAAAAGTTGTTTATTTTGCAAAATGTGCTTCCTTCCAACATGACAAAGCAATGGCTACAGAAAGCAAAACTAACACACTAACACATAAGTGCCTTGCACACCCGGGAGACTATCCAAAACATTACTAACATTCAGACCAGCATCCACGGCCTTGATTTCTACAAATAAGACGTCTCAGCAGCACCTTCTACTCTTTCCCCCTTGATGGTGATCTACTTCTCTTGCGAGATCGGCCCCTTCCCTCCCTGCAACTCCTCCATAATGGGACCCCAGTGGCTGCATCAAGGCTGGGGGAGGCCTGCTGGCTGTCCGAAAGCGCAGATGCCCCTGAGGGACGTCCTGGACGATCTCTGGGCTTGGAGGGCCCGGATGCTGGCTGCTCCAACTGTGCATGGGTGGAAGCAATCTGTCCTGCAGGTGGTGGCAGCTGCAGTGGAGACGTGCCAGCGGTGGTGTAGTGTATGTACTTTGAAGAAGGAACTATATTCTGCAGCCCCTGTATACTGCAGTACCAGTAGTGACCACCCCTGTATATAAGCCTGTGTAGTAACTTTGTATAGTAGTTCCAGTTTTGTCTCCATTCAGTAAACACCTGTTATAACCAACTCCTGCAGTCCGTGTCTCAATTACACACGGACGTTACAGGTGGCATCAGGAATGCTGACATCCTGAGAGCGGACAGCAGCTCCCTGGTCGACCGACACACTGGCACTCTGACGGGGCAGCACCGCAGCATGCACACCAATCGGCTGGTCCACAGATTGATGCCCTGCTGTGGTGCTGCAAGGGCCCCGGGTAATCCCGCCTGATCCAGCGAGGGTGGCAGCAGTCATTGGTCGCGTGGCCTCAATATGCGTCTGCATGAGACCAGCGAGTGACTGCGTGGCAGCACTCAGCACTTGCGAGGCAGGTGCCAGTGCTTCGGTGAAGCCCTGGACAGTCCTTTCCAGTGCGTCGCTGAAGGCTGGGACAGTCCTTTCCACTGCTTCGGTGAAACCCTGGACAGTCCTTTCCAGTGCTGCCCCGAAGCCGTGGACAGTCCTTTCCGGTGATGTCCCGAAGTCCTGGACAGTCCTTTCCAGTGCTGCCCCAAGTCCTGGACAGTCCTTTCCAGTGCTGCCCCGAAGTCTTGGACACTCCTTGCCAGTGTCTCGATGGATTCAGGCATCCTTGCCACTGCAGCCATGAGCTCAGTGTGCCTGAGCCGAGCCTGGGCGCTCATTTCTGCGAGGGTACGCACCTCTTCTGCGCTCTGTGCAGCAGTACTTGCGACCTGACTCGGCCTCCGGGGAGACGGCCCCCGAGCTTCCCTACTCCCCTTGCATTGCTGCAGCCTGCTGGTTCCTGGAACTGGTTCCTCCTCAGAGCATTCCCCCCCCGCTCCCCTCCAGGGAAGTAGTCTCCCCAGTCTGCAGAGGGGCTGGCTCGCCTGAGGGTGGTAGGGATGGTCCGGCTTCCTCCTGCTCGTCGCCTCCGAAGTCAGTGGCAGTGGCAGCTTGAGGGCCCAGCTCCCGAGCTGGTGATGCAGCATCTGAAAGCAGGGAGGTTGAAGAGTGGCTTTAGCGAAAGGACAGGGTGGCAGCAAGGGATGCAAGGTTGCTGCAATGCTCTGACATGGGCCCAGAGTGAAAAAGCATGCTGGTGGGGGGAACAAGTGGAAGGAGAAAGTTCAAAAAGGTGATGACCTTACCATCGCTGTGCACAATGGGTTCGGCAGCTCCAGTGGTGACAGGACCACTCATCCGGCCTCCAACAATCTGGTGGACTCGTTCCTCCAGGTCCGTCAGTGTCTGCAGCTGAGGAGGGCCTCCTCCGGTACGAAGCTGCTCCCTCCAGTTCCTGGTCAGCTTGGCCTGCAGGAGAAAGGACAGGAAGTGATGAAACATGCTGGCCTGAGCTGACATCACATGCCCCCCATGGTAGAATAGCCCTTACATTATGCATTGAGCGGACATCACATGCCCCCCATGGTAGAATAGCCCTTACATTATGCATTGAGCTGAATGTGCGTGTGTGTTTCCAGAAAGGGCCATGGGTGCTGGCTGACAGATGGCCATTGGGGCTTCGCGCACCCTCTGGCCATAATGTCAGGTGCAGATGGAGGGATGAAGAAGATGGCGAAAAAGGCACTCACCCTAATGACCCGAGTGAGGTTGTTGAACTTCTTCCTGCATTGCACAGGAGCCCTGGGCACCATGCTGCTTGAGGTGACTCTTTGACAAACTTCCCTCCAAGCCCTGCGGTACTCGCTCTGATGAGGCCTCCTGCCATTGTCGGGGTACAGCACAGCTCGCCGGCACTCCACTGCGCCAACCAAAGCATCCAATGCCCCATCGGTAAAGTGCTCCGCTCTCTGCCTCACCCTCTCCATATGTTCAAAGTTTGGAACAACACAGAAAGCACAGCACCGATTTTGAGGCCTACAAGGTGCAGAGTGTGGCTGCTGATCCTAATTGACCCGCCCCTTTAAGATCTGGCCGGCACCAGCATGTCTCGGGGTAATCGATTATTGACAGCACCTGCGCTGCGCCCGGCCGCCGACATATTGAGTAGCGCCGCCGGGTTAGCGCCTTAAGACTCCCGTGCAGCGCCTGAATCAACGCCGCAATCACCTTTAGGGGCGCAGCAACCCGATATCGCTCGAGGTGGCGATAAGTTGCGCCTGGCGATAAAATTTGCGCAGCGCCAATTCTAGCGCCCCAAACGGGGCTATACCCAATTTCTTTCCCAAGATGTCTTACTGCAATTATATAGGGCCCTGGTGAGACCACACCTGGAGTATTGTGTACAGTTTTGGTCTCATTACCTAAGGAAGGATATACTTGTCATAGAGGGAGTGCAACAAAGGTTCACCAGACTGATTCCTGGGATGGGGAGATTGTCCTATGAGGAGAGAGTGAGTAGACTAGGCCTATATTCTCTAGAGTTTAGAAGAATGAGAGGTGATCTCATTGAAACATACAAAATCCTTACAGGGCTTTACAGGGTAGATGCAGGGAGGATGTTTCCCCTGGCTGGGGAGTCTAGTGTTGTATCCGTGTGTTAATGGAGACACGGAATGCAGGAGTTGGTTTCACAGGTGTTCACTGAACAAGGTCTGGAGGTGAACTAACAGATACAAGACACTATACAGGCTTATATAGCCCGAGTGGCCATTACCGGCATTACAGTACACAGGGGCTCTTAAAGGCACATACACCACAATTCCTCCCCTTTTAGACAACCAGTACATAACATTTTAAGTAATCATTCATTAACATGTTAAACGAACAATAATCTACACATTTGCTGCAGTTAAGCAATTATAAGTCAGTCTCTCTGGAGGCTTCCTGACTCGGTCCGGGTAACGCCTCGGTGTTGTAATAGTTTTTGGTGATGTAGTAGGTTCTTTTGGCAAGGTTGATTCGGCTTGAATGCCAGTGTCGGGTTCATCTGGTTCCAGTATCACCGGATCGGAGGTAGATACTATGGGTATCTCTGCTTCATCGTTAGGCGTATAGAGTTGTGGTGTAGGTTGTCCCTTTTCGGATGACTCTATGATCTGGTCAGCATGGCACCTTATTATGCTTTCTCCAATGTCCACGGTATACATCAGCGGTCCTAGTTGTGTGCAAATAGTTCCAGGCTGCCATTTCTCGGTACGGTAGCTCCGGGCCAAAACTTGTTGACCTATCTGGAAGGTTCTAGTTGGCCTTTCATTCATGCCTTGAAATTGCCAGTTCTCCACGTCCCTTCTGATGTTTGGCTTGATCAAATCCAGCCGGCATCTTAGGCTTCTATTGAAGAACATCATGGCGGGAGTTTGGTTTGTAACCACATGTGTTGCATTCCTGTATGCAAACAAGAAGTTATCTACCTTATGCTGTAGATTTATGTCTTCATTACCCATGGCCTTTATGGCCTTCTTGAAGGTCTGGACAAACCTTTCAGCCAATCCATTGGTGGCGGGATGGTATGGGGCGGACATGTAATGCTTAACCCCATTGTTTTTTAAGAACTTCCTGAATTCTTCGGACACAAATTGCGGTCCATTATCAGAACAGATCTGTTCAGGCAGCCCATTCCTAGCAAATATGGTCCTTAATACTGTGATGGTTTTTTCCGTGGTGGTGGAGGACATCTTTATTACCTCCGGCCACTTGGAGTGTGCATCAACTGCGATTAAGAACATTGAGTCCATAAATGGACCAGCAAAGTCGATGTGTACCCTTTGCCATGGAGATGAGGGCCACTCCCATGGATGTAGAGGGGCTTGTGGTGGGGCGTTTTGGACCTTCTGGCATCCTAGGCAGCTCTTGCTCATTTCTTCGATGTCTCCATCGATACCTGGCCACCACACAAACGCTCTGGCTAGGTTCTTAATTTTCACTCCACCCAGATGCCCCTCGTGAAGCTCCTTTAGCACTTTATCCTGGAGTTTGGGTGGAATCACCACTCTGGATCCACGCATCAAGGTTCCTCGGCACACTGACAGCTGTTCTCTTCTTTGCGAGAATGCTGGCAACAGTGGTTCGCCATGTGCTGGCCATCCCTTCACCATTAAATCGTAGACTCGTGAGAGAGTCGGGTCATTTCTCGTTTCCTCTTCAATGGCAGAATTTGTTACTGGTAGACATTCCACTATGGTTGAGTGGAACATCTCCACTGGGTCCACTGTAGGTGCCTCTTCTACCGTTGGCAACGGTAGGTGCGATAAACCGTCAGCATTCCCATGCTGTTTTGATCCTTTGTATTCTATGTCATATTGGTGTGCCCCTAGAAAAGGGACCACCTCCGTAGCCTTTGCGCTGTCATAATGGGAACACCCTTTTTAGGGTTGAATATGGAGACGAGGGGTTGATGGTCAGTCAACAAGGTAAATTTTTGTCCGTGTAGGTAATGGTTGAATTTCTTCACTCCCCATACCAGGCTGAGTGCTTCCCTGTCGATTTGGGCATAGTTACGCTCAGCTGAGTTCAATGAGCGTGACGCAAAAGCTATCGGCCGCTCCGAGCCATCAGGGAATCTATGTGATAAAACCGCTCCTACGCCGTAAGGGGATGCATCGCACGCCAGTCTGATTGGCAGTGATGGGTTGTAATGAGCCAAAACTTCCTTGGACGTGATCAAGCCTTTGCATTTATGGAAGGCATGTTTACAGTCTTCGCTCCATTTCCAAATTACTCCCGTTTGTAGCAGTTCGTTAAGAGGGTGCAGAAGAGTTGACAAGTTCGGTAAAAATTTATGATAGTAATTTATCAATCCCAGGAATGACCATAATTGTGAGACATTTTCAGGTGCTGGGGCTTTTATGACCACTTCAATTTTTTCAGGTGACTTATGCAACCCTTCCTTATTAATTATGTGGCCACAATATGATATTTGTTTCTGGAAAAATTCGCACTTGGGGCGATTTGCTCGTAGGCCCCGTTCTCTCAGCCTAGTGAGCACCTGCTCCAAATTGGCAAGGTGCTCGTTGTCGTTTTCTCCTGTTACAAGGATGTCGTCTAGGTAGCATTGAGTCCCCGGAATCCCTTGGAGGACTTGCTCCATAGCTCTTTGCCAGATAGCTGGAGCTGATGCTACTCCGAAAACCAGTCAATTGTACTGGTACAGGCCTTTGTGTGTATTTATCGTGAGATACTTTTTAGAGGCCTCTTCAACCTCCATCTGTAGATATGCCTGTGCCAAGTCAATTTTGGTGAAACGTTTCCCTCCGGATAGTGAGGCGAAAATATCTTCTATCCTTGGAAGAGGATACTGTACCGTGTGAAGGATCGGGTTTACAGTCACCTTGAAGTCCCCACAGATGCGAATTTTTCTCTGTTCTTCAGATTTATCATTATTCAATGTTTTCTTCATGACCAGGACGATGGGTGTTGCCCACTCGCTCCAATCTATCTTGGATAATACGCCTGCCTTTTCCAAATTCTCCAGCTCTGCTTCGACTGCTGGACGAATTGCGTATCGCACCGGCCTTGCCTTAAAAAACTTGGGAATTGCCGCATCTTCCACTTTTATTGAGGCGGTGATGCCTTTCAAGGTTCCTAGTTCCTGTTGAAATACTTCCTTGGCGTTGGCCAAGATGTCTTTTAATCGTTCAGGTATGACGTCATCATCATTTTTTTTCTTACTGGTCACCGTCAGTGCCTGAATGGAGTGCCAGTCTAAACGTATCTTCCTGATCCATTCACGTCCCAACAGCGGTGGACCACCATCTTGCAGAACGTATAAATACAACTTCTGTATTTCCTTGCCGTTGTATACAGTAGGCACCCTTATTTTCCATTTGGGGTATACTTTCTGCCCTTAATATGTTTTCAAGATAATGGATGTGTCTTTCAAAGGTATATGCGGAAATAGCCGCTCGTCATCCCGTCGACTTATGACGGTCAGAGCTGATCCTGTATCTAGCTCCATTTTAACTGGGGACCCCGCTATCGTGAGGGCAACCCAAATGGTCTGGTAATCTTCTTTGGCAATTAAATTATGTAATTTGAGACAGCTTAGTCTCTTGTTTCCGGAGTCGCTATCGCTCTTCTGGTCTTCGGAGCTACTGTCTGTCATCATTTGTACCTTTCTGTACTTTTCCTTATTAATTTTTTTCCTGTCCGTGGATTTTTTGTTTCCAGATCGGCATACACGTGCAATGTGTCCAATCTTTCCGCATTGCCTGCATGTGTTGTCCTTGAACCAGCAGTCCCTCTGGTCATGGGTGGATCTGCCGCAGCGATAACATCTCTCGAAACCCTGTGTCATTTCATGGGTGCTGAAGTCCTGTGGCTTTTGCTGTATCTCTGCAGCTCCTCTTGCGGCTGCTTTGTATGATACAGCCACACTGAAAGCCTTGTCCAGTGTCAAATCTTTCTCAGAAAGTAGCCTTTTCTGTGTTCCTTCACTTAGGAGACCGCAGATGAATTTGTCTCGAAGAGAATCTGCCAGTCCTGCCCCGAATTGGCAGTGCTTTGACAGCTTCCTTAATTCGGTGAAGTAATCAGCGTTACTTTCATTCTTGTGCTGATTCCTCCTGAAGAATTTGAATCGTTCCGCTATCAGCAGCGGTGTTGGGTTTAAGTGCTCCTGTAGGGTATCAACAATCTCCTTAAAATTCTTGTCCTTCGGTTTGGCTGGAGTGATTAAGTTTCGTAACAGCCCGTATGTCCTTGCGCCCATTAGATTTAGAAGTACTGATGCCTTTTTATTATCCTCTATTTCATTTGCTGTGCAATATACCTCCACTCTTTCCACATATGTGGTCCAATCCTCTATATCGCTATCGAAAGCAGTAACATTGCCAGTCTTAGGCATTCTGAAAAAAAAATGGCGCCTCCCGTGCTTTCCTTTCTTCCCCGCAGAAATAAAATGGCACCTCCCGCGCTTTCCCGCCGCTGCCGCTGCTGACAACGCTGTTCTCCGCGGTTTTTATTTACATAGGTATTTTTAATAGATGGAGACTCGTTCCCACCGGACTCTCTGGGACTTTCCCCTCCCTCTGCTTGGTCCGAACGCCGACCTGCTTTGCAGCGCCGGCCGTCTCCCGAGTGCTCCACCCTCTGTCTCTGTTTGCCTCTGCCTTCACTGCTCGGCCCCACTGCAGAGCCAGCCGATGGAGCCCCAGCCCGCCGCCCAGGAAGGATTATTGCAGTACCTGCCACCAGCTCGGCTAGCTGGTGAAACCAGTTTTTTTTTCTTTCTTGTTTTTCTTCGACTTTCGTCTGAGGAATTGATCTCCTTGAGGTGCTGCCGAATTGCAGGTAAGTCCGTTTCCAATTCGTCGCCACTGTTGTATCCGTGTGTTAATGGAGACACGGAATGCAGGAGTTGGTTTCACAGGTGTTTACTGAACAAAGTCTGGAGGTGAACTAACAGATACAAGACACTATACAGGCTTATATAGTCCGAGTGGCCATTACCGGCATTACAGTACACAGGGGCTCTTAAAGGCACATACACCACATCTAGAACCAGGGGTCACAGTCTCAGAATGAGGGGTCAGCCATTTTCGACTGAGATGAGGAGAAATTTCTTCACCCAGAGGGTTGTGAATCTTTGGAATTGTCTACCCCAGATGGCTGTGGAGGCTCAGTCGTTGAGTATATTCAAGACAGAGATCGATAGATTTTTGGATATTAAGGGAATCAAGGGATATGGGGATAGTGCAGGAAAGTGGTGTTGAGGTACAAGATCAGCCATGATCTTATTGAATGGCAGAGCAGGCTCAAGAGGCCGAGTGGCCTACTCCTATTTCTATTTCTTATGTTCTTATATAAACCTCCACACAGCAAGCATCTGGGTGAAAGATCTGTAGACCGCTGGCAGCCAGCGAAGGTGGGTGTACCAGGCAGCCTGGCACCCATTTGTGGACCCCGCACAAGTCCCAGAGAATTGTCCGCACAAGTAAGAGGTGCACTGTGGACAACAAATGCCTCGTGATGTGCCACAACGCACAATGCTCCAACCCTACAACAGCGGACTTGAGAGCAAAACCCAGGAGCCGTCACCAAAAGCTCCGATATAGCACATTACCCAAGAATGCTGCATTGAGTCTTTAGACGTGGCCTTTGGCCTCCTGCTGAAGTTAGCACCAGAACGCATGTGTTGCACCATAGATTGTCCGCTGCGCTCATGTAAATTAGCAGGCAGCACCAAAATGCTGGTGCTGCCTGCCCTCTTTCTGCAGGCAGTCATTAGCCTTCACCAGTGCTGTTATCGGCAGGTTTTCGGCATACTCGAATTTCTAGGCCTAAAATTCAATAAGTGGAAATTTTCATATGCGAGTTGACAACTGGGTAGAATTATCACTAGATCGGAATTAGAAATTGTTGGGTAAAAATCACCTTCAGGCATCATCGCTGCAACTGCACATCTTGCACAATGAATTAATCATGGATGGCAGGAGTTATGACCCAAGTCGTGCCAAAACAATTCATTCAATAATTAAGGGATGGGATATGATCCAGTTTTGTATTACAAATTCAGCTATTAGGGCTCTTTTGCTCCATGATGTCTGTGGGCAGGACTGACTATCTTGGCAGCCACAGAAGGCAATTTATATAATGCTTTCTGTACTGTGATGCTTGAGGAGATTTACAGACAAGTTCTTATTGACTGAAGTCAAGTATTACAGAGTGAATTAGATACTCATCCTGTGACTACCAATACAGCTGTGAAAATGACAATTGCCATAAATTTCTTACACTACTGTTACCTTCCAGGCACCTGGTATAGATTATGCAGGAATTATCAGTCAGTCATGATGAATTGCATACATAAGAACATAAGACGTAGGAGCAGGAGTAGGTCATTTGGCCCCTCGAGCCTGTTCCGCCATTCAATAAGATCTGATCTTGGCCTCAACTCTACTTCCCTGCCCGCTCCCCATAACCCTTGACTCTCTTACCATTCAAAAATCTGTCTATCTCCAGCTTAAATATAATCAATGACCCAGCCTCCACAGCTCTCTGGGGAAGAGAATTCTGAAGATTCACAACCATCTGAGAGAGGAAATTGCTCCTCATTTCCATTTTAAATGGGTGCCCCCTTATTCTGAAATTATGCCCCCTAGTTCTAGATTCCCCCACGAGGGGAAACATCCTCTCTGCATCTAATCTGTCAAGCCCCTTCAGAATCTTATGGGGGAGAAATTCGGTATCGCCCCGTTTGGGGCGCAATTATTGGCCGGGCGCAAAGTTTAACGCCTGATGCTAATTATCACCTCCGACTGCAAATTTGGCTTCTATCACCCCTGGAGGTGATTGGAGCACTAAATCAGGCGCGACACACCTCTCTTAAGGCACTAACGCAGAGGAGCGAGGCGCTACCTCAGAGTGCTGGCGAAGTTCATGTGATGTCAGTCAGCAATGGAACACAGACACAATGGCTCCGGCCAGTTCTTAAAGGGGAGTGTTGATCTTGCTCTCCATCCAAACCCTGCTCATTGCAGCCTTCAATCTCAGCCTGGAGAGACCTGTACATCAAATCTGCTGGAAAGAACAATGGAGAGGCCCAGGGAAAGAGCTCAGAATGCAGCCCCCATAGCCTCTTCTAAATCGATGCAAGGAAGGTCAAATTAAAATGAATCTGCAAAGTGTTGCTCAGTACCCAAAACTCCTTCACACAGCATTGAATCTCTCCAGAAGTCTCTCTCTCTCTCAGAATGCATGGTGCAAAAATGTCACCAACAAAAAAAGGCAGGAAGCGGTCGCCATTAAATAGCCCTCCCCCAGTCCCTTCCCGACTGCAAAATGCTCCCCTCAACCTCTTGTTGCTAGTGGCAGGCGGTAAGGCAGGGGGCGCCAGTCAATATCCGGTCCGAGACGCTATTGGGGCATTGCATGCTCGACTGACATCACAATCTGCGGGCACAGGAGATTGTGACGGTAGTGTTTAGCGCTGCCTCAAAATGTCTGGTCAATTTCGCGAGCGGCGCAAACATCGCTGCACCCGGGCACTTGTTGCTTTGCGCCCCATTAGCGCCCTCTTACAACAACTGAATTTCCCCCCAAAATGTTTCAATAAGATCCCCTCTCAGTCTTCTAAACTCCAATGAGTATAGGCCCAACCTGCTCAACATTTCTTCATAAGACAACCCCTTCATCTCCGGAATCAATCTCGTGAACCTTCTCTGAACTGCCTCCAATGCAATTATATATTTCCTTAAATAAGGAGACCAAAACTGTACGCAGTACTCCAGGTGTGGTCTCACTAATGCCCCGTAGAGTTGTAACAGGACATCCCTACTTTTATATGCCATTCCCTTTGCAATAAAGGCCAACATTCCATTTGCCTTCCTAATTACTTGCTGTACCTGTATGCTAACTTTTTGTGATTCATGTACAAGGACCCCCAGATCCCTCTGTACCTCAGCATTTTGTAATCTCTCCCCATTTAAATAATAATTTGCTTTTTTATTTTTCCTACCAAAGTGGATAACCTTGCATTTTCCCACATTATACTCCATCTGCCAGATTTTTGCCCACTCACTTAGCCTATCTATATCCCTTTGGAGATTCTTTGCGTCCTCCACAAAATTGGCTTTCTCACCTATCTTTGCATCATCAGCAAATTTGGCTACAGTACACTCGGTCCCATCCTCCAAGTCATTAATATAGATTGTAAATAGTTGAGGCCCCAGCACTGATCCCTGTGGCAACCCACTAGTTACAGTTTGCCAACCTGACAATGACCCATTTATCCCGACTCTCTGTTTTCTGTTAGTTAGCCAATCCTCTATCCATCCATGCTAATATATTACCCCCAACCCCGTGAGCTCTTATCTTGTGCAGTAACCTTTTATGTGGCACCTTATCGAATGCCTTCTGGAAATCCAAATACACGACATCTACTGGTTCCCCTTTATCCACTCTGCTCATTACATCCTCAAAGAACTCCAACAAATTTGTCAAACATGATTTTCCTTTCATAAAACCATGCTGACTCTGCTTGACCATATTATGATTTTTTAAATGTCCTGCTACCACTCCCTTAAGATGGACTCTAGCATTTTCCCAATGACAGATGTTAGGCTAACCGGTCGATAGTTGCTTGCTTTCTGTCTCCTTCCTTTCTTAAATAGGGGTGTTACATTTGCGGTTTTCCAGTCTGCTCGGACCTCTCCAGAATCCAGGGAATTTTGGTAGATTACAACCAATGCATCCACTATCTCTGCAGCCACCTCATTTAAGACCCTAGGATGCAGGCCATCGGGTCCAGGGGACTTGTCCACCTTTAGTCCCATTAGTTTGGCTAGTACTTTTTCTCTAGTGATAGTTTTAAGTTGACCCCACCCCAACAGCCCCTTGATTATCCATTATTGGGATGCTTTTAGTGTCTTCTACCATGAAGACTGATACAAAATATTTGTTCAAAGTCTCTGCCATTTCCCTATTAATTCCCCTGACTCATCCGCTAGGGGACCAATGTTTACTTTAGCTACGCTCTTCCTTTTTAATATACCTGTAGAAGCTCTTACTGTCTGTTTTTATATTTCTTGCGAGCTTACTCTCATAAGCTATCTTCTCTCTCTTTATCAATTTTTTAGTAATCCTTTGCTGGTTTAAAAAAATTTCCCAATCCTCTGGCCTTCCACTATTCTTCGCAACATTGTATGCCTTAGTTTTAAATTTGATACCATCCTTTGCTTTCTTAGTTAGCCATGGATAGTTCATCCTTCTCTTAGAATCTTTCTTCCTCACTGGAATATATCTTTGCTGAGAGTTATGAAATATCTTAAATGTTTGCCACTGCTTTTCTACAGTCTTACCCTGTCATATATTTTCCCAGTCCACTTTAACCAAGTCTGCCTTCATACCTTTGTAATTACCTTTATTTAAGTTCAGGACATTAGTTTGAGACCTAACTTTCTCAGCCTCAAACTGAATGTGAAATTCTACCATGCTATGATCACTCTTCCCTAGGGGGTCCTGCACTTCGAGATCATTAATTAATCCAGCCTCGTTACACATTATCAGATCTAAAATAGTCTGCTCCCTGGTTGGTTCCACAATGCATTGTTCCAAGAAACCATCCCGCATACACTCCAAGAACTCTTCCTCAAATCTACCTTTGCCAATTTGCTTTGTCCAATCAATATGAAGATTAAAATCTCCCATGATTATAGCCGTACCTTTCTTACAAGCCTCTATTATTTCTTGATTTATACTCTGTCCTACAGTGTGGCTACTGTTTGGGGGGCCTGTAGTCCACTCCCACCAGTGACTTCTTACCCTTATTATTTCTTATCTCCACCCAAACTGATTCTACGTCTTGATCTTCTAAGCCAATATCATTTCTCACTACTGCACTGATCTCATCCCTTATTAACAGAGCTACACCACCTCCTTTTCCTTTCTGCCTATCCTTACAAAATGGTAAATACACCTGAATATTCAGTTCCCAGCCTTGGTCACCTTGCAACCACATCTCTGTAATGGCTATCAGATCATACCCATTTATTTCTATTTGTGCTGTCAACTCATCTATCTTGTTACGAATGCTGTGTGCGTTCAGATATAGAACTTTTAATTTTGTCTTTTTACCATTTTTCCCTACTCTGACCCTCTTTCTGATGCACTCTTATGTGTATACGCTCTGTCCCTTCCTATCATTGGCCCATTAATTCAGGTTGGCGGCTTCCGGCGGGCGCAAGCCTCCGACCTGCACTTACCGAGCGCGCCGGCCGTTGTGCTGTGGGCCCGCGTAGGATTCCGATCCTGGGCCTGCTCCAACTGCCAGCGCGCAGTGCTTGCGTATCCCAGGGGCGCAGTTAGTTCGATGCGTCCCCTGGGATCACGTGGGCCACGGAGAGCCAATGGTAGCAGGGAATCTGTATTCATAGCTTTGACAAGAAGACCTGTCAAATCTATGCATACAATTCAGCCTCAAAACATAACTAAAACTTCAAATAAATTTTTTTTTAAATCACATTTTTAAAATAACTACAAATTACATAAAATAACTATTTTAAACAATAATTTAAATTTTGGAAAAAATGAATTACAGTTTCTAATGGGGCTAAAAATAAACTTACCTTTCTTTAAAGTATTTAAAAATAATAAACCTGTGGAAAAAATGTTTTAATTTTACTTAATTCACCACTTACCTGTTAAAAGCAGGCCTTGCAACATCTTTTTAAAAGCGTAGCTCCTGCAGACTTACCCTCCCAGAGAAACCTGCAAAAAAAACAGAAGTTCCAAGTGTACGCGCTGCCTCTCTGGCGCGCGCGTTCGACCTGTGAATCCCTTCCTTTAAGGGAACGGAAGTTCCGGTTTCCCGCGCATGCACAGTGCATGTACGAAACCGGCACTTTCATTGGGCCTACGCATGAGTATCCAGCGTGTACTCACCCGTGGGGCCCCGAAGTTGTGGCCCATTATCTCTATCGCTACCCTGCACTTTTGCCTTCTCATTTTTCTTTGACTTTTTACATTTCCGCTCAGCGTATCCCTCTCCCCGACTATTTAGTCTAAAACCCTATCTACAGCCCTAGTTATTCAATTTGCCAGGACGCTGGTCCCAGCCTGGTTCGAATGAAGCCTGTCTCGACGGAACAGCTCCCTCTTATCCCAGTACTGGTGCCAGTGCCCCAAGAATTGAAATCCATTTCTCCTACACCAACCTTGGAGTCACTCGTTCATATCTCTGATCTTATTTACCCTATACCAATTTACACGTGGCTCTGGTAGTAATCCACCTTTGTGGTTCTGCTTTTTAATTTAGCCCCTAGCTGCTCATACTCCCTCAGCAGAACCTCTTTCTTTGTCCTACCTATGTCATTGGTACCTACATCGACCACGACAACTGGATCTTTCCCCTCCCACTCTAAGTTCCTCTCCAGCCCAGAGGAGATGTCCTTTACCCTGGCACTGGGCAGGCAACACAGCCTTCGGGACTCATGCACTCGGCTGCAGAGAATAGTGTCTATCCTCCTAACTATACTGTCCCCTACCACTACCACATTTCTTTTTGCTCCCCCCACTTGAATGGCTCCCGGTACCATGGTGCTGTGGTCTGTTTGTGCATCCTCACTGCAGTCCCTGCTCTCGCCCACACAGAGTAAGAACCTCACAACTGTTGGACAAGAGCAAGGGCTGAGGCTCCTCCACCACTACCTCCTGGGTCCTCATAACCTGCCTCGCTCTTAGTCACACCCACCTGACCCTGACCACGGACCAAATTTGAATGAATTAATCTAAGGGGTGTGACTGCCTCCTGGAACACAGCATCCAGGTAACTCTCCCCCTCTCTGATGTGTCGCAGTGTTTGAAGCTCGGACTTCAAATCGTCAACGCGGAGCCGATGTTCCTCAAGCAACCAACACTTGCTGCAAATGTGGCCACCATGGACCTCAATGGTATCCACCAGCTCCCACATGTTGCAGCAGTAACACATCACAACCTGCCCTGCCATCTCTAATGTATTTAATTAATTAAGTGTTTAAGTTTTGAATGTGTAGTTTTGAATCCTGGCCCTTAATTCAAACCAGTGCCCAAGAAAAAGAGAGAAATACTGACCAACCAATTGCTTCCCTGCTTTCCTGTGACATCACACTTTGAATCTTTCTACTTCTTTCCCTCCCAGATCAGTTGGCGCTGCTCTGGGCTCACTCTCAGCCAATTCTCCCGCTTTGTATCCACTCTCAGCCGATTCTCCCGCTTTGTATCCACTCTCAGCCAATTCTCCCGCTTTGTATCCACTCTCAGCCGATTCTCCCGCTTTGTATCCACTCTCAGCCGATTCTCCCGCTTTGTATCCACTCTCAGCCGATTCTCCCGCTTTGTATCTACTCTCAGCCGATTCTCCCGCTCTGATTCTCCCGCTTTGTATCCACTCTCAGCTGATTCTCCCGCTTTGTATCCACTCTCAGCCGATTCTCCCGCTTTGTATCTGCTCTCAGCCGATTCTCCTGCTTTATATCCAATCTCAGCCGATTCTCCCGCTTTGTATCCACTCTCAGCCGATTCTCCCGCTTTATATCCAACTCAGCCGATTCTCCCGCTTTGTATCCACTCTCAGCTGATTCTCCCGCTTTATATCCAATCTCAGCCGATTCTCCCGCTTTATATCCACTCTCAGCCGATTCTCCCGCTTTGTATCCACTCTCAGCCAATTCTCGCGCTTTGTATCCACTCTCAGCCAATTCTCCCGCTTTATATCCAATCTCAGACGATTCTCCCGCTTTATATCCACTCTCAGCCAATTCTCCCGCTTTGTATCGCTCTCAGCCGATTCTCCTGCTTTGTATCTGCTCTCAGCCAATTGTCCTGCTTTGTATCCAATCTCAGCCGATGCTCCCGCTTTATATCCACTCTCAGCCGATTCTCCCACTTTATATCCAATCTCAGCCGATTCTCCCGCTTTATATCCAATCTCAGCTGATTCTCCTGCTTTGTATCCACTCTCAGCCGATTCTCCCGCTTTGTATCCACTCTCAGCCGATTCTCCCACTTTATATCCAATCTCAGCCAATTCTCCCGCTTTGTATCCGCTCTCAGCCGATTGTCCCGCTTTGTATCCACTCTCAGCTGATTCTCCCGCTTTATATCCAATCTTAGCCGATTCTCCCGCTTTGTATCCACTCTCAGCCAATTCTCCCGCTTTGTATCCACTCTCAGCCGATTCTCGTGCTTTATATCCACTCTCAGCCGATTCTCCCGCTTTGTATCCGCTCTCAGCCGATTCCCCCGCTTTGTATCCACTCTCAGCCGATTCTCCCGCTTTGTATCCACTCTCAGCCGATTCTCCCGCTTTGTATCTGCTCTCAGCCGATTCTCCCACTTTGTCACATACGCAAGATCTTTCTCCAGTGGGAGCTCAACAGACAAGTTTCCCTAAAACAGAGCAATTGCAGTTGGAAACATAGTGTAATGATATCAGCAAATAGTGATGGTATTTGCCTGTTTGATTATTTATGCCTTACCAGCATGTTTGCCTGATTGATTATTTATGCCTGACCAGCAGAGGGCATGTGAGAGACAGACAGAGTTTAGTTTCAATTTTGTTTTAGATGGATCTCTAGGATGGTGTCTCCTGTAATGCTGTTAAAAGAGTTGAACATACTTTAGTTAAAAGTCATTCTCTTTCATGAATGTGTCGTCATTGAACCCACATACAAATCAATACATGGTGTCAGAAGTGATTGAAAGAGATGAAGAGGAAAAATCTGAAGTTAGCAACTCGACGAGATAGTGGCAAGTAATCTATCCAGCAAAATCAGCTCTCCACATATTAGCAAGCCAAAAGAGAACATCGTTACTTACCATTGGAGAATAGCTAACAAAGTGAAAAATGGAAGGATTACACCCACTGGCGAAGCTTCAGTTGACAGGTAATGTGGCTGAAAATTGAAGAAGGTTCAAACAACGTTTGGAGTTGTATTTAGCGGCAATCGGAGCTGACGAGAAAAGTGATAAAATGAAAGCGTCAGTGTTCTTACATGTCGTGGGTGATGAAGCACTGGAGGTGTATAATAACTTCACATTCGCTGCTGATGGAGACAATATGAAGCTGGATAAAATAATGGAACAGTTTGAGGCCTACTGCATACCTAAACGTAACGTGATGTTTGAGAGGCACAGATTTTTCACATGTGTACAGAAAACGGGAGAGACTATTGATCAGTATGTGACTGAACTGAGAAACCGAAGCAAAACATGTGAATTTGGGGGACTGACAGACTCGCTGATAAAAGACAGACTGGTGTGTGGTATTCCAGATAATGGTCTAAGGGAAAGGCTGCTAAGAGAGCAAGATCTAGACCTGGGAAAAGCCATAGCACTGTGTAGGGCTACAGAGACTGTGAAGTCGCAGGCAAAGGAGCTGTTCAGTGACATTAGCTGCAACGTGGATGCAGTGAGAAAGAACGGACACAAACCGTTTAACAAAAAGAGCGCCAATGTGAAAAAAGAGGCGTGGCCAGCGAACAAAAATGGAAGGGGCAATCGAAAGTCATGTAGTCGATGCGGTACACAGCATCCACCAAAAAAGTGTCTAGCATATGGTAAAAAATGCAATAGTTGCAACAAAAACAACCATTATGCCCATTGCTGTAAGAACCAAGCGCAACAAAGCAAGGTCCATACAGTAGATGAAAGCGAGATAAAGGAATTCTATGTAGATGTTGTGTCTGAAGACAAAAAAGAAAAAAGAGACTGGATGTTGACACTAAAAGTGAATGACATACAAATTCCATTTAAATTGGATACTGGAGCACAAGTTAATGTGATATCAGAGACTGATTTTAAGAAAATTAGACCCAGACCAAAGATACATGGAATAAAAGTGAAAGTGACAGGATACTCAGGTACTGATATACCAGTGAAAGGAAGATGCATTGTCAAAGTGACACACAAGGACAGCGAGCACACGCTAGCATTAATCGTGGTGCCAAAGGATGTGCAAGCCATACTAGGTTTAATAGCCTGTGAGAGACTGAACCTGGTAAAGAGAGTCCTCGTTGTGGAAAGCAAAGGAGAGACAGTCTATGATGAACTCATGAAGGAGTACAACGACCTATTTCAGGGTCTAGGCTGCATTCCAGGAGAACACACGATCAGAGTAGATAAAAGTATGCCAACGGTCATACATCCATGCAGAAAAGTTCCGTTTGCTCTTCAAAAGCAACTGAAGGCAGAGTTGGACAGGATGGAAAGCCTGAAAGTGATTCAGAAGATAGATGAGCCAACTGAGTGGGTGAGTTCCCTCGTCGTTGTGGACAAAAAGAATGGAAAGCTCAGAATTTGCCTGGATCCAAGAGATCTAAACAGAGCAATAAAGAGAGAGCACTTCAAGCTTCCTACACGTGAGGAAATCATGTCACAGTTTGCAAATGCAAAGTATTTCAGCAAGTTAGATGCATCATCAGGATTTTGGCAGATGAAACTGGATGAGGCAAGTTCAAGACTGTGCACGTTCAACAGTCCATTTGGCAGATACAGATTCCTAAGGTTACCATTTGGCATTGCCTCAGCTCCTGAAGTGTATCACAAAACTATCCATATGGTCTATGAGCACCTGGAGGGAGTTGATACATCAATGGATGACATCATAGTATGGGGAACCACGAGAACTGAGCATGACGAGAGACTGAAAAAAGTGCTGGAAGCAACAAGGAAATCAAACCTGAAGCTGAATAGAGAGAAATGCCAGCTCGGGGTGACAGAACTGACATTCATGGGAGATATCCTTAGCAGTGAGGGCATCAGACCAGATCCCAGAAAGGTGTCCGCCATTGAGAATATGCCAAAGCCACAATGCAAAAAGGACGTGCAGAGGTTTAATGGAATGATCAACTACATGGGTAAATTCATATCCAACCTCTCAGAAAAGATGGCGCCACTGAGAAGACAAACTGAAAAGAACACAGAATGGGAATGGAATCATGAGCATGAGAAGTCATGGAGCGATCTAAAGAAACTGCTCACAGAGGAACCAGTTCTGAGGTTTTATGACCCAGCAAGACCCATCAAGATATCATCAGATGCATCACAGAGTGGGCTCGGTGCCGTTCTTCTGCAAAAATATGACTACTGGCAACCTATTGCATATGCATCGCGCTCAATGACAGACGCGGAGACGCGATATGCTCAAATAGAAAAGGAACTGCTCAGCATCACATACGCCTGTGAAAGATTTCACCAGTTTGTGGCAGGACAAGCAATCAGTGTAGAGACTGACCATAAGCCCTTGATTGCATTGTTCCAAAAGCCACTAAATAGCTGTCCGCTTAGAATACAAAGAATGATGATCAGGCTGCAACGCTATACACTGAATGTTGCGTACACACCAGGTAAGCTGATGTATACAGCAGACACGTTGTCCAGAGCTGTTGACCCAAGTGAGCCCGCAAACACCAAAATGGATGAAAAAGTGAACGCCTACGTGGACATGATCACAAGTGCACTGCCCATAGCAGATGCAAAAATGGAGCTCATAAAGACTGAGACAAACAAAGATGAAACAATGAGACGACTGAGGAAAAGCATCTTGGATGGATGGCCCAACATGAAGCAAGACTGCTCACCTGACATGGCAGAGTACTGGAACTGCAGGGCGGAACTATCAGTGGTTGAAGACATCATCTACAAAGGAAGTAAAATAGTTATCCCAAAGAGTCTGAGAAAAGAGATGCTAAAAAGGATCCATGGAGGACATCTGGGAATCGAAAAGTGTAAGAAAAGAGCACGAGAGGTGATGTACTGGCCACGAATCAACCAAGATGTGACAAATGAGGTGTCCAACTGCACAATATGCCTGAAATATCGAGCAAGCAATCCGGTAGAACCACTAAAACCACACCCAGCGCCAGACAGACCTTACCAGAAGGTAGGCGCTGACCTATTCGTATGTCAAGGGAAGGACTATCTTGTAGTCACAGACTATTACTCCCTGTATCCAGAGGTTTGTAGACTGTACACCACCACTGCAGATGCTGTGATAACATGTATGAAAGCCATATTCTCCAGACATGGCGTGGCAAGCGAGGTCTTCACAGACAACGGACCCCAGTTTTACAATGCAAGTTTCCGACACTTTGCCAAAGAGTGGGACTTTGTCCACACAACGTCAAGTCCTCACTTTCCACAGTCCAATGGACTAGTGGAAAAATCAGTCCAGACAGTGAAAAGACTGATGTACAAGGCAAAAGACAGTGGAACTGACTTCTACCAGAGCATGCTTGTATACCGCACAACGCCGCTCGAGTGTGGTATGTCACCAGCCCAACTCCTTATGGGATGTCTGCTAAGGTCAAACCTACCCATCCCGGAGAACCTCCTGAAAACAAAAGAGGGGGAGAAAGTGAGGAAGTTCAAAGAACAACAGAAAGAAAAGCAAAAGTACTACTATGACAGAGGAACACAAAACCTACCTGAACTCCACACTGGTGACCAAGTAAGGTTCAAAGACAAAAAAAACATATGGACTCAGAAGGGAACTGTCCTGAGTGAAGTTCAACCAAGATCATACACCATTCAGACAGATGAGGGTGCTGTTCTGCGAAGAAATCATCGAGATCTTCTCATGGGACCAGCCACAGCAGGTCAAAAGACTGATACTGTTGAACAACCTGATCACACAGCAGGTCAAAAGACTGATGCTGTTGAACAACCTGATCACACAGCTGAGAAATCATCATCTGAGGCAACAACTCAGATTCAAGGACAATCAATCAGAAAATCCTCAAGACGCATGAAGCCTCCTGAGAGACTCATTGAGCAAGTTTAAGGACTCTTGTTATAGAAGGAAGTAATGTTATTTTATTCTCTCTTCAAGTTCTAGTGTATTTACATATTTCATGTGAACACACAAAACAAGGTTAAAAAACCTTGATAATGACAATGATAATGTAAGTTCATTAAGTGTTACAGTTAAAATGCAGAGTAATACAAAGAAAACATGTTGTTAGATAAAAGTAAAATACTTTTGTTTTAAGAAAGGGAGATGTAATGATATCAGCAAATAGTGATGGTATTTGCCTGTTTGATTATTTATGCCTTACCAGCATATTTGCCTGATTGATTATTTATGCCTGACCAGCAGAGGGCATGTGAGAGACAGACAGAGTTTAGTTTTAGTTTTGTTTTAGATGGATCTCTAGGATGGTGTCTCCTGTAATGCTGTTAACAGAGTTGAACATACTTTAGATAAAAAGTCATTCTTTTTCATGAATGTGTCGTCATTGAACCCACATACAAATCAATACACATAGTAACAACTTCATGCCACGGCTGGACTTTGCCGATTGCTGATGATTGCAGACATGAGATAAGGTAGATTTTCTATTCATCTGTGCTGGCTGTGCAGGGGCAACGATTCCTTGTGAGCAAAACTTTCCCTCCAACTGCATCTTGTGTGCTAGAGTGTTTCAGCACATTCCATGTCATAGCTTCATTAAGGCCCCAAAATGCAGGGAGATATTTATCCTCAGACCCTTGTCTGCCGCCCGAGCTGGCAAACGAGGGCTTGAGTATAACTCCCTCTACAGGTTCCAAGTCAGCAGGGAGCCAGTTGCATAACTTTGCATTCTGCTGCAAGGACATCGGCAGCCAAATTGCAATATAAGCCAATGGCGGTCAAGATCACCACTGTCGTCAACCTTTCCAGCTGCAGCTCATTCTAGGATAGCACTGAAGTATCAACTTATGTACTGTCCACACGCGTATAAAGAAAGTGAGTGAAGCATCAGTCAGCACGGCCAGCAGTTTCAACTTTTTTCCCATTGAACGGCAACAGGAGCATGACACAGCTGTCCAAATTCATGAGGTGCTGCATTTCACAAAGGACATTGATGGCAGCCTTTGTCTACCACTACAGAAAAGGTAACCATGAATATACAATAGATCTGCAATACCACTACATGGGCACATGGCAGCTACCCAGACTCGCTCATTGCAGGTAAATTTCAACTTCATCGACTGGGTGGATTGCCCGTCTATCGTAGTACACCCCCAATTTTCATCCCAGTGATGTTCCAGTACAGCTACAACACTGGCATCTACCTGGCAATGTGGAAAACTGCCCAGGTATGTCCTGTCCACAAAAAGCAGGACAAATCCAACCTGGCCAATTACTGCCCCATCACTCTACTCTCAATCATCAGCAAAGTGATGGAAGGTGTCATCGACAGCGCTATCAAGCGGCACTTACTCACCAAGAACCTGCTCACTGATGCCCAGTTTGGGTTCCGCCAAGACCACTTGGCTCCTGACCTCATTACAGCCTTGGTCCAAACATGGACAAAGGAGCTGAATTCCAGAGGTGAGGTGAGAGTGACTGCCCTTGACATCAGGGCATCAAGGAGCCCTAGTAAAACTGAAGTTAATGGGAATCTGGGGGAAAACGCTCCACTGGCTGGAGTCATACCTAGCACAAAGGAAAATGTTTGTGGTGGTTGAAGGTCAATCATCACAGCCCCAGGACATCACTGCAGGAGTTCCTCAGGGCAGTGTCCTAGGCCCAACATTCTTCAGCTGCTTCATCAATGACCTTCCCTCCAACATAAGGTCAGAAATGGGGATGTTTGCTGATGACTGCACAATGTTCAATGCCATTCACAACTCCTCAGATAATGAAGCAGTCCATGCTCGCATGCAACAAGACCTGGACGACGTTCAGACTTGGGCTGCTAAGTGGCAGGTAACATTCGCGCCACAGAAGTGCCAGGCAATGACTAACTCCAACAAGCGAGAGCCTAAAAACCTCTCCTTGACATTCAATGGCATTACCATCGCCGAATCCCCCACCATCAACATCCTGGGGGTCACCATTGACCAGAAACTTAACTGGACCAGCCACATAAATACTGTGGCAACAAGAGCAGGTCAGAGGCTAGGTATTCTGCAGTGAGTGTCTCACCTCCTGACTCCCCAAAGCCTTTCCATCATCTACAAGGCACAAGCCAGGAGTGTGATGGAATACTCCCCACTTGCTTGGATGAGTGCAGCTCCAACAACACTCAAGAAGCTCGACACCATCCAGGACAAAGCAGCCCACTTGATTGGCACCCCATCCACCACCTTAAACATTCACTCCCTCCAGCACCGGCGTACCGTGGCTGCAGTGTGTACCATCTATAAGATGCACTGCAGCAACTCGCCAAGGCTTCTTCGGCAGCACCTCCCAAACCTGCGACCTCTTCCACCGAGATGGACAAGGGCAGCAGGCGCATGGGAACACCATCACCTCCAAGTTCCCCTCCAAGTCACACACCATCCTGACTTGGAAATATATCACCATTCTTTCATCGTCGCTGGGTCAAAATCCTGGAACTCCCTACCTAACAGCACTGTGGGAGTACCTTCATCACACGGACTGCAGCGGTTCAAGAAAGCAGCTCACCACCACCTTCTCAAAGACAATTAGGGATGGGCAATAAATGCTGGCCTTGCCAGCGACGTCCACATCCCATAAAGGAATTTTTAAAAAATGTGATTAGAATTTGATGGTTCGACAGCTGATGCACGATCAAGTCTGACCAGTTACCGCCCAAGTGGAAAAGTTGAAATTACTTCCGTTCTCTTTCAGTGATTCATGGAAAAAGTGAACAGATACTTTCCCTGTTGTCCCATCCTTTGATTATTGTTTCTTATTTACTTAAGTGGTAACCATTACTCTCAATTTAAAAATGCAAACAGGCCATATCTCCACATAAGCTTCCAAATTCCAATCGTATCACTGCCAGTAACATTGGCCAAATATTGCCAGAAAGAAAGGTTCAAGCCATTACCCTTTATCATCCTCGACTCTCATGGGTAACTTTTCATGGCCAATAAATAATTCATACTGTGTGAAGAAGTAATACTATAAATACTTGATGTAGGAAGAAAGAAAACTTTTAATTTGCAAGACTCCCAGCTCAGACTGCACCAGGAGTATTGAAGATATAAATTTACCTTTTCACAATTGTATTAAAGACTCAGGAAGCTTTCCACATATAAGTGTAAAGGCACTTTAGCAGTTTTGTTGCATTTTCAGTCCATGTTTAGTCTCCAGTTATAACTTGAATGCAGTTTTTGTTTCCATAAAGGAATGACCTTCATTTAGCTCCACTGCATTCATCACTGAGTCATAAGGAGCTCAGTGGCCAGTTTGGGGCATAGAAGGGTGAAGAATCTTTTTGTGAGGAGACTCGGGGTACGGTAGCATAGTGGTTATGTTACTGATTATGTTACTAATGATCCGGAGATGAGAGTTCAAATCCGACCATGGCAGCTGGGGTATTTAAATTCAATTAATTAAATAAAAAATCTGGAATAAAAAGCTACCATCAGTAATGGTGACCGTGAAACGACTGGATTGTCGTAAAAACCCATCTGATTAGTTAATGTCCTTTAGGGAAGGAAATCTGCTGTCCTTACCTGGTCTGGCCTATACGTGACTCCAGACCCATAGTAATGTGGTTGACTCTTAACTGAAATGGCCTAGCAAGGCACTCGGTTGTATTCAAGAAGGTGGCTCACCACCACCTTCTTGAGGGCAATTAGGGATGGGCAATAAATGCTGGCCTTGCTGGCGATGAATTAAAAAAAAGTTCCTCAACATCTACTGAACGGATGCCACCTGGGGAAGAGATGCTGATTGGTGGGAGGTTTCTATCACCTGTTATGGATGAACTCTAGTTATGAGGATGGGAGGAACTGTAACAGCAGACAAAAGGAAATTAACAGCACAAAGCAGGTGCTGGCTCTTCCATACCTCGGCTACCATTCCAGATGTTTGTTTAGGATGGTATTTACCTGCTTAAGCATGACAGTCCAAATGTCTGCTTTTGTGAAAATTGATAACACTGAGATTGCTGATCATCCTTTGCTGGGCAGAGCATAGTTTACCTCTCTACTCAAACTATTCACTGCACTGGTCCAAAAATCCACATTGCTCCAGGTTGTTGCTATTGAGAGCACACTCCTGATTCTTGTAGAGGCGTTTTTATTGGGATTCTGGAGGATTTTTTAATTATTTGTTCTCGGCATGTGGGTGATACTGGCAAGGTCAAACTAATTGCCCATCCATAGTTGCCATGAGAAAGTGATGGTAGGTTTTCTTCACAAAGTGCTGCAGTCCTTATGCTGATGGTGCTCCCATGATAGTGCTAGGTGGAGAATTCCAAGATATTGTTGTACAAGAGTTTCAGCAGCAGATGTGCTGAAGCAGTGGTGGAGGCAGGCAATGTTATCGAGGTAGAAGTACATGGTCTTTGTAATGGAGAGCATAGAAGATCAAAAGCTCAGCTCAAGATCAGAAAGGATGCCGAGGTTGTGAATAGTTTGGTTTGGCCTGAGACAATGGCCAGGGAAAGAAAAAGAAGCAATGGGAATTAACACTCGCTGGAAAAATGCTGAAGGGTGTCGATGAACGGCAAATACATCATTCCCTGAAAGTGTGAGTTCAGATAGATAAATCATAAAAAGAAAGACCAACAGCATTTTGGGTTTTAAAGATAGCTGCAATAGTACAGAAGTAATGATAACACTGACTAGGTTACAGTTAGAGTACAATTTGCAGTTTTCAGCACCCTTTTATAGAAAGGACATAAGAACATAAGAATTAGGGGCAGGAGTAGGTCATATGGCCCCATGAACCTGCTCCGCCATTCAATAAGATCATAGCTGATCTTACATAAGAACATAAGAAATAGGAGCAGGAGTAGGCCAATCGGCCCCTCGAGCTTGCTCCACCATTCAATAAGATCATGGCTGATCTGATCCTAACCTCAAATCTTCTATCACTCTCCATCCACCCGAACCCATGTGATCTCCCGGGAGAGGCGAAAAACCAGATAAAAGACCCAATGGCCAATTTGGGAGAAAAAAATCTGGGAAATTCCTCTCCGACCCATCTAGGCAATCGAAATTCTTCCAGGAGATCACTCTGTCCCTATATTTTCTACAGTACTTACCTTCTGTAAAGGCGATCTCCACCCCAGCCAGGAACAGGAATAAAACCATCTCCTGAAATCTAACACAGAATTAGAACACAGTAGGAGCAGAACCAGGCTACACAGCCCCTGAGCCCACTCCACTACCCACAGGGCCATGACCATTCCGAACCTAGACTCATGTCCAATTTCCTGCCCGCTCCCCGTAACCCTTAATTCCCTTTACTTCTAGGAAACTATCTATTTCTGTTTTAAATTTATTTAATGATGTAGCTTCCACAGCTTTCTGGGGCAGCAAATTCCACAAACCTACCACCCTCTGAGTGAAGAAGTTTCTCCTCATCTCAGTTTTGAAAGAGCAGCCCCTTATTCTAAGATTATGCCCCCTAGTTCTAGTTTCACCCATCATTGGGAACATCCTCACTGCATCCACCCGATCAAGCCCCCTCACAATCTTATATGTTTCAATAGGATCGCCTCTCATCCTTCTGAACTCCAATGAGTAGAGTCCCAATCTACTCAACCTCTCCTCATATGACCACCCCCTCAACCCCGGGATTAACCGAGTGAACCTTCTTTGTACTGACTCGAGAGCAAGTATGTCTTTTCTTAAGTATGGACACCAAAACTGTATGCAGTATTCCAGGTGCGGTCTCACCAATTCCTTGTACAACTGCAGCAATATCTCTCTGTTTTTATATTCCATCCCCCTAGCAATAAAAGCCAACATTCCATTGGCCTTCTTGATCACTTGCTGCACCTGCATACTAACTTTTTGAGTTTCGTGCACCAGGACCCCCAGATCCCTTTGTACTACAGTACTTTCCAGTTTCTTGCCATTAAGATAATAACTTGCTCTATGATTTTTCCTGCCAAAGTGCATAACCTCACACTTTCCAGTATTGTATTCCATCTGCCAAATCTCTGCCCACTTACTTAGCCTGTCTATGTCCCTTTGCAGGTTTTTTATGTCCTCCTCACTCACTACTTTCCATCCCATCTTTCTATCATCTGCAAACTTTGATATGTTACACTCGATCCCCTCCTCCAAATCGTTAATATAGATTGTAAAGAGTTGGGGACCCAGCACTGACCCCTGCGGAACACCACTAGTTACTGGTTGCCAATCTGAGAATGAACCATTTATCTCAACTCTCTGCTTTCTGTTAGAGAGCCAATCCTCCACCCACGCCAGAATATTATCCCCAATCCCGTGATTTTTTATCTTGAGCAATAATCTTTTGTGTGGCACCTTGTCAAATGCCTTTTGGAAGTCTAAATACACTACGTCCACTTGTTCCCCTTTATCCACCCTGTATGTTACTTCCTCAAAAAACTCAAGCAAATTTGTCAAACATGACTTCCCCTTCATGAAACCATGCTGAGTTTGTCCTATTAAATTATGTTTATCCAAATGTCCCATTACTGTCTCCTTAATAATGGACTCTAACATTTTACAAACCACAGATGTTAGGCTAACAGGTCTATAGTTTCCAGCCTTCTGCCTACTACCCTTTTTAAATAAGGGTGTTACATTAGCAGTTTTCCAATCTGCTGGGAGCTTTGCTGAGTCCAGGGAGTTTTGGAAAATTATTACCAATGCATCCACAATCCCTACCGTCACTTCCCTCAAGACCCTAGGATGCAAGCCATCAGGTCCAGGGGATTTATCCGCCTTGAGTCCCATTATTTTACCAAGTACCACTTCCTTAGTGATTTTAATCGTATTTAGTTCCTCCCCCCTAGAGCCCCCTGTTTGTCCAGTGTTGGGATATTCTTAGTGTCCTCTGCTGTAAAGACTGATACAAAATAATTGTTCAGTGTTTTTGCCATCTCCATGTTTCCCACCATTAATTTCCCGGTCTCATCCTCTAAGGGACCAACATTTACTGTAGCCACCCTTTTTCTTTTTATATAACTATAGAAACTTTTGCTGTCTGTTTTTATATTTTTTGCTAATTCACTTTCATAATCTATCTTCCCTTTCTTAATCAATCTTTTAGTTATTTTTTGCTGTCTTTTAAAGACTTCCCAATCTTCCATCCTCCCACTAGATTTGGCTACCTTATATGCCCTTGTTTTTAGTCGGATACTATCCTTAATTACTTTACTTAGCCACAGATGGCTATCTTTTCTTTCACACCCTTTTTTCCTCAGTGGAATATATATTTTTTGGAAGTTGTAAAATAACTCCTTAAATGTACACCACTGATCATGTACCGTCTTACCCTTTAATCTATTTTTCCTGTCCACTCTAATCAATTCCACTCTCATACCTTCATAGTCTCCTTTATTCAAGCTCAGCACGCTTGTTTGAGATCCAACTTTCTCACCCTCTAATTGAATATGGAATTCAACCATGTTATGGTCACTCATTCCAAGGGGATCCTTTACTAGGACATTTTTAATTAATCCTGTCTCATTACACAGGACCAAATCTAAGGTTGCTTGACCCTGGTCAGTTCAGTTACATACTGCTCAAGAAACCCATCCCTAATACACTCAATGAACTCATCCTCAAGGCTGCTCTGCCCAATTTGATTTGTCCAGTTAATATGATAATTAAAATCCCCCATAATTATAGCTGTTCCCTTATTACAAGCCTCAACTGTTTCCTGATTAATATTCCGTCCATCAGAGTTGCAACTGTTCAGAGGCCTATAGACCACACCCACTAGTGTTTTTTTCCCCTTATTATTCCTTGTCTCCACCCAAACTGTTTCACTATCCTGCTCCTTTGACCCAATATCATTTCTCTGTATTATAGTGATTCCTTCCTTTATTAACATAGCCACCCCACCTCCTCTCCCTTCCTGCCTGTCCTTCCTGATTGTTAAATAACCTGGTATGTTTAATTCCCAGTCATGGTCACCCTGCAGCCATGTTTCTTTAATGGCCACAAGATCATACCCATATGTCGTTATTTGTGCCGTTAACTCATTCATTTTGTTATGAATGCTACGTGCATTCAGATAAAGAACTTTCAAATATGTTTTGTAACACTTAGTTCCTGTTTTTTCCCTTTTTAGTACTTTACTTTTTACTCCATACCTTCTGTCCCTTCCTGACACATTCTGTTTTTTAATTCCCCCACTGCTACCTAAGTCTATGACCTTCTCCGTTGTCATTTCTATTATTTGCTCTCTAGAAACCTCCCCCCCACTAATTAGTTTAAAGCCCTCTCTACAGCCCTAGTTATATGATTCGCCAGGACTCTGGTCCCAGCCCTGGCCAAGTGGAGTCCGTCCCAACGGAACAGCTCCCTCCTGCCCCAGTACTGGTGCCAGTGTCCCAAGAAGCAAAACCCATTTCTCCCACACCAGTCTTTGAGCCATGCATTTAACTCTTTAATTTTATTTATCCTAGCCAAATTCGCTTGTGGCTCAGCTAATAACCCAGAGATTATTACCCTTGAGGTTCTGTTTTTTAATTTGACCCCTAGCTGCTCATACTCCTTTAACAGATCCGTCTTCCTTGTCCTATCTACGTCATTTGTACCAACATGGACCACGACAACTGGATCCTCCCCCTCCCACTCCAAGTTTCTTTCCAGCTCAGAAGAGATGTCCTTAACCCTTGCACCAGGCAGGCAACACAGCCTTCGGGACTCCCGCTCTTGACTGCAGAGAACCCTATCTATCCCCCTAATGATACTATCCCCTACCACTACAACATTTCTTTTTACTCCCTCCACTTGAATGGCCCCCCGCTCCACGGTGCTGTGGCCAGGTTGCTCATCCTCCCTGCAGTCCCCGCTCCCGCCTTCATAGGGAGTAAGAACCTCGATCCTGCTTGACAAAAGCAAGGGCTGCGTCTCCTTCAACACTACATCCTGGATCCCTGTACCTTCCTCACTCGTAGTCACACCGTCCTGTCCCTGACCACGGATTACATCTGCAGTAATTAACTTCATAGGTGTGACCACCTCCTGAAACATAGAGTCCAGGAACTTTCCCCCCTCCCTGATGTGTCGCAGTGTCTGAAGCTCGGTCTCAAGCTCTTTAACGTGGAGCTTGAGTTCCTCTAGCAGCAAACACTTATCGCAAATGTAATCACCGTGAGCCTCAATGGGGTCCACCAGCTCCCACATTTCACAACAGTGACACATCACCTGTTCACCCATATCTATGTAATTAATAAAATGTATTATTATTAGTTATGAAGGCCCTCTGCCCCAATGAAGATGATACTATTACACCACTATTCAATAGGACTTACCAACTTAAAGGAATAAAAGAGAAGGAAGAAAACCAACCAACCAGCTGATCACCAACCTCCTCCTTGAATACTGTCTGTGGGGCCTGTTTGGTTGACTCATCTCGCTGCTCCGCCTCCACAGTGCTGTCTAAGCCTGGGAGTGGGGAAAACAGAACAGAACAAAAAACACACCCTCACCTCCCACTTGCCCGAACTCTCCCTCTTACCAAACTCTAGCAGCACTCAATGCAGCACTCTGTGCAAGCACTAGTCCCGCCCCTTTTATACGCAGATTCTACTTCCGGGTTAAACTCCCCAATAGTTTAATATACACTTAAAAATTAAACACACTTCAAATAATTAACTTTTTAACACACTAAAATTCACAAAATACACTTAAATGACTTTTCTCCCTCTTACCAAACTCTAGCAGCACTCAACTCCACTTTCCCGCCCAATCCCCATATCCCTTGATTCCCCGAGAGTCCAAAAATCTATGGACTAAAAATTCGGGGGCTTAATGCCACACGTTACTGGCAAAAAATGGCAAAAAGAGGGTGGCCGCCGCTCTTTCGCCAGCTGGTGGCAGGTCCTGTGGCATCCTCTGTTTTCCTAGGCCCGTTAGCGCTGCCGTTAAGTACCGCCCTGCCAAGAAAAATGGCGGAGTGGTGACATCAATGCCGACTTAATGTCACCATGGTGAACTTCGACCCTAGCGCTGAGTTCAACGCTGTGTCCTAAGACTGGCAGGTAAACCCAGCAGGGAAGCAGACTCACAAAGGCACTGTCAGCACCTCTTAAAGGGACACACACATCTTTCAGGTAGGTTTGCACTTAAGCTTTAGGATTGAGTTTTTTTGATTTTACTGAAGTAGTGGCTTGCTGCATTCAAAGTTTTTTAAGTGAGTAGGGAGTGCTGCTGGACACTTGCAAGTCTCGAATGTTAAAGGAAGGTCTCTGAGAAGATAGAAAATGCTGCAAATACTCAGTGGGTCAGGCAACATCCATGGAGAAAGAAACAGAGTTGACATCTCAAGTCAAGATGCTGCCTGACCTGCTGATTATTTCCAAGATTTTATGTTGTCATTTCAGATTTATGGAGGGAAGAAGAAGATGCAGGAGAGGAGGAAGCAGAAGAGGAAGAAGCGGAGGATGCAGAGGAGGAAGCAGAAGGAAAGATACAACCCAGACAGCCCCTTTCTAGCCGAGGTATCCAGGATGGAATCATCCACCTCTGATACCAGTGACCACAACCCCAATTCCCCTTTCAACATTAGTCCCACACCTTACCTTCCCTCTGTTACTGACCATCACAGTGCCCTCTTGGCCATGATGCTGAAATAAAAGCCACCACAAAGCAAACTTTCCAATCCAACTTAATATATCTATCCATCCAATATGACATCAAGAAATCAACTTATCACCCTTATGCATTTTCTTAGTGACTGTCTTGTGTGCCTTTGTCTATCCTGCTGATATCATGCAGTGCTACCCCTGTGGCTGCAGCATGGCTGGTGGAAGGCTGCTGACTTTCAGTGGGGGACACTGCAAACGGCCTTGCTGGTCAACCTTGAGGAGCTGGTGGCTAGGAGTGTCAAATCAAGTGACAGTGTAGTTGTTGTTGTTGTTCTTCTTCTTCTCCTCCTCCTCCTCCTCCTCCTCCTCATCCTCCTCCTCCTCCTCCTCCATCATCTTCTCCATCATCTCCATCATCTCCATCTCCTCCCTTCTTCTTCTTTCTCCATCTCCATCATTTCTTGGGTGTGTGAAATGAGGAAGGCACAAGGGTAGAGTTGTGATGAGGTGAGGGCGGGAAAGCAAGAGGTGCATGCCAGAAGGATGATAATGTAGGAGGATACCAGCATCTTGTATCCTTTCTGCCCCACTGCTGGCCAAGGGCTCAGCCATGCCCCTGCCAAGAATACCCTGCACTGTCTCCTCCAAGGGGGTGAGGTGAGGCTTGGAATGGGAGATGTGCCTCGTGATTGGTAAAGATTGTTGGCAGGTGAGTGATTGGGGTGGGGGGAGGGGGCAGGTCCTGCATTGAGCAGTGTGTGAGGCTAGTGATTCAGTTGATAGGAGAGGGATTTTGAAGATGCATTCACTGACCTTGATCAGTGGTTTGAGGTCATGAAGCTTCTTTGTGCACTGGAGGCAGGTGGTGGGGGTGACTTAGGGAGTGGCGTGAGAGGGTAGCAGAAATTTCTTTATGCACAGAGTTGTTGGAGCATGGGATGCTTTGCCACTGTGGCTGGTTGAGGCAGAGACCATTGAATCTTTTAAGGAAAATTGGATGAATATTTGAAGCACAAGGTAATGCAGAGCTAGAAGGGGAGAGTGCAACAGTGGGATTAGCTTCCGACTGCTCTAAAAAAGAGCTGGCACAGACACGATGGATTGAAAGTTCTCTTTCTGTGCTGTAAACGCCTATGGTTATACAGAGGCTGTGGCGAGGGTACAGTTTGTGGTGGGTGCTGAAGGTGATGGCTTCAGTCTTCCAATCTTTAGCTGGCGGAAGTTACAGCTCATCCAAGACTGGATGTTCGATAAGTAGTCTGGCAGCACAGCAGCAGTGGAGGGATGGAGAGGTAGAGCTGTGTGTTTGTAGCATAAATGTGGACTAGGGACAGGGTCACTGGCAAGGCTTGGAAGCTAAGCAGAGCACAGGCCTGGTTAGTACCTGGTAGGGGTGACCATCAGGGAAGACCAGGTGCAGAAGGTCACGGAAAGAGCCCTGAGGAGGGGCGGTTGGTGAGAAGGTCACAGAAGGAGGAGTGGCTGGTGAGCAGGCCCGGGTGTTGGGCTGAAGATTGTTGGACAGGAGGAATAGTGGAAATGGAATGGCGGCACGCACCGATGCAGCGGCTTTGCTTCTCCCAGTCATGGGAGCTTGCAAGATCACATTTCGTTGTTCATGTACTTGTGCAATGACAATAAAGTTGAATTATTATTATTATGTTGTCAAAGGGCAGCATGGAGATGAAGAAAATGAAGAACCTTAGGGTGATAGTGTGAATGCAGGAAGAGAAGTCACTGGCAGAGTTGCTTTGGCTACAATCAGATAGGCAAGAGTGGAACCAAGTTAGGGGAATCTCAAGGAGCTGGACAATGGAGGAAAGGCTTTGAAGGTGAATGGTGTGCTTGACCATGTCAAAGGCAGCAGAGAGGTCGATGAGGATATTGCAGCATGGTCACAGTCACAGAGAAAGCCATTCATAATTATTACTAAAATTATTCGGTCTCGATCCCCAATAATTGGCTAAATTTTCCCCATATTAAACCTATTTTAGAATTAGTGAATAGGTGTAAGTACTGCCCAAATAAAACTTAACTCCTGGAGTACCAGTTGCTGCATGGCAGTAACCTGACTTTAAAAAGACTGCAAAATGGGAGATTAGTCACTTGTTTTTATAGATTTGGTCCCACATATGGAGATGAATATCTTTGAGGAACTTAGGGAACAAGCTATCCTAGATTGGGTATTGTGCAATGAGAAGGAGTTAATTAATAATCTTCTTGTGCGGGGTCCTTGGTCCTTTAGGGAAGAATGACCATAACATGATAGAATTCTTCATTAAGATGGAAAGTGAAGAAGTCCAATCTGAAACTAGGGTCCTAAATCTAAACAAAGGAAACTACAAAGGTATGAGGAGTCAGTTGGCTGTGATAGATTGGGGAGCTTCATTAAATGGCATGACGGTGGATAGGCAATGGCTAACATTTAAGGAACTAATGCATGAATTGCAACAGTTATACATTCCGTTCTGGCACAAAAACACAAAAGGAAAAGCGGCCCAACCATGGCTAACAAAATAAATTAAGGATAGTATTAGATCCAAAGAGGAGTCATATAAAGTTGTCAGAAAAAATAGCAAGCCTGAGGATTGGGAGCAGTTTAGAGTTTGGCAAAAAAGGACCAAGAGATTGATTAAGAGGGGAAAAATAGAGTATGAGAGTAAACTTGCAAGGAACATAAAAGCGGATTGTAAAAGCTTCTACAAATATGTAAAAAGAAAAAGATTAGTGAAGACAAATGTAGGTCCCTTACAGTCAGAAACAGGAGAATTTATAATGGGGAGCAAGGAAATGGCAGAGCAATTAAACAAACACTTTGGTCCTGTCTTCATGGAAGAGGACACCAATAACTTCCCAAAAATGCTAGGGAACCAAGGGTCTAGTGAGAAGGAGTAATTAAAGGAAATTAGTATTAGTAAAAAAATAGTGCTGGAGAAATTAATGGGACTGAAAACTAATAAATCCGCAGGGCCTGATAATCTGCATCTCAGAATACTAAAAGAGGTAGCCATGGAAATAGTGGATGTATTGGTTCTCATCTTCCAAAATTCTACAGATTATGGAACAGCTCCTGCAGATTGGAGGGTGGCAAATGTAACCCCACTATTTAAAAAAGGAGGGAGAGAGAAAACAGGGAACTACAGACCAGTTAGCCTAACATCAGTAGTAGGGAGAATGCTAAATCTATTATAAAGGATGTGATAACAGAACACTTAGAAAATATCAATGGGATTAGACAGAGTCAACATGGATTTATGACAGGGAAATTGTGTTTGACAAACCTACTGGAGTTTTTTGAGGATGTAACTGGTAGAATAGATAAGGGAGAACCAGTGGATGTGGTGTATTTGGATTTTCAGAAGGCCTTTGATAAAGTCCCACATAAGAGGTTAGTGTGCAAAATTAAAGCACATGAGATTGGGGGTAATATATTGGCATGGATTGAAAATTGGTTAACAGACAGGAAACAGAGAGTAGGAATAAATGGGTCTTTTTCGGGGTGGCAGGTGGTGACTAGTGGGGTACTGCAGGGATCAGTGCTTGGGCCCCAGCTATTCACAATATATATCAATGATTTGGATGAGGGAACCAAATGTAATATTTCCAAGTTTGCTGACGACACAAAACTAGGTGGGATTGAGTTGTGAGGAAGATGCAAAGAGGCTTCAGGGCGATTTAGACAAGTTGAGTGAGTGGGCAAATACATGATAAAAGTGAAGTTATCCACTTCGGTAGGAAAAACAGAAAGGCAGAGTATTATTTAAATGGTGATAGATTGGGAAATGTTGATGTACAGGGGGACCTGGGTGTCCTTGTACACCAGTCACTGTAAGCAAACATGCAGGTGCA
Organism: Somniosus microcephalus; assembly: GCF_052327205.1. Lineage (NCBI taxonomy): Eukaryota > Metazoa > Chordata > Chondrichthyes > Squaliformes > Somniosidae > Somniosus > Somniosus microcephalus. The sequence goes on along the minus strand of NC_140988.1, from coordinate 258,646,827 downwards.
GCAAGCAGTTAGGAAGGCAAATGGTATGTTGGCCTTCATTGCAAGAGGATTTGAGTACAGGAGCAAGGATGTCTTGCTACAGTTATACAGGGCTTTGGTGAGACCACACCTGGAGTACTATGTGTAGTTTTGGTCTCCTTACCTAAGAAAGGATATACTTGCCATAGAAGGAGTGCAGCGAAGGTTCACCAGACTGATTCCTGGGATGGCAGGACTGCCGTATGGGTTGACTAGGCCTGTATTCACTAAAGTTTAGAAGAATGAGAGGGGATCTCATTGAAATGTGTAACATTCTGACAGGACTAGACCGACTGGATGCAGGGAGGATGTTTCCCCTGGCTGGGGGGTCTAGAACGAGGGATGACAGTCTCAGGATACGGGGTAGGACATTTAGGACTGAGATGAGGAGAAATTTCTTCACTCAGAGGGTGGTGAACCTGTGGAATTCTCTACCACAGAAGGCTGTGGAGGCCAAGTCACTGAATATATTTAAGAAGGAGATAGATAGATTTCTAGACACAAAGGGCATCAAGGGGTATGGGGAGAGAGCGGGAATATGATATTGAGATAGAGGATCAGCCATGATCATATTGAACGGCGGAGCAGGTTCGAAGGGCCGAATGGCCGGCTCCTGCTTCTGTTATTTTTCTATGAAAAATGTGAGGCAGCGGATGAATTAATTTGCTTAACGTAATCCAGAATAATCTCTAACCAAACTCAAACAGGTATTTTCCTGAATTAGGTCTGATTATGAAATTTGATTTAGAGCTAATTTTCTGCATAAAAATCTGCCATTGAAATCACACCTATGACACGCCCGACAGAAACCGCAGTGCTACTAATTTTATTCGGGTGCCAAACAAAGATTTTCCCACATGAGGTAAGCTGTTCAGTGGCTCCCCCTTCCCAGGATTGCCTCCCTTCCCTTTAATGTTTAACCCTAGCTCTGCCAAGAAGCTGCTGGATTCCACTCCGCTCCCCCCCCCCCCACACCCCCGCCCTGTCCTTTCCCCGATCAGCAAGCTGCCTGGCAGAGCTCACCGGCAGCTCATCAATCCAGTTCGAATAAGGCCTGACCATGAAAGTGGTTGACGCCTGTCCATAGTGCTATCGGGTGGTAGTGCCATTGCTCTGCTCATAAACTCGTCCGATTTGCACTCAGCCCCATTGTCTATTCAAACAGTGCCTGGATTATATGACTAAAATATTAAAAAGATCAGTTATAATTTAGCAGAGGATGATGCAGCTTGTAATAAAATCAGAAATACACTGAGCAGGTGTTCCTCCGCTTAAAATTACCCAAGAGTGGGCCAGCAACAAACCACAGAGACTCTGTTAAGAGCTATTGAAGGAGGCCACAGCTGTGCAAAACAAACAGAAATATCAACCAGGTATTTAAATAGAGAGTTTTACATAGAAGCAGAGGGATCCACATGGAAAGAAAGGAATTGAAAGAAAACCAAGCCACAAGGACTGAAAGGTTAACTCAGCTTTATTATTCCGAGTTTAAGTCTTACATGGGAAGTTCACTTTGCAAAGCTTATTACGTACTTGCTTGTTATTAGGAACTGAATCTGACAAATGGCCATTGCAAAGTAAATGGGTCTTTTTCCGAGTGGCAGGCAGTAACTAGTGGGGTACCGCAGGGATCAGTGCTAGGACCCCAGTTGTTCACAATATATATATTAATGATATAGACGAGGGAACTAGATGTAATATCTCCAAGTTTGCAGATGACACAAAGCTGGGTGGGCGTGTGTGCTGTGAGGAGGATGCAGAGAAACTCCAGTACGATTTGGACAGGTTGAGCGATTGGGCAGATGCATGGCAGATGCAGTATAATGTGGATAAATGCGAGGTTATCCACTTTGGTGGCAAAAACAGGAAGGCAGATTATTATCTGAATGGCAATAGATTGGGAAAAGGGGAAGTGCAACAAGACCCAGGTGTCCTTGTGCACCAGTCGCTGAAGGTAAGCATGCAGGTGCAACAGACGGTTAAGAAGGCAAATGGTATGCTGGCCTTCATAGCGAGAGGATTCGAGTACAGGAACAAAGATGTCTTGCTGCAGTTGTACAGGGCCTTGGTGAGATCACACCTTGAGTATTGTGTGCAGTTTTGGTCGCCTTATCTGAGGAAGGATGTTCTTGCCATGGAGGGAGTGCAGTGAAGATTCACCAGACTGATATCTGGGATGCCAGGAATGATGTATGAAGAGAGATTAGGGTCGATTAGGCTTATATTCGCTAGAGTTTAGAAGAATGAGAGGGGATCTCATTGAAGCTTATAAAATTCTAACAGGACTAGACAGACTAGATGCAGGAAGGCTGTTCCCGATGGCGGGGGAGTCCAGAACCTGTCTAAGGATAAGGGGTAAGCCATTTTGGACTGAGATGAGGAGGAATTTCTTCACCCAGAGAGTGGTGAACCTGTGGAATTCTCTACCACAGAAGACAGTTGAGGCCAATTCATTAAGTATATTCAAGAAGGAGTTAGATATATTTCTTAAGGCTAAGGGGATCAAGGGATATGGGGAGAAAGCAGGGACAGGGTATTGAATTTGGATGATCAACCATGATCGCATTGAATGGCGGAGCAGGCTCGAGGGGCCGAATGGCCTACTCCTGCTCCTATCTTCTATGTTTCTATGTTTCTATGGCTTAATAAAAGGCACCAGAGTTTATGTTTGAAGGTTAATAATCCAGATATGTCAGCAGGTGAGTATTGGACTTGATGAATTTTGAGTTAGTAGTTGAGTGCTAGAAAACATGATGCCCAGTTGAAGTTTTCTTTGCTTATGAAAATAAAACTTTGAGTGACATCCAGAGTAGATTGGGCTTGCTGGAGGTAACGCTGGACTATTATTGTAAACTGAACACAGTATTGTACAGAAGCACAACAATCAGAAATGATGTTCTTGGATTATGTCTGAAGTGTCAGTAAGAAACTCAGAAAGGTCATGCCGGCAGCAATTTTAAGGTGAAAGAGAATGATAGCAACTTTGAGCCCTTGAGCTAAAAAAAAACAAGAGGATTGGGAGATTGCCCAAGGCTTAATTCCAAAAACAGCTAACTGGTAATTTAGCCATATGCTGTTGGTAAATGTGAGATATATCAGAGACTGAGATTAATGGTGTGTAAAGTGTGACATTTGAAGGACATGTAGCAGATGCAGCTTGACATTGAGCACCCTTGTTTATCTTTTCTTTCTTGTTGTGATTGAGACTTGTTATTTTCCTCCTCTTCTTTCTTGGGCTTTCTTGTGCCTTGCAGGGTTTAGAAGGAAGGCAAGTATGTACTCCCAGGCTTCCACTTATGCAGCACTGAAACCGGCCTCTGGGAAGTGTACAGGAATATGACTACTCTCCTCGGTTTCATCCCTTTCCCTGTGGGAAAGTACCTTGCTGCTACTCAGTACAACTACTGTTTTATCATCCACAACTGAGCCCCTGTCCTACTGGATTGTAAAATAATGTGCAGAATACCAATATGTGGAACTGTTGGAAGTGTGAGGTTGGAAATTAACCCCTTATGTGCCTTTATGTGCAAGCAGAGAAGTTTTATTTTATTCATTCATGGGATGTGTGTGTCGCTGACAAGGCCAGCATATTGCCCATCACTAATGGTGGCCAAAAAGGGGCATGGGGTCGGTGTCTCCACAGGGATTCACAAGCAACAATTCTGCTGTTCGACCATTCAGTGAAGGATGCTGGTCTACAGACCAGACTGTCTCCACATCACCAACATCTGCCTTCATGAACCGTTGCAGTCCATGTGGTGAAGGTACTCCCACAGTGCTGTTAAGGAGTTCCAGGATTTTAACCCAGCGACGATGAAGGATCCGCGATATATTTCCAACTCAGGATGGTTTGTGACTTGGAGGGAAACTTGGAGGTGATGGTGTCCCCATGTACCTGCTGCCCTTCTCCTTCTAGGTGGTAGAGGTCGCGGGTTTGGGAGGTGCTGTCGAAGAAGTCTTGGCAATTTGCTGCAGTGCATCTTGTAGATGGTACACACTGCAGCCACAGTGCGCCAGTGGTGGAGGGAGTGAATGTTTAAGGTGGTGGATGTGGTGCCAATCAAATGGGCTGCTTTGACCTGGATGGTGTCGAGCTTCCTGAGTGGTGTTGGAGCTGCACTCATCCAGGCAAGTGTGTTAAGTATGTGTATTGTATTGAACAATTAACACAAAGACTTAAACGTATAACTCAAACAGGTCTTTACTGGTTGGAGGTAGGGACTGCACGTAGGTCTTTACTTCATGCCCACAGGCGGGAACTGAGGGGAGATCAGTACCCACAGTACTATTTATACCCCTATGGCCAGGAGTGGTACTGCGTATCACTACGCCCTACAAGTAGTGCAGTCCTGTCCATAGGTTCAAAGTAGCACACATATTACATACACAACATTCCTCCCTTCTTAGCTTTACAGTCATCTCCCCATTTAACATAACGTAATAACATATATACATATATAACTTCAGGTTTACATAACAGAATAACATAGATACATAGATAACTTCATGTCAAAACAGATCACAGATTCAGTCTCTGCGGAAAACAGTTCACAGATTCAATCTCTGTTGTAGTCGGTTCACGTTGCTGGAGTGACTCATTCAATAGTCCTTCCATGGATTTAACAGTTTGAACTTCCAAACTGAATTGGCTCCGTTCGGAGGGACCACGTGTGTGATCTGGTAGAGGTAATAATGGTTCAGATGGGTCATCTTCTGCTTCGACTTTTCCTTTTCTGCTTCTTGGAGACTCTCTGGGCTCCACTGTCAGCTGCCAGCTGCATGCGCAGTTCCTCCTTCTCTTCCTCCTTTTTCCGTAGTAGAGCCACCTTCTCCCGGTGTTCCGTAGACTTTCGGTGCTCCTCCATGATTTCTGTATGGTGGGAGTCGAAGTTACAAGTTGGGCAGGACAGGACATAGTAATATTCGGTGTCGTCCTGATCTAGGCCAGCGAGAGGGTCTTCTATTTCCTCCATACCCAGCTGGGCGTTAGCCAGCTTTTGTTCCAAGTCCAGACATCTTTCCTGAAGAGACTTCTTCATGCGTACCTCTTCATCCAGCTTTTTCTGGGCTTTCAGCAAGTCGTTTACTAATGACCTCATTTGAGATTTTACTACTTCAACTTCTTTTGGAGATTGATTGATCGGACTATTCAATCCCTCTACCGGAGCAGCTGTTTCAGCGGTCTGTTGTTCTATGTTGACGTGAGTCAGCGTACTTTTGGCATCCAAGGGCTGCTCTGTTGCAGTCATCTCAGTCTGTGTTGCCACCTCAGCTCTTCCAATAACCTTTGAGAGCTCCGAACCCCTTTCATTTGAATATTGAAGTTCGTGTTCAAGTTTTTCCCATTTCAGAGTCCTGTCCTTCAGCATATGCAGGAGTTGGCTGACCGTTAACTCCTCTGACATCAGACGTTTTGTGTGCTCCTGCTCCATTTGCTCCAGCAGCTGCTTCTGTTGTCTTTCCAGATGTTCCCACTCTATATCAAAGAACTCTTTCGTCGCATTCATCTCTTGCTCAAAACGGCGAATCATTTGTTCTAATTGCTGTTGCAGTTTGAAATGGAGTTGAGTTCGAGCCCGGTGTCCCTCAGAAATGTGCATGTCAGTAGACTGGACAGACTCAGAATTCTCTATCTCAGTGGAATTCTGTGCTGAAACTTTGTCTTTTGCACACGGGTTGGTCTTACCATCATCAGTTCCAGAGTCTGGGTTCATTATGTTCACCGAGTTCTCACTCATTATTGTTTGTAGGAAATGCCAGTCGATATTCATTTTCCTAATCCACTCCCGTCCTAGTAGTGGAGGACCTCCTTCAGATAGCACATATAAGTCCATTATTTGACTTTCTTCGCCCTTGTGGACCACTGTGACCTCAATTTTCCCGATGGGGTACACTCTTTGCCCCGTGTATGTTTTCAATATGAGCTCCGTATCCTGTAGGGGAATATGTTGGAATAACCTTCCATAATCTTTCTTATTTATGACCGTCAATGCCGATCCAGTGTCCAATTCCAGTTTTACTTGGACTCCTTCTATCTGAAGAGTGACCCAAATTGTCTGGAGGTCTGCACCCTTACCAACGTTGAGTACCCTTAAGCTAGCCAGTTCAATACTGCTTAAGCCAGCCAGTTCATTACTGCTAGCGTCTGAATCGGACTCCTGTTCGGCCACCTTGTGTACTTTTGCGTATTTTCCTTGCGGTGACTTCTTGTTGCTGGTCTTCTTCCCTGACCTGCATACTCTAGCTATGTGTCCAAGCCTACCACAAGTTCTACATTCTTGGTTTTTAAACCAACACTGGTTCTGATCATGCGTTGTCTTTCCACAACGATAACATTTGCCAGAACTCACACCCAATTTGTGTGCACTGAGCTCCGCTGACCATAGCTGCATTACTGCCGTGCCTCTCGCTGCGGCTTCGTGTGCTGCTGCCATAGTGACCGCCTTCTCAAGCGTCAGCTCATTCTCCTCGAGCAGTCACTTTTGTGTATCCTGTTTAAATAAACCACACACAAATTTGTCTCGTAGTGCATCTGTCAGTCCCGTTCCAAACTGGCAATATTTCGCTAATTTACGCAATTCCAGCAAATATTCAGCATTGCTTTCATGCTGTAGCTGCCTTCTGTCATAAAATTTAAATCGTTCCGCTAGCATCAGCGGCGTGGGGTTTAGATGATCTTTCAGGACAGTAACAATCTCATCGAACGTCTTATCCGCTGGTTCATCTGGTGATAACAGGTGTTTCAATTGCCCGTATGTCTTCGCACCCATTAAATTTAATAATGTTAGAGCTTTATCTTGGTCACGAATTTTATTGGCCTTACAATAATTTTTTACTCTTTCAACATATATGGCCCAATCTTCGAGGTCACTATCAAAGGTGCTAATATTCCCGTGTTTAGGCATTGTAGATTTGCAATTTCTCAGATTTTATTTTCTTTACTTGTTATCAAAGATGGCGGCTTCCCGCTCTTGCCGTCGTCCTCCGCCCACAAAATGGCGGTTTTCCCGCGCTTGGCGGTCTTCACCCGTCCCCCGACGCCGTCTCCCTTCAGCCCCCGAGTGCGGCCCTTATCTTCGCCGCGATCGCCCGAGTGCGGCCCTTATCAGCGGATGCGATCGCTGGATCGCGAAGTGGCTCCCGACCGAAGCGGCTCTCAGCCCTTATCTTCTGTGCGATCGATAGCCCGCGCTGTGCACCGCAGCTCTCGCACCTTGAGCTTCTGCAGCCGCCGCGCCTTTCAGTCCGAGTGTGGCCCTTATCTTTGGTCCCGATCGCTGGCCCGCGCTGCGCCTCGCACTTGAAAGCGGCCCGGCCTTATCTCCGATCGCGATCGATGGCCCTTATCTGCTCCGACTTCCCCAGCCCTGTCTTTGCAGCCAACGCTGCACGGCTTACCCCACCACCTAGGTTGAACAAGGAAACTGCAGAAAGACTTCTGTCAGTCGCTGGAAGCTGTCAGGATGGCTGCTGCACTCCAGTGCTCAGTCGCTGATGGAGGCTTCAGAGTCCTAAGCCTGTCGCTTCTAGTGGGGTGGTGAGGTTTGAAACCTCTCTTCAACTGCCGCAGGGTAAGAACCTGACTCGTCGCCAGTGTTAAGTATGTGTATTGTATTGAACAATTAACACAAAGACTTAAACGTATAACTCAAACAGGTCTTTACTGGTTGGAGGTAGGGACTGCACGTAGGTCTTTACTTCATGCCCACAGGCGGGAACTGAGGGGAGATCAGTACCCACAGTACTATTTATACCCCTATGGCCAGGAGTGGTACTGCGTATCACTATGCCCTACAAGTAGTGCAGTCCTGTCCATAGGTTCAAAGTAGCACACATATTACATACACAACAAAGTGGAGAGTATTGCATCACACTCCTGACTTGTGCCTTGTAGATGGTGGAAAGGCTTTGGGGAGTCAGGAGATGAGGTGTTGGGTGAACAAGATTTGGTGCAATTTAGGTTACGGGCAGCAGAGTTTTGGATGAGCTGAAGTTTACAGAGGGTGGAAGCTGGGAGGCCAGCCAAGAGACATTGGAATAATTGAGTCTGGAGGTAACGAAGGCATGGATGAGGGTTTCAGCAGCCAATGGGATGAGGTAGGGGTGGAGACTGGCGATATTACAGAGGTGGAATAGGCGGCCCTGGTGAAGGAAAGGATATAGTGTCGGAAGCTCAGCTCAGGTTCAAATAGGATGTGTAGCGGTTTTTGATCCTAGCCCAATTGCTAGACGGACGGTTCGAATTGCCCCCGCCTTACGAAAGTTCTATACCTGGGAATTATTATTCAGAGTGTAAATGGAATAAGTCACGGACAGGAATGCTTCGGTGAAAAATCAAACTTATATTTATTTGGTCTAACATACACTGGCTAAAACATGCACTACTAAACAAAATCACTGTCTCTGTGGAGAATAAAATCCAGGTTACAAACAACATACATACAGTACACAACTGGGGACTATAACAAGCAGTAATTCCCTTGTTGCTATGGTGGACTCTAATTCCACCCCTACCAACGAATTACCCAGTCGCATAAACCCCTTCACCTGGCTGAACCGAACGAAGCTCCCACCCTCGGAATAGCCCAAAAACTTCACTTCTGAGAAAAACCCTGAGCTGTTACACCTCACCCAGCTTGCCTGGGATATCTGGTTACCAACTTGGGACACTGGAGACCATGCTTCCCACCACACACAATCGGTCTCGATCGCTCCGCTCAGCGGCTTCTTCCTCTGGTACTTCTTGTTAGGTCGATCTTGTTGGAGCGGGAGAGAGGGCGAGAGAGAGAGAGAATGGTGGAAAATAATCTATTTTTATAGGAGTCTGGCTACCCCTATATTTCCTGCCAATCTTTAAAATCCTTTTGTTTCTAAGCACTCCAGTGCTTAATCAGTGATGGGTCATCATCGGACCCATGAGTATTCCGTGATTGGATTAATGGCCCTAAGTCTGGGACATATCTTTGGTCTTTGTGTTGGGAAAAGCTGGCTCCTCTTCGGCTGGCTGGGTTCATTGTTCTGCTTATAACAACAGAAAATGCTTGAAAAACTCAGCAGGTCAGGCAACATCTGTGGAGAGAAATTTGAGTTGACGTTTTGGGTCGAAGAAGGGTTCGACCCGAAACGTCAACTCAAATTTCTCTCCACGGATGTTGCCTGACCTGCTGAGTTTTTCCAGCATTTTCTGTTGTTATTTCGGATTTCCAACATCTGCAGTATTTTGCTATCGTCATTGTTCTGCTTCTCTTCTGAGATGGAGGTGAGAAGTGCTTTTGCATATTAGAGAGGCTTTCTAATAGGTTCAAGTTCAACGGGTGCCTCAGGGTCCTCAGCCCCCTTCGTCAATGGCCCCCTTCCTTTTCCCAGGACTATTGGGCGAACGCATACATTCCGGATGACTGACAATTCTTTTGTCACAACCAACTGCCATGCGTTCTCTGGCGTTTTAACAAACCAGTCCCCCACGCATCTGCACAGGGTGATCCCACCACAGGGAAAACACCCTCAGCCCATAAAGTCCACAAAAATATTCTCGACTGAGCCCATTCTTCAAACTGAGACTTTACAATCTCTTCAGTCCCCCATTTGATGCTTTTCTTTCCACAAAGCATCACTCGACGAGAGAGCAAAGGCCAAAATCTCCTACAAGTGAAGCTGTTTCCCTGTTTTTGCGTTTTAAACCCCAGAACTGTACCCCTTACTGCGTGTCATAGTTCCCTTCTACCGAGTCAAAACATCAGTGAAAAGGCTTCTTAACACATTCAAACAGCTGGGTTCCAATTCCCACCTACAAACTTCAAGTCAAAATACAGAACATTAATAAGATCCACAGGACGTTACCAAAAAGTCACCGCGCACATCACACAGTACAGCATTGACAGGTGGTAACACATTACAAAAATACAACAGCGCACATCGCGCAATACAGAGTGTAAAACTATAACCAGAATACGATACACTTGCTTACAGAACTTTGGTACATTACAAGTTTTGGCAGGGAGAAACGATCATCAACATAAATCGAATTATCCCTTTCTGGATCGATCTAACACCCCTTGCCACCGTGCTCGGAGCATCTGGCTCCATCGCCTGGAGCTGATGTAAAACAAGTAGTTTACAAGCAACAATTGTATGATTGTAGGAATCGTCGAATTCCTAACTAATAACTGAGGTCGACTCAGGAGATCAAACAAACAGGTCTTTAATGTAAGACTAAACGAGTTCGAACCGTTTGTTGAGATCGATACAGGAGAACCACGAAAACAGGTCTTAACAAGATGGAGATTCCACGAGGACTGCCTGGGCAGTCACGTGGTTTGCGACGTGACGTCATCGTGTTTGCCCGCGTTTTCCCGCGCTCTTAAAGGGGCCACGCTCCGTGCATACAAACACTATATACAAAACACAGTAATGTCTAACACAATGGTACTGGCTTAGGCTGGTGTTAGAACATTGTTAAAGGGAATTATATACAGTTGCCCAGAGTCATTCAGTGGCTCCACCACATGCGCCCCCCCAGAATTCGCTTTAACGGACAAAGTCAAGCGGTGAGGGGGTCTGATGAGCCTGTCAGAATGACTCCTGTACTCCTGAGGCGGAGGCTGTTGGGCGGCTGGCGGTCTGGCGGGCAGTTGCACTTGGTCTGCTGTAACGGTGATGGGTGGCTGACCTCGTCTCGGCGGTTGTGCTGTCTCGATGGGGCGGTCGAGGTCCAGATGTGCTGGCTTTAAGCGATCGACCGAAATGTGGTCCGGTTTACCACTGACATCTACCGTGAAGGTTTTGTCCCCTGCCTCCAACACGTGGAAGGGACCAGTATATGGGGCCTTGAGTGGATCCCTATGAGCATCATGGCGAATAAAGACGTACTCAGCCTTGTGAAGCTCCGGGGGAATGTGCGAACTCTGCAGCCCATGATGCGAAGTGGGCACCGGTGCGAAGCATCTGGCCACCTCCTGGTGACTAGTAAGCTGGTCAGACGCAGACCATGGCTTCGTTGATGCTGGAAGGAAATCCCCCGGGACTCGCAGCGGCTGACCGTACACCAGCTCCGCTGATGAAGAGTGAAGGTCTTCCTTGGGGGCCGTGCGAAGGCCCAACAGGTCCCACGATAGCTTGTCTGCCCATCCAGCGTCCTGGAGGCTGGCCCTCAGGGTGGCTTTCAGTGATCGGTGAAAGCGTTCACAGAGGCCATTCGCCTGTGGGTGGTAGGCCGTGGTGCGGTGCAATTTGACACCGAGTCCATGGGCCACTGCATTCCTGAGGTCGGAGGAAAACTGCGGTCCTCTGTCGGAAGAAATATCTGCGGCACTCCGAAACAGGTGACCCAGGTGGAAATGAACGCCCTGGCCACGTCCGCCGAAGTAGTGGATGACAGGGGAACCGCCTCCGGCCATCTGGTGGTGCGGTCAACCATGGTCAGGATGTGTGAAAAACCATGGGAGGGTGGGAGTGGTCCTACCAGGTCCACATTGACATGGTCAAAACGTCACTCCGGAACTGTGAAGGTGGCCAACGGAGCTTTGATGTGGCGCTGTACTTTGGCCTTTTGTCAGACCACGCAGGTGTTGGCCCAGTCATGGACATCCTTGTGCATGCCATGCCATACGAATTTCGCTGACATCAGCTTCTGAGAGGCCTTCATTCCTGCGTGTGACAACCCGTGTATGGCATCGAACACTTTACAGCGCCAGACGACCGGTACGACCGGGCGAGGGTCCCGTACGGAGATGTCACACAACAGCGTGGTACCTGTCGAATGGAACTTGACGTCAGCCAACCGGAGGCCAGTGACAGCCGTTCTGCAGGCTTGGACTTCTGGGTCTGAGGCTTGGTCCGCTGCCATGAGGGCGTAATCGATGCCCAAATGAACCATATTGACAGTCGCGCGGGAAAGGCAGTCTGCCACTAGGTTGTCCTTACCGGCCACGTGCTGTATATCCGTGGTGAATTCAGATATGTAGGTCAGTTGACGTTGCTGTCGGGATGACCACGGTTCGGCGGTCTTGGCCATGGCAAAAGTTAGTGGCTTATGGTTGTGGTAAACCACTGTTATTGTTGTTCACCGTTGTTGTTGTTGCACACTGCTGTACCTATGCATGCCCCAACATGTCTCGGCTGGCTCCACCCACAGGCACCAGGTATAAAGGTGATTGACCTGCAGCCCCCTGCCTTCTTCGAACCCAGTCAACCACGAGAGGCATGCTCTGTTCTTTGCTAATAAAAGCCTTTAGTTACTCTCCTAACTCTCCGTCTTTTATGAGTAATTGATAGCGCATCAATTTTATTAGCAAAAACAAAATGTCGACAAACGCTGAGCAGCAGGCTGCTGCACCAAACGCTGAGCAGCAGGAGCTGCTGCGAGCCCTCAGACCAACATACCTGGACCTAGACCCCCAAGAAGCGGGTTCGGCTACCAAATTCGCGCATTGGCTGCGTTGCTTCGAGGCCTACCTGCAAGCCTCAACTGTGACCCAGGACGAAAACAAGTTGGAAATCCTGGCCTCAAAGGTGAGCCACCAAGTTTATACAATAATCAAGGACGCGACGACCTACGCGGCGGCTATCGATCTGCTAAAAGGGCAATACGCACGCCCGGTAAATACGGTCTATGCCAGGCACCTCTTAAGATCCCGCAGACAGCAGCCCGGGGAATCGGTGGAGGTCTTCCTACGGGCACTACGGATACTCGGCCGAGACTGCGATTGCAAAGAAGTATCAGCCGCAGCACACACGGAGGGACTGATCCGAGATGCCTTCGTTGCGGGTCTAAGGTTCGACTACTCCCGGCAGAGACTGTTGGAAAAGGGAGAAATGGACCTGAGAAAGGCAGTGCCCTCGCGCTCTCGCTCGACGCAGCCCACAGGAATATGGACGCCTTCTCCCCTAACCGCCCCGCAACGTGGACGCCACAACCTTGGGTCATGGGACCGCCACCTTCAACTGCTGCTGCGATGTCCAAGGCACAGAAATGTTATTTTTGTGGCCAGGCAAAACACCCCAGAGCGCGCTGCCCGGCGAGAAATGCTACCTGCTCCGGCTGCGGGAAGAAAGGACACTATGTCAGCGCCTGCAAAGGTAAAACCGCTAACGCCAGCAGCGCCGCGTGCGAACCGTGGGGGCAGCCATCTTGTCCGCCATCTTGGGCTCCCCCAGCCGTGTGGGGATCGGGACCATGGGCGCCGCCATCTTGTCCGCCATCTCGGACATCTCCAACTTCAACCACGGGGGACCCGGACTCAACCACCGCCTCATCTGACGACCACATCGACTCGCTCGACCATACGCTGGCCTCCATGACGCTGGACCAATCTCTCCCTCATCAACTGTCCAGGTCCATGATGGACATTACGGTAAACGGCCGCGCCACTACCTGCCTTTTTGACAGCGGGAGCACGGAAAGCTTTATCCACCCTGACACAGTGCGCAGTTACTCTCTCCCGGTCCTGCCGACGCAACATCGGATCTCTTTGGCTTCCAAAGCCCAGTCAGCGGACGTCGGTGGCTACTGTGTAGTGACCCTTTCAGTAAGGGGCACAGAATACAAAAATTTTAAACTCCTGGTCCTGCCCCATCTTTGCGCTGCCGTTCTACTGGGGTTGGATTTTCAGTGCCACCTTAAGAGTGTCACATTAGCGTACGACGGACCCCTCCCCCCACTCACAGTCTGCAGCCAGCAGCTTTTAAATCGCCCGCCGCGCACCATTTGCAGCCTCTCCACCCTTAAAGTCCCCCCCCCCTCCTTGTTCGCTAACCTCACCCGCGACTGTAAGCCCATCGCTACCAAAAGCAGGCGTTACAGTGCCGGGGATAGGAGCTTCATTAAATCCGAGGTAGCAAGACTCCTGAAGGAAGGGATTATTGAAAGTAGCACCAGCCCATGGCGAGCACAAGTGGTGGTAGTGAAGACTGGCGAAAAACAGCGCCTAGTTATTGACTACAGCCAGACGATCAATCGCTACACCCAGCTAGATGCATACCCACTCCCCCGCATATCTGACATGGTCAATCAGATAGCACAATACCAGGTGTTCTCGACGATTGATCTGAAGTCGGCATACCACCAGCTCCCCATCAGGGCTGAGGACCGCCAGTACACAGCTTTTGAAGCTGACGGTCGTCTCTACCACTTCCTCAGAGTTCCCTTCAGCGTCACCAATGGGGTTTCAGTCTTCCAATGGGAGATGGACCGGATGGTTGACCAGAACGCGCTCCAGGCCACTTTCCCCTATCTAGACAACATCACCATCTGCGGCCGCGACCAGCAGGACCATGATGTTAATCTAGAGAAATTCCTCCGTACGGCCCAGCGGCTGAACCTAACATACAACAAGGACAAATGTATGTTTCGTACCAAGCGCCTTGCCATTCTTGGCTGTGTAGTGGAGAACGGAGTCATCGGCCTCGACCCCGATAGGATGCGCCCCCTTATGGAGCTCCCCCTCCCCCACTGCCAAAAAGCACTGAAGAGATGCCTAGGGTTTTTCTCGTACTATGCTCAGTGGGTGCCCAACTATGCGGACAAAGCCAGACCCCTCATCAAGTCCACCTCCTTCCCCCTGACAGCAGAGGCCTGTGCAGCCTTCACTCTCATAAAAGCAGATATTGCGAAGGCCACAATGCACGCAGTGGATGAGTCCATCCCTTTCCAAGTGGCGAGCGACGCATCCGACTTTGCCCTAGCTGCAACCCTTAACCAGGCGGGGAGACCCGTGGCCTTTTTCTCAAGGACCCTCCAGGGCCCCGAGATTCGACACTCCTCTGTCGAAAAGGAGGCCCAGGCCATTGTGGAAGCTGTGCGACATTGGAGGCATTACCTGGCCGGAAAACGATTTACCCTGCTCACTGACCAGCGTTCAGTAGCTTTTATGTTTAATAATAAGCAGAGGGGCAAAATCAAGAACGACAAGGTCTTGAGGTGGAGAATCGAACTCTCCACCTACACTTACGATATCTTGTACCGGCCCGGGAAACTCAATGAGCCCCCAGATGCCCTATCACGTGGTACATGCGCCAATGCGCAGGTCGATAGACTGAAGACCCTCCACAATGACCTCTGCCACTCGGGGGTCACCAGGTTTTTTCACTTCATCAAATCCCGTAACCTGCCCTACTCCATCGAGGAGGTCAGGACCATGACCAGGAACTGCCAAATCTGTGCCGAGTGCAAACCGCATTTTTATAGGCCAGACAGAGCAAGCCTGATCAAAGCCATGCGCCCCTTTGAACGGCTGAGCGTCGATTTTAAAGGGCCCCTCCCCTCCTCCGACCGCAAGGTGTACTTCCTCAACATAATTGATGAGTACTCCCGTTTCCCGTTTGCCATCCCTTGCTCAGACATGATCAGTACCACGGTCATTAAATGTCTGAATGACCTCTTCGCCTTGTTCGGTTTCCCTAGCTATATTCATAGCGACAGGGGCTCATCCTTTATGAGCGACGAGCTCTGGCAGTACCTGCTCTCGAGAGGTATCGTTACAAGCAGGACCACCAGCTACAACCCCCGGGGGAATGGCCAGGTGGAAAGGGAGAATGCGACGGTCTGGAAGGCAGTCCTTTTAAACTTGAAATCTAAGGGCCTTCCGACCTCTCGCTGGCAGGAAGTCCTCCCTGCGGCGCTCCATTCCATTCGGTCACTGCTCTGTACAGCCACCAATGCTACCCCTCACGAGAAAATGTTCTCCTTCCCCAGGAAGTCCACATCGGGGATCTCGTTACCGACATGGCTGACTTCTCCAGGACCCGTCCTACTGCGGAAGCACGTGAGGTCCCATAAGACGGACCCCTGGTCGAGAGGGTGAGCCTCCTCCATGCCAACCCTCAGTATGCTTACGTGGTGTACCCGGACGGGCGGGAGGACACAGTCTCCATACGAGACCTCGCACCTTCGGGTGCTCCCGAAACACCTCCCTCGCCACCCACCACTACCCACGCCTACCCCAGTACGCTTACGTAGCGTACCCGGACGGGCGGGAGGACACAGCCCCCACACGAGATCTCGCACCTTTGGGTGCCCCTGAAACACTACCATTGCCATCCACCACTACCCACAACCCAACCCCGCTAGACGGCATGCCGCAGCCCCAGGACCCGTCATTGACCACCCAACCACTCAATGAGACGCCAGATTCAATGTTGGATTCTGCACCATCACCGCCACCACCACGGCGATCAGGACGGCATACAAGGCCACCTGATAGACTTACTTACACGAACCTTTAGTACACTTCACCCCGCCGGACTCAATTTTAAACAAGGGGTGAATGTGGTAAACCACTGTTATTGTTGTTCACCGTTGTTGTTGTTGTTGCACACTGCTGTACTTATGCATGCCCCAACATGTCTCAGCTGGCTCCACCCACAGGCACCAGGTATAAAGGTGATTGACCTGCAGCCCCCTGCCTTCTTCGAACCCAGTCAACCACGAGAGGCATGCTCTGTTCTTTGCTAATAAAAGCCTTTAGTTACTCTCCTAACTCTCCGTCTTTTATGAGTAATTGATAGCGCATCAATGGTCCACAAAGGCGGTGAAAGGATGTCCTTCCAGGAGGAAGCAAAAATGGCGGATGGCCAGAAAAAGGGCGAGCAACTCCCGGTCGAACGTGCTATATGCTCTCTCGTTCCACCGTAGTTGACGGCTGAAGAATGCCAACGGCTGCCACGTCCTGTTCACCCACTGCTCTTGCACGGCGTTGATTGCGTAGTCTGACGCGTCGGTGGTGAGGGCGATGGTGGCTCCTGGCAGCGGGTGCGCCAGCATGGTTGCGTTGGCTAAGGCGCTTTTAGTGTCGGCGAACGCTCGAGCCATGTCATCCATCCAGTCCGCCGGGTTCTTGCCAGTCTTGCCCTTGAGGGCCTCGTAGAGGGGCTGCATGAGTAGTGCTGCCTTAGGCACGAAACGGTGGTAAAAGTTTACCATGCCTAGGAATTCCTGCAGGGCCTTAATGTTTTGCGGGTGTGGAAATGATATCACCGCCTCTACCTTCGCTTGTAAAGGAACCGCTCCCTCTGCGGTGATGCGATGCCCCAGGAAATCAATTTGGTGCAGGCCAAACTGACACTTGGCCGGGTTGATAATCAGGCCGTGTTGGCTGAGGCATCGAAAATGGGTGCGTAGGTGACAGATATGTTCCTCTTTAGTAGGACTGGCAATTAGAATATCATCCAGGTAGATGAAGAGGAACTTGAGGTCCTGCAGCACGGAGTTCATCAGGCGTTGGAAAGCCTGGGCGACGTTCTTTAACCCAAGCGGCATTCGCAAAAACTCGAAGAGGCCGAATGGGGTGATGACTGTGGTCTTCTGGACGCCCTGTGGGTGCACTGGGACATGGTGGTAGCCCTGTACAAGGTCGGCTTTCGAGAAGACGGTGCTCCCTGCCAAATGGGCAGAGAAATCCTGGATGTGGGGGATCGGGTACCGATCAGGAGTGGTGGCGTCGTTTAGGCGTCGATAGTCGCTGCATGGTCGCCATCCGCCGCCAGGCTTCGGGACGATATGGAGGGGTGAAGACCAGGGACTATTCGACCGGCGAATAATCCCTAACCGTTCCACGGTCGCGAACTCCGCCTTTGCGACCGCCAGCTTGCCAGGTTCCAGGCGCCGGGCTCGCGCGTAGACCAGGGGGCCGTTGGTGGTGATGTGGTGCTCAACACCATGTTTCGTGACTGTGGAGAACGTGGGTCTTGTCAGGTCGGGAAATTCGGCGGGCAGACGAGCGAACTCGTCAGGAGTCGGGAAAGCACAGGCAATGGTGCGCGACGTAGTGTTACTGTGGTAACAAGGGATAGAATTGAAAGTTGCCGCGTTGATCAACCGCCAGTTCTTCATGTCGACCAGGAGGCTGTTGGCGCACAGGAAATCTGCGCCGAGAATGGGTTGAGAAACCTTGGCCGTAACAAACTCCCAGTGAAAATGTTGCCCCCCGAAGCACACCTCCACTCGCCGTCTGCCGAAGGTCCGAATTGCTCCGCCATTGGCCGCTTCAAGGGCGAGGCCATGATTCCCTGCCTGCACATCGAGGGCGGACGCGGGTAAAATGCTGCACTGCGCTCCGGTGTCGCACAGAAAATGACGACCGGAGAGGGTATCGGTGATGAAAAGCAACTTGCCCGCGTTGCCGATCGCCATGGAGGCCGAGGGGTGCCCGTTAGACCTGTTCCTCAGTAGTCGCGGTTGTTTTTTTTGGGGGAAAGCTGCAGGGAGGGCGGCAACATCTTGCCTTCGCGCCGAACTGCGCGCGGTAGAAACACAGCCCAGCAGGCTGACGAGCTGGGGCGGCGTCTGTGGGGGATGGGCGCCTCGTGGTGGTGCAGTACTGCTGCGTTACCGTGAAAATTTTGTCCGCCTCTGGCGCGAGTGCCACGCAGTCTTCCACCTCGGATCTGGCCAGGGCAGCTTGCACCTGCTCAGGCAGCTGGCTGAGGAATAGTTCACGGAAAAGGAAGCATTCCGGTTCTGAGCCCAGGAGTGTGAGCATTTGGCTCATCAACTCCGAAGGCTTGGAGTCCCCGAGCCCGGGCATAGCGAGCAATCGGCGGGCACGCTCCGATTTAGTGAGCCCGAAAACTTGCAGCAACCGCGCCTTGAGGGTTTCATACTTGCGCTCCATTGGAAGGTTCTCGAGGAGATTGATGATCCGCGAGGCAGTAGAGCCGTCGAGTGCGGAGACGACATAGAGATATTTGGTCTGATCTGCAACGATGTCCCTCAGGGCGAACTGGGCCTCGACCTGAATGAACCACGAGGTCGCTTGCTGCTCCCAGAACTGCGGTAGCTTCAGCGAAACGGCGTTGGCCTCCATGTTGTGTTCTTTTTGCGAAAAATGTTCACAAAATACGGGGTCACCAATGTAGGAATCGTCGAATTCCTAACTAATAACTGAGGTCGATTCAGGAGATCAAACAAACAGGTCTTTAATGTAAGACTAAACGAGTTCGAACCGTTTGTTGAGATTGATACAGGAGAACCACGAAAACAGGTCTCAACAAGATGGAGATTCCACGAGGACTGCCTGGGCAGTCACGTGGTTTGCGACGTGATGTCATTGCGTTTGCCCGCATTTTCCCGCGCTCTTAAAGGGGCCACGCCCCGTACATACAAACACTATATACAAAACACAGTAATGTCTAACACAATGGTGCAGGCTTAGGCTGGTGTTAGAACATCGTTAAAGGGAATTATATACAGTTGCCCAGAGTCATTCAGTGGCTCCGCCACATGATAACTAATGCATGGGAACAGATACGAATCCAGGGGGGAATCTCTGTACTCAGACCGATGTCCCACCATGGTGGCGAGACAATCCCCCTGATCTCCTCCCCCACTTCTACTGTCTTTTGCTCTAAAGTGTAAAAATGTTTGTGGGAGAGCTCAACAATATCCGTTCCTGCACTGAACGCTATGGCTGCATCGTTGCAGGTCCCTCTTCTCTGCCTCCTGGACTCCACACTATCCCCAACATTCAGGTTATAAAGCTATCCTTTCTCTACATTTCCATAGTCCAGTTCATAAAATTCCTGAAACATCGCTTTAAACAGAGCTTCATAAAGCTTCTCCGTCTTCCTTGGACACCACATAGGCAGATGGACTTCAGTCAGGTTCAGGATCACGGATGCCACGGCGTAGTGCACGTTCTGAAACAACACTTTGTCAGTAGGGATTAACACCAACCCATTCCCTGGACCCCTGGTGGTGGTGGGACACCCATCTATAGTCGTCTGTACCGCCGGGGCTTTGGGTGGGGGATTGCTAGTGTATGAGACGAGCTCTGCGGCGTTGATGGTGTTCGGGGGTTTTGTGATCACAAAGGAGTCCACACTCCGATCCCAACCGATCTCACCCTTTGCGTCCTGCCATCACCTGCTAAACGCGATCGACACACCCGCTGGGCAGATCTTTTTCGACCCCCACATACACACATAAATCCCTTCCTCGGATTCCCACCACTTATCCCAACACACATTCACTCCTCCCTGAGAACCCGTGATCGTCCGGTACGTGTCATTGCTTAGTCTTTCCCAGTCAGCTGTCTGGTCCCCTGTATCCACGCTCAGTTTCCTGAGCCACCACCACCTTCCCAGTGGAATGTGTCCCCTACAGCTAAGGCACACCCATTTACTTTCTGTTACCCTAACCCGGGAGGTGGTAACCCCTATTCTCGGGCATGGGATGGACGCTTCACCATAGGTGAACTTGTCATGGCTGGAATACCGGGTGGAATTCGACCCCAGCCATCCAGGTCATCTTCCCTCGTGGAGATAGACGCTCGCCCCATCCTTCGAGCCACCTCTAGTGGACTTGGTCGGTTCGTCTCCGCCGGTGCCGCCGAAGACAACCGATTCCTCGGTGTCGCCCCTGTGACTCATGCTGGCTTCAATCATGACGATCAGGACTACCATGGCTGACTTCATCTTGTTCTTAGGCGTTCCCTGAAAACACACAAAATGCAACGTTGTCCTTGGGTGATGCCTCACCTTTCCAGACGCAGCTACACACGATTACATTTGGTATCCACAGCATACACGTAAATCCAAACTATACAGACAAGCTAAGGCAACAGACAGGAGAGAAAGAAGTTATGTACTGCGCCACTCGTCTCTGGGTGGCCACACTAGGTCTCCTCGACCCTGGGCCTCTTACGACTCCAGCTTCCTTCGTTCACCGGTGTGTAAGGAGGCGTCCACGGCACCCTCGGCCGTGGGATCCTGGCACTCCTTCTCACTCCTGCCCCCACAGGCGAAATTACTGGTCCCTCTGTGGGCTCCTCACAGTCCCAGATTATGGGCCGGAGACCCACACCTGTAGCGCAGCTCACCACTCCCTGCTGTTTCCTCCTCTAATCAGCTCTTTCCCCAGGGTTGAAAAGCTTGCACCAATTGATATGGAACCACTTAGTGCGTCGGGGCATTTTGACCGCATATACCATCGGACTTGCCTTATCCACGATACTGTACCGTCCCATGTATGGCGGTTCAAAAGTCCCTACCCGGGCGAAGTTTCTAACCATTACTTGATCTCCGACCTTCCACTCGTGGTGCCTCTGAGGCTCATGCAATAAACGATTTCTACAATGTTGCTTCCCCATGTTACTGGCAGCCTGCCAATGGATCTGTCTGAGATGCTCAAGCAAATTCTTAACAAACCTGTCCCGGTTCACTTCTCTCAACTGACCTTCCGTGAGAACCGGGGCCAGTACATGGCTGGTCATTCACATGACCCTGCCAATCACAAGCTCATGCGGGGAATACCCTGTGCTTCTAGACGGGCTGGCTCGGACCCCCATCAGAACCAACGGCAAGACCTCCGCCCATTTTCTAGGCGAGTCTCCCATCTCCTTCCGTTACCTTTCCTTGGTGGTCCTATTCATTTGCACCACAGTCCCCGATGACTGCGGGTTGTGTGCGACATGCCATTTACCCTCTACACCTAGCATCTTCAGAGTCGCCTGCATGACTGCCCCTGTGAAGTGACTCCCCCGATCGGACTCCACATACTGTGGTAGCCCCCACCTAGAGAACACTTCTCCCACTAGAATCCTAGCGGTCCCCAAAGCTGTGGCTATTTGGCATGGGAAGGCTTCTTCCTTTACCGTAATACCCGCCACTCCGCATGGACCCTCTACCTTATCTCCCTTAGCCAGCGTCTCCAGAACAGTCTTTCGGGTGGGATCCCGTGCCTGGACCATCTTTAGGTCCAGGGCCAATGCTACACCTGCACTCCCTTGGGTCCCACCTCTGTCTCTGATCGCTGTTACCAGACTCGACCCATATGGATCCCAAAATGTGCCCATTCGAGCTCTCTCTTTGGCCAGCACGTCGGCCTGCTGATTGCCCTCCGCACGGGGTTCTGTTTTAGAATGGGCCTTGATTTTGTGGATATAGAAATCCCCCTGGGGTCCTATCGATGTTATGATCTGCCGCAACAATGGCTTGGTTGCTCGGGTTTCCTGTCTGCAGATTTGAACCCGCGACGAGACCAAATGGCTAAATATTCTGTACACGAATTGCAAGTGAACATGCTGTCCGAGCAAATCGTGTAGGATGTAGGGAACTCTTCGGAGTGGGTAACCACATACACCACCGCCGACAGTTCAGCGTGCTGGGTGCTCATGGTGCTCGGGAGTTTAATGGCCTTGGCAATGCCTGCCTTTGGGTCAAAAATCCCGCATCCAGTGAGTCGCTTCCCGGCCACCAGTGTACTGGACCCTAATTCTAATAGGTCTAAGAGCATTAAAAAAACAAGCCTGAAGGCTTTGTGTCTTAATGCGAGGAGCATTTGTAATAAGGTGGATGAATTGGCTGCGCAAATAGAGGTAAACGAATATGATTTGGTTGGGATTACGGAAACGTGGCTCAAGGATGGCCAAGACTGGGAACTCAACATCCAGGGCTATTCGATATTCAGGAAAGATAGGCAAAAAGGAAAGGGAGGTGGGGTAGCATTACTGGTTAAAGAAGGGATTAACACAATTGTAATGAAGGATATTAGCTCTGATGATATGGAATCTGTATGGGTAGAATTGAGGAATACTAAGGGGAAAAAAACGTTAGTGGGAGTGGTATATAGCCTCCAAACAGTAAGGCGGAGGTTGGGGATGGCATTAAAAGGGAAATTAAAGAAGCGTGCAATAAGGGCACAGCGGTCATCATGGGTGACTTTAATCTACATATAGATTGGGCCAACCAAATTAGTAACAATACTGTGGAGGAGGAATTCCTGGAGTGTTTACGGGATGGTTCCCTGGACCAATATGTCGAGGAACCAACCAGAGATCAGGCCATCTTAGACTGGGTATTATGTAATGAGAAAGGATTAATTAGCAATCTTGTTGTACGAGGCCCATTGGGTCGGAGCGATCATAATATGATCGAATTCTTCATTAAGATGGAGAATGAAGTAGTTGACTCAGAGACTAGGGTCCTCAATTTAAATAAAGGAAACTACGATGGTCTGAGGAGCGAGTTGGGTAGGATTGATTGGGGAATGGCACTCAAAGGGTTGACGGTGGATAGGCAATGGCAAACATTCAAAGATGGAATGGATGAGCTACAGAATTTGTTCATCCCAGTTGGGCATAAAAATAAAACAAAAAAGGTGACTCAACCATGGCTAACAAGGGAAATTAGGGATAGCATAAGATCCAAAGAGAGGACATATAAATTGGCCAGAAACATAGAAACATAGAAGATAGGAGCAGGAGTAGGCCATTCGGCCCCTCGAGCCTGCTCCGCCATTCAATGAGATCATGGCTGATCATCCAAATTCAGTACCCTGTCCCTGCCTTCTCCCCATATCCCTTGATCCCTTTAGCCTTAAGAAATATATCCAACTCTTTCTTGAATATACTTAATGAACTGGCTTCCACCGCCCTCTGTGGCAGAGAATTCCACAGGTTCACCACTCTCTGGGTGAAGAAATTCCTCCTCATTTCAGTCCTAAATGGCTTACCCCTTATCCTTACACTATGACCCCTGGTTCTGGACTGCCCGGCCATCAGAAACATCCTTCCTGCATCTAGTCTGTCCAGGCCTGACAGAATTTTATAGGTTTCGATGAGATCCCCTCTCAATCTTCTAAACTCCAGTGAGTATAAGCCCAATCGACACAATCTCTCCTCATACGTCATTCCTGCCATCCCAGGTATCAGCCTGGTGAATCTTCGCTGCACTCCTTCCATGGCAAGAACGTCCTTCCTCAGGTAAGGCGACCAAAACTGCACACAATACTTAAGGTGCGGTCTCACCAAGGCCCTGTACAACTGCAGCAAGACATCCTTATTCTTGTACTCGAAACCGCTTGCTACGAAGGCCAACATACCATTTGCCTTCTTAACCGCCTGCTGCACCTGCATGCTTACCTTCAGCGACTGGTGCACAAGAACACCCAGGTCTCTTTGCACTTCCCCTTCTCCCAATCTATTGCCATTCAAATAATAATCTGCCTTCCTGTTTTTGCCACCAAAGTGGATAACCTCACATTTATCCACATTATAGTGCATTTGCCATGTTTCTGCCCAATCACCCAACCTGTCCAAATCGTACTGGAGTTTCACGACATCCTCCTCACAGCATACCCTCCCACCCAGCTTTGTGTCGTCTGCAAATTTGGAGATATTACATCCAATTCCCTCGTCCAGATCATTATACATATTGTGAACAGCTGGGGTCCTAGGACCGATCCTTGCGGTACCCCACTAGTCACTGCCTGCCACTCGGAAAATGACCCGTTTATTCCAACTCTTTGCTTTCTGTCTGCCAACCAGTTCTCTATCCAAGTCAATACCTTGCCCCCAATCCCATGTGCCTTAATTTTGCACGCTAATCTCTTATGCGGGACCTTATCGAAAGCTTTCTGAAAGTCCAAAATACACCACATCCACTGGTTCTCCCTTATCTATTTTACCAGTTACATCCTCAAAAAAATTCCAGTAGATTAGTCAAGCATGATTTACCTTTTGTAAATCCATGTTGACTTTGTCCGATCCAGTCATTGCTTTCCAAGTGCTCTGCTATTACATCTTTTATAATGGACTCTAGCATTTTCCCCACTACCGATGTCAAGCTTACCGGTTTATAATTCCCCGCCTTTTCTCTACCACCTTTTTTGAATAGTGGGGTAACATTAGCTACCTGCCAATCCATGGGTACCGTTCCAGAGTCTATCAAGTTCTGGAAGATGACCAGCAATGCATCTACTATTTCTAGGGCCACTTCCTTAAATACCCTGGGATGTAGATTATCAGGCCCTGGGGATTTATCGGCCTTCAGTCCCATCAATTTTCCTAACACCATTTCCCTACAAATACTGATTTCTTTCAGTTCCTCCCTTTCATCAGACCCTATGTTCCCCGGCATCTCTGAAAGGTTATTTGTGTCCTCCTTTGTGAAGACAGAACCAAAATATGTATTTAGTTGGTCTGCCATTTCTTTGTTTCCCATGATAAATTCCCCCGATTCTGACTGCAAGGGACCTACGCTTGACTTCACCAATCTTTTTTTCTTCACATATCTATAAAAGCTTTTACAGTCAGTTTTTATGTTCCCTGCAAGCTTACTCTCATATTCTATTTTCCCTTTCTTAATTAATCCCTTTGTCCTCCTTTGTTGAATCCTAAACTGCTCCCAATCCTCAGGATTATTGCTTTTTCTGGCCAATTTATATGCCCTCTCCTTAGACCTTATGCTATCCCTAATTTCCCTTGTTAGCCACGGTTGGGTCACCTTTTTTGTTTTATTTTTATGCCAAACTGGGATGAACAAATTCTGTAGCTCATCCATTCGGTCTTTGAATGTTTGCCATTGCCTATCCACCGTCAACCCTTTGAGTGCAATTCCCCAATCAATTCTACCCAACTCGCTCCTCAGACCATCGTAGTTTCCTTCATTTAAATTGAGGACTCTTGTCTCCGAGTCAACTACTTCATTCTCCATCTTAATGAAGAATTCGATCATATTATGATCGCTCCGACCCAAGGGGCCTCGTACAACAAGATTGCTA
Organism: Somniosus microcephalus; assembly: GCF_052327205.1. Classification (NCBI taxonomy): domain Eukaryota; kingdom Metazoa; phylum Chordata; class Chondrichthyes; order Squaliformes; family Somniosidae; genus Somniosus; species Somniosus microcephalus. The sequence goes on along the minus strand of NC_140988.1, from coordinate 258,621,314 downwards.
ATTAATCTTTCCTCGTTACATAATACCCAGTCTAAGATGGCCTGATCTCTGGTTGGTTCCTCGACATATTTGTCCAGGAAACCATCCCGTAAACACTCCAGGAAAAAGCAATAATCCTGAGGATTGGGAGCAGTTTAGGATTCAACAAAGGAGGACAAAGGGATTAATTAAGAAAGGGAAAATAGAATATGAGAGTAAGCTTGCAAGGAACATCAAAACTGACTGTAAAAGCTTTTATAGATATGTGAAGAGAAAAAGATTGGTGAAGTCAAGCATAGGTCTCTTGCAGTCAGAATCAGGGGAATTTATAATGGGGAACAAAGAAATGGCAGACCAACCCCTAAATACATATTTTGGTTCTGTCTTCACAAAGGAGGACACAAATAACCTCCCAGAGATGCCGGGGAACATAGTGTCTGATTAAAGGGTGGAACTGAAAGAATTCAGTATTTGTAGGGAAATTGTGTTTGGAAAATTGATGGGACTGAAGGCCGATAAATCCCCAGGGCCTGATAATCTACATCCCAGGGTACTTAAGGAAGTGGCCCTGGAAATAGTGGATGCATTGCTGGTCATCTTCCAGAACTTGATAGACTCTGGAACAGTACCCATGGATTGGAGGGTAGCTAATGTTACCCCACTATTCAAAAAAGGTGGTCGAGAAAAAGCAGGGAATTATAGACCGGTAAGCCTGATATCGGTAGTGGGGAAAATGCTAGAGTCCATTATAAAAGATGTAATAGCAGAGCACTTGGAAAGCAGTGACAGGATCGGACAAAGTCAACATGGATTTACAAAAGGTAAATCATGCTTGACTAATCTACTGGAATTTTTTGAGGATGTAACTGGTAAAATTGATAAGGGAGAACCAGTGGATGTGGCGTATTTGGACTTTCAGAAGGCTTTCGATAAGGTCCCACGTAAGAGATTAGTGTGCAAAATTAAGGCACATGGGATTGGGGGCAAGGTATTGACTTGGATAGAGAACTGGTTGGCGGACAGAAAGCAAAGAGTTGGAATAAATGGGTCGTTTTCCGAGTGGCAGGCAGTGACTAGTGGGGTACCGCAAGGATCGGTGCTCGGACCCCAGCTGTTCACAATATATATTAATGATCTGGACGAGGGAATTGGATGTAATATCTCCAAATTTTCAGACCACACAAAGCTGGGGGGGAGGGTATGCTGTGAGGACGATGTCATGAAACTCCAGTACGATTTGGACAGGTTGGGTGATTGGGCAGAAACATGGCAAATGCACCATAATGTGCATAAATGTGAGGTTATCCACTTTGGTGGCAAAAACAGGAAGGCAAATTATTATTTGAATTGCAATAGATTGGGAGAAGGGGAAGTGCAAAGAAATCTGGGTGTTCTTGTGCACCAGTCGCTGAAGGTAAGGATGCAGGTGCAGCAGGCGGTTAAGAAGGCAAATGGTATGTTGGCCTTCGTAGCAAGAGGGTTCGAGTACAGGAACAAGGATGTCTTGCTACAGTTGTACAGGGCCTTGGTGAGACCGCACCTCGAGTATTGTGTGCAGTTTTGTTCGCCTTACCTGAGGAAGGACGTTCTTGCCATGGAAGGAGTGCAGCGAAGATTCACCTGGCTGATACCTGGGATAGCAGGAATTACGTATGAGGAGAGATTGTGTCGATTGGGCTTATACTCACTGGAGTTTAGAAGATTCAGAGGGGATCTCATCAAAACTTATAAAATTCTGTCAGGCCTGGACAGACTAGATGCAGGAAGGATGTTTCTGATGGCCGGGGAGTCCCGAACCAGGGGTCATAGTGTAAGGATAAGGGGTAAACCATTTAGGACTGAAATGAGGAGGAATTTCTTCACCCAGAGAGTGGTGAATCTATGGAATTCTCTGCCACAGAGGGCGGTGGAGGCCAGTTCATTAAGTATATTCAAGAAAGTGTTGGATATATTTCTTAAGGCTAAAGGGATCAAGGGATATGGGGAGAAGGCAGGGACAGGGTACTGAATTTGGATGATCAGCCATGATCTCATTGAATGGCGGAGCAGGCTCGAAGGGCCAAATGGCCTACTCCTGCTCCTATCTTCTATGTTTCTATGTTTCTACATAGATCTCGCGGCCTGTGGGATGGATCCCAGCCTGAAACCCTATGTCTACGTCCCATACCCCTTCAACAGAACATTTGTGGGCCACCCCTGGGTAGATCAAATTTGCAGCGAGCTTGGGCTCAGAGGCCTTTCACACTCAAATTCATCTGAGAGAGCAATAAAGTCTAGCGAGCAATACGTGCACTGCTCACCATGCCGTCCTTTATCCTCCCATTCAGAAGCATCTGAGTGGGCGTATGATGGGTTAAGAGAGTTATCGGGGACGCCCCCGTGAAGATTTGTGATCTCCTCACGGCGCTATGTGTGTCAAGCAGGTGCCTCTCACAATTGGAATACCCCCTCTCCACATCTGTGATGATTCTTGATGAGTATACCATAGGCCTCAGCTTGCCATGCCGCTCCTGGAGCAGCACTGTGCTCAAACTGTCCCCCGTGGCAGCTACCTCCAAAAAGATCTCCTTTCCCCCATCAATCACTCCTAAAGCCGGTGCGGTCTGCAGATCTCTCTTCAGATGACGAAAAGCAGCCATGCAGTTCTTATCCCACTCCCAGCCCACTCCCTTGTGGAGGATCCAGAGTAGAGAGGCTGCTGTAGCAGCATAGTCCTCTATGAAATCCCTGCAGTACCCTGTGAGTCCCAGGAAGGATCTTACCCCCGTTGCCGTGACCGGGGCAGGTAGCTCCTGTACCGCCTTCCTCCTCGCCTCATCGATGGCCCTCTCCCCAGCACGCACAGTCAGCCCGAGGAATTTTGCTTCCTGCTGGCCGATCTGTGCTTTCTTGGGATTAACCTTGAACCCAGCTTCCTTTAACAGACTCAGCAGTTCAGCCAGCAGGGGGCCATGCTCCTCCCCCTCGTTGGAGAACAAAAGCAGGTCGTCCACGTACTGCATAAGCTGCTGTGGTCTGCTAAACCCTTTTAAACAGTTGGCCATACATTGGTGGAAAATTGAAGGACTGTTGTGAAACCCTTGGGGAAGGCAGGTCCATGTGTACTGCTGACCCTTGAAAGTGAATGCGAACTTATACTGGCCCTCCCTTTTGACAGGGATAGACCAGAATCCGTTCGAAATGTCCAGCACCGTGAATGTTTTCACAGATGCTGAGATACTCCCGATCAGGTCGGCTACGGCTGCGACGGTGGGGGCACAGGCTGGGATCTTCTTGTTAAGAACCCAATAGTCCACAGTGGCTCTCCACGAATTGTTTGGTTTCCTAACCGGCCAAATTGGAGAGTTCACATGTGTTGCTATGGGTCTTGAAGTAAGCCCCCAAAGTGCGGTCCAAGTGATATACAAGGTTGACGTCAGCAGCTTGTTGTAAGAAAGACAGACCAACTAATTGAAGTCACAATGGTTTATTCAGATCGCTGTCTGAATCCGACTCCACCAATATCCTAGCAACATTCACAATTATACAAAAATCAAACCCCTGCCCTAGGGGCAGGTGCAAAGCTTATCAGCATATACAGAGTTATAGCTAAATGGCAATTATAAACCATAACATTTAATCCTTCCTGCCGCCTACAAACTCGCAGTTCTCTTATCAGTTGGTCCTGTCACTTTCTGTGACTGGGGCCTCATCTTAATTACTTTACAACCGTCCAGTTGTCTCTGACCAGGTGGTTTGCTTGTTACATGTTTTCTTTAAGGTAACAGTCCTTGTTAAATCTCTGCAAAGCACAGATTCTGACCTTGTCTTAGGTTGCTTCTGCAAAGCAAGCACATCCTGATTAGTCCCACCATGCTTTGATGTAATGGAACCCTGTTGTGAGTTTACAACAAACAAATTCTTCGATATGTTATCTTGTATATGTGCTGCCTCACCTGGCCGAGCAGACATCCTCCCCAATCTTCCCATGAGTTGCTCTGCAGTTTCATTTCTCAGCATTTGAAGTCACTTAATCATGTTTTTAAAGCTTAGCTGGGTAAATGCAATATACAGACCCAGATATCGTTTAACTCAGGGTATGAATTAACTCACTACATCAGAATGCTGTTCATAGACTACAACTCAGCATTCAGCACTATCGTCCCCAACAAGCTGGCCACCAAACTCCACACTCTTGGCCTGAACACTTCTCTCTGCAACTGGACCCTGGACTTCCTAACAAACAGACCCCAGTCTGTCAAATTAGGTAACCACACCTCCCCCCCCGACCCTGAACACGGGGGCCCCACAAGGATGAGTGCTGAGCCCCCTCCTCTACTCCCTCTTCACCCACGACTGTGTGGCTGTTCATGGTTCCAACACCATCATCAAGTTTGCGGATGATACCACAGTGGTAGGCCAGATCACCAACAACGATGAGTCAGCCTACAGGGAGGAGGTCCAGCATCTCGTGAAGTGATGCGCCGATAACAACCTGGCCCTCAACATCAAGAAAACCAAAGAAATCATTGTGGACTTCAGGAAGTCTAAAAGCGGAAGTTACACCCCCATCCACATCCATGGGGCTGTGGTGGAAAGGGTGGACAGCTTTAAGTTCCTCGGAGTCCACATCACGGAAGACCTCTCCTGGTCCCTCAATACCTCCTCTCTGGTGAAGAAGGCCCAGCAGCGCCTGTACTTCCTAAGGAGGCTGAAGGGGTGTAACCTGTCACCCCTGATCCTCTCTAACTTTTACCGCTGCACAATAGAGAGCATCCTGATGAACTGTATCACAGTATGGTATGGCAGCTGTAGCTACTATGACCGGAAAGCCCTGCAGCGGGTAATCAAAACTGCCCAACGCATTACCGGCACCCGGCTACCGACCATAGAGCACATATACCAGAAACGCTGTTTACGGAGGTCATGGACCATCATCAAAGACCCTACCCACCCCAGCCACAGTCTGTTCGCCCTCCTGCCATCTGGGAGACGCTACAGATGCATTCGCACCCGAACGACCAGATTTAGGAACAGCTTCTTTCCCAGGGCTGTCATCCTACTGAACTCCACAAATAAACTCTAAAGCCTGCACATCTGCCAATGCACTTTATTATGTTTATGTTAATGTATTACAAGCCAAATGAATGTTGAATGTTTAAATGTCTTAATCTAAATGTACACTCTCGGGAGCTGCAAGCCTACATTTCGTTGTAATGCACTTGTACACTAACAATGACAATAAAGTTGATTATGATTATGATTATGATTACCTTATACATTGGTGCTACATTATATATATTCTAACATAAAATTAAAGTATAATAGTAATTTGGTTACTTCAGTCCCCCCTTATGGCCCAGTGGTCACTTTGACCCAATATGGCCAATATGCTATATTTTAAGATTGTTTGCTATGAGTACCGTCGCCCTGGTGGTACCAAGCCAGGGTGTCTAGTACTCATACTTCCGCAATCCTAAACACAGTTTTCATAATAATTCTCCTCATGCCCTACCCCTTGTTTGTTGGTGGTTAGTAACAGTGTTTCTTTAAGTCTTAAAATTTCCTTCATTTCCTGCCGTAATTTCTTCCAAGCTTCCTCTTCCTCTAACTTAGGAATTGCCTTGGGCTCTGGTATGACATAAGTTTCAACATCTTTATTAAGTCCCATATTATCAAGTGACCAGGTTTTCATTTCCTGTGGTCTTGGTGGGTGTATATATTGGTGTCCTATCTGTGTAGGTATCTTTGGATCAAAACAGAAGTTTGGTTGGGGAATGGGACAAGTCAGATCTTGATATTCATATTTCTGTTCAGTTGTGGTGACACAAAATGTCCCGTTGTTCTTTGGTGCTACCCTTGTTCGGTGTATCCCCCTTGGGTGTACCTCAAGGGTGCAATTGGTGGTTTTTGTAAATCCGCACTCGGATGTGTCTCCCTCGGTGGGGGGGGGGGGTGTGCATGCCCTTGTCCTTCCCTTGTGGTGGCACCCATCCATTACCACCCCCCTTAAGGTTCCATTCTTCTGTTTATTATCTTCATCCCCTTCCCAAAGTGCCTTGGTAGGGACATCATGATATTTAACCCAACTCTCCCTTTGTACCTCGCCTATATTAATCACGTCGTACAGGGGCTGTCCCTCTTCTGGGATTTGTGGGATGACCAGTACAAAGCCAATCACCTTAGTACATGGGGTCAGACAATTGCCTGCCCGGTATACTTGTCCCATTTTACGCCCCTTACATAGACTTTTATTTGTGTCAATCCAAGGTTCCAGATCCTCGTTAGTAATCCAATCAGGGATCTGTCCATTATTTATTTGCTTCATGTTATGCTGAGCATTCGACAATAGCTATGAGCCATACATGGCACATATTAGTTCCTTATGGGTTTGGCGAGAAGCATTATTAAGTCAATCAATAATTGTATTGATTGTTTCTGCATGGGGGGCTACTACCTCTTCCACCCCCAACAATTGCATTATTGTTTGTTTTCCTGCCAGTGCCAATTGCTGGCTATTTCCGATAGCTTGTTTTAGTAACTTCTCGATTTTTGCTTGCAGTTCTTCTACTCCTTCGTTTACTCCTTCTATGTCCAAGCTATTAACTGTTGCTAACCCGGCCGCATACCCTGCTCCGGCCATTTCCAATACTCCCTGTTTCTTACATCTTTGTAAGATAGATTTTTCCTGTGGACCCTCTAATTGTTTTACCCACAGGGAGTTCCATATTTGTTTTGTATGATTGTTACACATTGCAGGCATCTCAAAAGCGCTCATATTAATGGCAAGCTTAATAACTCTATGTGCCACACTAAAATACACCTCATCCTGTGTTTTCCTTATTACTAATCCCCCTCGACAACGGCAATACTTAAGTTCATCCCTAGGATCAAGGCGAGGATGCTCCACCTCATTCTGGACGTCTAGTGTTCCTGTAATTACAAAAAGGGGGCTGGTCGTCACCAGCCAATTAGAATTATTCTATTCTTATCCGTTCTATCAGTTCAAACTGCTGTACATCTTGTTCATTTCTTGGTCTGTGGCTCTGTCTCCAGACATACCTGAAGATGCAAACTATGGCATATAACATTATCCTTATACACAGCCCTATCATTGATATATGTAGAAACTCCCCTTCCCATTCTTTATACCTTCTAGCATACCCCTCACTCTCCTCAAAAGGCACCATCTCTGGCTTACTCATTGTCTTTGTTATATATTTTTAACTGAGTCCAGTGCTTCCACCTTCCTTTACCGGTTCCAGACTCATCTATACAAGTGCATGTGTCACTGTTCATTAATACTTCATAAGGTCCTGACCATCTGGGTGCTAGCCCTGGTTTGGCTGGTATTATTTTTGCCATCACCTTGCTAACCACAGCTGGGACCTCCTTCTGGTCGTCCTGTGTATCCTGTTCTAGATCCCGTAAAATCTGTTGTTCTTTGGCCTCATGTCTCTAACTATCTGTATAGATTTATCTTTGGGTAACAGGACAGCCTCCCAAGCAGCCTTCCGGCCATTTGAGACAGTGCTGCAATTAGTTTATAAGATAACTTCCATTTATCAAATCATAATTTTCCTTCTATCACTGTGGGGAAATATTAACTTAACATTAAGAATCTTAAATTTAATAATGTCCAATATCTTTAAATTCTATTCAGTAATACTGAAGTTGTTGCTTGGTGGACTTAAACAGCTGTCAGTGGAAAGGGTTAACTCCTTTGCAGGCTTTTGAAGGTGGAGCAAAACATTCTTGCGTCACTTCACGTAACTTAAAAAAACATTCCTGACCGAAAGACAGTTGTGGTTTCACACTTTAACTAAACATGAACACTTGGGCTTCATTGGTCAGATTCCCTTTCTTAGCTGCTCGCTTAGCTGCCTCATCTGCCCATGCATTGCCCTGTTGGTGTCGGTCAATAATCCTCTTGTGTGCTTTAATTTATTATTGTGCACTCTTTGGGTAGGAGAGAGGCTCCTACGAATTCCTTGATTATATTCTCGTGTCTTATGGGTCCTCCTCCTGGTGTCATATATCCTCGCCTACTCCAGGCTACCATGCACTCAGATGCCACCCAAAGACATACCGACTATCTGTATATGTTTACACTTTTTCCTTTGGCTAACCTCAGGGCTTCGGTGAGAGCCACCAAGTGTGCTACCTGAGCCGATAGGCTTTCTTCTAGCTGACTTTCCCTTTTAACCTGTCTGTTGCCATTGTAATGATCCTTACTGTGGTATAGATGTGGAATGGCCTATTCTGGTCTGGTAATCCCAGGGCAGGAGCACTTACGAGGGCTTGTTTCACTTTACAAAAGCTGTTTCATGGTCGGGCCCCAGTCCACCAGCTCTTGGGATGGTTTTCCCCCTTTGATCAAATCCTGTATAGGCTGGGCCATTTCTGCATATTCTGGGATAAAGTTCCGACAATAATTAAATAGCCCTAACACCTGCCTGACCCCCTCCCCTCTCTGGCGCGGTCCCTTCCTGCTGCCATCTCTGAGGGCTTCCCCCTTTCATTTCACAAACCTTGCCCTTTGGCTTATTCATTACCCCGATATTCCTTTTATCTGTCTGGTGCACCTCAAAGTGCATGGTCATTTTCCTCACAACTTTAGCCTTTGTATTTACCCCATCTTCTGGATCAAAATCTGACCATAGCTGCTTGTAAGTACGGGAGACTGTGAGAAATCAAAGTTTGCTGCTCCTGCTAGCTGTCCTCTTGGACTTAGTGCCCCTCCCATGTGGGCCACAGTCTGTCAGCATATGCTGCCGGAGTCTCATTTGCTCTATGTCTGCTATAGCTTTTAAAAGGATCCCCTCCTAGCCCCAACATATTCATATTACTGGACAATTTCCTTAAATCCCCCGTATTACACAGAATCACAAACTCCTGATCGAGCAGCCCTAAGTCTCTAATCTGCTTCCTTCAATGGCCACACATCACACTGATTCTGATTAGTTATCACCTGGCTCTCAAGGTACTGTTCTTTATTAACCCACCTTTCGGGCATTTGTCTCTTCCCTTGTGTTATTATGTATCCTAGGTAGGTTACTTCATCCTTCCCTACCTGTACCTTTCTAGGGTTTAACTCTAGTCCCGCATTCTATAGGGCTCCCAGTACCATAGTCAATTAAATATTGTAGAGGGACCTGCCACTATCGGATATTCTTGCGGAATGGAGTTATCTTATTCAATTCGGACTACACCAATTTACACCAACCAGAATTTCACTGTGGCCACAATGAAAGTCTGGTTTTAATAGGTTAATTTACCTCATAACTCCAAGGTTAAATCTTAGACTGAAACTTAATCTTTTGTTAAACAATCTTTTTGTTGCTCTTCTCAGTTTTTACACACCAGCTTAACTTAAATTGTAGTAGGTTTTTTTTCATTCTGAGGGCACAATCTTATTTGCACATTCTTAAAACTTCCAAAATCCAAGACAAGACAAAAGGGTTAAATGCTTTTTTTTTAACACAGAGAAGTAGGTGGAGCTAAAACACACAGCAGACATTTCTTTTTTTTTGAAGGACAGACTTTCAGACAAAGGAATATTGTAACCTCTTAAACATTCCTAGTCAGGAAAACATTCACACTTTAACACACAATTTTATACAGCCTGAAATTCCAGCATACTTTTAAGGTTCCTTTCACTCAGCAAATCTTGTGTTTTACTTGTCTCGGTACAGATGCTAATAACTTCCATGTTGGTAAAGCTTTAAGTTTATCTTTTTCTTCCTTTTTAAATCGGTGACTCAGCAGCTTTCCCTGGCTTCCAAATCCCTGTTTGTTTCTTTTTTTCCCCTTTGCTGAGTTTTCAAATTGATTCACCTGCAAATTAGATCTTTTTCCTTCTTTATCTCTCCCTTCTGTTTCGATTCCTTACATTGTTTCTGGTAACAAGCTAAGATTACCATTCCCTCTTTATCTTTGGTGTCTCCCCCCCACCAAGCCTTTTGGCTCTCTGCACTGTCTTTTTTATTTTTTTATCTACCAGGAATCGGGTTATAGAATCCAGGTCCCCCCACAGTGGGGAATCCTCCTTTCCATCTCCTTTTTTCCCCATGATTCTAAATTCACTCGTCTCACTTTATATATCTCTTGTCAGATTTCCTTCTTTACTTCCTGTCAATCACTCCGTTTCGTTAAACACACACACCAACCCTTTAGTCACAAGATTTTGATACTGTGGGGTTTGTGTCTCCCTATGTCCTACTTGATCCTGGCCATCACGTGGGACTACTGTCCTCTTAATTCCAGCTCAGGCTAGGCGTTTGGGACAGACCTCACCCTTGTCCGTTTTAACCTCTTTGTGACTATTGAGTTATTTCATTTACTCACGATTGTACAATCATTCATTCGTTTACTGAGGTTTTGCCGCCTCTCGGCTTATAAGGATTTCCCGCCTCCCAGGTTAGGGGACTTACCACCCCTGTCGGTTCACTTTTTCGGCCAGTAGGACTCGTCCTTCACCAAGTGTTAAAACAATCCGTTTAACTACTTCTTTTAAGAGCCGCACCTCGTGGGCCTACCAGGTTTCTAAACCCCTGTTTTCCGGTACCGCAGTCCAGCAGTTTTTACTGCCTTCAATTAAAGGTGTCTTTCTTTTTATAGTTCTTTTTGTACGTCGATCTTACTTGACGTCTCGCCAGCGATTAACCTCTAATTTTACAGGTGGTAATTTAAACATACTCACCCGTCTTAGGTTATCGTTGTCTGAGAGTTTTGTTCAGATCGCGTATCCCATCCTCGTCGCCAATTGAAGTAAGCCCCCAAAGTGCGGACCAAGTGATATACAAGGTCGACGTCACCGGCTTGTTGTAAGAAAGACAGACCAACTAATTGAAGTCACAATGGTTTATTCAGGCCTGGGGAGAACCTTTCAGATCGCTGTCTGAATCCGACTCCACCAATATCCTAGCAACATTCACAATTATACAAAAATCAAACCCCTGCCCTAGGGGCAGGTGCAAAGCTTATCAGCATATACAGAGTTATAGCTAAATGGCAATTATAAACCATGACATTTAATCCTTCCTGCCGCCTACAAACTCGCAGTTCTGTTATCAGTTGGTCCTGTCACTTTCTGTGACTGGGGCCTCATCTTAATTACTTTACAACCGTCCAGTTGTCTCTGACCAGGTGGTTTGCTTGTTACATGTTTTCTTTAAGGTAACAGTCCTCGTTCAATCTCTGCAAATCACAGATTCTGACCTTGTCTTGGGTTGCTTCTGCAAAGCAAGCACATCCTGATTAGTCCCACCATACTTTGATGTAATGGAACCCTGTTGTGAGTTTACAACAAACAAATTCTTCGATATGTTATCTTGTATATGTGCTGCCTCACCTGGCCGAGCAGACATCCTCCCCAATCTTCCCACGAGTTGCTCTGCAGTTTAATTTCTCAGCATTTGAAGTCACTTAATCATGTTTTTAAAGCTTAGCTGGGTAAATGCAATATACAGACCCAGATATCGTTTAACTCAGGGTATGAATTAACTCATTACCTCCACCTTGTACACTGGTGCTACATTATATATATTCTAACATAAAAATTAAAGTATAATAGTAATTTGGTTACTTCAGTCTCAACACACCCTGCTCAACCAGTGATCCCACTGCCGTCTCTAAATCCGCCTCTGCCTCTCTGGGGAAGTTGTACTGTTTCTGTGGTCGGGCCATGGGGTCTCCTTCTACGCTGACCTCCACCCCTATTACCCTCCCACAGTCATGCTTGTGTGTAGCGAATGCCGCGAGGTTGGCTCGCACATCCGCTATGTATTCCGCCGGGGTAGAAGTAACCAAAAGTTCAAGGGCATAACTACCCTTGGGCTTCATCATACACATGGTTCCTTTGCCTTGCTTCCCTGGTATAACTACCACCTCCTTATCCCTTCCCGTGCATACTGCCCCCAAAGACAGTAATTCCGGAAATCCACCAATATCTTGTGGGCCAGTATGAAGTCTGCCCCCAAAATGCCTATTCCCTCCCGCTCCCACCGCATCAGGACATATTTCCACTCTGTATGAAGTGTACCCAGTTCGATGGCTAGCAGGATGGAAAAAGACCCAGCCTGTTCGTTCCCGGTGAACCCCACTAAGTTATACAGGGCCCTGCTCGATAGAGGTGATGTGCTTGGGTTATCCGCATAAGCTCCAGTGTCCCTTGCACCTTCTCCACCCTCATCTTCACGCACGGTCTCTTCCAAGCATCATAACTTAGTGGGCACAGGTAAACGGGCTGAGAAGCCCCTAGTCATGGGTCGGGATTGTTCGGGGCGGATGTGAGTATGCTGCCCGCTGCCGCGTCCACCCTACCCTGCCCTGTCAGAAAGAGCAGCCACTAATACCGCGAACGGATCAGTGCTGCTTCCTGCCACAGCTGCGGCTTTCTACACTGGTGCTGGAGGATCTCCTTTCCTGTTCCTTTTGTCAGAGACTGGGCAGTCTTTCCTCAAGTGCCCTTTATTCCCGCATCCATAACAATCCTGCTTCTTCTTTGAGCTACCCCCTTCCTGGCGCCACTCTCTTCTAACATTGCCTCCACTAGGCTTTAACTCGTGTACTCTGCCCTTTGGTTTGTCATCCTCACCCCTACAATTCTTAAAAGAGAGTTAACTGCCGGATCACACTCTCTTCTGTGGTCTGGGGATCCCTGGAATTGAACCACCCCTCTGCTTTGACCTTGATCCTGGGCAGGCTGCTCGCCACCAGGGTCCTCAGCCAATGAGCCCTAGGCTCCCCCTGCAGCTGCGCCCGGTCAGGCACCCCCGCACAGGCACTACGGTAGACGGGCCAAAGCCTGTCTGCGAAAGCCTGCGGTGCCTCCCCAGCTGACTGCAGTGTCCTTTCCACTCGGGAGAAGGGACTTCCATCATTGAGGCCCATAGCCTCTAGGATGTCTTCCTTTATCCCCTCTAACGTACCCTGCCCCGTCTTGCTACCCACTGAGAGCGACTGGTACAACCTACTATCCAGGGAAAATAAAAGTAATTTGGCTGTCTCAGCTTCGTTACAATTATTGATCCCCCCCACCTGCTCTACATCTGTAAAATGAACAGATGGGTCCCCTGTGCTGGTCAGTTTGGTCAGGTTAGAGATCATTGCCTGCAGCTGGGGGGTCATATATGGGACCATGAAGTCACTCTGCAGTGCTCCTTGCTCTTGACCATCTATGGGCGCACCGTATTTCCACTGCTGGAGAGGGCACATGGGTCCTGATCCCGGCACTTCGGGCGGTGGTCGAGCATTCTCCTCTGCCTCACAGTCCTCCTTATCTCCCTCCTGCTCTTCCTCATCTACCCAGGCCATTCCCGGAGCTACCAAGCAGACCATCCCTTTGGCCTTAGATAGAGCATCGGTCAAATTCCGGATCTGCTCCTGGCAAGGATCATGATTACCCTTATCAAACCCTCCAGTGCTGGTGACTCTGTATGCCACCTGAATATCCTTCAACTGCTCTCCCAGCACCTTTACCTCACTCGACAAGTGAGCGTTCTCCACCCTAACCACCCTCTCATTCCCCTTTGCCTCAGTTACCTGGCAGTGCAGGAACTCCTTCTGGTTACGGAATGTTTCCTCCTGGCTTATTCTTCCCTGTTTCTCATCCCTTAGCTCCGTGCATATCCTGCTCCCTACTACAGCCCTTGCATCTGACTGTGCCTCGGGCTCCCTGAGCTCTGCCTCTAACTTAGCAACCTGCTTATCTAGCAGCTGCACTTGTCTTTGTAGACAGATGAGCCATATCGCCTTTCCAATGCTGCAGCTATGCTCCTTGCCCTCCGTCCATTCTACCGCTGCATCCACCAGACGCTCAGCACGCAACAAGCCTAGCACCTACTTCTTAGTGACGTTAACCTTCTTAAACACATATGAAGAAATCCTTTCCTCCATTTGGGACCTTTCGCCAGAAGCGCTGTCCATGAGTGATTTATACTCCTTTAACCCAGGTCCTGCCGCTGGTCGCCAAGAGATGTGTAGCGGTTTTTGATCCTAGCCCAATTGCTAGACAGATGGTTTGAATCTCCCCCGCCTTACGAAAGTTCTATACCCGGGAATTATTATTCAGAGTGTAAATGGAATAAGTCACGGACAGAAATGCTTCGGTTAAAAATCAAACTTATATTTATTTAGTCTAACATACACTGGCTAAAACATGCACTACTAAACAAAATCACAGTCTCTGTGGAGAATAAAACCCAGGTTACAAACACATACATACAGTACACAACTGGGGACTATAACAAGCAGTAATTCCCTTGTTGCTATGGTGGACTCTAATTCCACCCCACCAATGAATTACCCAGTCGCATAAGCCCCTTCACCTGGCTGAACCAAAAAAGCTCCCACCCCAGAATAGCCCAAAAGCTTCACTTCTGAGAAAAACCCTGAGCCGTTACACCTCACCCAGCTTGCCTGGGATATCTGGTTACCGACTTGGGACACTCGAGACCATGCATACCACCACACACAGTCGGTCTCGATCGCTCCGCTCAGTGGCTTCTTCCTCTGGTACTTCTTGTTAGGTCGATCCTGGTGGAGCGAGGGCGAGAGAGAGAGAGAATGCTGGAAAAGAATCTATTTTTATAGGAGTCTGGCTACCCCTATTTTTCCCACCAATCTTTAAAATCCTTTTGTTTCTAAGCACTCCGGTGCTTAATCAGTGATGAATCATCATCAGATCCATGAGTATTCCGTGATTGGATTGCTGGCCCTAAGTCTGGGACATATCTTTGGTCTATGTGTTGGGAAAAACTGGCTCTTCTTCGGCTGGCTGAGGCTAGTGGGCTCATTGTTCTGCTTCTCTTCTGAGATGGCGGTGAGAAGTGCTTTTGCCTATTAGAGTGGCTTTCTAATAGGTTCAAGTTCAACGGATGCCTCAGGGTCCTCAGCCCCCTTCGTCAATGGCCCCCTTCCTTTTCCCAGGACTGTCGGGTGAACCCATACATTCCGGATGACTGACAGTTCTTTTGTCACAGCCAACTGCCATGCGTTCTCTGGAGTTTTAACAAACCAGTCCCCCACGCATCTGCACAGGGTTATCCTACCACAGGAAAAAAACCCTCAGCCCATAAGGCCCACAAAAATATACTCGACTGAGTTCATTCTTCAAACAGAGACTTTGCGATCTCTTCAGATGCCGAAGTTGCAAACAGTCTAGTTCAGCCTCCGATAGTGGCCAAGGAGGGGCATGGGGTCAGTGTCTCCACAGGGATTCACAAGCAACAATTCTGCTGTTCGACCATTCAGTGAAGGATGCTGGTCTACAGTCCAGACTCTCTCCACATCACCAACATCTACTGCATTGTGCATAGTTTTTGTTGCGTCCGTGTATAATAAGACACAGACTGCAGGAGAACGGTAACAACAGGTGTTTGCTCAATGTGGCTCACAGTGGAACTGACTGTACAGATTACTACTCAGTGCTATATACAGGTGTGGTCACTGCCGGTACTGCAGTATACATGAGCTGTAAAAAGTAGTTCCCCCTTAAAGGTATATACATTACAATTCCTCCCCTTTTAGATTAACAGTACCATAACACTCATTTAACTATTAAATATCAAACTAATTACAATTAACACTTTTAACATGCAACATTAGCTGAACATAGTCTATTTATATATTCAGTCTTTGGGGAGGCCTCCTGATCCTTTCTGGATAGCGCCTTTCCCAAGTGTCTTGCTCTTGGTGCGGAGGCGATTCTGGCCCCCTGTCGCCGGTTGGTTCATCAGCTTCCGATGCTACTGTTTCTGGGGTAGATGCGACCTGTACGTCGGGTTCATCACCAGGTACATATGGGCGAGGCATGGGGTTGACTTGTTCCTGTGACTCTAGGATCTGGTCAGCATGCCGTCTCACGACACTCTCCCCAACGTCCACTGTGTACATTAGTGGGCCCTGCCGTGTGCATATCGTTCCTGGCTGCCATTTTTCTGTTCGGTAGTCGCGGGCCAAGACTGGTTGCCCTACATTGAAGCTCCTTGTTGGCTTCTCATGGATGTGCTGGAATTGCTTACTCTCAACATCTCTTCGTACGTTTGGTCTGAGCAAATCCAGGCAAGATCTTAACCTTCGGCTGGGGCCTGGTTGGTGACTGCATGTGTCGCATTCCGGTAGGCGAACAGGAAATTGTCCACCTTGTGCTGCAGCGGAATGTTGTCATTGTACATAGCCTTTATTGCCTTCTTAAAGGTTTGTACGAACCTCTCAGCCAATCCATTTGTGGCTGGATGATACGGGGCGGATGTGTAATGCCTTACCCCATTCTTTTTCAAGAACCTCCGGAACTCTTCAGACACAAACTGTGGTCCGTTGTCGGAGCAAATCTGTTCTGGCAAGCCATTCCTGGCAAAAATGGTCCGTAGGACTGCAATAGTTTTCTCCGTGGTGGTGGAGGACATTTTGATGACCTCAGGCCATTTCGAGTGCGCATCCATGGCTATTAAAAAGATTGAGTCCATGAATGGACCAGCAAAATCAATATGCACCCGTTGCCATGGAGATGAGGGCCACTCCCATGGGTGTAGAGGGGCCTGTGGTGGTGCATTTTGGACTTTCTGGCATCCTGAGCAGCTCTTGGTCAGGTCCTCGATTTGTTTATCGATTCCCGGCCACCACACATAAGCCCTGGCTAGGCTTTTCATTTTTACCCCTCCCAGATGACCCTCATGAAGCTCATTGAGCACTCTATCCCTTAACTTGGGTGGAATTACCACTCGGGATCCACACATCAAGGTCCCCCGGCACACTGACAGCTGTTCTCTCCTTTTCGAGAATGCTGGCAACAGTGAGTCGCCATGTGCTGGCCATCCCTTCACCGTCAAATCATATACCCGAGACAGTGTTGGGTCATTTCGGGTTTCCTTTTCGATACAAGCATTAGTTACCGGTAGGTATTCAACTATAGTCGAATGGAATATTTCGACAGGATCCACTGCTGGTGCTTCCTCCGCAGTAGGCAGTGGCAGGTGTGATAGCCCATCAGCATTTCCATGCTGTTTCATGCCATTATATTCAATCTCATAGTGGTGCGCCCCTAGAAAAAGTGACCATCTTTGTAGTCGTTGCGCAGTCTTCACCGGAACGCCCTTCTTCGGATTAAAAATGGAGACAAGAGGCTGGTGATCAGTCAGCAAGGTGAATTTCTGCCCGTGCAGATAGTGATTGAACTTTTTGACTCCCCACACTAGGCTGAGGGCCTCCCTGTCAATCTGGGCGTAGTTACGCTCGGCTGAGGTTAGTGATCGTGATGCAAAGGCTATTGGCCTCTCTGAGCCATCCGAGAATTTGTGCGACAGCACCGCTCCAATGCCGTAGGGTGACGCATCACATGCCAACCGAATTGGTAATGCTGGGTTGTAATGGGCCAATACCTCTTTCGATGTGATTAGTGTTTTGCTCTTCTGGAAAGCTTGTCTACATTCATCACTCCACTTCCATGGCACCCCAGTTTACAGTAGGGTGTTCAGTGGGTGTAGTATTGTAGACAAGTTTGGCAAGAACTTATGGTAGTAGTTTACCAGACTGAGGAACAACCTCAGTTGTGACACATTTTCCGGTGCTGGAGTCTTGACTACTGCCTCAATCTTCTCTGGGGACTTATGTAACCCCTCTTTATCAATAACGTTGCCACAGTACGAGATCTGTTTTCTAAAAAACTCGCATTTGGGGCAGTTAGCTCGGAGCCCATATTGCTGCAATCTAGTGAGCACCTGCTCCAGGTTGGCAAGGTGATCACTGTCATTTTCGCCCGTGACCAGGATGTCGTCCAAATAACACTGGGTTCCTGGGATCCCTTGCAGGACTTGTTCCATTGCCCTCTGCCAAATAGCCGGCGCTGATGCTACCCCGAATACCAGCCGGTTGTATTGGTAGAGACCTTTATGGGTGTTGATTGTGAGATATTTTTTTGATGCTTCTTCTACCTCTATTTGCAGATACGCCTGGGCCAGATCAATCTTAGTGAAGCATTTCCCTCCAGATAGCGAGGCGAAAATATCTTCAATCTGCAGAAGTGGATATTGTACGGTGTGAAGGACCGGGTTCACTGTTACCTTAAAGTCCCCACAGATGCGAACCTTCCTTGGTTCCCCAGGCGTGCTGGTCAACGACTTTTTCATCACAGGGACGATGGGTGTAGCCCACTCGCTCCAGTCTACCTTGGACAGTACACCTGAACGTTCCAGACTCTCCAGCTCTGCTTCGACGGCTGGGCGGATCACATAAGGTACCGGTGTGGCCTTAAAAAATTTTGGGCTTGCGTTTTCTTCAATTTTAATCGTCGCTGTCATGCCTTTTAGTGTTCCGAGTCCTTGCTGGAACATTTCTTTCGCGTCAGTTAGGATCTTTGACAGTCGCCCAGGTGTGACGTCGTCATCCTTTTTGTCAGCCACAGTCAGTGCCTGTATGGAATGCCAATCCAGTTGCATTTTCCGGATCCATTCACATCCCAGTAATGGTGGTCCTCCATCTTGCAATACATACAGGTCTAGTTTTGGTGTTTCCTTACTGTTATATATAACGGTCACCCTTATTTTTCATTTGGGGTAGACTTTTTGCCCCGTGTACGTCTTCAAAATAATTTTTGTGTCTCTCAAGGGTATGTGTGAGAATAGCCACTCGTAGTCCCGTCGGTTTATGACTGTTAGGGCTGATCCTGTGTCCAATTCCATCTTTACCTGGACTCCTGCTATCTTGAGAGTGACCCAAATGGTTCGGTGATCCTCCATTGTGATCACATTATGTAGTTTCAGACAACTCAGTTCCCTGCTTTCGGAGTCGTTATCACTCTTTTGTTCGTCTGAACTATTCTCCGTCATCTTATGTACCTTCTTGTACTTTCTGTGGTGTATGTAACCTGTTCCACCTTAAGAGAACTTAAACCTGTTCCACCTTAAGATATGTACTACTTTCTCTGGCTGCTGTATACGTAATACCGGTGGTGACCACCGGTATATAAGTACTGTGTAGTGATATTGCTGTTAGTATAGCCCTGAACTCCAACTAGTAAAGACCTGTTGAAACGTTAATCTTGTAGTCTGTGTCGGTAATTAATCTTAAATACAACTAGAACACACAGACTTAACAGTGGCGACGAGTCCGAATCTTACCCTGCGGCAGTTTATATCCACGGCGGCTTCATCCACAGAACGGGCGTCGAAGAGAGGCATCCACCCTCATCACCCTGCTGGAAGACACGTCGTGCGGCAGGCATTGAGAACCCGGAGTGCAGAAGATATCCTGAACTCGAAGCCTCCATCAGCGGCAGTCAGCTATCTTCCTTCTACCTCGGTGGTGGGTAAGCCGGTCAGCGATGCGAGCAGAAAGTCGGCCGCGTTGGCTGTACAGACAGGGAGGGAAGACGGAGGAATAAGGGCGGTGAGATCGATCGCGACCGGAGATAAGGGCCGGGCCACATTCGGGCCAAAAGGCGCAGCGCAGGGACATCGATCGCGGCTGGTGATAAGGGCCGGGCCGCATTCGGGCCAAAAAGGCGCAGCGTCTGGAGCGACTGAAGGCGCGAGAGCCGCGGTGAAGGTGAACGCAGCTGGTGCTAATAACCGGGCTGCAAGAAGGGCTGCGAGGCGCGGCATCGGGGAAGCGCGAATGCCCGAGGGAGCCGCGGTGAAGCGGAGACAGCGTCGGGGGAGTTACTAACCGCTGGGAAAGGGGAGCAGCAGCGGCACGCCAAACGCCATTGCAGCCAGCGGGTAAAGACCGCCAAGCGCGGGAAACCACCATTTTGTAGGCAGAGGACGAAGACAAGAGCGGGAAGCCGCCATCTTCGAAAAAGGGAAATCACTAAAAAAAAATTGCAACGATGCCTAAACATGGGAACATTAATACCTTTGATAGCGACATCGAAGATTGGGCCACGTATGTAGAACGCATACAAAATTATTGTAAAGCAAATAAAATCCCAGATGATGAGAAAGCACTAACTTTATTAAACTTAATGGGTGCGAAGACATACGGGCAATTGAAACACCTTTTATCACCAGATGAACCGGCGGAGAAGATGTTCGAGGAGATTGTTACTGTCCTGAGAAATCATCTAAACCCCACGCCGCTGATGCTAGCGGAACGATTTAAATTTTACAGCAGAAAGCAGCTGAAAGATGAAAGCAATGCTGAATATTTAATGGAATTGCGTAAGCTAGCAAAGTACTGTCAGTTTGGAACGGGACTAACAGATGCGCTAAGAGATAAATTTGTGTGTGGATTATTAAAAGAAGATACACAAAAGCGACTGCTCGAGGAGAATGAGCTGACGCTTGAGAAAGCGGTCACTATGGCAGCATCACACGAAGCCTCAGCGAGAGGCACGGCAGTAATGCAGCTACGGTCACCGGAACTCGGTACAAATCAATTGGTTTTGAGTACTGTAAAATGTTATCGTTGTGGAAAGACAACGCACGATCAGAACCAGTGTTGGTTTAAAAACCAAGAATGCAGAACGTGTGGCAGGCTTGGCCACATAGCTAAAGTATGCCGGTCAGGAAAGAAGACCAGCAACAAAAAGTCACCGCAAGGAAAATACATAAAGGTACACAAGGTGACAAAGAACAGTTCGAACAAACAGAAGTCAGATTCAGACGCCAGCAGTAATGAACTGGGTAGCTTAAGAGTACACAACGTTGGTAAGGATGCAGATCTCCAGACAATTTGGGTCACTCTTCAGATAGCAGGAGTCCAAGTAAAGATGGAATTGGACACTGGATCGGCATTGACGGTCATGAATAAGAAAGATTACAAAAGGTTATTCCAACATATTCCCCTACGGGATACGGAGGTTATATTGAAAACATACACGGGGCAAAGAGTGTACCCCATCGGAAAGATAGAGGTAAAAGTGGTCCACAAGGGCAAAGAAAGCCAAGTAATGGACTTATATGTGCTACCTGAAGGAGGTCCACCACTACTGGGATGGGAGTGGATTAGGAAAATGAATATGGACTGGCACTCCTTAAAGGCACTAACGGTAGATTCCGGGGAAACAGAGGTCAAACCTAAACGATTGTCCAGAATATTGGATGATGCTAAAGAGGTGTTCCAGCAGGGACTGGGAACACTGAGAGGAATTACGGCAAACATCAAGATTGATGAACATGCACACCCAAAATTTTTCAAAGCCAGACCGGTACCCTATGCAATACGACCTGCTGTAGAAGCGGAACTGGAAGCGCTAGAACGTTCAGGTGTACTGTCTAAGGTAGATTGGAGTGAGTGGGCTACGCCCATTGTTCCCGTTATGAAACGTCCTTCGAGCAACAAGTCTGTGTGGAGTTTGCACATTCTCCCCGTGTTTGCGTGGGTTTCCTCCGGGTGCTCCGGTTTCCTCCCACAGTCCAAAGATGTGCAGGTTAGGTTGATTGGCTATGATAAATTGACCCTTAGTGTTAGGGGGATTAAATACGTGGGGTTACAGGATAGGGTGGGATATGTGTTGGTGTAGGGGTTATGGGGATCGGGTGGGATATGTGTCGGTGCAGGCTCGATGGGCCGAAATGGCCTCTATCTGCACTGTGGGGTTTCTGTGATCACCGTTAATCCGATGCTTCACACGGTGCAGTATCCGCTTCCGCGGATTGAGGATATTTTTGCTTCGTTGTCTGGCGGGAAACACTTCACCAAGATAGACCTGGCGCACGCATACTTGCAGATGGAGGTTGAAGAAGAGTCACGCCAGTACTTCACGATCAACACGCATCGAGGTTTGTACCGGTATAATAGGCTGGTTTTTGGAGTGGCATCGGCTCCAGCAATTTGGCAGAGGGCCATGGAACAGGTATTACAGGGAATTCCAGGCACACAATGTTACCTGGACGATATTCTGATTACAGGAGATGGTGATGAAGAACACCTCGCAAACTTGGAACTGGTGCTCAACAGACTGAAAGAGTATGGACTTCGAGTTAATCGGCAGAAATGTGAGTTCTTTCAGAAGCGGATCTCGTACTGTGGTCATGTCATTGACCGGGAGGGGCTTCATAAGTCTCCTGACAAGATAGAGGCAGTTGTAAAGGCTCCCGCTCCGGATAATGTCTCTCAGTTGAGGTCATTTCTAGGATTGATTAACTATTACCATAAGTTTCTACCGAATCTATCCACGGTACTGCACCCGCTGAACGCTCTTTTACAGAAGGGGGTACCATGGGAATGGAGCGAAAACTGTAAGAAGGCATTTTGCAAAAGCAAAGAATTGATCACCTCAGAGGAAGTGTTGGCTCACTTCAACCCGACACTGCCTATTCGGTTGGCTTGTGATGCTTCTCCATATGGTATTGGGGCAGTGCTCTCACACAAGTTGCCAAATGGCACGGAAAGGCCAGTCGCGTTTGCATCCAGATCATTGACCTCCGCTGAGCGCAACTATGTGCAGATCGATAGGGAGGCTCTCAGCCTTGTATGGGGAGTGAAGAAGTTTAATCATTACCTGCAGGGCCAAAAATTCACACTTCTGACAGACCATCAGCCGTTGGTATCCATTTTTAACCCTAAGAAGGGTGTTTCGGTGATGACAGCACAGAGACTCCAGACATGGTCCCTTTTCCTAGGGGCACATCAATATCAAATAGAATTCAAAGGTACAAAGCAGCATGGCAATGCTGATGGGCTGTCGCGCCTGCCACTACCTGAAGAAGAAGAGACGACGAAAGTTGACCCTGTTGAGTTATTTCATTCGACCATCATCGAGTGTTTACCAGTCACCAATGCAAGTATTGAAAGAGAAACCAGGAACGACCCGACACTGTCCCGAGTCTACGAGGTGACAGTGAAGGGATGGCCAACACATGGTGATCCTCTGTTACCGGCATTCTCGGCAAGGCGAGACCAGCTGTCCGTCTGCCATGGTACTTTGATGTACAGGACAAGAGTGATTATTCCTTCCAGGTTAAGGGAAAGAGTTCTAAAGGAACTGCATGAAGGTCATCTGGGGGGAGTTAAGATGAAAAGTCTTGCTAGGGCTTATGTATGGTGGCCGGGTATTGACCAACAGATAGAGGAGTTGACGAAAAGCTGCGCTGGGTGCCAAAAAGTGCAAAATGCACCTCCGATCGCACTGCTACACCCATGGGAATGGCCTTCAGCCCCATGGCAACGCATACATATTGACTTTGCTGGTCCATTCATGGACTCCATGTTCCTAATTGCAGTGGACGCACATTCCAAATGGCCAGAAGTGATCAAGATGAATACCACTACTTCAGAAAAGACAATTGCGGTGTTAAGAACAATATTCGCAAGGAACGGATTGCCAGAACAGATATGTTCGGACAACGGACCACAGTTTGTGTCGGAAGAATTCCAAAAATTCTTAAAGAAGAATGGGGTGAAACATTATACCTCTGCCCCATATCATCCGGCGACAAACGGGTTGGCCGAGAGATTTGTCCAAACATTCAAAAAGGCAATAAAGGCCATGAACGATGATCAGATTCCGCTACAACACAAGGTGGACAATTTCCTAATGGCATATCGAAACGCCGCTCATGCAGTAACTAACCAAAGTCCTGCCATGATGTTTTATAACAGGAGGTTACGGTCCAGGTTGGACTTGTTAAAACCAAATGTGCGGAGGGAAATGGAAAACAAACAGTTCTGGCATATTAATAACAAGACCACTCGAAGTTTCGACGTAGGACAACCAGTGTTGGCAAGGGACTATGGAAATGAAAAATGGCTGTCCGGAACAATTCGGGCCAGACAAGGACCTCTGATGTACACAGTAGATATTGGTAACAATGTGATAAGGCGTCATGCGGATCAACTGGTAGAATCGAGAGCAAGGGTCGAACCCATGGTTGCGACAGAGACAACTGTGGAAGACGTTAATGAACCTGAAGCATCTACCTCGACAGGGAATGTGCCTGATGATGACGTCCAATACATAGGAAACCAACAAGCAGAGTCACCTCAGCAACAAGAATCAGAGACCACTGAAAGACGTTATCCAACCCGAATCAGAAGGCCTCCTGAGAGACTGAACCTTTGAACTGTTTATACCTGAAGTTATATATGTATATATGTTATTATGTTATGTTAAATGGGGATATGACTGTTAAGCTAAAAAGGGAGGATTGTGGTGTATGTAACCTGTTCCACCTTAAGAGAACTTAAGCCTGTTCCACCTTAAGAGATGTACTACTTTCTCTGGCTGCTGTATACGTAATACCGGTGGTGACCATCGGTATATAAGTACTGTGTAGTGATATTGCTGTTAGTATAGCCCTGACCTCCAACTAGTAAAGACCTGTTGAAACGTTATTATTGTAGTCTGTGTCAGTAATTAATCTTAAATACAACTAGAACACACAGACTTAACACTTTCCTTTGGTAGGTTTCTTATTGCTGGTTTTCTTTCCCGACCTGCAGACTCGTGCTATGTGTCCTACTTTTCCACACTGCCTGCACACTTTGTCTTTGAACCAGCAATCATTCTGGTCATGTGTTGTTCTGCCGCAGCGATAGCACTTCTCTGTTCCATATGACACTTCGTTTGTGCCATATTCTTGCGGTCTCTGTTGTATCTCTGCAGCGCCCCATGCTGCTGCTTCATATAATACCGCAATGCTGAAAGCCTTTTCCAGCGTAAGGTCCTTTTCAGATAAAAGCCATTTCTGGCTTCCTTCACTTTGAAGCCCACACACAAACTTGTCCCTTAAGGTATCTGCCAGTCCCGCTCCAAACTGGCAGTGTTTCGATAGTTTGCGCAGTTCTGTTAAATAATCAGCATTGCTTTCATCCTTATTCTGGTTCCATTTGTGAAACTTGAATCTTTCTGCTATCAGCAGCGGTGTGGGGTTTAAATGTCCCTTTAGTATCGTTACTATGTCTTCAAAACTCTTTTCCATTGGCTTCGTTGGGGTTACTAGATTTCGTAATAAACCATACGTCTTTGCACCCATTAAATTTAACAATACCGACGCTTTCTTGTCATCTGACACCTCATTTTCCTTGCAGTACACCTCTATTCGTTCGACATATGTAGTCCAATCTTCGACTTCATTGTCAAATGCGGTGATACTGCCACTCTTCAGCATTTTGGGTGTGGTTTAAAATGGTGTCTCCCAATGGTTTAAAATGGCGTCTCCCGCGCTTTCCTTCCTCCCCCGCTGCTGCCAACGCCGCTCCGGCGGTTCTCGTGGCAATGGTGGCGCCCTGTAGGTTTCGCGCGCTTCTCCTGCGCTGCTGCCAACGCCGCTCTCTGCGGTCCTCGTGGCAATGGCGGCGCCTCGCGGGTTTCTGCGCGTCTCTCTCTCCCTCTCTTCGATGCTGCTCGGCCCCTGAACACCGGCTGCGCCCTGTGCGCTCTGCCCTCTCTCTCTCTCCCCCGTCGATGCTGCTCGGCCCTTTGCTGTGCCGCTCGGACGGCTCTAGCCCGCCGCTGTCCGGGAAAGGTCTGCGCACTACCTGTTGCCAGCCCGTTTCGCTGGACCACCTCGACTGGAAAGCCAAGCCTGGCTCTCGACAGCCTCTCCCGCAATTCTCGAGTCTCTGCTGGATGACTGGACGGTTGCCCGTGGTCGATGCCCGAGTCTCTGGCCTTGACCTCCAATCCACTGATCTCCAGGAACGAATCCCCGGGAGGTGATGCAGAGTTGCAGGTAGGTTCGAGCTTGCCTCGTCGCCAATGTTGCGTCCGTGTATAATAAGACGCAGACTGCAGGAGAACGGTAACAACAGGTGTTTACTCAACGTGGCTCAAGGTGGAACTGACTGACTACTCAGTGCTATATACAGGTGTGGTCACTGCCGGTACTACAGTATACATGAGCTGTAAAAAGTAGTTCCCCGCTTAAAGGTATATACATTACAGTTTTGCCATCCAGACAGAAGTGAGCTTGCAGCAGAATGATGAGGGGGGCCCATGGAGCTACAAGCCCACAGGAAGAGGATGCAGAAGAGGACAACATGGAGGGAGCTGATGTACATGCCAGGATATTAGTGCAGCAGTCTGTGATATAAAATCACATCCAGTAATGGGCACAAACTACCACTGGCCAACTTTATTTTTGCATGAAAACCCATTAGTTGTTCCCTCAAAAAACATGCTCCTCATTTACTCCACTAAAGCTGGACTGAGTTCTTTCAGCTCTCTCCCAGCACTTATTACCTTTCTATGGTCTTATCCAACAAGCACGCAATACCTGAAAAATATGCTCAGCCCTATGCCCATGCATTACCTTGGTGACTCCGTTAGGTGTGTTTGTCCTACTATGTAACTTAAGGCGGTTTCTAAGTACTCCCTGCATGGGAAGAACAAGTATAGTGGCAGGTTGCTATTGCATGGTTCAGCCCTGTTGGAAGGTGGTCATGGCCTTGAACCTCTGGTCACTCATTTAAATAAATTATGGCTGTTCCCGTCGCATAGTGCATGATGCACAGGGAACACTCAAGGATCAGGGGGTGCGATATCTCCCTATTGGTCATTCTTAAAGAGGGAACTAGCTCCAAATTTGAAAAATGGCAGAGGAATGGTGCAGAGCAGACCAGCACCATTCCAAAATGTTGCTTTGAAGATATGTCTGCAGGAGCTGCTACAAAAAGGTGGATCTTCCTGGAGCAGTGGGTCACCCTCTTTTCAAGAGTACCATTAGAGCAGTTTGCATGGGGGTGGCAGAGAGAATTAATCTCACTTCTGGCCCAAGCTTGGGAGCAGGTGAAGAATCAATTTTCTGAGCTATGCAAGGGTGCCAACGTGTGCTTGCACTCTGCATAATTTAACAATGTTGTGTTACAATGTATTTTCATAGCACTTGAGCAACTGTTCATTAACTTTCAATATGCTTTACCAAGGCACCCTGCATTGCCACCATCACAATGTATTGGTCTTGTGGCCAATGAAGTATGACAAACAACAAACACCAAGTACACTACCCACATAAGGTACTTGCACACTACGGGCTCGAATTTCCCAGGGTCGTGGAGGTGGGAATGGAGGCGTGTGGGGTGTTAAAATTGCAGAATCGGGGGGCACGAACCCTTCCCGCCCCCAACCCGCCTCCATGCCTGTTTCCCAGGAGGCGGGTACCCGACCTATGCTGGGAGCCGCCTCCCCGAGGTGGGAAGGGGATTAGTGCCAATTAACTGCCTGGTAACAGGCAGTTTTTGGCCTAATCCCTATTTTTAGCCCTGAAGTGTGGACTGTCCGATGGCTCCAAACCACGCCAAGTTAGCGAAGTGGACTGTCGGGCTGAAGGGCTTGGAGGGCTCGAGACGTCCGGTGTTCAGGTGAGTGATGGATGCATGAGTGCAGAGGTAAGTGTGTTTGGAGTGTGTAAAGTGTTTAAATAAGTTTTACTTACCTTTACTCACTAATGCAGGCTTCCTTCCTTCAGGTCTCGGGAGTCCCTCATCTCAACGGCACAGAAAGCAGAATGGCCGCGAGCTGTCAAAAGTTGCAGCATTCAGCTTTCTGTTCTGGAGAGATTTCTAACTGAGTCTGTGGAGAAGGACACAAGTTAGAAGTCAGATTGTCAGTGTTTGACAGCTTCACAGCGCTGTCAAACGCTGATATTTCATCTGTCAAAA
Organism: Somniosus microcephalus; assembly: GCF_052327205.1. NCBI lineage: Eukaryota > Metazoa > Chordata > Chondrichthyes > Squaliformes > Somniosidae > Somniosus > Somniosus microcephalus. The sequence continues at coordinate 258,593,813 of NC_140988.1, read as the reverse complement.
GCTCTTGACAGATGAAATGTCAATCCCTAACGTCGCCTGTAACCGGGTGTCCCTTAATTGGCCTGCTGACCCTGCTGGGCGGGCTGGACAAGGCCAATCAAGGGAAAATCGCGTGGGTTGGCCACAAATCGGTGGAGGCGGGACTACAACCCAAAAAGTGGGAGTCCCGCCTCCATCACATCCCCATTAACAAAATCCAGCCCGTACATGTCCGTACACTCATATAACGTTGTTGCTGGTTTGGGCACTAGGGTCACATGCATCTTCTCTCATATTCCAACATTAATGTTGTCCTGTTTCTGTTCATATATATACTTTGGGGAATCCAGCCAAGCAGTGCAGGGCTCTCCTGTGTTGCTGAATTCTTCTGTGACTGGGCCCAGTGCCATAAATGTTGAACCCAGCTGCCCCCTTCACAGCCACTGACAGGGCTGGCCCTGTCCTGGAAGTGGTTTCCAGTTCTAGTTGCAGAACTGTACACAGTTCAGTTAAGGCTTCCTTTAGGTATTGTACTCTCTGCATGCACATCTCTTCTGACATGTCCAGATACGGTTAGCCCTGAACACATGCATGGTGGTATTAGGGTGGGTCCTAAGCAACGTTCTCATTAAGCTGCATAGCCACGTGGCCGCACAGCAGTCTGGAGGTCCAGCACAAGCCACTCACCGGCTTTTCAATGCAAGAAACCACACAGGCGCAAAAGTTTGAATGGGTCGCGCAGCCAGTTAAAGGGACCGTGCACCCAAAAAGAAATTAGAGGGAACATTGGTCCTAATTGTCCCGAGTCCTAAAGTCTAAGGCTGTGACTTTGCCAGTGCTCAGAGGGCGGGTTTGGAGGCGGGTCAGAGGTTAAATTTGTTTTGATTGACGGCGGGTTCCGACCTCACCATCAACCCGCCTCCACGCAACTTTGCCAAGTGTCGGCTCTGGGAGTCCTGATCAGACCCGCCACCAAGCGGCAGGAGAGGCACTTAACGCAGTTAACAGCTTGTTAGCTGCCTACATAATCCGATTTTAGCAGGCTCTTCCCATTTTAGTACATTGTCAGCGTGTTCCACGCCATTCGGAAAACACGCCAGCTGATTGTGTCGGGTCCTTCCAGGGATCATCAGCAGACATCTCCCGCACACACTTGCATCATGCAGGTAACCAATGCCCTCTTTGCAAAGGCGCACAATTACATCCACTTCCCCACGGATGAAGCAAGTGTAACCGCACGTGCAGTTGGCTTTGCAAATATGGCAGACTTGCCAAGGGTGCAGGGTGTCGTAGACTGCACATATGTGGCCATTAGGGCACCCCATCACAACCCAGCTGTATTTGTCAACCGCAAGGGCTTCCACTCCCTTAATGTCCAGCTGGTGTGTAACCACAGGAAGAACATTTTGCATGTTTGTGCCAAGTTCCCTGGCAGTTGCCATGACTCATTCATCCTGTGGCAATCTACTGTGTTTCAGCTCTTCAATCCACCAACCCAACTTTCTGGATGGCTACTTGGGGACAAGTGCTAATTCCTGAAGATGTGGCCAATGATGCCGTTGAGGAGGCCATCAAACGAAGTTGAGGAGCGCTACAGCCACATTTCCACCAGAGCCATCATCAAGGAAACCATTGTCTTGCTCAAAATGCAATTCAGATGCCTCCACAGATCAGGTGGAGCCATACAGTATACACCAGCCAGGGTCTCCAGAATCATCGTGGTCTGCTGTGCACTGCACAACATCGCACAGCAGCATGGCTTACCGCTGCCTGAGGAACAAGTGGCTCAGCGCACAGCCTCCTCCTCCTCAGAGGAGGAGGAGGAGGAAGACCTTGCAGAGGCGGATGTGCCAGTTCCACCAGCATGTGAACACATTGCTGGCCATGATGCAAGGGATGCACTAATCCATGCCAGATTCGCTTAAGTTAATGAAGCAAACACATGTGGCTGCCACCGTCTTAACACACCATACACATTCTGTACAATAAACTGTGTGTTCCTAACTTTCTCACCACCATCATTACAGATGAAAGGCACCCTGACACCTCAGTGACACTTCCATTTCCGGGCACAAATAGGCCAACTCTTTGAATGTTTGCCATCACATTTCTTTATTACAATTGAAATGCTGCTCATAATCTTAAATATGTATTACATCAAAACACACAAGTGACTACCCTTGTGACTATTTGTGTATTAACTTTCTCTTACGCATGCTTCTACGTGATGCTTCCCCTGTGGCTTCAGCAGATGTGGAGACACCTTGCTCACTTTCATGCTGCTCCTGCTTCGACCCCTTTGACGGGCATCCTCTGGGTTTGGGAGCGTGGGAGGGCTCGGCAACAGTGTGCTCCTCCTGCGGCTGTGCAGGGGCTGAGACGGCCATCTCAGTTGGGTGAGGAATCTGGTAGGGCTCTGACCGAGGGCTCCGCAGTGGCATGGGAGTGCTTGGAGAGGAGCCCACACTTCCTTGTTGCCTGCCACCAACATCCCTCTCATGGGTCAGCCGCACTTCAGTGCTGGCAAGTGGCTGGACAGCACCTTGCTGCACATCAGGGAGGCCATGAGGACCCGTCTCTGTACTGACAGTCCTCATAACAAGGACGTCCATGAAGCTCTGGTGTCTCTCCTCAATAGATGCCCATCTCTCTCTCCTCCATAGCAGACAACCTATTTTGAAGAGTGACCATGTTTTCGATAGTCTGGCGACTTATGTCCTCCATGGCGGTTGCCACCCTCTCCATGGCGGAATGTTCATGCGCCATTGCCTCCAACATGGCATTGCTTATGTTTGAGATGTACTCCTCCATTCTCTGCACACTCGCAGTTACCCTGGATGCAAAACCTGTTAGAGACTTCTGCACTTGTTCCTGGAGTTCCAGCACCGCTCTCTTTCTGGATGGCCCCAGAGGCACAGGGTCCACAGCTGAGCAGAGCTGGGAGTGCCCTGTGGCCTCCGACGAGGACTCTCCACTGCTGTCCCTGTCTCCACCATCTGCTGATGCTCACTTGTGAGCTGTGATACATCAGGTGACAACACTACTCTATGTCACGAATGACCCACCGAGGTGTGTGTCTCTGCGCTGGTGCTGGGTGCGCTCAAATCTGCTGACACTGCGCCCTCAGAGGTTGCAGCTTCCTCTGAGGAGTTGTCCGGCTCTTCCTCCTGAACAGTGGGGAGGGTGGCTCTCGATGGACCTGTGGGGGAGTAAAGGCACGAGTTAGACATGTGATATTAACGTAGCAGGCACATCGACTTGTGCAGATGATCAGAACTCAATCTGTATTGAGTCATATCAGTCACTCATGCAATCTAAATGAGAGGGCTGCAAATCTATTCTGTCACCATCTTGCTCTATTGCACCCGTCTGACCATCCCCCATTTCCAGATCCTCAGCACCTCCAACGATGTCGAGAGCAGCCTGCTCAGCGGTGGTCAAGTGGGCAATCGAAGGTGGCCCTCCTCCTGTCCTGCCCCTTTCCCTCTTATTGTGGGCTCTCTTTTCCTGCAATGAGGGACACAAGTGGAGTTTGAGTGAGAATGTTGGAGTGAGTGTAGAGAATCCATAGCATAGATGCTTAGAAGGAGGCAAAGATGGAGTGAGGTGCCAATACCAAGGGCCCTCCCTGTGTGTTGTTAGTTGTCATTGCATAACAGTGATAGTGAATGTGAGGGGTGCATAGTAGAATGGTGAGGTGATTCTGCACATAGAGAGAGAGGGATGGTTAAGGGTGCAAGGGATGTAAGGGTCAAGTGAGACGTACATGAGTAGGTTGACAATGCAGAGTGCTGGTGATGAGAGGAGATGGGGAGCTAATTGAAGGTAAGTGTGATGTTATACTCACATCTGCTGTGCGTGGCAGGTCATTGAACTTCTTCCTGCACTGAACCCAGGTGCGACCACACAAAGACCTGGTGCTCAACTCCTCAGCAATTTGCAGCCAGGCTGCTTTGATTTGCTGAGGAGGCTTTCTCCGTCCATTTGAGGAGAACAGTACCTCTTGTCACCCTCTCACTCCCTCCAACAAGAGCATGAAGGGAGTCATCATCAAATCGCGGAGAGGCCTTGGGTCTTGCAGCAGACATTTTCACAAGTGGCACACTGAGAATCAGCAGGAAAGGATGGATCAAAAACAAGGCTGCATGGGCCCCTTAAATGCAGCTGGCTGACAGAAATCAGCAGAGGCGAGCAGCTGGCGAACCCACTGATTGGGCCGGGTAGCGTGCCAACTTAGGTAAAAATCTTAATTCCAGGGCAGCTGAAACCGGCAGCGGGACCTGTAGTGTATGTAACCGTTCCACCTTTAAGAGAACTATTTTAAGGGTTGCACTACTTTATCTTGGCTGCTGTATACTGTAATACCGGTGGTGACCACACCGGTATATAAGTGCTGTGTAATGATTTATTGGGCAGTTCCGCCCTGACCTTCGACTAGTAAAGACCTGTTAAAGTTTACTCTTGTGGTCTGTGTAGTAATTCTCAATATAACACACAGACTTAACAGTGGCGACGAGTACGATCTTACCCTGCGGCAGAGATACATCCAAGGCAGTTTAACGGGCGTCGAGAAGAGGCATCCGCCCTCATCATTCTGCTGAGAAAAGACTCAGGTCCGCAGAGCAAAGGAAGAATTCTGACACGAAGCCTTCCATCAGCAACAGGCAGTGATCATCCCTTCTTTCACGGTGGTGGGCAAGCCGATCAGCGACGAGCAGCAAGTCGGCCACGTTGGCTGTGAAGTAGGGGAGGGAAAAACGGAGACTATAAGGGCGGAGAACTCGACCACGGCCGGGGAAAAGAGCCGGACAGAAGTCGGGGCCAGAGGCGCTGAGACTGGGGCAGCGCAAGGCACGGGAGCCGCGGTGAATGCAAACGCAGCCGGTGTAAAAGACCGGGCTGCAAGCGGGCTGGGAGACGCAACAGCGTCGAGAGAGAGCTCGACCGCGACCGGTGAAAAAGGCCGGGCAGCTACCGAGGCCACGAGGATCAGCAACCGGGACGATCGTAAGGCGCGGGAGAAAATTAAAAAAAAACGCGGAGAACTCAGCCGCAGCCGGGGGGGAAAGGACCGGACTGCAAGAGGGGCTGGGAGGCACGATCGTAAGGCGCGGGAGAAAATTTTTAAAAAACCACGGAGAACTCAGCCGCAGCCGGGGGGGAAAGGACCGGACTGCAAGAGGGGCTGGGAGGCACGATTTGAGAACCGCTGGGGAGGGCGAACGCAGCAATACGGCAATCGCCATTACAGCCAGCGGGGGAAGCCGCCATTTTCGTAGGCGGGGGAAGAAGACAAGCGCGGGAAACCGCCATTTAAAAAAAATAATAAATAAAAGGAAAATGTCTTTTTGTTTCTCAAGAAAATTGCGAGGATGCCTAAACGTGGTAACATCAACGATTTCGATCCCGATGTTGAAGATTGGGCCACGTATGTAGAACGCATAGAGATATATTGTAAGGCAAATAAAATATCAAATGAAGATAAAGCATTAACCTTACTAAACTCAATGGGTGCGAAGACATACGGGCTATTGAAGCATCTTCTATCACCAGCTAAACCGACGGATCAGACTTTCGCTAATATTGTTGCTGTCCTGAAGAATTGTTTGAACCCCACACCGCTGATGTTAGCGGAACGATTTAAATTTTATGCGAGAACGCAACTGAAAGAGGAAAGCAACGCGGAGTATTTAATTGAACTGCGTAAGCTAGCGAAATACTGTCAGTTTGGGGAAAGACTGACAGGGGCACTGAGAGACAAATTCGTGTGTGGATTGTCGAAAGAAGGAACACAAAAGCGGCTGCTTGAAGAGAATGATCTTACACTTGATAAGGCTGTCACTATTGCAGCATCGCACGAAGCCGCAGCGAGAGGCACTGCGGAAATGCAGCTGAAGGCAACGGTACTCAGCGTAGATCAAATGGCTTTGGGTACAGCGAAATGTTATCGTTGTGGAAAGACAACACACGATCAGAACCAATGCTGGTTTAAAAACCAGGAATGTAGAAAATGTGGCAAGCTTGGTCACATAGCTAAAGTATGCCGGTCAGGAAAGAAGACCAGCAACAAAAAGTCACCGCAGGAAAAGTGCAGAAAGGTACATAAGGTGGCTGAGAAGAGTTCGGATGAACAGAATTCGGATTCAGACTCCAACAGCAAGGAACTGGGTAGTCTGAGAATTCACAATGTGAGTAAGGAAGCTGACCGACAAACTATCTGGGTCACACTGCAGACAGCAGGAGTCCAAGTGAAGATGGAATTGGACACCGGATCGGTGTTGACGGTCGTGAATAAGCAAGATTACAAAAAGTTATTCAAACATATTCCCCTACGGGATATGGAGATAGTATTGCAGACATACACGGGGCAAAAAGTATACCCCATCGGAAAGATAAAAGTCAAGGTGATACACAAGGGCAAAGAACACCAAGGAATGGACTTATATGTACTACCTGAGGGAGGTCCACCACTTCTGGGACGGGAGTGGATCAGGAAAATAAATATGGACTGGCACTCCCTAAAGGCAATAACGGTAGATTCCGGAATAAAAGATGTCAAACCTGAACGATTGTCCAGAATATTGGATGAGGGCATATGCAGCAGTGACAGTGACTAAGAAGAGAGTGAGAACTCGGTGAAGACAATCAGCTCAGACTCTGGAACTGATGATGGTAAGACCAGCCCATGTGCAAAAGACAAGTCTAAAATGGACTTGCAGACTAATGATGGAAAAACGAAGGAGTGCATAAATGCTTCAGAAGAGAACAAAGTATCAGAACAGAATTCCACTGAACAACAACAACATAGTTTGACAGAGAATTCTGAGTCTGTCCAGTCTACAGACATGCACATTTCTGAGGAACACTGGGTTCGAACTCAACTCAATCTCAAACTACAACAGCAATTAGAACAAATGATTCGTCGTTTTGAGCAAGAGATGAATGCAAAGAAAAAGTTCTTTGACACAGAGTTGGAGAATCTGGGAAGACAGCAGAAGCAGCTGATTGAGAAAATGGAGCAGGAACACACAAACCGTCTGCGCGATGAGGCCAAACGAATCAAAGCTGAGCAAGAAAGGGAATATGTCAAATTCATCGATCAGTTGAAAGCTAAGAAGAAAGAGCACCCTTTTGTGAGCAGTGTCAGCAGTAATAAGCCACTCAGGGGATTGGTGGCAGAGGCAAAAGCTGAAGTGATGGAGGAAATAGAAGACAATAGAGAAGAAGCAGAAGATGATGACTCATCTGAACCATTATCACCCCTACCAGGTCATGCACGTGGTCCCTCCGAACTGAGCCAAATCAGTCTGGAAGTAGAAAAACTTCCCAAGGTACTCGAGCCTTTAGAAGTCAGCAATGCTGGTTCTGAAGTTACGAAAGTTCAAGCTGTTAAGTCCAGTGAAGGACTATTAGATGAGTCACCCCAGCAACGAGAACCTACTACACCACCGAGAACTACTACACCACCGAGGCGTTATCCGGACCGAGTCAGAAGGCGCAGGAGGCGCCTCCGCAGAGACTGAATCTGTGAACTGTTTTACATGAAGTTGTGTATATATGTTATGATGTTATGTTTAATGGGGAATATATATACTGTTAAGCTAAAAAGGGAGGATTGTAGTGTATGTAACCGTTCCACCTTTAAGAGAACTATTTTAAGGGTTGCACTACTTTATCTTGGCTGCTGTATACTGTAATACCGGTGGTGACCACACCGGTATATAAGTGCTGTGTAATGATTTATTGGGCAGTTCCGCCCTGACCTTCGACTAGTAAAGACCTGTTAAAGTTTACTCTTGTGGTCTGTGTAGTAATTCTCAATATAACACACAGACTTAACAGGACCAGAACCCGGCGAACATCAAAGCCGCCTCCAACCCACCTCCACTCGGAAAATCGCGGCCTAAGGTGCAAATGCACCTATCTGACATGCTTCTTCTGATCCTCCTCTTCCACCTTCAAAACCTGCTGTGGGACCATGGTTTCCTTAGCTGTGTTCCTTGCATAAGCACATTTGGCCATTTTACTACATTAAAGGTACTACATAAGTGCAATTTGTTGTTGTTGCATGAAGCACCCGATCGCAGGATCAGCCCTTTAGTACCAACCAACTCTTCGGTTAGATTTTATAAATTTATGCTTCAAGCGTGGAGCTTCATGTACGGGAAGTGACATTGGGAATTTGGTTCCAAAGGCCAGCATGTCTTGCTGGATTTTCTGTCCATAATGGATGGAAGTCCTATGGTTCCCTCGATGATCTCCATTCCTAAATTCCTGAAGTGCTCCCAGTGCACGAGCAGCACAGATTCGTGAAATCTACCCTCTTATGTTTATTGAGTTCAGAAGGACATCAAAACAACCGTTTTTAAAATCTTACCTTTCTAAAAATCAGTTACAGGAAGAGTCTGCTCAAAATATCATGTATAGGTAGAAAAACAATTTCAAAAATGAAATGCAATGCCAGTATTTATTGCCCATTCCTAGTTGCCATTTGACAAAGTGTCAGTGGCCTTCTGTTTGAACCGCTGTGGCCAGTATGGGGAAGGTGCCCCCACAACGCTGCTTAGTCGGATGTTACAGGATTGTGACCCGGTGACAACAATGAAGGAACTGTGATTATATGTCCAGTGAGGATGGTAATGATGCATTCATGATGTGGCTGATCTTGTCCTTCTTGATAGAGGTTGTGGGTTTGGGAGGTGCTGCCAAAGGTACCTTGGTGACTCGTGTGCAGCGTAGATTTACTAGAATGCTACCTGGACTCCAAGGGTTAAACTACAAGGAGAGATTACACATACTAGGGTTGTAATTCTGGAATTTAGAAGATTAGGGCTGATTTGATCGACGTATTCAAGATATTATTTGAATGGCAATAGATTGGGAGAAGGGGAAGTGCAAAGAGACCTGGGTGTTCTTGTACACTAGTCGCTGAAGGTAAGCATGCAGGTGCAGCAGGCGGTTAAGAAGGCAAATGGTATGTTGGCCTTCGTAGCAAGAGGGTTCGAGTACAAGAACAAGGATGTCTTGCTGCAGTTGTACAGGGCCTTGGTGAGACCGCACCTTGAGTATTGTGTGCAGTTTCGGTCGCCTTACCTGAGGAAGGACGTTATTGCCATGGAAGGAGTGCAGCGAAGATTCACCACGCTGATACCTGGGATGGCAGGAATGACGTATGAGGAGAAATTGTGTCGATTGGGCTTATACTCACTGGAGTTTAGAAGATTGAGAGGGGATCTCATTGAAACCTATAAAATTCTGTCAGGCCTGGACAGACTAGATGCAGGAAGGATGTTTCTGATGGCCGGGGAGTCCAGAACCAGGGGTCATAGTCTAAGGATAAGGGGTAAGCCATTTAGGACAGAAATGAGGAGGAATTTCTTCACCCAGAGAGTGGTGAACCTGTGGAATTCTCTGCCACAGAGGGCGGTGGAGGCCAGTTCATTAAGTATATTCAAGAAAGAGTTGGATATATTTCTTAAGGCTAAAGGGATCAAGGGATATGGGGAGAAGGCAGGGACAGGGTACTGAATTTGGAGGATCAGCCATGATCTCATTGAATGGTGGAGCAGGCTCGAAGGGCCGAATGGCCTACTCCTGCTCCTATCTTCTATGTTTCTATGTTTCTATTAGAGGGGAACTGATAGGATAGATAGAGAGAAACTATTTCCGCAGGTTGGGAAATAGAAACATAGAAGATAGGAGCAGGAGTAGGCCATTCAGCCCCTCGAGCCTGCTCTGCCATTCAATGAGATCATGGCTGATCGTCCAAACTCAGTACCCTGTCCCTGCCTTCTCCCCTTATCCCTTTAGCCTTAAGAAATATATCTAACTCTTTCTTGAATATATTTAATGAATTGGCCTCAACTGCCTTCTGTGGTAGAGAATTCCACAGGTTCACCACTCTCTGGGTGAAGAAATTCCTCCTCATCTCTATACTAAATGGCTTACCCCTTATCCTTAGACTGTGACCTCTGGTTCTGGGCTCCCTGGCCATCGGGAACATCCTTCCTGCATCTAGTCTGTCTAGTCCTGTTAGAATTTTATAAGTTTCAATGAGATCCCCTCTCATTCTTCTAAACTCCAGCAAGTATAAGCCCAATCGACCCAATCTCTCCTCATACGTCATTCCTGCCATCCCAGGTATCAGTCTGGTGAATCTTCGCTGCACTTCCTCCATGGCAAGAACATCCTTCCTCAGATAAGGCACCCAAAACTGCACACAATACTCGAGGTGTGGTCTCACCAAGGCCCTGTACAACTGCAGCAAGACATTCTTGTTCCTGTACTTGAGCCCTCTCACTACGAAGGCCAACATACCATTTGCCTTCTTAACCACCTGCTGCACCTGCATGCTTACCTTCAGCAACTGGTGCACAAGGACACCCAGGTCTCATTGCACTTCCCCTTCTCCCAATCTATTACCGTTCAGATAATAATCCAAGACTAGGTGACATAACCTAAAAATTAGAGCCAGGCCTTTAAGGAGTGAAGTTAGGAAGCACTTCTACATGCAACGGGTGGTAGAGGTTTGGAACTCTCTTCCGCAAAAGGCATCGATGCTGGGCCAATTGTTAATTTTAGATCTGGGTGATAGACTTCTGTTAACCAAAGGTATTAAGGGATATGGGGCAAAGGCAAGCATATTGAGTCAGCCATGATCTCATTGAAAGGCGGAACAGGCTCGAGGGGCTAAATGGCCTATTCCTGTTCCTATGTTCACTTGCATCCTGTAGGTAGCACACACTGCAATTACAGTACGCTGATGGTGTGTGGAGTGGATTTTTAGGCTAGTGGATAGGGTGTCCTTGTCCTGGATGATGTCGAGCTCCTTGAGTGTTGTTGCAGCTGAACCCATCCAGGCAAGTGGAGAGCAACATTCCTTTAAATTTTTTAGTGTGTGCGGTCCATTTCTCATTTAAAAGCCGGTGAGCCAGCTGCGCGGGAGCTCCAGAGTGCTGCACGCAGCTTAAAGGAAATATTGGTGGAGAGTATTCCATTCAACATTCCTGATGTGCCTTGTAGGCAGTAGAAAGGCTTCAGGAAGTCTGGAGGTGAGGCACTCGCCACCGAATATCGCCACAGAATATCCAACCTCTGACCTGCTCTAGTAGCTACGGCATTATGTGACTGGTCCAGTTGAGTTTCTGGCTAATGGTGACCACCAGGATGTCGATGGCGGGGGGATTCGGCGATGGTAATTGTTAGATCCGTGATTCTGAGAGTATGATGTTTTTCAATAACCACACGGATGCTGTAACTTAACAATCAACAGGTATTTATTGGAGTAGGGTAGTCTCAAGACTGGGGTACAGAGACATGCTCAAGGCTTATATACAGGTGTGGTCACTGCCGGTACTACAGTATACAGGAGCTGTAAAAGTAGTTCTCTCTTAAAGGTACATACACTACAATTCCTCCCCTTTTAGATTAGTAGTACCCATAATATTCAAATAACAATTAACACTTTAACATGTACATTAAACAACAATAGTCCATTTATAGATTCAGTCTTTGGGGCGGCTTCCTGATCCTTTCGGGATAGCGCCTTTCCTGAGGTTCTTGTTCTTGGTGCGGAGGCGATTCTGGCCCCATTTCATCGGTTAGTTCATCGGGTTCCACTGCTACTGGTTCGAAGGTAGATGCTACCGGTATGTCGGGTTCATCCCCAGGTACGCAAGACATGGGGTTGACTCGTTCCTGTGACGCTAAGATCTGATCAACGTGGCGTCTCACAATGTTCTCCCCGACATCCACTGTGTACATTAATAGCCCCTGCCATGTGCATATCATTCCGGGTTGCCATTTCTCTGTTCGGTAGTCACGGGCCAAGACTGGTTGTCCTACATTGAAGCTCCTTGTCGGCTTCTCATTGATGTGCTGGAATTGTTTATCCTCAACATTTCTTCGCACATTTGGTCTAAGCAAGTCCAGACGAGATCGTAACCTTCGGTTAAAGAACATCATGGCCGGGGTCTGGTTGGTAACTGCATGTGTCGCGTTTCGGTAGGCTAATAAGAAATTGTCCACCTTATGCTGTAGTGGAATTTCATCGTCACACATGGCCTTTATCGCCTTCTTAAAGGTTTGTACGAACCTCTCAGCCAATCCATTGGTGGCTGGATGATACGGGGCGGATGTGTAATGCCTTACCCCATTCCTTCTCATAAATTTTCAAAACTCTTCGGACACAAACTGTGGTCCATTATCAGAGCAAATCTGCTCTGGCAAGCCATTTCTGGCAAATATGGTCCATAGGACTGCAATCGTTTTCTCTGTAGTGGTTGAGGACATTTTTATCACCTCAGGCCACTTCGAATGAGCATCCACTGCTATTAAGAACATTGAGTCCATGAATGGACCAGCAAAATCAATATGCACCCGTTGCCATGGAGAGGTGGGCCACTCCCATGGGTGTAGAGGGGCATGTGGTGGTGCATTTTGGACCTTCTGGCATCCTGAGCAGCTCTTGGTTAGGTCTTCGATTTGTTGATCGATTCCCGGCCACCACACATAAGCCCAGCAAGGCTTTTCATTTTCACTCCCCCCAGATGACCTTCATGTTGCTCATTTAGCACTCTCTCCCTTAACTTGGGTGGAATCACCACTCTGGATCCACACATCACTATCCCCTGGCATACTGACAGCTGTTGTCTTCTGGATGAGAATGCTGGCAACAGTGAGTCGCCATGTGTTGGCCATCCCCTCACCGTCAAATCATATACCCGAGACAGCGTCGGATCATTGCGGGTCTCCTTCTCTATATCCGCGCTCGTTACTGGCAATCGTTCAATTATTGATGAATAAAATATCTCGATAGCGTCCATTGCTGGTGCTTCCTCCACAGTAGGCAGTGGCAGGCGCGATAGCCCATCAGCGTTTCCATGCTGTTTCGTGCATTTATATTGGCCCAGAAATTCAGATCGGGGGCTTGCCGCGCGTGCAAGGCCCCGATATGCACTTACCCGACGCGCTGGCCGTTGACCTCAAGGGACGCCTGGAATTCGATTTTGAAAAAGAAATATCCCGGGCAGCGTATGACGTCACGCCGCCCAGCAGTGCAGCCAGCGCGAAGCCTGTAGCGCGCTGTGCAACTGAGACACGCCCCTTGAGGTCTCAGTTTAACAGGACATGCCCCCAATGTTTCTAACAAGCTGCTAAGCATTTTTACATGCAAAGCAGCAGTTTAAATAGGTTTTTGGAAGTTTTTTGAAGATTTTGGTAACTTTTATAAACTTTTAAAAACGTTTACATTATTTTGAAGAATCTGAAGTAGTTTTAAACAGAATTAAAGCAATTTAAAGACTTTTAAAAGCCCTAAAAGAATTTTTTAAATTCCATTTATTTATTTAGCAATGTCGTCGTCATACGTGTCTTCACACTGTTCCCTTTGGGGAACCGTATGAAGTGGTGGAAGGATTTATGGCCATGATTAACGCTCATTCCGTGACCGTAACCATCTTTGAACCAGCCATTAGGGCGGTTAGTCCTATGGCGGGAGGGTTTTACGGGCTCCCACAAGCTATACAAGGAGGGGGGCCACCCACACCCACGGACGCAAATATCCCACTGGATGTCAACCCAGAATTTAGAGCCGGAGCTCCGACTCCACTTGCCGGGACTGTCTGGGGCGGGGTTTGAAACCCTACCCTGATCTGGCCCAGCGGCGGGGATCCTACCGCTGTGCCAAAGGCCCAATCCGATTAGCAACGTGAAATGGCTGGAATGAGCACAATTCACGGCATTAAAAGAACTCACAATTGAACTGATGATGACCTCAGCAATCTCCTCAAGGAGGTGGAGGCGCAGCGCCTGCTCATCATTGGTAATGAGAAGTCAAAGGCGCCGCAAAAAGGGCAGATGATAGCTTGGTCTTTCAAGTGGCAGCATAGGGCTCCAGTCACGGGGAGGGAAAAGGCGCAGGAAACGTATGGGTGTCACCTTTTGTGCGGAGTGGGCCTTTTGCGTAGCAGTAAGCATCCCCGCCGCTGGGCCAGAAGGAGTAGGGTTTCGAACCCCACTCCAGACAGTCCCGGCAAGTGGAGTCGGAGCTCCAGCTATAAATTCTGGGTGGACATCCAGCGGGATACTTGCGTCCGTGGGTGTGGGTGGCCCCCCCCCTCAGATGGGTTGTGGGAGCCCGTAAAACCCTCACGCCATAGGACTAACCACCCTAATGGCTGGTTCAAAGATGGTTACGGTCACGGAATGAGCGTTAATCACGGCCATAAATCCTTCCACCACTTCATACAGTTCCCGAAAGGGAACAGTGTGAGGATACATACGACGATGACCTCTTGCGCAATGCTCCTCCTTGGACCCTCAGTCGCAGATGCGAGGGGGCAAATCGTGCAATTGTTAAATTTTTCATTTTATTGACATGTAAAATGTTGGCCCAGTAATTCCCTTCCAAATGCGCGAGTACGGTCGGGGTACTTACGCGTCTGGCCGGAGAAAATGCCGGTTTTCAGCATGCACAGCGCATGCGGAGAAAACTGGCATTTCCTGTCCTCTGAACGAAGGGGTTCAGAGGCAGAACGCGTGCGACTGCACAGGCAGCGCGTGCGCAGTAAAATTCACCGCTTTCATTCATGCTTTCAGTGAGGTCAAGTCCTTACAACTTACACAGGAAAAAAGCATGGGTACAGTTGCTCCAGAGGCTGCGGAGGAAGATATTTCTTATCGTGGAGCTTCTGAAAGTATGTATGTCCGTATATATTCCTTTGCGTGTTATGTATATATTCCTTTACTTATGTGTATGAATGTATTATTTAATTATGACTTTCAGAGAAAGTAACTTATTGGAAAATCATAATTAAAAACATACATTCATACACATAAGTAAAGGAATATAAAACATACATACATATACGTAAAGGAATATATGCGGACATACATACATAATTACTTATTACTGATGAAAAGTTTCTTTCTTAAAAGTGCTGGAAATGTTACATTACTCATTTTAGAACACTCATTTTCACATTCAATTCACACAGCCACAATTGCTCCTTCTACCTACCGTACTGAAAACCCGTTTAAAAAAAAAAATTTAAACTTTAAAACTTACTTAAAATTTCTTAAAATAACTTCCCTCCCTTTCCCAAACAAAAATATTGCCTTTCAGAAGCTCCACGATAAAATATATCTTCCTCCGCAGCCTTGGAACAACTTTACACATGCTTTTTTCAAGTGTAACTTGTAAGGACTTACCCTCACTGAATCCATGAATGAAATCGACGAAGTTCACTGCGCAAGCGCTGCCTGTGCAGTCGCACGCGCTGTGCTTCTGAACCCCTTCGTTCAGAGGACTGGAAATGCCGGCGTTCCCCGCATGCGCTGTGCATGCTGA
This sequence comes from Somniosus microcephalus, assembly GCF_052327205.1. Taxonomy (NCBI): domain Eukaryota; kingdom Metazoa; phylum Chordata; class Chondrichthyes; order Squaliformes; family Somniosidae; genus Somniosus; species Somniosus microcephalus. The sequence continues at coordinate 258,578,485 of NC_140988.1, read as the reverse complement.
ACGCTGGCATTTCCACCGGCCAGATGCGTGAGTACCCAGACCGTACTCACGCATTTGGACCTGAATTTCTGGCCCATTCTATTTCATATTGATTCACCCCTAGAAACAGGGACCATCTTTGTAACCATTGTGCCATCATCGCTGGAACGCCCTTCTTAGGATTAAAGATGGAGACAAGTGGTTGGTGGTCAGTCAGCAAGGTGACCTTCTGCCCATGCAGATAGTGGTTGAATTTTTTTACTCCCCATACTAGGCTGAGGGCCTCCCTGTCAATCTGGGTGTAGTTGCGCTCGGCTGAGGTTAGTGACCGAGATGCAAAGGCTACTGGCCTCTCCAACCCGTCTGGGAATTCGTGCGACAGCACCGCTCCAATACCATAGGGTGATGCATCACATGCCAAACGAATTGGTAGTGCTGGGTTGAAATGGGCCAACACCTCTTTTGATGTGATCAATTCTTTACACTTCTGGAAAGCTCGTCTACGTTCGTCATTCCACTTCCATGGTACCCCTGTTTGCAGTAGGGTGTTCAGTGGGTGTAATACCGTGGACAAATTTGGTAAGAACTTATGGTAGTAGTTTACCAGCCCGAGGAACGACCTCAGTTGTGACACATTTTCCGGTGCTGGAGCCTTGACTACTGCCTCAATCTTTTCAGGGGACTTATGTAACCCCTCTTCATCGATAACGTGGCCACAATACGAGATCTGCTTCTGGAAAAACTCGCACTTGTGACGATTAGCTCGTAGCCCATATTCCTTTAATCTGGTGAGCACCTTCTCCAAGTTGGCGAGGTGATCACCGTCATTTTCGCCCGTGACCAAGATGTCGTCCAAATAACACTGGGTCCCTGGAATCCCTTGAAGGGCTTGATCCATCGCCCTTTGCCAAATAGCCGAAGCCAATGCTACCCCGAACACCAGCCGGTTGTATTGATAAGGACCTTTATGAGTGTTAATCGTAAGGTATTGTTTCGAGGCTTCTTCTACCTCCATTTGCAAGTACGCCTGGGCTAGATCAATTTTGGTGAAGCGTTTACCTCCAGATAGTGCGGCGAAAATATCCTCAATTCGTGGAAGCGGATATTGCACCGTGTGAAGGACTGGGTTCACTGTCACCTTAAAATCCCCACAGATGCGGACCCAGGCGTATTACTCAACGACCTCTTCATTATAGGAACGATGGGTGTAGCCCACTCGCTCCAGTCTACTTTGGACAGTACTCCTGAATGTTCCAACCCTTCCAGCTCTGCTTCGACAGCTGGTCTGATCGAATAAGGCACTGGTCTGGGCTTAAGAAACTTTGGGCTTGCATTTTCCTCTATTTTAATCGTTGCTGTTATGCCTTTTAGTGTTCCGAGTCCCTCCTGGAACACTTCTTTTGCGTCAGTTAGCATTTTTGACAGTCGTCCAGATGTGACGTCGTCATCCTTTTTGGCCTCAACCTTCAGTGCCTGTATGGAATGCCAATCTAATTGTATCTTCTGGATCCATTCACGCCCTAGCAGTGGTGGTCCTCCATCTGGCAATACATATATATCCATTTTAGGTATTTCCTGGCCTTTATATATCGCTTTCACCCTTATTTTTCCTTTGGGGTAGACTTTTTGCCCCGTGTACGTCTTCAAGACAATCTCTGTAGCTTTCAAGGGTATATGTGAAAATAGCCGCTTGTAGTCCCTTTGGTTTATGACTGTTAGGGCTGATCCTGTGTCCAATTCCATTTTCACTTGGACTCCGTCTATCTTGAGTTTAACCCAGATAGTCTGGTGATCCTCCATTTTGGTTACCTTATGTAGTTTCAGACAACCCAGCTCCTTGCTTCCGGAGTCTGTGTCACTTTTCTTTCGTCTGAACTACTGTTCATCACCTGGTGTACCTTTTTGTACTTCTCCTGTGGAGATTTCTTACTGTTGGTTTTCTTCCCAGACCTGCAGACTCTTGCTATGTGTCCTGCTTTTCCACACTGTCTGCAGACTTGGTCCTTGAATCAACAATCCTTCTGGTCATGTGTTGTTCTGCCGCAGCAATAGCACTTCCCTGTTCCATAGGACATTTCATTGGTGCCATATTCTTGCGGTCTCCGTTGTATCTCTGCAGCGTCCCTTGCGGCTGCTTCATGTGATACTGCCATACTGAAAGCCTTGTCCAGCGTAAGATCCTTTTCTGATAGAAGCCGTTTCTGGGTTCCTTCACTTTGCAGCCCACACAAAAACTTGTCCCTTAACGTATCTGCTAGTCCCGCTCCAAACTGGCAGTGTTTCGATAGCTTGCGCAGTTCCGTTAGGTACTCAGCATTGCTTTCGTCTTTGTGTTGGTTCCTTTTATGGAACTTAAATCGTTCTGCTATCAGCAGCGGTGTGGGGTTTAAGTGGTCCTGTAGGATTTCTACTATGCTTTCAAAATTCTTGTTCACAGGCTTCAAATCAAATCAAATCAAATCAAATCAACTTTTATTGTCATTGTTAGTGCACAAGTGCAGTACAACGAAATGTAGGCTTGCGGCTCCCGAGATTGTACATTTAGATTAAGACATTTAAACATTCAACATACATTTGGCTTGTAATACATTAACATAAACATAACCATAATAAAGTGCATTGGCAGATGTGCAGGCTTTAGAGTTTATTTGTGGAGTTCAGTAGGATGACAGCCCTGGGAAAGAAGCTGTTCCTAAATCTGGTCGTTCGGGTGCGAATGCATTTGTAGCGTCTCCCAGATGGCAGGAGGGCGAACAGACTGTGGCTGGTGTGGGTAGGGTCTTTGATGATGGACCGTGACCTCCGTAAACAGCGTTTCTGGTATATGTGCTCTATGGTCGGTAGCCAAGTGCCGGTAATGCGTTGGGCAGTTTTGACCACCCGCTGCAGGGCTTATTAGGTTATTAGGTTTCGCAGTAACCCATAAGTTTTTGCACCCATGGAATTTAACAAAACCAGTGCTTTCCTAGCATCTGGCACTTCATTCGCCCTGCAGTACGCCTCAATACGTTCCACATATGTCGCCCAATCTTCGACTTCATTGTCGAACGTAGAGATACTGCCACTCTTCGGCATCCCTGGGTGTGATTTAACTGTCAAAAATGGCGTCTCCCGCGCTTCCCCTTCTTCTCCACTGGCACAAAATGGCGTCTCCCGCGCTTTCCTTCCTTCCCGCGCTCGCCCTTCTTCTCCGTTGCGGCTCTAAAAATGGCGTCTCCCGCGCTCTTCCTTCTTCTCCGTGGCTCAATGGCGTCTCCCGCACTCTCCCTTCTTCTCCCCGCGGTCACTGTTCAGCCCTTGAGCCCTGGCTGTGCTCTGCGTGTTCTTTCTTTTTTTTTGTGCGCCTTTCCCGTTTCCGCCGCTCGGTCCTGAACCCAGCTGTTGCTTTACCCTCTCTCCGTTTTATTTTTCCTCGACGCCGCTCGGTTTTCAACCCCCGGCTGCGCCCTGTGCGCTTCACCCTCTGTCTTACCCCATCGACGCTGCTTGGCTTTCTCTCCGCCGTCGGTCGGCTCCAGCCGCCGCTGCCCAGGAAGGGTCTGCGCTGTACCTGTCGTCAGTCTATTGCTGATCGTCGTGGCTGGGGAACCAAGCCCGGCTCTCCACAGCTTCCCCTGCGATGTTCACTCTCTGACAGACGACTGGGCGGTTGCTCGTGGTCGACGCCCGTGTTTCTGGCCTCGACTTTCTTCCACTGCCCTCCCGGAGCGAATCCTCGAAGGGAAATGCAGAGTTGCAGGTAGATTCGAATCAACACTCGTCGCCACTGTTAGATCCGTGATTCTGAGAGTATGATGTTTTTCAAGAACCACACGGATGCTGTAACTTAACAATCAACAGGTATTTACTGGAGTAGGGTAGTCTCAAGACTGTGGTACAGAGGCACGCTCAAGGCTTATATACAGGTGTGGTCACTGCCGGTACTACAGTATACAGGAGCTGTAAAAGTAGTTCTCTCTTAAAGGTACATACACTACAGTAATCCCATTCAATGTCAAGGGAGACCTTATTGGCTTCAAATCCGCAGCCAAAAAGTTGTAGTTAATGGATGTGGATCAGCCTGGAGGCACATTACTAGTGGTCCGCTAGGGATCAGTGCTGGGCCTGCTACTGTTCACTGTCTTTATTAATGACCTGGACAATGGTGTTGGGAGTATGGCCATTAAATTTGCAGATTACACCAAAATCTGTGCAAGGATTAAGACAGTAGAGGAGTGCAATCTAATGCAAAGAGATTTAGATGAGCTAGGGGAATGGGCCACACACTGGCAAATGGCTTTTAACTAAGATAAACGTAGTCTGATATACATTTTGGTTGGGCCAATACAAAATACACTTACCATTTACAGGGAACAATACTGAAAGAGGGTGAGAGTGAAAAAGATCTAGATGTTATTGTGCACAGATCACTGAAGGTTCATGGCCAATGTAGAGAAGCCATAGCTAAAGCTAACAGGGTATTGGGATGTATTAATAGAACCATTCAAATACTTTAGGTGCTAAAGAGCTTCTAAGGTGGCCAAGATGGGGCCTTAAGCTGAAATGATGGTTTAGCCCATGTTTAACACAAGACGCCATCCTAGTAAAGGAGCTGAAGCTTGCGCTACGAACGGCCGCCTGGAGGGTCGTTAAGCAACTGATTGTCACTTCAATTGCCTGCGAGCGCTCATTAACGAGGCTGCACGGCATTTTGGTGGTGAGCGCTTGACCTAATGCCCTCTCCTACCAGCAACCAGCTAATTTGGAGTAAACTGGTTGCTACAGAGGATTTTGAGCGCTACTTAAAGGTATATCACCTTTTACTGTTCATTTGCTGCTGGAAGTTTGAAGAGGACTTTTGGAACACATTGGGAGACATTCTGGGACACATTGTCAAGACTTAATCAACATTTATTCTGGAAATTCTCTGAGGACTTCACCGAATAAGGGTAAGAGCTGTACTACTAAACCTTATTTATTTTTTATTCATGCATGAGATGTGGGCATCACTGGCAAGGCCAGCATTTATTGCCCATCCCTAATTGCCCTTGAGAAGGTGGTGGTGAGCTGCCTGCTTGAAGCGCTGCAGTCCATGTGGTGAAGGTACTCCCACAGTGCTGTTAGGGAGGGAGTTCCAGGATTTTGACCCAGCGACGATGAAGGACCGGTGATATACTTCTAAGTCAGGATGGTGTGTGACTTGGAGGGGAACTTGAAGGTGGTGGTGTTCCCATGCGCCTGCTGCCCTTGTCCTTCTTGGTGGTAGAGGTCGCGGGTTTGGAAGGTGGTGCCGAAGAAGCCTTGGCGAGTTGCTGCAGTGCATCTTGTAGCGGGTACACACTGCAGTCACGGTACACCGGTGGTGGAGGGAGTGAATGTTTAAGGTGGTGGATAGGGTGCCATTCAAGCGGGCTGCTTTGTCCTGGATGGTGTCAAGCTTCTTGAATGTTGTTGGAGCTGCACTCATCCAGGCAAGTGGAGAGTATTCCATCACACTCCTGACTGTGCCTTGTAGATGGTGGAAAGGCTTTGGGGAGTCAGGAGGTAAGACACTCGCCACAGAATACTTGGCCTCTGACCTACTCTTGTTGCCACAGCATTTATGTGGCTGGTCCAGTTAAGTTTCTGGTCAATGGTGACCCCCAGGATGTTGATAGTGGGGGATTCAGTGATGGTAATGCCGTTGATTGTCAAGGGGCAGAGGTTAGACTCTCGCTTGTTGGAGATAGTCATTGCCTGGCACTTCTATGGCACAAATGTTAACTGCCACTTATCAGCCCAAGTCTGAACGTCGTCCAGGTCTTGTTGCATGCGGGCATGGACTGCTTCATTATCTGAGGAGTTGTAAATGGCACTGAACACTGCAGTCATCAGCGAACATCCCCATTTCTGACCTTATGTTGGAGGGAAGGACATTGATGAAGCAGTTGAAGATGGTTGGGCCAAGGACACTGCCCTGAGGAACTCCTGCAGCGATGTCCTGGCGCTGTGATGATTGACCTTCAACCACCACAATCTTAGCATTATCATTGTATTTGGCAGGGTCAATAGCATTACAGGACTCAAATAGGAGTTGGCAGCGGAGCAGATGGCCCATCGTTTGCGGCTCATCACCACAGTCGCAGATCACTGAGTTACTGTCATTTTAACTCCATTCCCTTATCATTACTTCTGAACAACCAGTATCAGTGTATGTTGAGGCATAGCCAGATTGGCCACAGTTCATAGGCTCCAGCTGGATGATGTTCATCAGGTTTGATATCCAGATGATGTGGCTTATTCTGTTGATGTTTTCTTCAAGCATTCGTTCTCCATTGTTTCACATTGGATTCGAGAGGGTTGACAGATTGTGGAAGCTGCGTCTCAATTTCAGTTTACTCTGAGCAGGATGGTGCTGGCAAAATGGATGGTGCGAATCATTAGATTGTGTATTTCTTTTGACTCTGGCTGCTCTTTGTATGTCTGGAAGTGCAATACCCGCTAGTAAGTAAAGATCATGTACCTTGGTAGGTTTAAGGCAGTCAGTAATGCAATGGCAGGAAACATTAAGAACTGAGTTCAATTTTTTGCATGGGTGCAGCCGAAAAACAGAGTGCCAGAACTGTGGTCCTGATTGTGTTTGGATCAGTGCCCCACTTTAAGTTAGCCAGATTTCGTACAGGTCATTCCTGATTTTAACTTTAGCTTTGGTCTTGATGATGTGTTCCTTGTAACAAAAAGTGCGATCCAATGTCACACCAAGGTGGACAGGGTTGAAACAATGATCAAGTCTTTTCCTGTACCATTCAATATGTAATTCCTGTTTGGCTTCTCTATTCTTAAGGTGGAATGCACAGACATGTGTCTTATCCATGTTGATTGGAGTTGTAGTATTGTGTCAGGCCAGCTAGGGCATTTCGCAACAAAGAGCTCTCAACAAGGATCAGTTGCAAGTGGCAGTACTTTTTTGCAGGTCCACTGATCTTGGAAGTTGTGAAGCTGAGATCCATCTCAACTGTGACCTCCTGGGAAAACCCTCTCCTCACATTGACTGAGCGCTTCCTCAACGGAGATATCAACCAGCAGCATGGGAACCATTTATTTCCTTTCATCCTGGTCCTCAGATTCGGAGGACGAGCAGCCACGGCAGCAGCAGAACCAGACACAACAGCAGCACCAATAGCAGCAACAACAGGAACCCCAACCTGTTGCTCACCCACCTGATGTTGCACAGGGCAGAAGGCGCCAGTGCAGGGAAGCACGTTGGCACAGGAGATACCCCTAAAACAAGGTTTACAGGATGAGGATGAGCTTCCTCAACATGACTGAGCAACAGTGCCAAAGGAGGCTGAGACTTCCGCGTAATGCTGCACCAAAACCTGGAGCCCAGAGGAACGGGTGGACACCCCTTACGAGTGGCTGTCAAAGTTACCACCGCACTCAACTTTTTTGCTTCAGGCTCCTTCCAGGGATCATCAGCAGACATCAGCGGCATCTCCCAGTCTGCCGCCGCACTTGCATCACACAGGTTACCGATGCCCTCTTTGCAAAGGCGCACAATTACATACACTTCTCCACGGATCAAGCAAGTATAACTGCGTGTGCGGTTGGCTTTGCAAATATGGCAGGCTTGCCAAGGGTGCAGGCGTCATAGGCTGCACACATGTGGCCCTTAAGGCACCCCATCACACCCCAGCTCTTTTTGTCAAATGCAAGGGCTTCCACTCCCTCAACGTGCAGCTGGTGTGTAACCACAAGAAGGACATTTTGCATGTTTGCACCAAGTACCCTGGCAGTTGCCATGACTCATTCATCCTGCGGCAGTCTAGTGTGCCTCCGCTCTTCAGTCCGCCAAACCAACTTTGCGGATGGCTACTTGGAGACTGAAGACGTGGCTAATGACACCGTTCAGGAGGCCATCCAACGAAGCTGAGGAGTGCTACAACTCCAGCCACATTTCGACCAGATCCATCATAGAGCAAACCATCGGCTTGCTGAGTTGCGATTCAGATGCTTTGACAGATCAGGTGGAATCCCGCAGTACTCAACAGCCAGCGTCTCCAGAATCGTCGTGGTCTGCTGTGCACTACAAAACATCACACAGCACCGTGGCTTGCAGCTGCCTGAGGAACAAGTGGCTCAGCGCATAGCCTCCTCAGATGAGGAGGATGAGGAGGAGGAGAATAAGAACAAAGGCCTTGTGGATGTGCATCAACCAGCTGCAGCAGCACGCGAGCACATTGTTGCCCGGGATGCAAGGGATGCACTCATCTTGGCCAGATTTGCTTAAGTTGCCCATTCAAACACATGTGCCCAGCACCTCCTTACCACACCATCGACAATGGACAAGAACCTACGGCTTCCACTCTGAACACCATCATGAAAAAACAATTTGCCCTGAGCCCTCAACGTGGAACATCCATTTCCGAAATTACAGAGTCTAGAACTTCAACAGTTTGCCATCACTTTATTTTAATACATTGACTAAAGGATGTAATTTACCAATTAAACACAACAAAACACCCAAGTGACTACCCTTGTGACTACTTGCACTTTATCTTCCTCTTACGCGTGCTCCTACATGGTGCTTCCCCTGTGGCTTCAGCAGATGTGGAGGCCCCTTGCTCACTCTCTTGCTGCTCCTGCTTTGACACCTTTGGCGGACGTCCTCCGGGGTTGCGAACCTGTGAGGGCTCGCCAACAGTCTGCTCCTCCTGCGGCTGTGCAGGGGCTGAGACGCCCATCTCAGTTGGGTGAGGACTCTGGTGGGGCTCTGACTGAGGGTTCTGCAGTGACATGGGAGTGTGAGCACTTGGAGAGGAGCCCACACTTCCTTGTTCTCTGCCACCAACATCTGTCTCATGGGTCAGCCCCACTTCAGAGCTAGCAAGTGGTTTGATAGCACCTTGCTGCACATCAGGGGGGCCATGAGGACCCATTTCTGCACTGGCAGTCCTACTCCAGAGGACTTCCATGAAGGTTTGGTTTCTTTGATCAATAGCTGCCCATCGCTCCTCCAGAGGTGTCAGTCTATTCTGAACATTTACCATGTTTTCCATACCCTGGCGACTTAGCTCCTTCATGGCTTTGGCCATCCTTTCCATGGAGGTAGCCATCCTTTCCACAGAGGTTGCCATCCTTTCCGCAGTGATGTGTTGATTCACCAATGCCTCCACAAAGGCTCTGCTCATGTTAGCATTGGACTCCTCCATCCGCTCCATACTCGCAGTGACCCTGGAGACAAAACCTGCCTGAGACTCCTGCACCTGTTCCTGGAGTTCCAGCACCGCTCTCCTTCTGGATGGACCCGGAGGCACAGGGTCCACCTCCAGCTGAGCAGAGCTGGGAGTGCCCTGCGGCCTCCGACGAGGACTCTCCACTGCTGTCCCTGTCTCCACCATCTGCTGATGCTCACTTGTGAGCTGTGATACACCAGGTGACAACACTACTCCATGTCCCGAAGGTCCCACCGAGGTGTGCGTATCTGCGCTGGAGCTGGGTGTGCTTAATTCTGCTGACGCTGCGCCCTCAGAGGTTGCAGCTTCCTCTGGGGAGTCTTCTGGCTCAGCCTCTTCCTCCTGGACAGTGGGGAGGAGGGTTGTCGATGGTCCTGTGGGGGACTAAAGGCATGAGTTAGGCATGTGATATAAACGTAGCGTGCACATTGAATAGTGTAGATGATCATAAGTCAATCTGTTTGAGCATCAGTCACTCATGCAATGTCAATGAGAGAGATGCAAAACTATTCTGTAACCAGCTTGCTCTGATGTGCCCATCTGTCCGTCCCGCACTTCCACATCCTCCTCATGATAGAATTCTTCATTAAGATGGAAAGTGAAGAAGTCCAATCCAAAACTAGGGTCCTAAATCTAAACAAAGGAAACTACGAAGGTATGAGGAGTAAGTTGGCTATGATAAATTGGGGCGCTTCGTTAAAAGGCATGACGGTGGATAGGCAATGGCTAACATTTGAGGAACGAATGCATGAATTGCAACAGTTATACATTCTTTTCTGGCGCAAAAACACAAAAGGAAAAGTGGCCCAACCATGGCTAACAAAAGAAATTAAGGATAGTATTAGATCCAAAGAGGAGTCATATAAAGATGCCAGAAAAAGTAGTAAGCCTAAGGACTGGGAACAATTTAGAGTTCAGCAAAAAAGGACCAAGAGATTGATTAAGAGAGGAAAAATAGAGTATGAGAATAAACTTGCAAGGAACATAAAAGCGGACTGTAAAAGCTTCTACAAGTATGTAAAAAGAAAAAGATTAGTGAAGACAAATGTAGGTCCCTTACAGTCAGAAACGGGAGAATTTATATTGGGGAACAAGGAAATGGCAGAGCAATTAAACAAATATTTTGGTTCTGCCTTTACAGTAGAGGACACAAATAACTTCCCAGAAATGCTAGGGAACCAAGTGTCTAGTGAGAAGGAAGAATAATCCCCAGGACCTGATAATCTGCATCCCAGAATACTAAAAGAGGTAGCCATGGAAATAATGGATGCATTGGTTGTCATCTTCCAAAATTCTATAGATTATGGAACTGTTCCTGCAGATTGGAGGGTGGCAAATGTAACCCCACTATTTAAAAAAGGAGGGAGAGAGAAAACAGGGAACTACAGACCAGTTAGCCTAACATCAGTAGTAGGGAGAATGCTAGAGTTGATTATAAAGGATGTGATAACAGAACACTTAGAAAATATCAATGGGATTAGACAGAGTCAACATGGATTTTTGACAGCGAAATCGTGTTTGACAAACCTACTGGAGTTTTTTGAGGATGTAACTGGTAGAATAGATAAGGGAGAACCAGTGGATGTGGTGTATTTGGATTTTCAGAAGGCCTTTGATAAAGTCCCACATAAGAAGTTAGTGTGCAAAATTAAAGCACATGGGATTGGGGGTAATATATTGGCATGGATTGAAAATTGGTTAACAGACAGGAAACAGAGAGTAGGAATAAATGGGTCTTTTTCGGGGTGGCAGGCAGTGACTAGTGGGGTACCGCAGGGATCAATGCTTGGGCCCCAGCTATTCACAATATATATCAATGATTTGGTTGAGGGAACCAAATGTAGTATTCCTAAGTTTGCTGATGATACGAAACTAGGTGGGATTGTGAGTTGTGAAGAGGATGCAAAGAGGCTTCAAGGCGATTTAGACAATTTGAGTGAGTGGGCAAATACATGGCAGATGCAGTATAACGTGGATAAATGTGAAGTTATCCACTTCAGTAGGAAAATCAGAAAGGCAGAGTATTATTTAAATGGTGAAAGATTGGGAAATGTTGATGTACAGAGGGACCTGGGTGTCCTTGTACACCAGTCGCTGAAAGCAAACATACAGGTGCAGCAAGCAGTTAGGAAGGCAAATGGTATGTTGGCCTTCATTGCAAGAGGATTTGAGTATAGGAGCAAGAATGTCTTGCTGCAGTTGTACAGGGCCTTGGTGAGACCACACCTTGAGTATTGCGTGCAGTTTTGGTCGCCTCATCTGAGGAAGGATGTTCTTGCCATGGAAGGAGTGCAGCGAAGATTCACCAGACTGATACCTGGGATGGCAGGAATGACGTATGAAGAGAGATTGGGTCAATCGGGCTTGTATTCACTAGAGTTTAGAAGAATGAGAGGGGATCTCATTGAAACTTATACAATTCTAACAGGACTAGACAGACTAGATGCAGGAAGGATGTTCCCGATGGCGGGGGAGTCCAGAACCAGGGGTCACAGTCTCAGGATACGGGGTAGGACATTTAGGACTGGGATGAGGAGAAATTTCTTCACTCAGTGGGTGAACCTGTGGAATTCTCTACCACAGACAGCTGTGGAGGCCAAGTCACTGAATATATTTAAGAAGGAGATAGAGAGATTTCTAGACACAAAAGGCATCAAGGGGTATGGGGAGAGAGCGGGAATATGGTATTGAGATAGAGGATCAGCCATGATCATATTGGATGGCGGAGCATGCTCGAAGGGCCGAATAGCCTACTCCTGCTCCTATTTTTCTATGTTCTATGTTTTCTATGTTGGCGCCAATGATCTCTAGGGCTGCCGCCTCTGCACTGGTAAGATGGGCTATTGAGGGTGGCCCTCCTCTGGTCTTCGCCCTTTCCCTCTTATTGTGGGCTCTCTTTTCCTGCAATGAGGGACACAAGTGGAGTTTGAGTGAGAATGATGGAGTGAGTGTAGATAATCCATAGCATAGATGCTTAGAAGGACACAAAGATGGAGTGAGGTCCCACTACTAGGGGCCCTCCCTGTGTGTTGCTAGTTGTTCTCATAGCATAACTGTGATAGGGAGCGTGAGGGCAGCATAGTCGAATAGTGAAGTGATTGTGTACGTAGAGAGAGAGGGAATGGTTAAGGGTGCAATGGATGTAAGGGTAAAGTGGGATGTGTAGGAGTAGGTTGACAATGCAGAGTGATGGTGCTGAGAGGAGATGGGGAGCAGAATGAGGGTAAAGGTGATGGCATACTCACTTTGCCTGTTCGGACAAGGTCATTGAACCTCTTTCGGCACTGCAGTCAGGTTCTGCTGCACATCGATCTGGCACTCACCTCCTGGGCAACTTGCAGCCACACAGCTTTGGTCTGCTGAGGAGGTTTTTTCCTCCCAGAGGATGGAAAGAGCAACTTCTTTTGTGCTCTGGCTCCCTGCACTAGAGCATGGAGGGAGTCATCATTATAGCGAGGTGAGGCCTTGGGCCTTGAAGTTGACATTGCACTAGCTCCAAAAACTATTTTCAACAGTAGCAAACACAAGCGTTTAGGCACAAAATGAACCAAGGCTGCTTGGAGCTCTTAAATGCAGCTGGAGAAATTACATCATCGGAGGCGAGTTACAGGCCCAAAAAACTAATTGGGCCAGGGGTTCGCACACGCTGGGAATCAATTGCCCAATTAGGGCAAAATCACAATTTTTTCCCGACCACCTGACCCACACCTAACCCGCCACCAATGGCAAAATCGAGCCCCTGGTCTTTATCTCAAGAGGGCTGTTCTATTTTCAGAGCTCAAGAGGAACTTTGGTTTTTTCAGCTGTCAATCTCAAGAATACAAAAGTTGTTTTTTTAGCTCTCCTTATTCTCTTCTCACCACCTGATTCAGACTTTAACTCACAATTGATGCCAGTAGCCATTATGAGTTATTCACAATGGGGGAGAAATTCAGTTGTTAGCGCCAGCGATTAGCGCCTAAAGAGAAGTGATTTCCGGGCGCTATGCGTGTAGCGCCCGGGCGCAGCGCAGTTTGCGCCCCGCCCCAAATTAAGTTGCCCGTTAGCGCCGGCGCAAAGTTTAGCGCCCGCCCGGATGCGCGCGCAGAAAATGACGTCACATCCTCGTGCAACGCCCTTTGGCCGCCCCGATTGCAAACTTCAGTCGGACCGCCCCATTGTGCGGCGGGCGGCCGGAGCGTTTGGAAAAAGGAACGCAACACAACCAGCGCGGGCCCCGGGGGGCGCTAATTAAAGGGACCGTCCTCTCCAGTATAAAGGCCATCCATTATTTCAGAAAACAGTCTTGTGCAACGCATTTCTGGAGACACAACAAGGAGGATAGCTAACTGGTTTCAAGCAGCAAGAGCCAGGTATTTTTGGACTCAGGCAACAGCGCTGCAAGTGGCCATTTGGAAATTAGAGTGTTTGCCAGGATTTGATGGGGGTTGCATGGGGTGCCAACGCGGAGCTGCAGCTCCATGTCCGTAGGGCTCGCAGACGCATTGTGAGAGGGGCAGCCCTGGCTAGAGGCAGAGGGGGCTACAGGCGTCGGCCACGTAGGCCTTACCCAGTCAGGCTATACCGCCAGCAGCGCTCCTACCTAAACATGAGTGCCGCGCGATGTGTTAAAAGGCTCCGATTCCAGAAGGGGGTGATTGCAGAGATCTGCCACCTGCTTCGCCGAGATCTGCGGCCAAAGCTCAGGTGCAGGACGTCTCTGTCGGTGGAAGTGAAGGTGACAGTGGCATTGAACTTCTATGCCACCGGCTCCTTCCAATACGCTGCTGGGGACATAGCAAACATCTCCCAGTACGGCGCGCATCGCTGCATCCGCCAGGTGACCGAAGCACTGTTCAGAAGGAGAAGCCAATTCATCTCCTTCCCCATGGCCCTGGAGAGCCAGCATCAGTGCGCATTGGGATTTTCCAGACTCGGGGAATTCCCCTTGGTGCAGGGCGCCATTGACTGTACGCATGTGGCTTTGTGGGCCACTCTGGAGCATGGCGAGCAGTATCGCAACAGGAAGGGCTACCATTCTCTGAATGTGCAGCTGGTCTGTGACCACAAGCAGCGCATCATGGCAGTCAATGCCAGCTTCCCAGGCAGCAGCCACGATGCCTTTATCCTGCGGCAGAGTACTGTGCATAACATGTTCCAGGCACAGCCTCCCCCAAGAGGATGGCTACTCGGGGACAAAGGCTATCCTTTGTGCACCTGGCTCATGACCCCGCTCCGCGCGCCCAGGACCGCTGCTGAAGAGGCCTACAACGAGAGCCATCAAACCACCCGCAACATCATCGAGCTAACTATTGGGGTCCTCAAGCAGCGGTTCCGCTGCCTTGATCGCTCCGGAGGAGCTCTCCAGTATTCGCCGGACCGGGTCTCCCAATTTGTGGTGGTTTGCTGCATGCTACACAACCTGGCTATCCGCAGGACTCAGGCACTGCCACCTGACGTTGGACCAGCACCTCAGGAGGAGGAGCAGGAGGAGCATGAGGAGGAGGAGGAGGAGGAGGAGGAGGAGCAGGAGTACGTTCCCAGGAGGGAGCGACCAGGGCCAAGGGCCGCACGACGCCACCTTATTACACGGTACTTCTAAGCCCCCTGTCAGGGAATGGCCAGGGGCCATGAGGGAAGATGAATGCAGCCGCTCCGCAAGCCCTCAGCCGGCGAAGCCAACAAACACTAAGAAGAACAACCATGGAGACTGCATGAATAAAGATAATTTTTTATTAAACAAAAATGAAAAGCCCTTCCCACATGAATCCCCAAAAACAATAAACGGGCCCCACAAAAAGCCCAACAAACGACTCACTCCCACAAACTGGGGAGGAGCCACTCCACCTTTATTGAAACCGGGCCTCAACGTCGGCCTAACGCAAAAAAAAAGCCCTCCAAAAGCACAACCATGGGCAAAATAAAGATGGCCACCGCCATATTAAAGGAAAGCTGGCCACACCCTCTACTGAGTGGCCCGCGAGGGCGAGACCTTGGCCAGCATTTTGCCTCCCCTGCCCTGCCTGCTGCTCCTTCGCAAGCTCTGCCCAGTGGCTGCTGCGAGGCTGGGGGAAGGCGCCTGAGGCTCAGATGCCCTTCCGCCAGATGCCGCTGGGGGGCGGCCTACACGGCGTTTGGGCCTCGAGGGGCCGTCTCCTGAGTGGCGCACCTGAGCCTGGCCACCATCAGCTGCAGCCGCTTGCCCTTGACGGCCCAGAGGGGGAATGGCGGCGACGGATGGCGCAATGTGGGCCAGCAGGCGTCTGGGATGCGCTGGCTGGTGCTGTGGCGCGGTGGCACTCGGCCGGGCCCGCACTGCAGGATCCGCAGCAATCAGCCGACGGCCGGCTTGCTGGGATGGTCCAGCGCGGCGCCTGCCCTGGCGATGCCTGCCTGAGACAGCGCGTGTGGCAGCAGTGAGTGGCCCTGTGGTCCTGGTGTGCGCGCGCATCACATCCGCCAGGGTCTTGACGGCATCAGTTAGCATGCGGCCAGTCGCGGCAGTTGCTGCCCCGAACTCGCGCACACTGGTCGCCAGCGACTCGATGGCCTCAGGCATGCGCCCCACCACGCTCATGAGCTCCGTGTGGCGCCGGTCCGAGTCGTCGGCCATCTGATCGAGCTTCCGCACCTCCTCCGAAGTGAAGGTGTCCGGACTGGAGTCGCGACTCTCCCGCTGGGGAGGAGGGGGCCGAACTAGGGGACCCTTGCCGCGTTGGTGACGGCGAGTGTGCCGAGCAGCAGCACTCCCCTCTGATCCTTCCCCCCTTTGGGGGGAAGGCCGCGGGCCACGCGCACGGCTGCTGGGTGGCTGGACGCCACTGGTCCCAGAAGCTGCATTGCCCTGCGACAGTTCCTCCAGGCACTCGTCCAGTGAGGAGGTGTCGAGCATTTCCTCCTCTCCTGCGGGACGTGACTGTTCCCCCGAAGGTCCGGCTTGCTCCTCCTCCTCCTCCTGGTTGGAGGTGCTGTCACTGGCAGCCTCAGGGTCCTGGTCGTCACCAGCTGAAAGCAGGAATGCACAAGAGTAGCTTCAGAGTGAGGAGACGGCGTCAGCGAGGGAGTTAGGACTGGTGGGATTCAGCGCATTGTTGGGACAGTGGCAAAGGAGGTAGCTCGGATGGGCCAGTGCGACGCGAGAGGGCCAAAAGGCGAGGTCCTTACCATTGCCGGGCAGTGGAGGGTCGGATACACCGCACGCTGTGGGGACAATCACACGTGCTCCCATGAGCACACACACGCGCTCCTCCAGCTGAGTGAGCTTCTGCAGCTTGGCGCGGCCACCCCTGGCACGGGCCTGGCGATTAAACGCTACTTTAGCCTGCAAGAGAAAGGACGGGCTGTAAGTGCGCAGTGAAGCCCTGATGTAGTGTGCACTGCCTCCCATGGTGGAATAGCTTGGACAGAGTGAAGCTCTGATGTACTGTCCACTGCCTCCCATGGTGGAATAGCTTGGACAGAGTGAAGCCCTGATGTACTGTCCACTGCCTCCCATGGTGGAATAGCTTGGCCAAAGTGTAGAGTGCCGAATGGCCATTTGATGCTCATGACTGTCCCAATGCTGCTGGCTGAGGGCTGGCCAAAAGGACTTTCAGGTCCCTTTGCCCATCATGTCAGGTGTACATGCAAGAATGAGGAGGAGACTGGAAAGGCTACTCACCCTCACAATCCTGGTCAGATCGTTGTATTTCTTACGGCATTGTGTGTGGGTCCTGGGGGCCTCGCCGGTGAACGTCACCCTCTGGGCGATCTGCTTCCAGGCTTTGGTGTAGTCGTGGTGGGTTGGATTCCTCCCACTGTCTGGAAACAAGATCTTGCGCCTCACCTCCAGAGCTGTGACCATGATGTCCAGATCACCCTCTGAGAAGCGCAGGGCACGCTGACGGGCCTTCTCTGGCGTTGCCATGACTCCCTGGGGCTGAGCAGTAGTGTTGAGGCCTCTTTGCAAGGCTGCAGTGTGCAGGGCGTGGCAGCAGACCAATTCGTCCCTTCCCCCTTTAAGAGCTGGTCGGCACCACGGGGTCTGCTGTCAGTGCAAAAATGACCGCACCCGTGCTGCGCCCCGCCTGGGCGCTATCCCTCTGGACCGCCGGCTTAGCGCCTAAAGAGAGTAGTGGAACGCCTCTTTTAGCGCTCCACCAACCTCTTAGGGCGAAGCCACTGAATTCCCGGCAACGGGGCGCTACTTTGGGGCGGGCGCTAACTTCGGGCGGGCGCTAAGGTTAGCGCCCCAAAACTGCCTATACTGAAAATCTAGCCCTATGTTTTCTATGTTGGCGCCAATGATCTCTAGGGCTGCCGCCTCTGCACTGGTAAGATGGGCTATTGAGGGTGGCCCTCCTCTGGTCTTCGCCCTTTCCCTCTTATTGTGGGCTCTCTTTTCCTGCAATGAGGGACACAAGTGGAGTTTGAGTGAGAATGATGGAGTGAGTGTAGATAATCCATAGCATAGATGCTTAGAAGGACACAAAGATGGAGTGAGGTCCCACTACTAGGGGCCCTCCCTGTGTGTTGCTAGTTGTTCTCATAGCATAACTGTGATAGGGAGCGTGAGGGCAGCATAGTCGAATAGTGAAGTGATTGTGTACGTAGAGAGAGAGGGAATGGTTAAGGGTGCAATGGATGTAAGGGTAAAGTGGGATGTGTAGGAGTAGGTTGACAATGCAGAGTGATGGTGCTGAGAGGAGATGGGGAGCAGAATGAGGGTAAAGGTGATGGCATACTCACTTTGCCTGTTCGGACAAGGTCATTGAACCTCTTTCGGCACTGCAGTCAGGTTCTGCTGCACATCGATCTGGCACTCACCTCCTGGGCAACTTGCAGCCACACAGCTTTGGTCTGCTGAGGAGGTTTTTTCCTCCCAGAGGATGGAAAGAGCAACTTCTTTTGTGCTCTGGCTCCCTGCACTAGAGCATGGAGGGAGTCATCATTATAGCGAGGTGAGGCCTTGGGCCTTGAAGTTGACATTGCACTAGCTCCAAAAACTATTTTCAACAGTAGCAAACACAAGCGTTTAGGCACAAAATGAACCAAGGCTGCTTGGAGCTCTTAAATGCAGCTGGAGAAATTACATCATCGGAGGCGAGTTACAGGCCCAAAAAACTAATTGGGCCAGGGGTTCGCACACGCTGGGAATCAATTGCCCAATTAGGGCAAAATCACAATTTTTTCCCGACCACCTGACCCACACCTAACCCGCCACCAATGGCAAAATCGAGCCCCTGGTCTTTATCTCAAGAGGGCTGTTCTATTTTCAGAGCTCAAGAGGAACTTTGGTTTTTTCAGCTGTCAATCTCAAGAATACAAAAGTTGTTTTTTTAGCTCTCCTTATTCTCTTCTCACCACCTGATTCAGACTTTAACTCACAATTGATGCCAGTAGCCATTATGAGTTATTCACAATGGGGGAGAAATTCAGTTGTTAGCGCCAGCGATTAGCGCCTAAAGAGGCCGAGAATTGGGGCGTTACCCAATTTTCGGGCGGGCACAATGAACTCAGCGCCTCTTGCCATATTGAGTGGGCTTTTAGCGCCAGCGCTAAATCTTAGAGCCCGCTCGCGGGCGCAGGCAGATCATGACGTCATTTCAGTGTGCAACGCCTTTTTGGCGCCCCGGACCAGAAATTCAGTGGCGCCCCCCTCTGTTCCGACCGGCGCTAATAAGGACAGCTTCCTGGAACGTTCCCCAGTGGCTCTCGGGCTTAGGGGGGCGCTCTTTAAAGGGGCCTGCACTGATATAAAAGCGGCAGCCATTTTGGGAGCACAACATATTTGAGATTTACACAGAGTTGCAAAGTTGAACTCTGAGCCATTTCACTAGTGACCCAGCGCTGCCAGAGGACCTTCAGCCTTCATACCATCACCCTGCTGCTGGTGAGCGTTTACACCCTATTTAATTTCTGCTGACCTATTATTATGGGGGCTGCTTTGGAGGGGAACGTCCTGCTGCTCGACCATCTGGAAAGGGCATAGGGACGGAGGGAGAGAGGGCCAGGAATGGCCAGACGGAGGAGGGCCAACAGACGTCGCCACACCAGACCTTACGCTGCCAGGGTATTCAGGCAGCAGTTCTCTTACCTCAACATGTCGGAGGAGCAGTGTGTTAGGAGGCTGCGATTCCGAAAGGAGGTGGTGACTGAGCTGTGCCACCTGCTTCAGGAAGATCTGCAGTCGCAGATAAGGTGCAGGACCTCTCTGTCGGTGGCTGTGAAGATAACAGTGGCATTGAATTTCTATGCGACCGACTCCTTCCAGTCAGCAACTGGGGACATTGCCAACATATCCCAGTTTGCGGTGCACAGTTGCATCCAGCAGGTTACAGATGCCCTGTTTAAAAGGCGGTGGCAGTACATCTCCTTCAATGTGACACCGGAGAAGCAGCGGGAGCGCGCAGAGGGCTTCGTGGCAATAGCGGACTTCCCCATGGTGCAGGGCGCCATTGACTGCACGCATGTGGCTTTGCGGGCGCCTGTACAGAATCCTGAGGAGTTCCGCAACCGCAAGGGGTTCCACTCCTTGAATGTGCAGCTGGTCTGTGACCACCGGCAGCTGATCCTGGCGGTCAATGCACAGTTCCCAGGCAGCAGCCACGACGCTTTCATCCTGTGCCAGACTTCAGTCGTTGACCTTTTCGAGGCCCCGGCTCACCCAGAAGGCTGGCTTCTCAGCGACAAGGGCTATCCACTGTGCCCATGGCTGATGACCCCGCTCCGGACGCCCAGCACCCCTGCAGAAGAGCACTACAATGTCAGCCATCAGGCGACGAGGAACATTGTGGAGCACACAATCGGCGTGCTGAAGGAGGAGCCTTGCAGTACTCACCAGAGAGAGTCTCCCACTTCGTCGTTGTCTGCTGCATGCTCCATAACCTCGCTACCCTGTGCACCCAGCCAATGCCAGCAGACATTGAAGGGCCAGCAGAGGAGGAGGAGGAGCAGGAGGAGGAGGAGGAGGAGGAGGACCAAGACGGGAGGGTCCGAGAAACTGGAAGGGCCGTCCGTCTGTGGCTGATAAGGAGTTGGTTCTAGGCCCCTCTCACGGACTGCGTGGTGCCATTCGAAGACCAGGAATGGAACCATTCGGATAACCAAAAGCCTATGAAGGACACAATGATTGTAAATAGCAGGCATGGCCAATGACATTAAAAATTTTTGTTTATTTTGAAAACTGTGCTTCCTTCCAACATGACAAATCAATGGCAACAGAAAGCTTAACGAACAAACTAACACATACGTGACTCGCACACCCGGGAGACTATCCAAAACATGACTAAAATTCAGAACAAGTGACTCGCACACCCGGGAGACTATCCAAAACATGACTAACATTCAGAACAACATCCACAGCCTTGATTTCTAGAAAAAGGGGCCTAGAAATTGGGGTTTGGCTTAGCCAGGGCTTTAGCGCCGGAAGTTAGTGCTGGCGCTAAGTCCCCCTGCGCGCGCCAAAAATTCAGTAGCGCCGCGCCCAAACGGCTGCCGGCGCTACTGAAGGGCCTTAGCGCCTGGAAAAGGGCGCTAACTGCCGTTTAGCGCCGCAATCCCGGCGCTGCGGCACCCGATGCGGTGCGGCAGGCTGGGGAAGTGCAGGCCTCCTCCTTCCGTTAAGGAGGAGCTGCCTGCACCCGGCCGCGGCCCGCGCAAATCTGTTTAAAAATTAGCCCGGCACCTCGGACAAGTGCCGGGCTTGCATCTGTTCCGGGGGGGGGGGGGGGGAGAAGTCCGGGGAGGGAGCTGCGGGCAGGCGGCCGGCGGGAAAGCGGCCGGCCGCCGCGGGGCCTTTAATGCGCCGGCGCAAACACATGTTGGACTCTGTTGCCAGAGTCTTAGTTGCGGCTGCCACGGGCGAGGCGGCCGCAACTGAATTTCGGCGCTGGGGCCCGTCGGCATGGCAACCGGGACGCTGCGCACACCGATGACGTCATCGGTGCCGGCGCAGCGCTACCGGTGCAACGCCGCTTTAGGGCCCCAGGGAATTTTTCAACTGGCCATAACTCTGGCGCTAGTCCCTCTAGCGCCTCAAAAGCGGCGCTAAGGCTAGTGAATTTCTAGGCCAGGATGTTTCAGCAGCACATTCTACTCTTTCCCCTTTGATGGTGATCTACTTCTCTTGCGAGAACGGCCCCTTCCCTCCCTGCAGCTCCTCCGTAATGGGACCCCAGTGGCTGCATGAAGGCTGGGGGACGCCTGCTGACTGTCCGAAAGCGCAGATGCCCCTGAGGGATGGCCTGGACGGGCTCTGGGCTTGGAGGGGCCGGATGCTGACTGCTCCAAATGGGCATGGGTGGAAGCAGTCTGTCCTGCAGGTGATGGCAGCTGCAGTGGAGACGTGCCAGCGTTGGCATCAGGAATGCTGACATCCTGAGAGCGGACACCTGCTCCGTGGTCGGCCGACACACTGGCACTCTGACGGGGCAGCACCGCAGCATGCGGACCAATCGGCTGATCCACAGATTGCTGGCCTGCTGTGGTGCTGCAAGGGCCCCGGGTAATCCTGCCTGATCCATCGAGGATGGCAGCAGTCCGTGCTTGTGTGGCCTCAATCTGCCTCTGCATGAGGCCAGCGAGGGACTGCGTGGCAGCACTCAGCACTTGCGTGGCAAGTGCCAGTGCTTCGGTGAAGCCCTGGACAGTCCTTTCCAGTGATGTCGCGACGCCCTGGACAGTCCTTTCCAGCGATGTGCCGACGCCCTGGGCAGTCTTTTCCAGGGCTGCCCTGAAGTCCTGGGCACTCCTTTCCAGGGCTGCCCCAAAGTCTTGCACAATCCTTTCCTGTGCTGCCCCGAAGTCTTGCACACTCCTTGCCAGTATCTCGATGGATTCAGGCATCCTTGCAACTGCAGCCATCAGCTCAGTGTGCCTGAGTCGAGCCTGGGCGCTCATTTCTGCAAGGGAATGCACCTCTTCTGCGCTCTGTGCAGCAGTCATCGTGGCCTGATGCGCCCTCTGGGGCGACGGCTCCTGAACTTCCCTACCCGCCTTGCGCTGCTGGAGGCCGCTGGTTCCTGCAACTGGTTCCTCCTCAGAGCCATCCCCCCCGCTCCCTTCCAGGGAAGCACTATCCCCAGTCTGCAGATGGGCTGGCTCGTCTGAGGTTGGGACGGATGGTCCAGCTTCCTCCTGCTCATCGCCTCCGGAGTCAGTGTCCCTGGCAGCTTGATGGCCCGGCTCCCGAGCTGGTGATGCAGCATCTGAAAGCAGGGAGGTTGAAGAGTGGCTTTAGCGAAAGGACAGGGTGGCAGCAAGAGGTGCAAGAGTACTGCAATGCTCTGACATGGGCCCAGACTGAAAAAGTATGCTGGTGGGTGTATTGATTTGTAAGTGGGTTCAATGACGACACATTCATGAAAGAGAATGTGTTTTAATCTAAAGTTTGTTCAACTCAGTTAACAGCATTACAGGAGACACCATCTTAGAGATCCATCTAAAACGAAACCAAAACTAAACTGCTTGTCTCTCACATGCCCTCTGCTGGTCAGGCATAAATAATCAATCAGGCAAATATGCTGGTAAGGCATAAATAATCAAACAGGCAAATACCATCACTATTTGCTGATATCATTACATCTCCCTTTCTTAAAACAAAAGTATTTTACTTTTATCTAACAACATGTTTTCTTTGTATTACTCTGCATTTTAACTGTAACACTTAATGAACTTACATTATCATTATCATTATCAAGGTTTTTTAACCTTGTTTTGTGTGTTCACATGAAATATGTAAATACCTAGAACTTGAAGAAAGAATAAGATAACATTACTTCCTTCTATAACAAGAGTCCTTAAACTTGCACAATGAGTCTCTCAGGAGGCTTCACGTGTCTTGAGGATTTTCTGATTGATTGTCCTTGAATCTGAGTTGTTGCCTCCGATGATGAGTTCTCAGCTGTGTGATCAGGTTGTTCAACAGTATCAGTCTTTTGACCTGCTGTGTGATCAGGTTGTTCAACAGTATCAGTCTTTTGACCTGCTGTGGCTGGTCCCATGAGAAGATCCCTACGATTTCTTCGCAGAACAGCACCCTCATCTGTCTGAATGGTGTATGATCTTGGTTGAACTTCACTCAGGACAGTTCCCTTCTGAGTCCATATGTTTGTTTTGTCTTTGAACCTTGCTTGGTCACCAGTGTGGAGTTCAGGTAGGTTTTGTGTTCCTCTGTCATAGTAGTACTTTTGCTTCTCTTTCTGTTGTTCTTTGAACTTCCTCACTTTCTCCCCCTCTTTTGTTTTCAGGAGGTTCTCCGGGATGGGTAGGTTTGACCTTAGCAGACGTCCCATAAGGAGTTGGGCTGGTGACATACCACACTCGAGCGGCGTTGTGCGGTATACAAGCATGCTCTGGTAGAAGTCAGTTCCACTGTCTTTTGCCTTGTACATCAGTCTTTTCACTGTCTGGACCGATTTTTCCACTAGTCCATTGGACTGTGGAAAGTGAGGACTTGACGTTGTGTGGACAAAGTCCCACTCTTTGGCAAAGTGTCGGAAACTTGCATTGTAAAACTGGGGTCCATTGTCTGTGAAGACCTCGCTTGCCACGCCATGTCTGGAGAATATGGCTTTCATACATGTTATCACAGCATCTGCAGTGGTGGTGTACAGTCTTCAACCTCTGGATACAGGGAGTAATAGTCTGTGACTACAAGATAGTCCTTCCCTTGACATACAAATAGGTCAGCGCCTACCTTCTGGTAAGGTCTGTCTGGCGCTGGGTGTGGCTTTAGTGGTTCTACCGGATTGCTTGCTCGATATTTCAGGCATATTGTGCAGTTTGACACCTCATTTGTCACATCTTGGTTGATTCGTGGCCAGTACATCACCTCTCGTGCTCTTTTCTTACACTTTTCGATTCCCAGATGTCCTCCATGGATCCTTTTTAGCATCTCTTTTCTCAGACTCTTTGGGATAACTATTTTACTTCCTTTGTAGATGATGTCTTCGACCACTGATAGTTCCGCCCTGCAGTTCCAGTACTCTGCCATGTCAGGTGAGCAGTCTTGCTTCAAGTTGGGCCATCCATCCAAGATGCTTTTCCTCAGTCGTCTCAGTGTTTCATCTTTGTTTGTCTCAGTCTTTATGAGCTCCATTTTTGCATCTGCTATGGGCAGTGCACTTGTGATCATGTCCACGTAGGCGTTCACTTTTTCATCCATTTTGGTGTTTGCGGGTTCACTTGGGTCTACAGCTCTGGACAACATGTCTGCTGTATACATCAGCTTACCCGGTGTGTACGCAACACTCAGTGTATAGCGTTGCAGCCTGATCATCATTCTTTGTATTCTAAGCAGACAGCTATTTAGTGGCTTTTGGAACAATGCAATCAAGGGCTTATGGTCAGTCTCTACACTGGTTGCTTGTCCTGCCACAAACTGGTGAAATCTTTCACAGGCGTATGTGATGCTGAGCAGCTCCTTTTCTATTTGAGCATATCGCGTCTCCGCGTCTGTCATTGAGCGCGATGTATATGCAATAGGTTGCCAGTAGTCATATTTTTGCAGAAGAACGGCACCGAGCCCACTCTGTGATGCATCTGATGATATCTTGATGGGTCTCGGTGGGTCATAGAACCTCAGAACTGGTTCCTCTGTGAGCAGTTTCTTTAGATCGCTCCATGACTTCTCATGCTCATGATTCCATTCCCATTCTGTGTTCTTTTCAGTTAGTCGTCTCAGTGGCGCCATCTTTTCTGAGAGGTTGGATATGAATTTACCCATGTAGTTGATCATTTCATTAAACCTCTGCACGTCCTTTTTGCATTGTGGCTTTGGCATATTCTCAATGGCGGACACCTTTCTGGGATCTGGTCTGATGCCCTCACTGCTAAGGATATCTCCCACGAATGTCAGTTCTGTCACCCCGAGCTGGCATTTCTCTCTATTCAGCTTCAGGTTTGTTTTCCTTGTTGCTTCCAGCACTTTTTTCAGTCTCTCGTCATGCTCCGTTCTCGTGGTTCCCCATACTATGATGTCATCCATTGATGTATCAACTCCCTCCAGGTGCTCATAGATCATATGGATAATTTTGTGATACACTTCAGGAGCTGAGGCAATGCCAAATGGTAACCTTAGGAATCTGTATCTGCCAAATGGACTGTTGAACGTGCACAGTCTTGAACTTGCTTCGTCCAGTTTCATCTGCCAAAATCCTGATGATGCATCTAACTTGCTGAAATACTTTGCATTTGCAAACTGTGACATGATTTCCTCACGTGTAGGAAGCTTGAAGTGCTCTCTCTTTATTGCTCTGTTTAGATCTCTTGGATCCAGGCAAATTCTGAGCTTTCCATTCTTTTTGTCCACAACGACGAGGGAACTCACCCACTCAGTTGGCTCATCTATCTTCTGAATCACGTTCAGGCTTTCCATCCTGTCCAACTCTGCCTTCAGTTGCTTTTGAAGAGCAAACAGAACTTTTCTGCATGGATGTATGACCGTTGGCATACTTTTATCTACTCTGATCGTGTGTTCTCCTGGAAGGCAGCCTAGACCCTGAACTAGGTCGTTGTACTCTTTCATGAGTTCATCATAGACTGTCTCTCCTTCGCTTTCCACAATGAGGACTCTCTTTACCAGATTCAGTCTCTCACAGGCTTTTAAACCTAGTATGGCCTGCACATCCTTTGGCACCACGATTAATGCTAGCGTGTGCTCTTTGTCCTTGTGTGTCACTTTGACAATGCATCTTCCTTTCACTGGTATATCAGTACCTGAGTATCCTGTCACTTTCACTTTTATTCCATGTATCTTTGGTCTGGGTCTAATTTTCATAAAATCAGTCTCTGATATCACATTGACTTGTGCTCCAGTATCCAATTTAAATGGAATGTGTATGTCATTCACTTTTAGTGTCAACATCCAGTCTCTTTTTTCTTCTTTGTTTTCAGACACAACATCTACATAGAACTCCTCTATCTCGCTTTCATCTACTGCATGGACCTTGCTTTGTTGCGCTTGGTTCTTACAGCAACGGGCATAATGGTTGTTTTTGTTGCAACTATTGAATGTTTTACCATATGCTGGACACTTTTTTGGTGGATGCTGTGTACCGCATCGACTACATGACTTTCGATTGCCCCTTTCATTTTTGTTCGCTGGCCACGCCTCTTTTTTCACATTGGCGCCCTTTTTGTTAAACGGTTTGTGTCCGTTCTTTCTCACTGCATCCACGTTGCAGCTATTGTCACTGAACAGCTCCTTTGCCTGCGACTTCACAGTCTCTGTGGCCCTACACAGTGCTATGGCTTTTCCCAGGTCTCGATTTTGCTCTCTTAGCAGTCTTTCCCTTAGACCATTATCTGGAATACCACACACCAGTCTGTCTTTTATCAGCGAGTCTGTCAGTCCCCCAAATTCACATGTTTTGCTTCAGTTTCTCAGTTTAGTCACATACTGATCAATAGTATCTCCCGTTTTCTGTACACATGTGAAAAATCTGTACCTCTCAAACATCATGTTACATTTAGGTATGCAGTAGGCCTCAAACTGTTCCATTATTTTATCCAGCTTCATTTTGTCTCCATCAGCAGCGAATGTGAAGTTATTATACACCTCCAGCGTTTCATCACCCACGACATGTAAGAACACTGACGCTTTCATTTTATCACTTTTCTCGTCAGCTCCGATTGCCGCTAAATACAACTCCAAACGTTGTTTGAACCTCCTCCAATTTTCAGCCACATTACCTGTCAACTGAAGCTTCGCCGGTGGGTGTAAACCTTCCATTTTTTCACTTCGTTAGCTATTCTCCAATGGTAAGTAACGATGTTCTCTTTTGGCTTGCTAATATGTGGAGAGCTGATTTAACTTCAGATTTTTCCTCTTCATCTCTTTCAATCACTTCTGACACCATGTATCGATTTGTATGTGGGTTCAATGACGACACATTCATGAAAGAGAATGACTTTTTATCTAAAGTATGTTCAACTCAGTTAACAGCATTACAGGAGACACCATCTTAGAGATCCATCTAAAACAAAAACAAAACTAAACTGCTTGTCTCTCACATGCCCTCTGCTGGTCAGGCATAAATAACCAATCAGGCAAATATGCTGGTAAGGCATAAATAATCAAACAGGCAAATACCATCACTATTTGCTGATATCATTACAGTGGGGGGAACAAGTGGAAGGAGAGAGTTCAAAAAGGTGATGACCTTACTATCGCTGTGCACAATGGGGTCGGCAGCTCCAGTGGTGACAGGACCATTCATCCGGCCTCCAACAATCTGGTCGACTCTTTCCTCCAGGTCCGTGAGTTCCTGCAGCTGAGGAGGGCCCCCTCCAGTACGATTCTGTTCCCTCCGGTTCCTGGCCAGCTTGCCCTGCAGGAGAAAGGACGGGAAGATCTGTAGCATGCTGCCCTGAGTTGTCATCTCATGCCCCCCCATGGTGGATCAGCCCTTACATTATGTCCTGAGTTGAATGTGCGTGTGCGTTCCCAGAAAGGGCCATGGGTGCTGGCTGACAAATGGCCATTGGGGCATCGCGCAACCTCTGGCCATAAAGTTAGGTGCAGATGGAGGGATGAAGAAGATTGCCAACAAGCCACTCAGCCTAACGACCCGAATGAGATCGTTGAACTTCTTCCTGCATTGCACAGGAGTTCTGGGCGCCATGCTACTGGAGTTGACTCTTTGACAAACTTCCCTCCAAGCTCTGTGGTACTCGTTCTGATGAGGCCTCCTGCCATTGTCAGGGTCCAGCACTGCTCGCCGGCGCTCCACTGCGTCAACCAAAGCATCCAATGCCCTTACGGAAAACCGCTCCGCTCTCTGCCTCACCCTCTCCATCTGGTCAAAGTTTGTAACGCCTCAGATTGCACAGCGCCGATTTTGAGGCCTACAGGGCGATGAGTCTGGCTGCTGAACCTAAATGACCCACCCCTTTAAGAGCTGGCCGGTGCCAGCATGTCTCGTGGTCATCGATTATTGACAGGACCTGCGCTGCGCCCGTCCGCCCAGATATTGAGTAGCGCCACCAGGTTAGCACCTTAGGAGTCCCGTGCAGCACCTGATTTAACGCCGCAATCACCTTCAGGGGCACAGCAACCCAATATCGCTGGAGGTGGCGATAAGTTGCGCATGGCGATAAAATTTGCGCATCGCCAATTCTAGCGCCCCGAGCGGAGCTATACCGAATTTCTCCCCCAATATATATTAATGATCTAGATGAGGGAACTAGATGTAATATCTCTAAGTTTTAAAGATGACACAAAGCTGGGTGGGCGTGTGTGCTGTGATGAGTATGCAGAGAAACTCCAGTATGATTTGGACAGGTTGGGTGATTGGGCAGATGAATGGCAGATGCAGTATAATGTGGATAAATGCGAGGTTATTAGCTGAATGGCAATAGATTGGGAAAAGGGGAAGTGCAACGAGACCCGGGTGTCCTTGTGCACTGAACGTAAGCATGCAGGTGCAGCAGATGGTTAAGAAGGCAAATGGTATGTTGGCCTTAATAGCGAGAGGATTCGAGTACAGGAGCAAGGATGTCTTGCTGCAGTTGTACAGGGCCTTGGTGAGACCACACCTTGAGTATTGTGTGCAGTTTTGGCCGCCTTATCTGAGGAAGGATGTTTTTACCATGGAGGGAGTGTAGCGAAGATTCACCAGACTGATACCTGGGATGGCAGGAATGACGTATGAAGAGAGATTGGGTCGATTGGGCATGTATTCGCTAGAGTTTAGAAGAATGAGAGGGGATCTCATTGAAACTTATAAAATTCTAACAGGACTAGACAGACTAGATGCAGGAAGGATGTTCCCGATGGCGGAGGAGTCCAAAACCAGGGGTCACAGTCTAAGGATAAGGGGTAAGCCATTTAGGACTGAGTTGAGGAGGAATTTCATCATCCAGAGAGTGGTGAACCTATGGAATTCTCTACCACAGAAGGCAGTTGAGGCCAATTCATTAAATATATTCAAGAAGGAGTTAGATATATTTCTTTAGGCTAAAGGGATCAAGGGATATGGGTAGAAAGCAGGGACAGGGTACTGAGTTTGGATGATCAGCCATGATCTCATTAAATGGCAGAACAGGCTCGAGGGGCCGAATGGCCTATTCCTGCTCCTATATTCTATGTTTCTATGTGTCTATGTTTATCCAATTTAACAGTCTTCCCCTTTTTATCTCTGGAACACTGTTTCCTTGCGCTCTGCACCTTTTTTTCTCTTATACCTAATATTTGCCTCTGTCTCTACGTCACGTTTCCTCTTTGTGTTCTTCTTCAAAGATCCAATTTGTAACAGAGTTTATTCAGGAGACTGGAGATCTACTGCACCCATCCTACAATGGTCACTAATGCAATCTGCACCTTTCCTTCAGTCATGCTGTGAGACTGAACCAAATACAAACAAAAAAGGAAAAGACAAAATAATAGGGGGGAAATGTACCATTGCTAAAAATAAAATAAAACAAGGAAAGAAAAACCATGGAGAATAAAGTAATTATGCAACGTAAACATTTATAAAATATAGAAAGAAAAGTAAAAAGGATGAAATCCAGCAAATATTGTTATGTAGACAAGCATGGTGTGCAACAACATTGCACAAACGGTAATGAGATAAATGACCAGATAGTTTGTCCTTTGTAGTGATGGTTGAGGGAGAATGGTTGCCTGTAACAAGGGGAGAACTCCTTGGCCTTCTGTTAAGTACTTTGGGACAACCTGAGGTTGCGAAAGGCGCTATATAAATGCAAGTTCTTTCTTTTTGAATATTGCCATGAGATCTTTCATATCTACATGAACCACCAGAATAGGGAGACAAGACCTCAGTTTAACATCACCTCCGAAGGATAGTATCTTTGAAAATGCAGCACTTCCTCAGTACTGCAATGGAGCATCAGCCTAGACTATGCACCAAGGCCGAGAGTCACAACTTGTTTTGTCTGTGACCAATTCCGTAGAAGATCAATTATATTAGATAGTAACATCATAATGTTGTGTCATGAGGTCACTGCCAAAAGGCATAGTGCTACTGCCAGAACAGGGGCCATAAATTTCCACAGTGACTCTCCTAATCTTCCACCAGAACCCCCAGAGAAATAGTGTATAAAGACTGTTTAAAACCATTTTCACTGTTTCTCCGGGGGTTCCACTGATCTCACACCGAAGTTACCGTGGGAATTCGGGAAAACTCCTGTGGAAATTTACTGAACTCAGGAAAATCTTTGGCAGTCAGGGAAATCCAGATGGGTCTTTGGCCCACTGGTCTAAAAAGTCCGGTTCACTTACCTTTCATGTGATGTTGACTCCATGAGGCCAGCTCCTCAGGAACTAAAGGTACAACTTCAATATAAAAGCAGTATTTTCTCCTTTGGTTCTGTAATTGTTTCTCTTTATGTCTGTTCCACTCTTTCTCTCTCACCCTCTCTCTCTCTATGCCCATAATATATTTTTTCTTTGTGTTGTCTGTATCCCTCTGTTTCTATCTGACTTTTTCTCACTCTTTTTCTAAGTTTTTCCTTCTTTTTCTGTCTGTCTCCAAATGGCTCTGCATGGCTCTCTTACAAATTTCAGGTTGCACCAGACATTCTGTCAAGTTCAGCGTCACCGATCGGTCCCATAAGCAGACCCTGCGTCCCCTATGATAAAGAATCTCGCTTTCCTGCCTAATATCTAGTCATATGACAGCGTGACACAGAGATCATAACAATGTTTTGAATTTAACTGCCTGTGGACGGGTTTCACCCAATTCGTGAAACGCGGCAGTTAAACCAAGGCGGAGACTGCTGCATCCAGGAGGTAAGTGGCTTTATACCTACCTCCTGGATCCAGGGTCCCAACCATACCCACCCTCGCAATTGGAGATCCCCCCACGAGGCCTCCGATCACCTACCCAGGCCTCCACCCCAACGGTGATGATGAGGCTAACCACAATCCTCCAGTGGCCGGCCCCGATCCTCTCTTCCCCCCTGACCCCTGCCGATCCACTCCCCACTCCCGATCCTCGACCCCTGCTGATACTCTACCCCCCGATCCCCGACCCCTGCCGATCCTCTCCCCCCGATACCCGACCCCTGCCAATCCTCTCCCCCCTGATCCCTGACCCCTGCCGATCCACTCCCCCAACCCCGATACCCAACCCCTGCCGATCCTCTCCCCCCCGATCCCCAACCCCTGCCGATCCTCCCCCCCGATACCCGAACCCTGCCAATCCTCTCCCCCCCGATCCCCGGCCCCTGCCGATCCACTCCCCCAACCCCGATACCCGACCCCTGCCGATCCTCTCCTCCCCGATCCCCGACCCCTGCCGATCCTCCCCCCCCGATACCCGACCCCTGCCGATCTTCTCCCTCACCAATCCCCAACCCCTGTCAATCCTGATTCCCCCCGCTCCCCAACTCTTACTGATCGTCTCCCCCACCCCTGATCCCTGACCCTGGACAGTCCCCTCCACCCCTTCCGATCCGTGACCCCTGCCGATTGCCGATCCTCCCCCCGCGATCCCTTCCTCGGACCGGCCCTTCGCTTCTGAGGCCTACCCGCCTACAGCCAGCCGGCCTCTCAATCTGTCTGGCTGCGGTCGGGAATCCGAGGCCTCACATTCAAATCATGCCTTGCCATTAAAGTCGGCAGGGCCTGTAGGAAATCCGGCCTCCCGGGTTTCCCACCCGCAACCTGTCTCCCTTGAGAAAATTCCGGCCGCTGAGTGTTTCTAGCATTTTCTGTTTTCATTTCAGATTTCCGGCATCCGCAGCATTTTGCTTATGTATAATCTAAATGGTACTATTTTGAGGGGGTGCAACAGCAGAGGGACCTGGGGGTGCATATTCACAAATCTTTGAAGGTGGTAAGGCAAGGTGATAAAGCGGTTAAGAAAGTGTATGGGATAATTGGCTTTGTAAATAGGGGCATTGTAAACAAAAACAAGGATGTCATGCTAAATCTTTACAAATCACTGGTTAGGCCTCAGCTGGAGAATTGTGTATAACTCTAGGCCCCACACTTTAGGAAAGATGTCAAGGCCTTGGAGAGGGTTTGGAGGGATAAGGGACTTCAGTTATGTGGAAAGATTGGAGAAGCTGCGATTATTCTCCTTAGTGTTGGGAAAGTTAAGGGGAGACCTAATAGAGGTATACAAAATTATGAGGGGTTTTGATAGAGCAAGTAGGGACAAACTGTTTCCTCTTGCAAGTGGGTCAGTAACCAGAGGTCATAGATTTAAAATAATTGGCAAAAGAATTAGAGTGGAAATTAGAAGAATTATTTTCACGCTGAGGGTTATGATGAGCTGGAACACAATACCTGAAAGGATGGTAAAAACTTTCAAAAGGCAATTGGACATGTATTTAAAGAGGACTAATGTGCAGGGTTATGGAGAAAAAGCTCAGGTGTGGGATTAAATTGAACACCTCTTTCAGTGAGCTGGCAGAGGCACGATGGGCTGAATAGCCTCCTTCTGTGCCATAAGATTCTATGATTCTATGACTAAAGGCCTTGATATTACACCCCCCCTCCCGACAATGGGCGGGAGAGGGTTGGGAGAACTTAAAAAGTTAAATACGGGAAACATGACCCCAACCCACCACTCCTGCACCTTTTTTTACTATGACAGATATCGGGCGTCCTGTCGCGGCAAGCTGGGACACTTAATTAACATATTTAAATTGGGTTCTCACAGTGCAATTCGGAGCCAGATTTAAAATTGGCTGTTGCTGCTCGTGTTTCCCGTGGTTGGGAAACATGGCAGTGAAAGGGAGGCAGGAGCTGCTGGATCCACAAGGTAAGGGCCTTTATCAGCACTCCTTGTGGGCCAGGAGGAGCAGGAGTGCTCGCCCAGCACTGCAAGGAAGCCTTCAGCCTTTCCCAGTCTCAATTGCCGACCTCCCCAAGCCCTCCCGATCGCGAGTCTCTCTGACCTCCCAATCGCGAGTCTCTCCGACCTCCTGATCGAGGGCCTCTCCCCGCTCCCGATCGAGGGCCTCTCCCACCTCTTGATTGCCGGGGTCCATCTGCAAGGGTCCCTTGCTATGGCCTTCTGCCGCTGGTGACCCCTCCCTCCCACCAGCCAGGCTGTCCACCTGACCAGCTACCTCGCTGGAAGTGGAGCTAAAAAATGTTAATGCGGTCCTGCTTGCCAGCTCCTTTGGTAGTTTTTGGCCTCACCCGCACCCTCCCTGCTGCCCTGTAAATATTGGGGCCTATGAGTCTGTAGTTGCCTATGTCAATATGTGAAAATTACTTTCCTGGAAATTTACCAGATTTTCTGCTATTACTGAACTTTAGACCCAAATAGCTATTGGTTTGGAAGACTCAAAAATAAGTGAAATTTAAAGGGTTGGGAACAATTAAAGGGGAATTCCAGAATGGGGACAGCAGTTGCAAACTGGTAAATTAATTTCTATATAGGTAAGGGTGAGGTGATGCATTTTGGTATGCAGAATAAAGAGGCCGCATATGTTTTCAGGGGGAATTTTAACCCTACTTGCTCAGCAGAAACCTGGCGTGTGGGCAGTTAAAATCGCCCTGGCTCTGAACTGTCCGAAGACCACCATGATCGCAACATCTGCAATTTTAACCTGCTCTCCTGAGCAGGCAGCAAGGACAGGCGCCCGTATCCAACAGGGTCCTTTTTAACATATGCGTGTTGCAGTCTAATGGCATCATTGAAACCCGACTGTAATTATAACTCAGCCTGAGTACGGAATCCATCTGCAGTTAAAATTGGAAGAGGCTCAATGGGGTAGAGGAGCAAGACGATCTCGGACTACAGGTACACAGATCTCTAAAAGAAGTGACAAAGTTTAATAAAATCATAACAAAAGCAAACAAAGCACTGGGTTCATTTCTAAAGGGATAGAGTTGAAAAGCAGAGAAGTTATATTAAACTTATATAAAACCTTGGTTAGACCACACTTAGGGGGAAAAATTCAGTTGTTTGCACCTCCCATTAGCACCTTAAGAGGGCGCTAATGGGGCGCAAAGCAACTAGCGCCCAGGCACGGCGATGTTTGCGCTGCTTGCGAAATTAACTAGACATTTTGCGGCGGCGCTAAACACTACCACCACGACCTCCTGCGCCGGCAGATTGTGACGTCAGTCGAGTGCGCAACGCCCCGCTAGCGCCCCGGACTGGATATTGAGTGGCGCCCCCTGCCTTACCGCCTGCCGCTAGCAACGACAGGTTGAGGGGAACGTTTTGCAGTCAGAAAGGGACTGGGGGAGCACTATTTAAAGGCGACCGCTTCCTGCCTTTTTTTGTTGGTGACATTTTTGCACCACGCATTCTGAGAGAGAGAGAGAGAGACTTCTGGAGAGATTCAACGCTGCGTGAAGGAGTTTTGGGTACTGAGCAGCACTTTGCAGGTTCACTTTGATTTGCCCTTCCTTGCTTCGCCAGCGCTCTGAGGTAGTGCCTCACTTCTCGGCCTTTGCACCTTAAGACAGGTGAGAAGCGCCTGATTTAGCGCTCCAATCACCTCCAGGGGTGATAAAAGCTAAGTTTGCCGTTGGCTGCAATAATTAGCGCCAGGCGCTAAACTTTGCGCACGGCCGATAATGGTGCCCCAAACGGGGCGATACTGAATTTTTCCCCCTTAGAGTACTGTGCACAGTTCTGGTCCCCATATTATAAAAAGAATATAGAGGCACTGGAGAAGGT
Organism: Somniosus microcephalus; assembly: GCF_052327205.1. Taxonomy (NCBI): domain Eukaryota; kingdom Metazoa; phylum Chordata; class Chondrichthyes; order Squaliformes; family Somniosidae; genus Somniosus; species Somniosus microcephalus. Next base: position 258,543,741 of record NC_140988.1, on the reverse strand, counting down.
GCAAAAAAGATTTACAAGGATGATATTAGAACAGAGAGGATATAATTATCAGGAAAGACTGAATAGGCTGGGGCTCTTTTTTTTAATTCATTGATGGGATGTGGGCGTCGCTGGCTAGGCCTGCATTTAGTGCCCATCCCTAATTGCCCTTGAGAAGATAGTGGTGAGCCACCTTCTTGAACCGCTGCAGTCCATATGGTGTAGGTACACCCACAATGCTGTTAGGAAGGGAGTTCCAGGATTTTGGCCCAGCGACAGTGAAGGAACGGCGATACAGGTCCAAGTCAGGAGGGTGAGTGGCTTGGAGGGGAACTTGTAGGTGGTTATGTTCCCATGCGTCTGCTGCCCTTGTCCTTCTAAGTGGTAGAGGTCGCGGGTTTGGAAGGTGCTGTTGAAGGAGCTTTGGTGAGTTGCTGCAGTGCATCTTGTAGATGGTACACACTGCAGCCACAGTGCGCCGGTGGTGGAGGGAGTGAATGTTGAAGGTGGTGGATGGAGTGCCAATCAAGCGGGCTGCTTTATCCTGAATGGTGTCGAGCTTCTTGAGTGTTGTTGGAGCTGCACTCATCCAGGCAAGTGGAGAGTATTCCATCACACTCCTGACTTGTGCCTTGTAGATGGTGGAAAGGCTTTGGGGAGTCAGGAGGTGAGACACTCGCCGCAGAATTCCCAGCCTCTGGCCTGCTGTTGCAGCCACAGTATTTATATGGCTGGTCCAGTTCAGTTTCTGATCAATGGTATCCCCCAGGATGTTGATAGTGGGGGATTCAGTGATGGTAATGCCATTGAATGTCAAGGGGAGATGGTTAGAGTCTCGCTTGTTGGAGATGGTCATTGCCTGGCACTTGTGTGGTGCGAATGTTACTTGCCACTTGTCAGCCCAAGTCTGAATGTTGTCCAGGTCTTGCTGCATATGGACACGGACTGCGTCAGTATCTGACGAGTCTCGAATGGTGCTGAACAGTGTGCAATCATCAGCGAACATCCCCACTTCTGCCCTTATGATGGAGGGAAGGTCATTGATGAAACAGCTGAAGATGGTTGGGCCTAGGACACTGCCCTGAGGAACTCCTGCAGTGATGTCATGTGATTGAGATGAATGACCTCCAACAACCACAGCCAACTTCCTTTGTGCTAGGTATGATTCCAACCAATGGAGAGTTTTCCCCTTGATTCCCATTGACTTCAGTTTTGCTAGGGCTCCTTGATGCCACACTCGATCAAATGCTGCCTTGATGTCGAGGGCAGTCACTCTCACCTCACCTCTTGAGTTCAGCTCTTTTGTCCATGTTTGGACCAAGGCTGTAATGAGGTCTAGAAAAGAGAACGCTGGGGCGTGACCTGCTAGAGATCTTTAAGATGATGAAAGTTAGGGTAGATGTAGACAAAATGTTTCCACTTTTGGGGGAATCCAAAACTCAGGCCGATAAATATAAGGTAGTCACCAATAAATCCAATAGGGATTTCAGGAGGAACTTCTTTACCCAGAGAGTGGTTAGAACGTGGAACTCGCTACCACAGTAGTTGGGGCAAATTACATTGAGGCATTTTTTTTCTTCGTTCCTGGGATGTGGGCACCGCTGGCAAGGCCAGCATTTATTGCCCATCCCTAATCGTCCTTGAGAAGGTGGCGGTGAGCCGCCTTCTTGAACCACTGCAGTCCGTGTGGTGAAGGTACTCCCACAGTGCTGTTAGGGAGGAGTTCCAGGGTTTTGACCCAGCGATGATGAAGGAATGGTGATGTACTTCCAAGTCAAGATGGTGTGTGACTTGGAGGAGAACTTGGAGGTGGTGGGGTTCCCATGCGCCTGCTGCCCCTGTTCTTCTAGATGGTAGACGTTGCGAGTTTGGGAGGTGCTGCCGAAGAAGCCTTGGTGAGTTGCTGCAGTCTTTAAGAGAAAGCTAGATAAACACATGAGGGAAAAAGGAGTAGAAGTTATGTTTGAAAAGGTTAGATGAAGAGGAGTGGGAGAAGGCTTGTGTGGAGCATCAACACTGGCATGGACCAGTTGCTGAAAGGCCTGCTTATGTGCTGTAAATTCTATGCAATATTCTGAAAGCCTTTGCAATGTCTGAGAAAGGCATCTCAACCCATTAAGAGCCTTTGCCAAGGCTAATAGGGAAGGGGCTAAGAAGTGACAGACAAAAATGAAGAGAGAGGACACCCCAAGATGTAGCCATGAATCTGCAGGCATGTGATGGAAAATCCCAGTAACTGACCCTGCTGTTTGATGGCTACTGAAGTGAAAGTGGTGCTGCATGAGATAGTTGCATGGAGAGTTGCCCACTCTGTCACTGCAAAGTGTCATCCTCATAGCTCAGCGGTGCGGCTAGCCTATACAAAGATGGCGCCAATTTTCAAGAAACAGTTAATCATTAATGTACTTGGATGTGCCATCCCTATGCTGCATAATAGCTGCAGGTGTCTTTGCAACACATTGCACAGCTCTGCACCTGTGAAGATAGTTTCCCTGGTCATCATCAGGTCGTTATACCATGGCCTGCAGATATGGTTGGTGACATCTTGGTGGGTGTGGCTAATCAGGCTACACTGGATGTTGAGCACCTTGGCCTGCCTTCATTCAGGCAGTGCCACAGAAAGCATGGCATACTGTGATTGGGGTACTTCTGAGGAAGCATCTAACACACATGTTGGATTCACATATCTTAGTGGTACCATTAGATCTGCTCTCCCAGCTTCCTTTGGGAAAAGGACATTGTCCGTTGAAGCGAGGTCAGGCTCTTCTGTCTGCAAATAAGGGTGGACACAGAGGATCTGCCATCCAGTCTGACCTACTGGCCCAACCCTCTGTAGGTCCTCTTCCTCTTCTCCGAAACACTTCATATCAGTGGGATTCCCATTGGAGTTCTTTGAAGAGGTAACGAGTAGGGTGGATAAGGGTGAGCCAGTGGATGTGGTGTGTTTGGATTTCCAGAAGGCATTCGATAAGCTGCCACATAAAAGGTTACTGCATAAGATAAGAGCTCACGGAGTTGGGGGTAATATATTAGCATGGATAGAGAATAGGCTAACTAACAGAAAGCAGAGAGTCGGGATAAATAGGTCATTTTCCGGTTGGCAAACGGTAACTAATGGGATGCCACAGGGATCGATGCTGGGGCCTCAACTATTTACAATCTACATTAATGACTTGGATGAAGGGATCGAGTGTAATGTAGCCAAGTTTGCAGATGATACAATGATGGTGGAAAAGCAAGTTGTGCAGAGGACTCAAAGAATCTGCAAAGGGATATAGACAGGCTAAGTGAGTGGGCAAACATTTGGCAGATGGAGTATAATGTGGGAAAGTGCGAGGTTATACACTTTGTCAGGAAAAATAAAAAAAACAATTATTATTTAAATGGAGAGAGATTATAAAATGCTACACTTCAGAGGGGCCTGGGGCGTGAAACACAAAAAGTTAGCATGCAGGTAGAGCAAGTAATGAAAAAGGCAAGTGGAATGTTGGCCTTTATTGCAAGGGGGTTGGAGTATAAAAGCAGGGAAGTCCTGCTACAACTGTACCGGGTATTGGTGAGACCACACCTTGAGTACTGCGTACAGTTTTGGTCTCCTTATTTAAGGAAGTATATTCTTGCATTGGAGGCAGTTCAGAGACGATTCACTAGGTTAATTCCAGAGATGAGGGGATTGACTTATGAGGAAAGGTTGTGCAGGCTGGGCCTATACTCATTGGAATGTAGGAGAATGAGAGGTGATCTTATTGAAACATAAGATACTGAGGGGGCTCGACAAGGTAGATGCAGAGAGGATGTTTCCCCTCGTGGGGAAATCTAGAACTCGGGGGCATAGTTTCAGGATAAAGGGTCGCCCTTTTAGAACTGAGATGAGAAGGTATTTCTTCTCTCAGAGGGTCGTAAATGTGTGGAATTCTCTGCCCCAGAGAGCTGTGGAGGCTGGGTCATTAAGTACATTTAAGGCGGAGATAGACAGATTTTTGGAAGATAAGGGAGTGAGGGGTTATGGGGAGCGGACAGGGAAGTGGCTTTGAGCCCAAGATCAGCCATGATCTTATTGAATGGCTCGAGGGGCCAAGTGGCCTATTCCTGCACCTATTTCTTATGTTCTTATGAAGATCTGTGTATGTGTACCCTTATTTTTGTCTATTCCTGCACTCCATTTAGAATTCTATCATTTAGGGTCGAATCCTTTTTTTCTTACCCCAAACTCTACTATTTTGTACTTATCCATACTGAACTGTATTTGCCACTTATCAAAGTGTAAAATCCAGCAGGGTGTATAACGGGCGGCAGGTCCAATATCGCCTGTTTTGCGCCATAGCTGAAGTTGAAAGTTCTGCGCATCTCAGGCCGAATGGCCTACTCCTGCTCCTATCTTCTATGTTTCTATGTTATTGCACTGGTGCAAGGAGAACCTAACAGTTGATTGTAACTATGTTAGGCAGCCTGACAGGTGAGAATGTAAAATTTGAAATGTACTGAAAAAGGCCGATCAGTCAAGATTAGTAACTCTGCCAGCGAACTGACTGATAACCTATTTCAAAACGGTCCTGAAATTCAGAGAAGTTTTGAAAAGGTTATCAGTCCATCTACTGACTAGGTTATTAATCCTAATAATTTCTACATTGGCTGGCAAAGGCTAAATTAGTAATGCCTGTGTGGTCTCTTGTTTTTGAGGAATCACGGCTACGAATGAACAAGCTATGACTGTGCACACAAGTCCAAACCAGTCGGGCCAGAATCTCATTAATTCTGTTTTGTTATCTGCTTTTCAACATCTAATATACAGAGCAATGTTATTTCCTGTTAATGTTCTACAAATTAAGTTTTGGTATCTTGAAGTGATTCCATCATGAATTAAATCATTCAGTGACAGTGCCATTGTGCATCAACAGAACAGAGTGTCCTTGTCATTTATATTGGTCATGACACCTGTCACCAGAAGAAAAATAACGATAATCCGCTCCGGAAATTTGTTCAAAATAATACAAATCTGGATAGGATAAAATGATGGGGTATATTTTCCTCAGAATACTGTAATGAAAAAGGAAAGGGTGGGGTATATTGGTGAGGAATGCTGATCTTTATCATAAATAGACACCCAATCATGCTATTATCTGTCAAACAAAAAGCAAAATACTGTTGATGCTGGAAATCTGAAATAAAACCAGAAAATGCTGGAAATACTCAGCAGGTCAGGCAGCATCTATGGAGAGAGAAACAGAGTTAACGTTTCAGGTCGATGACCTTTCATCAGAACTGAAAGATGTTACTATGTGTGTTCCTTCGGTGGGTAAATTGCTGGAGGGCAAATTATGGAAGATGTGCAAAAAAAAGTTAATATTTTGTTAAATACTTTTTAATGTGTGGGAGGGCTTTGCTACAGTGAGATGGAGACAAAGACATTCAGCATTTCACATGGGAAAATGGAAATTGCTAAATTAGTAAGTTACTTTCATTCAGACATACAAACATATAAAAAGAAAGAAAATAAAGAAAGACTTGTATTTATATAGCGCTTTACAGCTAATGAAGTACTTTTTAAACTGTAGTCACAGTTGTAATGTAAGAAATGCGGCAGTCAAAATTGCACACAGCAAGCTTCCACAAATAGTAATGTGATAATGACCAGATAATCTGTTTCTAGTGATGTTGGGTGAGAGATAAATAATGGCCAGGACAAATGCAAGAAGAAATCCTTAGGCCCATCAAACCTGCCCCATCCATTTGATGATGCAACCTCAAACACCTCCGCACCACGCTATCTCCTGGGAGAAGCAAAAATAACTGAGAAAAAGTATGCAGCCAATTCAGGAAATTCTGGGAAATTCCTCTCTCACTCCCTGAACCAATTGTGTAATCTCCAGGTGACCATGGCTGCTGAAGACTCATCACAATCTCAAATAATCGGCACTGGTATAAAACTGGACATGTCCTCTTCTCCCAGGGACTTGTCAAGTTCCCTTTTAAAGCATCTCCACACCCACTATGTCTTGGCAGTTTGTTCCAGAGGGCAATGACTGTCTGTGAAAAGAAACACATCCTGACTTCCAACCTGACTTGTGAATTGTGCAGCCAGGTGCCACAAAATTCAACCCCATAGAGCCGGTAGTTTTGGCCGTTTAAAAAGAAAAATGGCATCCACCTCACTTCCGGTGCGGCCCGTGCTGTTCACCATCTTGGTGTGGGCAATAGCATGGGTGGTATGTGCATGCACTGGCAGTACGCAGAGTAGGCAGATCGTGACATCAGTCAGCATTAACACTGATTTGACACATGAGCTGCCATATTCAAAGTGGCCGCTCCATTCCATGCCAGCTCCTAAACACTCATAGTTGAATCTACGTTCAACTGCATGAGGGATTCCCTCCGCCCCCCCCCGACCCCCCACCAGCGCTATTTAAGTTGCTTATTGCTTTTCTACTGGCTCTTGCAGAGTTTGTAAGAGTAGTGGCTTCCTGGAAGAGATTTCAAAAGTTGGTGAAGTGTGCAGGGAATGCTGCTGGACGTTGGGAAGGTGTTGGCTGCTACTGGAAGACCTCTGAGTACACTACCTGCTCCCAGCCATGGGGGCTCTACTTGCAGTCCCCCTTGCGTTGCAGCATGACAGGGAGACGGAGCAGAGGCAGCAAAGAAGACAAGCTGCTTGCAGAGGGAGGAGTAGGAGGGAAAAGAGGGCTCCCAACAGGAGGCTTTACCCACCTAGGGTCTTCAAGGAACACTTCTCCTACCTGCACCTAAGCCAGGAGCAGTGTATTCGGCCGCTCCACTTCTCCAAGGAGGAGGTCACAGAATTCTGCCACCTCTTCGAACCAGACCTGCAGCCTCAGAGCAGGACGACGAGGGCACTGAATGCTGAATATTTTTGCCAGCAGATCCTTCCAGGCTGGAACAGGCAACCTAGCAAACATCGCACAGTTTGCCATTCATTGATGCATCCGGGAAGTCACAGAAGCTCTGTATGCTAGGAGAGGGGACTTCATTGTCTTCTATCTAAACAGAGAGAAGCAGGAGGAGTGTGCCCATGGCTTTGCCAGGAAAACAGGCTTCCCCATGGTGCAGGGCACCATCGACTGCACAAAGGTGGCTTTGCGGGCGCCGCATCGCAATGGTGAGATGTTCTGCAGCTGCAAAGGCTACCACTCTCTTAATGTGCGTTGGTGTGCGACCATGCCCAGCACATCATACTGGTGAATGCCCGCTATCCTGGCAGCAGTTATGATGCGTGCATCCTGCGCCAGTCTGCTGTGCCAGCAATCTTTCAGCTACCACGTCAAACCCAAAGGTGGCTGCTCGACGACAAGGGCTATCCACTCTACACCTGACTGATGACTCCCCTCCGCAACCCCACCACTCATGGCCAGCACTCATATAATGCTGTCATGATTAAAGTAATCGATCAGACCATCGGGGTGCTCAAGCAATGGTTCTGCTGCCTTGACCACTCGGGAGGAGTGCTCCCGTACTTGCTGGAGCAGGTGTCCCAATTCGTGTTGGTCTGCTGCATCGTCCATAACTTGGCGATCATGAGGGCGCAGCCCTTGCCACCACAGGTTCCGGGACTACCTCAGGAGTGTAAGGTTCTCAAAATTCCCACATTCCTCCAAGGTTATTAATAAAAGGGACCCTGTATGGACAATTTAAAAAGGGTACCCAAAAGATGGCGTCCGCACCTCCTGACCAAAAGCCTGTAAGATTTTAAAAGCTTGGACTCTGTAGCATGAACAGGCAGCTTTGGGAAATCGAAACTTAAAATGCATTTCTGTGAAAAGGACTTTGTGTTTGCAAAGCCAGACAGCTAGGCAAACATTGAATATGCATTGGGTCAGATCGAAACAGATCAGCCCGGTTAGGCCTAAGCGTAAGGCCATTAGTTTGTCCGCATAAATATGCATTAATGACAATACAGCCCGGACATCAGGCCATTAGGTGCGATAAACGGCCATCTAAAGCCAGTTAACTTAGATTGGTATAATCATTTAAAACAGCCCGCCAAAAGTTGGACAATAGACTGACCTGATTTGGCGCGCAGATAAGGGTTTTCAATGGGAGTATAATTATAGGCCCATTGGTAGCCACGTTGCTTTTCGCTTGCTTGCTGACGCGTGCTCTCTCTTCCTCCTGCGCTTGCCACCTAGCCACTGCCCGTGGCTTCCCCAAATCCATCAGGGACGCCGGCACAGCACCAGGCGAACGCGGGCAGACCAGGCCAGGTGACGAGATGAGACGAGACGAGATGAGATGAGATGAAATCAGACGAGAAGATTTTGAAGAAGATTGAAGAACGCTTCGAATAATTGGGCCTTCAATCCAGCCGACCTTCGACTATCTTCATGCAACATTCAACCGCCACCCGAAGAAGAAGAACCATCATCCCTGCGGGGCGAGGCTCGAGGCGCTCCGCGTCCCTCTTAGGGCGCTGACACTGAATATCACATTCGCTACCAAATATCGCGATCGGGGCGCTAATGGGGCGCTGCGCATACCGATGATGTCATCGGTGGCGGCGCAGCGCAACAGGCTAATGCCACCATTAGCGCCCCTGCTGAATATCGCGGGAGGCGCGGCCAGTGGCGCTACAGCCACTGACTGCCCTCTTTAGGCGCTAATAGGTGGCGATACATACCCAATTTCTCCCCTGACTTTTTCCAGTATTTGTAATTCTTACTTCTGTTTTAATAAAATCTTGGTTTTCTCACATCCAAACCACTTGTCTACTCGTTTTCTGTATCGCCGCCTGTACCTAAGTCCGGTGTCGAGAACCCAGGGGTGTGGGAGCAATTCGAACCGCTCACAGGCAGTCAGGGGCATAACTGACTGGGCACACGCCACCCCCTACAGGAGAAGGAGGAATGGAGGAAGCAGCCTGCACATCCACATTTTGGACGGGCTGTCCATGAGCGCATCATCAGACTCCGGTTCCCCTGAATGAAACCCCAGATCTCTGTTGCTCAACACTTCCCTACTTTACCATCCCGCTGTCACGGAACATTACAGCGTCCTCTTGGCCACAAAGCTGAAATGAAAGCCATCACAAAACAAACATTCTAAATCACGTTTAAAAATCATTCAAGTAAATACTACATAAGAAAGTCAACTAATCACCCTTGTGCATTCCCTTAGTGCCTGTCTTCCGTGTGCCTTTGTCTATCCTAGTGTTCCTCTGAAGTGCTAAACCAGTGGCTGCAGCATGGCTGGTGGAAGGCTGCTGACTTTCATTCAGAGAGACTGCAGGCGGCCTTGCAGGACAAAACCTTGAGCAGCTCTGGGCCTAGAAGGCCCGGAGTAGACTGCACCAGCTCAGCATGGGCGGCAGCAGTCTGGGCTGGCTGGCTGAGAAGCAACAGCAAGGGCACTGGTGAAATGGCAGTGATGGAAGTACGAATGCTGTTATTCTGAGAGAGGACAGTAGGTTTGTGCTCCACGGAGCCACTGACTCTTCCCCGAGGTGGTGTCTCAACAATCCTAGCAATCTGTTGGAGCACAGATTGCTGGACTGCTGTGACACCCTGCAAGCCTCTTTCCACACTGGTAAACGCAGCCACAAAGACAGCAGTCTGAGCTTACATGATTGCAGTCTGAGCTTGCATGGCAGAAGACAGCTTCCACTGCAGCACTCAGACGTTGGGTTGCTTCCATTCTAGAAATCATGGGCTCCAAGCCCTGTGCAAGGTTGGAGTCAGCCTCCTCCATGCTCCTTGTCAGTGACAACAGGCTCTCTGGTAGACCTGCCAATGCAGCAAGCATTTCTGTGTGCATGCCCATCTCCCTTCCTCTGAAGGCCGCCCCATCAAACGCCTCATCTGAGTCCTCTTCAGCAGAATCCATGTGTGACCTCACCCTCCGGGGAGCTGGCACCTGCGCTACCATTTCTCCCTGCCCTGGCTGCAGGCTACTCATGCCCGGTGACTCACCATGTGCAGAACCCACCTCTATACTACACTCTAAAGTACGCACAGTGCCAGTTTCTAAGCTGGTGCCTGCGAGTGTGAGAGCGAGTGATGGTGTCTCTTCTTCTCCATCACTCTACTTTTGCTCATCCATCACTGCCTGGCCAGGTAGCAGTTCTTGGGTATCTGAATGGAGAAAGGAACAAGGGTAGGGTTGCGGTGAGGGGAGGGGGGAAAGCAAGATGTCCATGCTTTCACCATCAGCAGCTTGGAGGTGAGAAGAGATTGTGGGAGGAGGGGTATGTCCAACCCGAGAAGGAGGATTAGGTATGAGCATATCGTCTTCTTCAATGGTTTCAGTTTTGTCGATTGCCACAGCCTCAGTGATGGCCCCTCCAATAATGTCAAGCATGGTGTCCTCCAGCTGAGTCAGGATATGGAGGCTTGTCTGTCCCCCGCCGGTTAGCTGCTGCTGCCTGCGGTTATGAGCCACCTTACCCTGCAAGAGAGAGGGAAGTGTGTCAGTGAGTGTGGTGTAATGTGATTGGGTGAAGTGTGTCAGTGAGTGTGGTGCAATGTATTTGGGTGATGTGTGTGTCAGTGAGTGTGGTGCAATGTGTAACGGGTCTGATCCGCAACGATGTTCCTGACTGCGAACTGGGCTTCAGCCTGGATGAACCACGCGGCTGGCTGTTGCTCCCAGAACTGTGGTAGCTTCAAAGCAATGGCGTTCGATTCAATGTTAAGTAACTTCTGCGAAAACCGTTCGCAAAAGTCGGGGTCACCAATGTAGGAATGTCTAGTTCCTATCCAAATGACTGAGGTCCACTCAGGCGATCAAATAAACGAGGTTTAATGAAAACTAACAGAGTTTAACGGATAACTACAGGAGAACATCGAATATAGGTCTAGTCAGTTCGGAGGCTCCACGAGGACTGCTTGGGAGGTCCCGTGGCTGACGTCATGATATCATCACCTTTTTCCCGCCGGTGGGGGATCACGTGATGAACGGCGGGACGTCATCGTGTTTACCCACGCTATTAAAGTGATCGCGCTCTGTACATGTAAACAGTGAAAACAAAGATACAGACTCAGGCTGTAGCTAACATATTATTAAAGGGAATTATATACAATTGATCGGAGTCCCTTAGTGGCTCCGCCACAGTAACTTCTTATAAGACTGTATTAATCTTCCTGTTCAATAAAATCTTGGTTTTTGCTTGCATCCAAACCACCTATCTACTTGAGTTTTCTATATCGCTGCCTGTACCTAAGTCCGGTGTCTAGAACACAGGGGCGTGGGAGCGATTCGAACCGCTCACAAACAGTCAGGGGCATAACTGACTGGGCGCACGGGCACACCCGCCACCCCCTTTACAAATGTGTTTGGGTGATGTGTGTGTCAGTGACTGTGGTGCAATGTGTTTAGATGAAGTGTGTGTCAGTGAGTGTGGGACAATGTGTTTGGGTGATGTGTGTGTCAGTGAGTGTGGTGCAATGTGTTTGGGTGAAGTGTGTGTCAGTGAGTGTGGTGCAATGTATTTGGGTGATGTGTATGTCAGTGGGTGTGGTGCAATGTGTTTGGGTGAAGTGTGTCAGTGAGTGTGGTGTAATGTGATTGCGTGAAGTGTGTCAGTGAGTGTGGTGCAATGTGTTTGGGTGAAGTGTGTCAGTGAGTGTGGTGCAATGTGTTTGGGTGAAGTGTGTCAGTGAGTGTGGTGCAATGTGTTTGGATGAAGTGTGTCAGTGAGCGTGGTGCAATGTGTTTGGGTGAAGTGTGTCAGTGAGTGTGGTGCAATGTGTTTGGGTGAAGTGTGTGTCAGTGAGTGTGGTGCAATGTGTTTGGGTGAAGTGTGTCAGTGAGTGTGGTGCAATGTGTTTGGGTGAAGTGTGTCAGTGGGTGTGGTGCATTGTGTTTGGGTGAAGTGTGTGTCAGTGAGTGTGTTGCAATGTGTTTGGGTGGAGTGTGTCAGTGAGTGTGGTGCAATGTGTTTGGGTGAAGTGTGTCAGTGAGTGTGGTGCAATGTGTTTGGGTGAAGTGTGTCAGTGAGTGTGGTGCAATGTGTTTGGGTGAAATGTGTCAGTGAGTGTGGTGTAATGTGATTGGGTGATTTGTGTCAGTGAGTGTGGTGCAATGTGTTTGGGTGAAGTGTGTCAGTGAGTGTGGTGCAATGTGTTTGTGTGATGTGTTTGTCAGTGAGTGTGGTGCATTGTGTTTGGTTGAAGTGTTTCAGTGAGTGTGGTGCAATGTGTTTGGGTGATGTGTGTGTCAGTGAGTGTGGTGCAATATGTTTGGGCGAAGTGTGTCAGTGAGTGTGGTGCAATGTGATTGGGTGAAGTGTGTCAGTGAGTGTGGTGCAATGTGTTTGGGTTGTGTGTGTGTCAGTGAGCGTGGTGCAATCTGATTGGGTGATGTGTGTCAGTGAGTGTGGTGCAATGAGTTTGGATGAAGTGTGTCAGTGAGTGTGGTGCAATGTGATTGGATAATGTGTGTCAGTGAGTGTACTGCAATGTGTTTGGGTGATGTGTGTCAGTGAGTGTGGTGCAATGTGTTTGGGTGATGGGTGTCAGTGAGTGTGGTGCAATGTGATTGGATAATGTGTGTCAGTGACTGTACTGCAATGTGATTGGATAATGTGTGTCAGTGAGTGTGGTGCAATGTGTTTGGGTGAAGTGTGTCAGTGAGTGTGGTGCATTGTGTTTGGGTGATGTGTGTCAGTGAGTGTGGAGCAATGTGTTTGGATGATGTGTGTCTGAGTGCGGTGCAATGTGATTGGATAATGTGTGTCAGTGAGTGTAGTGCAATGTGTTTGGGTGATGTGTGTCAGTGAGTGTAGTGCAATGTGTTTGGGTGATGTGTGTCAGTGAGTGTGGTGCAATGTGTTTGGGTGATGTGTGTGTCTGTGAGTGTGGTGCAATGTGATTGGATAATGTGTGTCAGTGAGTGTGGTGCAATGTGTTTGGGTGATGTGTGTGTCTGTGAGTGTGGTGCAATGTGATTGGATAATGTGTGTCAGTGAGTGTGGTGCAATGTGTTTGGGTGAAGTGTGTCAGCGAGTGTGGTGCATTGTGTTTGGGTGATGTGTGTCAGCGAGTGTGGTGCAATGTGTTTAAGAACATAAGAACATAAGAAATAGGAGCAGGAGTAGTCCATAAGGCCCCTCGGGCCTGCTCCGCCATTCAATAGGATCATGGCTGGTCTGAATCTAGACTCACGTCCACTTCCCTGCCTTCTCCCCGTAACCCCTAATTCCCTTATCTGCTAGGAAAATGTCTATCTCCATTTTAATTTATTTAATGTTGCAGCTTCCACAGCTCTCTGGGGTAGCATATTCCATAGATTTACTACCCTCTGAGTGAAGAAGTTTCTCCTCATCTCAGATTTGAAAGGGCAGCCCCTTATTCTAAGATTATGCCCCCTAGTTCTAGTCTCACCCATCAGTGGAAACATCCTCACCGCATCCACCCGATCAAGCCCCTTCACAATCTTATATGTTTCGATAAGATCGCCTCTCATTCTTCTGAACTCCAGTGAGTAGAGTCCCAACCTACTCAACCTTTCCTCATACGTCAACCCCCTCATCTCTGAATCAACCGAGTGAACCTTCTCTGAACCGCCTCGAGAGCAAGTATATCTTTTCTTAAATATGGAAACCAAAACTGCACGCAGTATTCCAGGTGTGGCCTCACCAATACCCTGTATAACTGCAGCAAGACTTCCCTGTTTTTATATTCCATCCCCCTTGCAATAAAAGCCAAGATTCCATTGGCCTTCCTGATCACCTGCTGCACCTGCATACTAACTTTTTGTGTTTCATGCACCAGGACCCCCAGATCCCTTTGTACTGTAGCACTTTGCAGTTTCTCTCCATTTAGATAATAACTTGCTCTTTGATTTTTTCTGCCAAAGTACATAACCTCACACTTTCCAACAATATATTGCATCTGCCAAATCTCTGCCCACTCACTTAGCCTGTCTATGTCCTTTTCCAGGTTTTTTATGTCCTCCTCACTCACTGCTTTCCCTCCCATCTTTGTATCATCAGCAAACTTGGATATGTTGCACTCGGTCCCTTCCTCCAAATTGTTAATATAGATTGTAAAGAGTTGGGGTCCCAGCACTGACCCCTGCGGAACACCACTAGTTCCTGATTGCCAGCCCGAGAACGAACCACTTATCCCAACTCTTTGTTTTCATTAGATAGCCAATCTTCCACCCATGCCAGTATATTACCCCCAATCCCGTGATTTTTTATCTTGATCAGTAATCTTTTGTGTGGAACCTTGTCAAATGCCTTTTGGAATTCCAAATACACTACATTCACACTGTATGTTACATCCTCAAAGAATTCGAGCAAATTTGTCAAACATGACTTCCCCTTCGTAAAATCAATCAGTGAGTGAGTGTGGTGCAATGTGTTTGGGTGATGTGTGTGTCAGTGAGTGTGGTGCAATGTGTTTGGGTGAAGTGTGTCAGTGAGTGTGGAGCAATGTGTTTGGGTGATGTGTGTGTCAGTGAGTGTGATGCAATGTGTTTGGGTGAAGTGTGTCAGTGAGTGTGGTGCAATGTGTTTGGATGAAGTGTGTCAGTGAGTGTTGTGCATTGTGTTTGGGTGAAGTGTGTCAGTGAGTGTGGTGTGCTGTGTTTGGTGATGTGCATGTCAGTGATTGTGGTGCAATGTGTTTGGGTGGTGTGTGTCAGTGAGTGTGGTGCAGTGTATTTGGGTAGTGTGTGTCAGTGAGTGTGGGGCAGTGTATTTGGGTAGAGTGTGTCAGTGAGTGTGGTGCAACTTGTTTGGGTGAAGTTTGTCAGTGAGTGTGGGGCAATGTGATTGGGTGAAGTGTGATAGTGACTGTGATGCAATGTGTTTGGATGAAGTGTGTCAGTGAGTGTGGTGCAATGTGTTTGGGTGATGTGTGTCAGTGAGTGTGGTGCAGTGTGTTTGGGTGAAATGTGTGTCATGGAGTGTGGTTTAATGTGTTTGGGTGATATGTGTCAGTGAGTGTGGGGCAATGTGTTTGGGTGAAGTTTGTCAGTGAGTGTGGTGCAATGTGTTTGTATAATGTGTGTCAGTGATTGTGGTGCAATGTGTTTGGGTGGTGTGTGTCAGTGAGTGTGGTGCAATGTGTTTGGGTGAAGTGTGTCAGTGAGTGTGGTGCAATGTGTTTGGGTGAAGTGTGTCAGTGAGTGTGGTGCAATGTGTTTGGGTGAAGTGTGTCAGTGAGTGTGGTGCAATGTGTTTGGGTGAAGTGTGTCAGTGAGCATGGTGCAATGTGTTTGGGTGGTGTGTGTGTCAGTGAGTGTGGTGCAATGTGTTTGGGTGAAGTGTGTCAGTGAGTGTGGTGCAATGTGTTTGGATGAAGTGTGTCAGTGAGTGTGGTGCAATGTGTTTGGGTGAAGTGTGTCAGTGAGTGTGGTGCAATGTGTTTGGGTAAAGTGTGTCAGTGAGTGTCGGACCAGGAGAGCACCGAGGCGGCAGTACAAAAGCAGGAGAGAGGCGAGGCCCGACCAGATCGGACCAGGAGAGCACCGAGGCGGCAGTACAAAAGCAGGAGAGAGGCGAGTCCCGACCAGATTGGACCAGGAGAGCACCGAGGCGGCAGTACAAAAGCAGGAGAGAGGCGAGGCCCGACCAGATCGGACCAGGAGAGCACCGAGGCGGCAGTACAAAAGCCGGAGAGAGGCGAGGCCCGACCAGATCGGACCAGGAGAGCACCGAGACGGCAGTACAAAAGCAGGAGAGAGGCGAGGCCCGACCAGATCGGACCAGGAGAGCACCGAGGCGGCAGTACAAAAGCCGGAGAGAGGCGAGGCCCGACCAGATCGGACCAGGAGAGCACCGAGGCGGCAGTAGAAAAGCAGGAGAGAGGCGAGGCCCGACCAGATCGGACCAGGAGAGCACCGAGGCGGCAGTACAAAAGCAGGAGAGAGGCGAGGCCCGACCAGATCGGACCAGGAGAGCACCGAGGCGGCAGTACAAAAGCCGGAGAGAGGCGAGGCCCGACCAGATCGGACCAGGAGAGCACCGAGGGGGCAGTACAAAAGCAGGAGAGAGGCGAGGCATACCAACTCAGCAGCGGGGAGAGAGGTAAAAAGTAATCAGAGTGTGACGTCACCAGGGAGCAGGTAAGTGATTGGTTGGTGAGTATTTCTCATTTTTAAACTTTAACTCTGTAGTTTATAGTTGCTAAGGTCTTTTCTGGTGTAGCAGGGACTGTTGGTAAACATACAAGCGCCTTAGAGTTTATCTTTAATTGGTGATAGTGAATTAATTTAAATTAATTAAAGGGTAAGTCATGCCAGGAGAGCCCAGCCCCGTGTTATGCTCCTCTTGCTCTATGTGGGAATTCAGGGACACTGCCGGTGTCCCTGATGACCACGTGTGCCAGAAATGCATCCAGCTGTGGCTACTAGCAGACCGCATTGCGGCGCTGGAGCTGCAGATGGATGGGCTTTGGAGCATTCACGATGCTGAGAGGGTCGTGGATAACACGTTTAGTGAGTTGGTCACACCACAGGTAAGGGCTGCACAGGCAGAAGGGAAATGGGTGACCATCAGGCAGAGCAGTAGAGGCAGGCAGGTAGTGCAGGGGACCCCTGTGGCCATCCCTCTCTCAAACAGGTATACCGATTTGGATACTGTTGAGGGGGATGACTTACCAGAGGAAGGCAGCAGCAGCCAGCTGCCTGGCACCAGGGGTGCTTCTGCTGCTCAGGAAGGGAGGAGAAAGAATGGGAGAGCAATAGTGGTAGGGGATTCTATCGTAAGGGGTACAGAAAGGTGTTTCTGTAGCCGTAGACGTGACTCCAGGATGGTTTGTTGCCTCCCTGGTGCCAGGGTCAAGGATGTCACTGAACGGCTTCAGGGCATTCTGAAGGGGGAGGGTGAACAGTCAGAGGTCGTGGTTCACATTGGGACCAATGACATGGGTAGGAAGAGGGATGAGGTCCTGCAGCAAGAATTTAGGGAGCTAGGTAGCAGATTAAAGAGCAGGACCTCAAAGGTTGTAATCTCTGGATTACTCCCGGTGCCACGTGCTAGTGAGTATAGGAATAGGAGGATAGAGCAGATGAATGCGTGGCTAAAGAGTTGGTGCAGGAGGGTGGGCTTTAGTTTCCTGGATCACTGGGCCTGCTTCTGGGAAAGGTGGGACTTGTACAAGTCGGACGGGTTGCACCTGAACCAGAGCGGGACAAATATCCTTGCGGGGAGGTTTGCTAGCACTGTTCAGGGGGGTTTAAACTAAAATGGCAGGGGTTGGGAACCTGAGCAGGGAGACAGAGGAAAGGGAAACAGGGATAAAAGCAAAAGATAGGAAGGAGAAAAACAAAAGTGGCAGTCAGAGAAATCAATGGTTTAAATCAAACGTGGCCACAGTAAATAATAATTCTAATAGGTCTAAGTGCGTTAAAAAAACAAGCCTGAAGGCTTTGTGTCTTAATGCGAGAAGCATTTGTAATAAGGTGGACAAATTGGCTGCGCAAATAGAGGTAAACGAATATGATTTGGTTGGGATTACGGAAACGTGGCTCAAGGATGGCCAAGACTGGGAACTCAACATCCAGGGGTATTCGATATTCAGGAAAGATAGGCAAAAAGGAAAGGGAGGTGGGGTAGCATTACTGGTTAAAGAAGGGATTAATACAATTGTAATGACCGGAAAGCCCTGCAGCGGGTAGTCAAACCTGCCCAACGCATTACCGGCACCCGGCTACCGACCATAGAGCACATATACAAGAAACGCTGTCTACGGAGGTCACGGTCCATCATCAAAGACCCTACCCACCCCAGCCACAGTCTGTTCACCCTCCTGCCATCTGGGAGATGCTACAGATGCATTCACACCCGTATCACCAGATTTAGGAACAGCTTTTTTCCCAGGGCTGTCATCCTACTGAACTCCACAAATAAACTCTAAAGCCTGCACATCTGGCAATGCACTTTATTATGGTTATATTTATGTTAATATACTACAAGCCAAATGTATGTTGAATGTTTAAATGTCTTAATCCAAATGTACACTCTCGGGAGCCACAAGCGTACATTTCGTTGTACTGCACTTGTGCACTAACAATGACAATAAAAGTTGATTTGATTTGATTTCATTTGATTTGATTTGATTTGAAGGATATTAGCTCTGATGATGTGGAATCTGTATGGGTAGAATTGAGAAATACTAAGGGAAAAAAACATTAGTGGGAGTGGTATATAGACCTCCCAACAGTAAGGCGGAGGTTGGGGATGGCATTAAAAGGGAAATTAAAGAAGCGTGCAATAAGGGCACAGCAGTCATCATGGGTGACTTTAATCTACATATAGATTGGGCCAAACAAATTAGTAACAATACTGTGGAGGAGGAATTCCTGGAGTGTTTACGGGATGGTTTCCTGGACCAATATGTCGAGGAACCAACCAGAGATCAGGCCATCTTAGACTGGGTATTATGTAACAACAAAGGATTAATTAGCAATCTTGTTGTACGAGGCCCCTTGGATCTGAGCGATCATAATATGATCGAATTCTTCATTAAGATGGAGAATGAAGTAGTTGACTCAGAGACTAGGGTCCTCAATTTAAATAAAGGAAACTACGATGGTCTGAGGAGCGAGTTGGGTAGGATTGATTGAGGAATGGCACTCAAAGGGTTGACGGTGGATAGGCAATGGCAAACATTCAAAGACCGAATGGATGAGCTACAGAATTTATTCATCCCAGTTTGGCATAAAAATAAAACAAAAAAGGTGACTCAACCGTGGCTAACAAGGGAAATTAGGGATAGCATAAGATCCAAGGAGACGACATATAAATTGGCCAGAAAAAGCAATAATCCTGAGGATTGGGAGCAGTTTAGGATTCAACAAAGGAGGACAAAGGGATTAATTAAGAAAGGGAAAATAGAATATGAGAGTAAGCTTGCAGTGAACATAAAAACTGACTGTAAAAGCTTTTATAGATATGTGAAGAGAAAAAGATTGGTGAAGTCAAGCGTAGGTCCCTTACAGTCAGAATCAGAGGAATTTATAATGGGAAACAAAGAAATGGCAGACCAACTAAATTCATACTTTGGTTCTGTCTTCACAAAGGAGGACACAAATAACCTCCCAGAGATGCCGGGGAACATAGGGCCTGATGAAAGGGTGGAACTGAAAGAAATCAGTATTTGTAGGGAAATGGTGTTAGGAAAATTGATGGGACTAAAGGCCGATAAATCCCCAGGGCCTGATAATCTACATCCCAGGGTACTTAAGGAAGTGGTCCTGGAAATAGTAGATGCATTGCTGGTCATCTTCCAGAACTCGATAGACTCTGGAACAGTACCCATGGATTGGAGGGTAGCTAATGTTACCCCACTATTCAAAAAAGGTGGTCGAGAAAAAGCGGGGAATTATAGACCGGTAAGCCTGACATCGGTAGTGGGGAAAATGCTAGAATCTATTATAAAAGATGTAATAGCAGAGCACTTGGTAAGTAGTGACAGGATCGGACAAAGTCAACATGGATTTACAAAAGGTAAATCATGCTTGACTAATCTACTGGAATTTTTTGAGGATATAACTGGTAAAATAGATAAGGGAGAACCAGTGGATGTGGTGTATTTGGGCTTTCAGAAGGCTTTCGATAAGGTCCCACATAAGAGATTAGCGTGCAAAATTAAGGCACATGGGATTGGGGGCAAGGTATTGACTTGGATAGAGAACTGGTTGGCGGACAGAAAGCAAAGAGTTGGAATAAACGGGTCGTTTTCCGAGTGGCAGGCAATGACTAGTGGGGTGCCGCAAGGATCGGTCCTAGGACCCCAGCTGTTCACAATATATATTAATGATCTGGACGAGGGAATTGGATGTAATATCTCCAAATTTGCAGACGACACAAAGCTGGGTGGGAGGGTAAGCTGTGAGGAGGATGTCGTGAAACTCCAGTATGATTTGGACAGATTGGGTGATTGGGCAGAAACATGGCAAATGCACTATAATGTGGATAAATGTGAGGTTATCCACTTTGGTGGCAAAAACAGGAAGGCAGATTATTATTTGAATGGCAATAGATTGGGAGAAGGGGAAGTGCAAAGAGACCTGGGTGTTCTTGTGCACCAGTCGCTGAAGGTAAGCATGCAGGTGCAGCAGGCGGTTAAGAAGGCAAATGGTATGTTGGCCTTCGTTGCAAGAGGGTTTGAGGACAGGAACAAGGATGTCTTGCTACAGTTGTACAGGGCTTTGGTGAGACCGCACCTTGAGTACTGTGTGCAGTTTTGGTCGCCTTACCTGAGGAAGGACGTTCTTGCCATGGAAGGAGTGCAGCGAAGATTCACCAGGCTGATACCTGGGATGGCAGGAATGACGTATGAGGAGAGATTGTGCCGATTGGGCTTATACTCACTGGAGTTTAGAAGATTGAGAGGGGATCTCATCGAAACTTATAAAATTCTGTCAGGCCTGGACAGACTAGATGCTGGAAGGATGTTTATAATGGCGGGGAAGTCCAGAACCATGGGTCATAGTCTAAGGATAAGGGGTAAGCCATTTAGGACTGAAATGAGGAGGAATTTCTTCACCCAGAGAGTGGTGAACCTGTGGAATTCTCTGACACAGAGGGCGGTGGAGGCCAGTTCATTAATTATATTCAAAAAAGAGTTGGATATATTTCTTATGGCTAAAGGGATCAAGGGATATGGGGAGAAGGCAGGGACAGGGTACTGAATTTGGATGATCAGCCATGATCTCATTGAATGGCGGAGCAGGCTCGAAGGGCCGAATGGCCTACTCCTGCTCCTATCTTCTATGTTTCTATGTGTTTGGGTGAAGTGTGTCAGTGAGTGTGGTGCAATGTGTTTGGGTGAAGTGTGTCAGTGAGTGTGGTGCAATGTGATTGGGTGAAGTGTGTGAGTGAGTGCAGTTCAATGTGTCTGGATGAAGTTTGTCAGTGAGTGTGGTGCAATAAGTTGGGTGAAGTGTGTCACTGAGTGTGGTGCAATGTGATTGGGTGAAGTGTGTCAGTGAGTGTAGTTCAATGTGTCTTCATGAAGTTTGTCAGTGAGTGTGGTGCAATATGTTTGGGTGAAGTGTGTCAGGAGTGTGGTGCATTGTGTTTGGGTTAAGTGTGTCAGTGAGTGTGGTGCAATGTGTTTGGGTGAAGTGTGTCAGTGAGTGTGTCAGTGAGTGTGGTGCAATGTGCTTGGGTGAAGTGAGTCAGTGAGTGTGGTGCAATGTGTTTGGATGAAGTGTGTCAGTGAGTGTGGTGCAATGTGTTTGGGTGAAGTGAGTCAGTGAGTGTGGTGCAATGTGTTTGGATGAAGTGTGTCAGTGAGTGTGGTGCAATGTGTTTGGGTGAAGTGTGTCAGTGAGTGTGGTGCAATGTGATTGGGTGAAGTGTGTGAGTGAGTGCAGTTCAATGTGTCTGGATGAAGTTTGTCAGTGAGTGTGGTGCAATAAGTTGGGTGAAGTGTGTCACTGAGTGTGGTGCAATGTGATTGGGTGAAGTGTGTCAGTGAGTGTAGTTCAATGTGTCTGGATGAAGTTTGTCAGTGAGTGTGGTGCAATATGTTTGGGTGAAGTGTGTCAGGAGTGCGGTGCATTGTGTTTGGGTGATGAGTGTCAGTGAGTGTGTCAGTGAGTGTGGTGCAATGTGTTTGGGTGAAGTGTGTCACTGAGTGTTGTGCATTGTGTTTGGGTGAAGTGAGTCAGTGAGTGTGGTGCAATGTGTTTGGGTGAAGTGTGTCAGTGAGTGTGGGGCAATGTGTTTGGGTGAAGTGTGTCAGTGAGTGTGGTGCAATGTGATTGGATAATGTGTGTCAGTGAGTGTGGTGCAATGTGTTTGGGTGAAGTGTGTCAGTGAGTGTGGTGCAATGTGTTTGGGTGATGTGTGTCAGTGAATGTGGGGCAATATGTTTGGGTGATGTGTGTCAGTGAGTGTGGTGCAGTGTGTTTGGGTGAAGTGTGCCAGTGAGTGCGGTGCAATGTGATTGGGTGATGTGTGTGTCAGTGAATGTTGTACAATGTGTTTGGATGAAATGTGTGTCATTGTGTGTGGTTTAATGTGTTTGGGTGATGTGTGTGTCAGTGAGTGTGGTGCAGTGTGTTTGGGTGATGTGTGTCAGTGAGTGCGGTGCAATGTGTTTGGGTGAAATGTGTCAGTGAGTGTGGTGCAGTGTGTTTGGGTGATGTTTGTCAGTGAGTGTGGGTGAAGTCTGTCAGTGAGTGTGGGGCAATGTGTTTGGGTGAAGTGTGTCAGTGAGTGTGTTGCAATGTCATGTTTAAATAGTTGGTAGTGTGTGCAAGGCGTGAGGCTTGCAGCAGTAGCATGTGTGTGAGGCTGAGGTGAAGCTGTGAATGTAAGCTATGAGTCGTGATTGATGGAGATTGTTGGTGGTGTGTGATGGGGGTGTTGTGCATTGAGCGGTGTATGAGGCTAGTGGTGCAGAGAGTGGGGAATGGTTTCTGATGATGCATTCAGTGACATCACTGAACTTCTTTTGGCACTGGATCCAGGTCTTCGGGGCAAGACTGATGACAGTGACTGCTTCAGCTATCTGCTCCCACTGCCTTGTGGCTGTGAGTCTGGAGGGCTTCCTGGTGCCCTGCAGGTAGAGGATCTGTCTCCTCTGGCCCACCCCCTGCACTAAGGCCTCTAGTGCTGCGTCGGAAAACTTTGGTGCTGTGCCTTTGCCCTGTTGAGCCATTACTGAGTGGCAGTTGCCTCGACAATAATTTCCACCAGCTGCTGAGTGCAGAATGCACCTCACCTTTAGGAGGTGCAGACTGCCTTTAAAAGTGGAGGCTAGCTTTAAATAACGCTAGAATCACACAAAATTCGGCCTCCTGCTGAGCACTCAGCCATTCAGCAGCACACTCAGCGCTGGGCTGCACACATCAATAATAATTAACAGGCAGCATGAATGTCGCATGCTGCCTGCATTACTTTCAGTAGGCACGGGCTGATTGTGCATCGTGATCCCCGCGCCCGTTTTCAGGCCTAATCGAATTTTTAGCCCACCATCTCTAGGCTCACTATTCTTATCTATTTCAAATAACCTATCCAACTGGGTGGAGTGCAGAGAGTAAAATTAGGGACTGAGGATCACAAACCCATAACAGAACCCGCCTTACTTTCTTTCCATTAACTTAAATGTTAAAGGCATGTGATCCTCCTGATTTTGCTCTCTACACTCCACCCAGCCGATGTTTTATGCCAGGTAGTAAAATAAAAATCTACCCTGTTAAGTCTTACATGGTAGGTACTTACACCTATTCACAAATTCTGAGCAGAGTGAACACATCAATTTAGTCAATAATTGGGGGTTGGGGCCAACTATGTTTAGTAACACTGTAGATCCTGGATACCTGTGTGACATTCTGCACTAGGCCTCTAAGTTGCACTTGGCCAGGTCTTAATCCACACCATGAGACTGAATACAATTTGATATCTGTTTTTAAAAAAATGATCAAATCATGCACTTGATTGCTGTGTTTCTTTTAGTGAATTTGGTACTAATTCTGAGAGACAAGCTGCTGTGAAATATGAGATAACAAGGACAATAATGGGTGCTTTGAAAGGGATATTTTTGGTTGACATTTACAAAACCAGAACCTTCATTTTTTTTGCATTTTGTATTACTTCTGCTTGGAAAGTACAAATACATTTTTCAAGCAGCTTCACAATCTCATTTTGAGCAGTATCTCTTTAAGAGCTACAGGTTTGCAGAATTTCTTGCCCACGCCTCACCTAGTCATATGACATCAGCAGTGGAAGGAACTTATTCTAATGAAATTCATGAGCACGATATCCAGTGATCCCAGCTCCCCATTGTTCCATCCTGCGTAGCAGTCCACATGATGTGGTTTTGCTACCTTTTAAGGCATGTTTGCAAAATCAGCCCTGAATCCAAAATTAAAGATCGTAGGAGGCCCAACGCCAATCCTTGGGATAGCCCATTCAGTACTTGCACCCCATCCTGACATATCTCCTCACTTGGTTTATTTTTTGGCGAAAAACTGTTGTGAAAAATCCACTATTTTGATCCCTATTATAGTTTGTGATTCATGCAGACATTAATATTATAACAATTTCTCTCCATGCCTATATTGACTTTGATACTCTGAATCTAAATGAAGTAAATAAACAAAAGGTCAGTTGAATAGTTAGATAGTATTTACAGCACAGAAACAGGCCATTCGGCCCAACAGGTCTATGCCGGTGTTTATGCTCCACACGCGCCTCCTCCTGCCCTTCTTCATCTAACCCTATCAGCATATCCTTCTATTCCTTTCTCCCTCATGTGTTTATCTGGCTTCCTGTTAAATGCATCTATGCTAGTCGCCTCAACTACTCCTTGTGGTAGTGAGTTCCATGATCTAAACACTCTCTGGGTAAAGAAGTTTCTCCTGAATTCCCTATTGAATTTAATAGTGACTATTGTATATTTATGACCCCTAGTTCTGGTCTCCCTCACAAGTGGAAACATCTTGACTACGTCTACTCTATCAAACCCTTTCATAATCTTAAGGACCTTTATCAGGTCACCCCTCGGTCTTCTCTTTTCTAGAGAAAAAAGCCTCAGCTTTTTCACTCTTTCCTGATAGGTATAACCTCTCAGTTCTGGTATCATTCTAGTAAATCATTTTTGCACCTTCTGGAGACCAGAACTGTTCACAGTACTCCAAGTGCACTCTAACCAAGGTTCTATACAAGTTTAACATAACTTCTCAACTTTTCAGTTCTATCTCTGTAGAAATGAACCCCAGTGCTTGGTTTGCTAAGTTTGTCTCACATGGTTCAGCTCCTGCATTAATAAATTGAGTTCACTCACTGGACAAATATAGGACCCTGAAACACATTTTCTATTAAGTCTAATTATCGCTAGGAGAACATTAAAAGCTATGATTGCAGAAACATCTTTTATCATTTAAGTTTAGGTTCAGCTACAAAATTAACATATAATATATCCAGAAGTCCTAACACAGCACGTTTCTTGGCAATGCTGCAGGATCAAACTATAGCTTAATTTATTGAATGCTTCATAAATTTAGTAAATTTCTCTGGTAAATAAAATGTAATTTGTATGGTTTGTAAGACAGCAAAGCTGTAAATGGATAGAACACCTCTCTGGTCCAAATCTAGCAATCCTCAGCTCAGTAAAACATGAGGATCTTTTTTGTGGCATGTATAAACCTTGTATTAGGAACACTATTTAAAGCTCCTTCACCTCACAAAACGTAACAAAGAACAGCAATAAACAAATTGAATTCCTGTCATTTCAAATTAAAGCAGCAAAGTGGCAGAATGTTCTTACTGAATGATTTTTATTATTAAAGTGGTTCGCTGCCCTTAAATATGATTAGAACACTATTATCTGCTGAAGCATGATTTGCTCTTTTCAGGTCCAGTGCCTAATTCCATGAAAAAGGGGACACAGCCAAAAAGCTTTTGGCATATATGCTCAGAAAAATTAGGTCAAGGCAGTAATTGGCTTTAATAGAGTGATATAATAGCTAACTTTCTCAAAACCCCTTGAAGGTAAATGGCATTTTGTAGCCAACAGTACACATTATAATGTCAATCATTTAACAGTGATATCCACCGCCTCCTTTCACAACTTAATCTGCCTACATTCCCTTCTGAAGAGGAACTCTGCATTAAAGGTCCCATTTTCTCAAATGAAATCCCAAAGGTTAGTTGACCCCACACCTCACTTGGATGACATTTCCTCTGAGTTTTATGCTAAGGGTGATTTAAGTACTAAAAAATTGAATTTTTATTCATTCCATGTGGTATTAAACTCCTGTAAGTTAAGGACATTCTGTCTAGTCCCAAATACAAACAAACATACATATAAAAATGGACAGGAAAAGACCAGCAGATCCATCAATCCTTCTCTGTCTACCATCTGACTCGTCCCTCCCCCTGCAGCCATGCAATCTACTGTCATACCCAAATCAGATGCTGAAATTGGTGAGATTTTGTTTTTTAGTCACACTAGGGCTGAGGTTATTGGGGTGGCGGAAGGCGCACCTCTGATGGGGGGCTAGGAATTTGGGGTGGAATCTAGATTTGGTGTGTTTCTACCCTTTTCCACTCTGTCCTAAATTCCAATGGTTAGCTGTCTGATTCTTCCACCCAGTCCCCTTATATCTGACAGATTTTTTTGGGGGGGTGCATTCTAGGGGTATCCCAGGAATTCCACCCAGTACACCACCCATAGACCCAGTGGGTCCTACATCTCCTGAAAGCAGATGAGGGTCTCACACCAAGCCTTAAGAAAGCCCCAAGACTGCTGGCAAGGAAGATAATCGATCTCACAGAGGATCAAGCTCCTTTCAAATGATGGCCCTTTGCTCTCTGAGGAGCATTTGAAGAAAGGATAAGCCCTTTTTTCTTCAGCCCTACCTGGGCTTCAGTGCCCATGTGTTGGAGGAGCCCTCAGGGGAGACAGCTTTATTTTGCTTCTTTAGATGCCTGTTATCTGCCTTGAATACGGAAATAACCCCACCCCTGCAATTTGGGACTGGGACAACATCCTAAAGATCTAGGACTCTTCCGACAGAGGAGCAGGGACCCAGGAATTTGGTGGCATTGACTTTTCCCATAAAATTTCACCCCAAATACAGACCAATCCCCTTACTAAATGCAAATAGTAAAATTTGAGCAAAATTGCTCTGCATACTGTGTTGAGTAATCTAATTCATTCAGATAAGTTGCCACATCAATAAAAGAGTATGCACACATGATACAGGCTATTTGCACCATGTTGTACATGAAGCTCAACTATAGAGTTTGTCAGATGCAGAGCCATTCCTCGACAGGGAGGATACTTGATTGATTAGAAGTGGTCAATTTCTCCCATACCTTTCAACACTTTAGGCTTGATTCTCTTTTTACCAAAAGGATGACCAGCCATGATCTCATTGAATGGCGGAGCAGGCTCGAGGGGCCGAATGGCCTACTCCTGCTCCTATCTTCTATGTATCTATGTATGTAAGCACCAGGGTTAAATTTGCTCTGGTAGTGCAATGGTTAATGAGTTTACATAAGATTCTGTTTGCTACTTTAGTGTAGCCATTAACTATTTAACATAAATGTGTTAATAACTGCTAAAATAGGGCTAACAGAGACAACTAAGCCACCAAGACAGAAAAACTGCTCTCTAATAATATTGATTTAAAAATTCTCCTCCTTGTTTTCAAATCCCTCCATGGCCTCGTCCCTCCCTATCTCTGTAATCTCCTCCAGCCCTACAACCCTCCGTGATCTCTGCGCTCCTCCAATTCCGGCCCCTTTTCCACCATTGGCAGCCGTGCCTGCAGCTGCCTAGGCCCTAAACTCTGGAATTCCCTCCCTAAACCTCTCTACCTCTTTCTCCTTCTTTAAGAGGCTCCTTAAAACCTACCTCTTTGACCAAGCTTTTGGTCATCTGCCCTAATATCTCCTTAAGTGGCTCGGTGTCAAATTCTGTTTGATAACGGTCCTGTGAAGCACCTTGGGACGTTTTACTAGGTTAAAGACGAAAGATAAATGGAAGTTGTCATTGTTGTTGTAAGTCAGGCTGCATCTAAGATCTGCAGGTACTTAATCAAATCAAATCAACTTTTATTGTCATTGTTAGTGCACAAGTGCAGTACAACGAAATGTAGGCTTGCAGCTCCCGAGAGTGTACATTTGGATTAAGAGATGATCAAACCTTGATTCCTTACCCGAGTTTAAAGCTAAAATGAAAGAGAAAGCTGGTAAATTTAATGAAATGGAATAAAATATGGGAAAAAGTTGACAAGTTTCAGAAGTGACCTTAGAACCTGCCTTGAAATATTACATTGTATCTAATAGAACCCTTCCCCGTTGCTCGAAGTTGGCCTATCCAAATATGGAACTTGTGAGAAGTGTGGATTGACGCAGGGCGGACTGTAGACCTTCTATGAGACTGTCTTAATTGTAAATTGAAATCATTCTGGTTGGGCCTACAGAGGATCTGTGGCCTAGAAATTCATTGACGCCACTTTTGGGGCACTAAAGTGGGGCGGCCACCGCCAAATCTAGGCCACTTCTCCGATATTCATTAGCTTCGCCCTACTAGTTCGGGCGAGCGCTAAAACTGCTGCTGGACGCCTCTCTTTGGGCGCTAAGCCGGAGGTGGTGATCGATAGCGCCGAGGCCGGGCGCAGCGCAGGTGCGGCCATCTCGTGATTGACAGCAGACACCCTGGCGCCGGCCAGCTCTTAAGGGGGAAGGGTCGACTGTGTCTGCTGCCACGCCCTGGATAGTGGAGCCCTCCAGCTAGGCCTGAACACTGCTGCTGGACCCAAATAGCGCCTGAAGACATGGAGAAGGCCCGTGAACGTGCGCAGCGCTTCTCAGAGCGTGATCTGAGTGTCCTGCTTGCTGCTGTGGAGAAGAGGCGCCATGTTTTGTACCCGGACAATGGCAAGAAGGCGACGGTCCGCGTCTACAGGAGAGCCTGGAGGCATGTCGCCAGCAAGCTGTCAGCCAACAGCGACGTCCCCAGGACCGGTGCCCAATGCCGCAAAAAGTTAAATGACCTCACATGCATTGTCAGGGTGAGTACCCTTTCCAATGACCTCCTCATCCTTGCATGTGCACCTCACATTATGGGCAAAGGGACCTGAAAGCTCTAATGGCCAGCTTTCATCCAGCAGCTATGGCACAGGCATGAGCATCAATTGCACATTCTGCACTTAACACACTGGCCAAGCTATTCCACCATGGGAGGCATTGCACACCAGATCATGGCGACACACTGGCCAGGCTATTCCACCATGGGAGGCAGTGCACACCAGATCATGGCGACACACTGGCCAGGCTATTCCACCATGGGAGGCAGTGCACACCAGATCATGGCGACACACTGGCCAGGCTATTCCACCATGGGAGGCAGTGCACACCAGATCATGGCGACACACTGGCCAGGCTATTCCACCATGGGAGGCAGTGCACACCAGATCATGGCGACACACTGGCCAGGCTATTGCACCATGGGAGGCAGTGCACACAAGATCACGGCGACACACTGTACTTAGAGGCCGTCCTTTCTCTTGCAGGCCAAGCTGGTGAATAATCGCAAGAGCCGGACTGCAACCGGGGGAGGACGACCCCATATCCAGCCACTCACCGACCTGCAACATCGCGTGGAGCGCCTCATGGGTGGCCGGGTGATTGGGCCCATTGCATGTGGAGATGCCGACCCTGTTCTGGGCAGCAATGGTAAGGACATCACCTTTTGCACCTCTCTCGTCCCACTTGTGCATCAGATCTACATCCTTTGCCACTGTCCGACCAATGCGCTGAATGCCACCACTCATGCATCCCGCACTGACGCCCTCTCCTCACTCTACAGCTACTCTTGTGCCTTCCTGCTTTCAGATGGTCAAGAGGAGGTCCCTCAACTTGCCAGTGACAGACCCTCCGAGGAGGAGCAGGAGGAGGAGCAAGAGGAAGGCGGCCCATCAGGGGAACCCTCAGCCGCGGCCACCCAGGCCAATGTAGGAGACACGTCTTCCCTGGAGGGCAGCGTGGCGGAAGTGTCGAAGGGGAGGGGAGCTCCTTGGACCTGCGTGCTGCAGAAAGGCGGGAGGGGGGTGGAAGCTCGGCGGCCTTCTCCCCAGAGGGGGGATGCGTCGGAGGGGAGTCCAATTGCTGGGCCCAGCGGCCTCCAGCAACGCAGGAAGGGTCGGCCAGCTCGGCGGCCTTCTCCCCAGAGGGAGAGTCCGGCCTCCAGTCAGGAGATGCTCTTTGCCGAGGAGATGGAACGCCTCGAGGACTTGTCCGTGGACTCGGAGCGCCGGCACACGGAGCTCATGGCGGCAGTGGCACGGTTGCCTGAGTCCATCGATTCCCTCTCTCGGAGTGTGGCCGAGTTCGGGCCCTTAGAGGCCACCAGTCGGGTGGAATACCGGGCAGATCTGTCAGCGACTGGCCAGGTGATCAGTGGTGCCGTCCAGTCACTGGCTGCTCTGCTGCGGTCAGTGAACAGGTCAACACGGGCACTCACTGCTGCCACACTCGCTGTGTCAGCCAGGCATCGCCAGGGCAGATGGCGCGCTGCAGCAGCACAGCTGTCTGTCCCTCGGCAGATTGGTGCGCATGCTGCAGTGCTGGCCCGGGCGAGTGCCAGTGTCTCAGGCGACCAGCGAGCGCCTGCCATCCGCCAGCTTGCCGCCATTCCTCCAGCCACCACTGCCACTCCCCCAGTGGAGCTGCCAGGAGCTGCTGCAGCGACTGATGCTGGCCAGCCACAGCTGCAGCAATCAACAGCCGGCCGCTCGACGGCCGGACCTCGACTAGGCCGACCCCCAAGGGCATCTGCCGTCACGACATGTGCCCCTCAGGAGCCTGCCCCCAGCCTTGCAGCAGCCAATGGCCTTACTTTGAGGCGGAGCAGCAGGGCGGGCAGGGGCCACCCAAAGATGGCCAAGGCATCGCCCTAGCGGGCCAAATAGTCGAATGTGTGGCCATTTGTGTTTGTTTCTTGAGGCCGAGAATTGGATGTTTGGTTTTTGAAGGCCGATGATGTGATGTTTGTTTTTGACGAAGGCCGAGAATGACGGCCATTTTAGTTGCCCTATTTTGTTAATCCTCTCCAGGTTGTGGGAGCGAGTAATGTGTTTGAGTGTTTTTTGGGGGTTTCGTCTGTTTTTGGTTTTCATGTGGGAAGGGCCCAGAGTTTGTACAATAAAGCATTTTATTTATTCACATTGTCCATGTTTGATCTTTGAAGTGTTTGTTGCCTTAACCGGCTGAGGGCTTGCGGAGCGGCTGCAATCATGTTCTATCATTGGCACAAGCCATTCCCTGACAGGGGGCCTAGAAGTGACATTCAATAAGCCGCCGACGGGCGGCCCTTGGACCTTGTGCGTCCCTCCTGGGCTGGTACTCCTCGTCCTCGTCGTCCTCATGCTCCTCCTGCTCCTCCTCCTGAGGTGGTGGTCCAACGTGAGGTGGCAGTGCCTGAGTCCTGCGGATAGCCAGGTTGTGCAGCATGCAGCAAACGACGACGAATTGGGAGACTCGATCCTGCGAATACTGGAGGGCTCCCCCGGAGCGATCGAGACAGCGGAACCGTTGCTTGAGCACGCCGATTGTTTGTTCTATGAGGTTCCTCGTCGCTTGATGGCTCTCGTTGTATGCCTCTTCAGCAGGGGTCGTGGGCGCGCGGAGCGGGGTCATGAGCCAGGTACACAAAGGATAGCCTTTGTCCCCGATAAGCCATCCTCTTGGGGGAGGCTGTGCCTGGAACATGTCAGCCACAGTTGTCTGTCGCAGGATAAAGGCATCGTGGCTGCTGCCTGGAAAGCGGGCATTGACAGCTAGGATGCGCTGCCTGTGGTCACACACCAGCTGTACATTGAGGGAATGGTAGCCCTTCCGGTTGCGGTACTCCTCAGCATGCTCAAGAGGTGCCCGCAAAGCCACATGCGTGCAGTCAATGGCGCCCTGCACCATGGGGAAGCCCGCTATTCTTGCAAACCCCACTGCACGCTGCTGCTGCTTGTCCAGGGTCATGGGGAAGGAGATGAATTGATGTCTCCTTCTGAAAAGGGCTTCGGTCACCTGGCGGACGCAGCAATGCACGGCGAACTGGGAGATGTTAGCGATGTCCCCAGTAGCGGATTGGAAGGAGCCGGAGGCATAGAAGTTGAGAGCCACCGTCACCTTCACTGCCACCGACAGAGACGTCCTGCGCATCAGCTGTGGCTGCAGATCTCTCTGAAGCAGCCGGCAGATGTCTGCAACCACCTCCCTTCGGAATCGCAGCCTCCTAACACACATCGCGGCAGACATGGTCAGATAGGAGGTCTGCTGGCGGTATACCCTGCGTGGGAAAGGCCTCAGTTGGCGACGCCTGTTGCCCCCTCTGCGTCTAGCCAGGGCTGCCACTCTCTCACGGCGTCTGTAAGCCCTTCTGGCATAAGGCTGAAATTCAGCGTTGCCACCCAATGCAGCCCCCATTATATGCTGGCAAACACTGAGCTCTGAATGAAGGCAAAGATAATTGGTAAGCTCTGGCCTGAGCCAAAAATACCTGTCCAAGTGTTGGTCCAAACCAGTAAACTCTCCTCCTTGGTCTCTGTCCAAAAAACCGTTGCTCAAGAGTGAATGCTGCAAAATGGCTGGCCTTTATACTGCTGGGTAAGTGCCCTTTAATTAGCGCTCCCCGCGGCCCGGCTGGCCTGTGTACCGTTCCACTTCACAGTCGCTCGGGCCGCCCAGCGCACAATGGGCCGGCGCGAGTGAAGTTCCGGTTTGGGGCGCACAAAGGGCGTTGCACTATTAAATGACGTCATGATCTGCGCGCGCAGCAGGGCGCGCGCTAAGACTTTGCGCCGGCGCTAAATGTGTCCTGAAGTTGGGGAGAGGCGCAGATCGCGCTGCGCCCGGGCGATAAGCGCCTAGCGCTCGAGATCTACTCCTCCTAAGGCGCTAACGGCTGGCGCGCCCAACTGAATTTCTAGGCCTGTGAGTTTTAACTGCTAAAATTAATCCTGACCCGTGGGCTTATTTCATGTCAGTGCAGTCCCGGCGGTGTGCCAGCCCATCTGGATTGTGTGCCCTAACTCTCAATGTGCTTTCCTGGTTGCTGTGACTCCTTGCTGGGAGTGTGATTTCATAAGATTGGGCCTCGTGTCTAATGAGCCTCTAATGATTCAGATGCCACATTTTCGTTTATCAGTTTGCCTTCCAGAAGAAAGGAGAAATGCACGAGGGCATGTGTGAGATTGCAGTGCATGGATCACAAAACATTGTTATGATCTCTGTGTCACGCTGTCATATGACTAGATATTAGGCAGGAAAGCTAGATTCTTTATCATAGGGGACGCAGGGTCTGCTTATGGGACCGATCGGTGACGCTGAACTTGACAGAATGCCTGGTGCAACCTGAAACTTGTAAGAGAGCCATGCAGAGCCATTTGGAGACAGACAAAAAAAAAGGACATTTTTAGAGAAAGAGTGAGAAAAAGAGTCAGATAGAAACAGAGGGATACAGCCAACACAATGAAAAAATATATTATGGGCATAGTGAGAGAGAGGGTGAGAGAGAAAGAGTGGAACATAGACATAAAGAGAAACAATTACAGAACCAAAGGAGGAAATACTGCTTTTATATTGAAGTTGTACCTTTAGTTCCTGAGGAGCTGGCCTCATGGAGACAGCATCACATGAAAAGTAAGTGAGCCGGACTTTTAAGACCAGTGGGCCAAAGACCCATCTGGATCTCCCTGACTGCCATAGATTTTCCTGGTTTGAGTAAACACACTGGCTCTGAATTTCCACAGGGGTTTTCCCGAATTCCCACTGTAAGTTCGGTGTGAGATCAGTGGAACCCCCAGAGAAACAGTGTAAATGGTTGTAAGCAGTCTTTATACACGATGGGCTCAATTTTAACTCAGCCGTCAGGCAGGCTTTGAGGCGTGGGGGGGGGGTTAGAATCGCAAAACCTGGGGGTCGGGATCCCCCCGCCTGGTTCCCGACACCTAGCCATTTTAACCCAGGCGTGTCTGATGGTCCCGAATCAGTCCCGCCTGCAACAGGCGGGACTGGTCTTTTGGGCCCTTAAACAGCACTCATTGGCCTTTATAATCCATTTTAACAGGCCCTTGCCTGTTTAACCCTTTTCTCACGTAAAACACGCCTGGTGGGGATCACGCCTGTGAAACCTGGCGTGAACACTATTGGCTTGCTGACTATCAGCTGCAGGTCAACCATTAAAGAGGAGATTTGATCAGTCATCATTTGCAGGTGGCAGGAATTTGTTGTCCCAGGCCTGGGGCAACTTTTACCAGGTTTAACCATACTTGTGGAAGGTTGGAGTCTCACACACTTCTCCAGTGTGACCTTCTGCGAAACCCCTCTCGCCACCTTCACTCAGCGCTTCCTCAACTGAGGCATCTACCAGAAGCATGGGAGGCCTTTTTTCCTTCCCTTCTTGGCATTAGAGGACCTCCAGCACTAGGCGCGGCAGCAGCAGAACCAGGAACAACAGCAGCACCAGCAACAGCAGCAGCAGCAGCAGGAGCAGGAGCGGCAGGCTGCTGCTCACCCACCTGAGGCAGCACAGGCCAGAAGGGGCCAGCGCATGGAAGCCCGCCGGCGCAGGAGATACCCCCCAAACAGGGTCTACAGACACAGGGTCAGCTACCTCAACATGATTGAACAGCAGTGCCAAAGTCGGCTCCGACTTTCACGACAGGTAGTGACTGACATCTGCGCAATGATACAGCAAGACCTGCTGCCCAGAGGACCAGGTGGACACTCCTTACCGGTGGCCATCAAAGTGACCACCGCACTCAACTTTTTTGCCTCAGGCTTATTCCAGGGATCAGTAGCAGACATCAGCGGCATCTCCCAGGCGGCCGCACACACTTGCATCACGCAGGTAACCAATGCTCTCTTTGCCCTTGCGCACAATCACATCCATTTCACCAGGGATCGCGCAAATGTGACAGCACGAGCGGTTGGATTAGCTCATCTGGCAGACTTTCCTAGGGTGCAGGGCGTCATTGACTGCACACATGTGGATCTTAGGGCACCCCATCGCAATCCAGGTATTTTTGTCAACCGCAAGGACTTCCACTCCCTTAACATTCAGCTGGTGTGTGACCACAAGAAGGAGATTTTGCATGTTTGTGCCAAGTACCCTGGCAGTTGCCATGACTCCTTCATACTGCGCCAGTCTAGTGTGCCTCTGCTATTCAGGCTGCCAGACCAACTTCACGGATGGCTGCTTGGAGACAAGGGCTATCCCCTGAGGACTTGGCTAATGACGCCGTTGAGGAGGCCAGCCAATGAAGCTGAGGAGCGCTACAACTCCAGCCACATTTCCACTAGGTCCGTAATCGAGCAAACCATCGGCTTGCTGAAGATGCGCCTCAGATGCCTGGATAGATCAGGTGGAGCCCTGCAGTACTCAGCAGCCAGGGTCTCCAGAATCATCGTGGTTTGCTGTGCACTTCACAACATGGCACAGCGTCGTGGCTTGCAGATTCCTGAGGACCAAGTGGCTCCTCACATACCCTCCTCAGATGATGATGATGATGATGATGATGATGGAGGAGGAGGAGGAGGACGAGAACGAGCATCCTGCAGAGGCGCATCAACCAGCGGCAGCATTACGCGAGAACATTGCTGCCCGGGATGCAAGGAACGCACTCATCCTGGCCAGATTTGCTTAGCCTAGTAAATCAAACTCTTTTGGCTCGCAGCTTCTTACCTGAGCATCGACAATGGCCAAACCCTGTGGATTCCGAGCTATTTGACCAGCATCCTGACAACTACAAGTAATCCTAAGCCCTCAATGTGAAAGCCCCATTCGTGAAATGACACACGCCAGACACCTTTGGCGGGTGTCCTCTGGGGTGGCGAGCCTGTGAGAGCTCGTCAGCAGTCTGCTGCTCCTGTGGCTGTGCAGGAGTTGAGATGTCTATCTCAGTTGGGTTTGGACTCCGGCAGGGCTCTGACCGAGGGCTCTGCAGTGGCATGGAAGTTTGAGCGCTTGGAGAGGAGCCCCCACTTCCTTGAGGTCTGCCACAAACCTCCCTCTCATGGGTCAGGTCCCCCTCAGTGCCTGCAAGTGGCTTGAGAGCACCTTGCTGCACATCAGCGGGGCATTGGGGACCCGTATCTGCAATGGCAGTCCTACTCAGAAGGACTTCCATGAAGGTCTGGTTTCTCTGTTCAATAGATGCCCACCGCTCCTCAAGAGATGTCATTCTATTCTGAACACTCACCATGTTTTCCATACCCTGGCGACTAACCTCCTCCATGGCCGTAGCCCTCCTCTCCACTCCCGTACCCCTCCTCTCCTCTACCACAGCCATCCTCTCCTCTACGGTAGCCAGTGTAGTGTATGTACTTTGCAGAAGGAACTATATTCTGCAGCTCTTGTATACTGCAGTACCAGTAGTGACCACCCCTGTATATAAGCCTGTGTAGTAACATTTGCATAGTAGTTCCAGGTTGCCTCCATTCAGTAAAGACCTGTTATAACCAACTCCTGCAGTCCGTGTCTCAATTATACACGGACATAATACTGGCGACGAGCAGATACGAATTTACCTACAGTCTGCACCACCTCATGGGGATCCATCCCTGAAGCGAAGTTAGCAGAGGTCGAAGCCAGAAGAAAGAAAGAAACAGAAGAAATGGGCGTCGACCGTGGGCATCCGCCTCTGAGTCAGCGGAGTTGAAGATTTGCAGGAGAGGCTGTCGAGAGCGGGGCTTGGTTATCCTGTCGATGGTGCTTCAGCTAATCGGGCTGGTGGCAGGTAGTACACTGATCCTTCCTGGGTTGCGGCGGTCTAGAGCTCGAGTGGGTGGCTTTGCAACGGGGCCGAGCAGCGTTGTAGGGAAGAGGAGAGAGGGTGGAGCACACAGGGCGCGGCCGGTGCTACGAAGCCGGGCAGCGTACAGACCCGAGAAGAGGGAGGCAAGAGTCCCACAGGGTTGTTCCGACGATGGGGAAATAATAAAAATGAAACGCGCAGAAAGCCGCGAGGAGCTGCAGTTTGCCACGGGAACCACGGAGAGCGACGTTAGCAGCAGCATGGGGGGAAGTGCGCGAAGACCATAGGGCATCGCCATCAAGGCATAAAACGCCAGCAACAGCGCTAGCAACAGCGGAGAAGACAGAAAGCGCGGGAGGCGCCATCTTAATCCAGCGGGGAAGAAGGCAAAGCGCGGGAGGCGCCATTTTGTTAAATCGGGGAAGAAGGCAAAGCGCGGAAGGCGCCACTTTAGATTTCCAAGATGCCGAAGACTGGCAATACCACTGCCTTCGATAATGCAATGGAAGACTGGACCACGTATGTGGAAAGAGTCGAGGTATATTGCGAGGCAAACGAAGTAGCCAATGAGAAAAAGGCATTGGTACTGCTAAACTTAATGGGCGCAAGAACGTACGGCCTATTGCGGGACCTGATTACTCCAGCCAAACCGAAGGCGAAGAGTTTTAACAAAATTGTTGCTATCCTACAGGAACACCTAAATCCTACACCGCTGCCGATAGCAGAACGATTTAAATTCCACAGGAGAAATCAACATAAAGATGAGAGCAATGCTGATTACCTTATGGAACTACGCAAGCTATCAAAGCACTGCCAGTTCGGAGCAGGACTGGCAGATACATTACGGGACAAATTTGGACTCCTGAGTGAAGGAACCCAGAAGAGGTTACTCTCAGAGAAAGAGCTGACGCTAGATAAGGCTTTCAGCATGGCAGTATCGTACGAAGCAGCAGCAAGGGGAGCTGCAGAAATACAGCAAAAGCCACAGGAATACGGCACCCACGAAATGACACGGGGATTTGCAAAATGTTATCGCTGTGGCAGAACAACCCATGACCAGAAGGACTGCTGGTCCAAGAACAAAATATGCAGGCAATGCGGAAAGATGGGACACATTGCACGAGTTTGCAGGTCTGGGAAGAAGACCAACGACAACAAAAAGGCTACAAAGGAACCGTACAGGAAAGTACAAAAGATGACGGAAAGTAGTTCCGAAGACCAGATGAGTGATAGTGAATCCGGGAACAAGAGACTAAGCTGTCTCAAACTTCACAACGTAATCGCAAAAGAGGACCACCAAACCATTTGGGTCACCCTCACGATAGCAGGATCCCAAGTCAAAATGGAATTGGATACAGGATCAGCTCTAACCATCATGAATCGACGAGACTACGAGCGGTTATTCTCACACATACCCTTGAAAGAGACATCCATTGTCTTGAAGACGTATACAGGGCAAAAAATATACCCCAGAGGAAAAATAAGGGTGCCTGTCGAATACAACGGCAAGGAAATACAGAAATTGTATCTGTACATACTGCAAGATGGTGGACCACCGTTATTGGGACGTGAATGGATCAGAAAGATAAGCTTAGACTGGCACTCCATTCAGGCACTGACGGTGGCTGGTAAAAAGGATGACGACGTCACTCCTGGACGATTGGCAACAATCTTAGCTAACGCCAAAGAGGTATTTCAACAAGAACTGGGCACTCTTAAAGGCGTAACCGCCTCGATAAAAATAGAAGAGAATGCAATTCCCAAGTTTTTCAAAGCAAGACCGGTACCATATGCAATTCGCCCAGCCATCGAGGCAGAGCTGGAGAATCTGGAGAATGCAGGCGTGTTATCTAAGGTAGACTGGAGCGAGTGGGCGACACCCATCGTTCCTGTCATGAAGAAAACGTTAAACAATAATTCTGAGGAGCCAAGGAAGGTTCGCAGCTGTGGGGACTTCAAGGTGACGGTGAACCCAGTCCTTCACACAGTACAATATCCCCTTCCAAGGATAGAAGATATCTTCGCCTCACTATCTGGAGGGAAGCATTTTACAAAAATTGACCTAGCACAAGCATATTTGCAGATGGAGGTTGAAGAATCCCCTAGGAAGTATCTCACGATAAACACTCACAAAGGTCTTTATCAGTATAATCGACTGGTATTCGGAGTAGCATCAGCTCCGGCGATATGGCAAAGAGCGATGGAACAAGTCCTGCAAGGAATTCTGGGGACTCAGTGTTACTTGGACGACATCCTAGTGACAGGTGAAGATGACAGTGAACACCTTGCCAACCTAGAGCAGGTGCTCACTAGACTACGTGAACATGGGCTACGGGCCAATCGCCCCAAGTACGAGTTTTTTAAGAAGCAGATATCGTATTGTGGCCACGTGATTGATGAAGAGGGGTTACATAAGTCCCCTGACAAAATTGAAGCGGTAGTTAAGGCTCCAGCGGCTGAAAATGTGTCGCAACTGAGGTCATTCCTCGGATTGGTGAATTACTACCATAAGTTTTTGCCGAATTTGTCCACAATTCTGTACCCACTGAATGCCCTACTACAAACGGGAGTAGCATGGAAATGGAGCGCTGAATGTAAGCGGGCCTTTCTGAAGAGTAAGGACCTAATCACTTCCAGAGAAATATTCACAGAAACCCCACAGTGCAGATAGAGGCCATTTCGGCCCATCGAGCCTGCACCGACACATATCCCACCCGATCCCTGTAACCCCTACACATATCCCACCCTATTCCCGTAACCCCACATATTTTAATCCCCCTAACACTAATGGTCAATTTATCATGGCCAATCAACCTAACCCGCACATCTTTGGTCTGTGGGAGGAAACCGGAGCACCCGGAGAAAACCCACGCAAACATGGGGAGAATGTGCAAACTCCACACAGACAGTCACCCGAGGCTGGATTTGAACCCGGGTCCCTGGCGCTGTGAGGCAACCCATCACTACCGATAAGACTGGCGTGTGATGCGTCTCCCTACGGCATTGGGGCGGTACTGTCACATAAATTCCTTGATGGTTCAGAGAGGCCGATAGCTTTTGCGTCACGCTCGTTAACTTCAGCCGAGCGTAACTACGCCCAGATTGACAGAGAGGTCCTCAGCCTGGTGTGGGGAGTGAAGAAGTTCTATCACTACCTGCACGGTCAGAAATTTACTCTACTTACTGATCATCAACCCCTTGTCTCCATTTTCAACCCTCAGAAGGGCGTACCGATAATGACAGCACAACGGCTACAGAGGTGGTCCCTTTTCCTAGGGGCACACCAATATGACATCGAGTACAAAGGAACTAAACAGCATGGGAATGCTGATGGATTGTCGCGCCTACCGTTGCCGACGGTGGAAGAAGAACTTGCAGTGGATCCAGTGGAGATATTCCACTCGACCATAGTCGTATGTCTCCCTGTGATGAATGCAAACATAGAAAAGGAAACACGAAATGACCCGACGCTCTCCTGGGTCTATGATTTAACGGTGAAGGGATGGCCAGCACATGGCGAACCACTGCTGCCAGCATTCTCGCCGAGAAGAGAATAGCTGTCAGTGTGCAGAGGAACCTTGATGTGTGGATCCAGAGTAGTAATTCCACCCAAATTGAAGGATAGAGTGCTCAATGAGCTTCATGAGGGTCATCTGGGAGGGGTAAAAATGAAGTACGTAGCCAGAGCGTTTGTGTGGTGGCCGGGAATCGATAGAGAAATCGAAGAGATGACCAAGAGCTGTACAGGATGCCAGAAGGTCCAAAACGCCCCACCACAAGCCCCTCTACATCCATGGGAGTGGCCCTCATCTCCATGGCAAAGGGTGCACATTGATTTTGCTGGTCCATTTATGGACTCGATGTTTTTAATTGCGGTGGATGCACATTCAAAGTGGCCAGAGGTAATAAAAATGTCCTCAACCACCACAGAAAAAACGATCACAGTCTTACGAACCATATTCGCCAGGAATGGGCTGCCTGAACAGATTTGCTCCGACAATGGACCACAGTTTGTGTCTGAAGAGTTCCGGAGGTTCTTAAAGAACAATGGTGTTAAGCATTACACATCCGCCCCATATCATCCAGCCACCAATGGATTGGCCGAGAGGTTCGTTCAAACATTCAAGAAGGCTATCAAGGCAATGTGTAATGAAGATATACCCCTACAGCACAAGGTGGATAACTTCTTGTTTGCCTATCGGAATGCGACACATGCGGTTACCAACCAAACTCCAGCCATGATGTTCTTCAATCGAAGACTACGATGCCGCTTGGATTTGGTTAAGCCAATCATCAGAAGAGATGTGGAGAACAGGCAGTTTCAGAATATGAATGAAAGGCCGACCAGGAGTTTTAAGATAGGTCAACCAGTTTTGGCCCAGGACTACCGCACAGAGAAATGGCAACCAGGAACGATCTGTACACGGCAAGGACCTCTCATGTATACCGTGGACGTTGGAGAGAGCATTGTACGTCGCCATGCTGACCAGATTCTAGAGTCACTGGGAAACGTCAACTCCACACCACGATCTGATACATCTGGCGATGAAACCGAAGTACCAATTGCATCTACCGCAGAATCGGTGATATTGGAAGCAGACGAACCAAACAACGACATTGATCCCGACTCAACTTTGCCAGAAGAACCCGATACCCCAAAGAGGCGTTATCCAGACAGAATCAGGAAGCCCCCTCAAAGACTGAACTTATAATTGCTTAACTTCAACTAATGTGTCTAGCATCTGTAATTGTAAATATGTTATTTCATTGTTAATCGAATGTTATGTACTGTTTAGCTAAAAGGGGAGGAATTGTAGTGTATGTACTTTGCAGAAGGAACTATATTCTGCAGCCCTTGTATACTGCAGTACCAGTAGTGACCACCCCTGTACATAAGCCCGTGTAGTAACATTTGCATAGTAGTTCCAGGTTGCCTCCATTCAGTAAAGACCTGTTATAACCAACTCCTGCAGTCCGTGTCTCAATTATACATGGGCATAATAGCCAGCCTTACCACGGAGGCAGCAATCATTTCCACGTAGGTAGCCATCCTTTCCGTGTTGATGCGTTCATGCACTACTGATTCCACAAAGGCTCTGCTCATGTTTGCTATGGACTCTTCCATTCGCTCCACACTCGCAGCAACCCTGGAGACAAAACCTGCCAGAGACTCCTGCATCTGTGCATGGAGTTCCACCACCTCTGATCTTACGGATGGATCCAGAGGCAGAGGGTCGACATGCAGCTGAGCCGAGCTGGCAGAGTCCTGCGCCCTCCAACGAGGACTCTCCACTGCTGTCTCTGTCTCCACAATCTGCTGATGCTCACTTGTGAGCTGTGATACACCAGGTGACAACTTTACTCTATGTCCCAAAGGTCCCACCGAGGTGTGAGTGTCTGCGCTGCTGCTGGGTGCGCTTATTTCTGCTGACGCTGTGCCCACAGAGGTTGCAGATTCCTCTGAGAAGTCTGGCATCTCAGGCTCTTCCTCCTGCAGTGTGGGGATGGGGGCTCTCAATGGTCCTGTGGGGGAGTCAAGGAAAAGGTTAGAGATGTGATGCCAAGGTTACATGCACATTGCATTTTGCAGATGATCATAAGTCCATATGATGTAGCTTCAGAATCATTATCAGCGACTCATGCAATGTCAATGAGGGAGATGGAAAACTATTCTGTCACCAGCTTGCGGGGATGCACCTGTCTGTCCTTCCCCAACTTCTGCATCTCTGTCAGCCCTGACAATCTCCGGGACGGCTTCCTCCCAGGGGGTGAGCTGGGCTAATGAGGGCGGCCCTCCTCCTGTCCTGGCTCGCTCTCTCCTGTTGTGAGCTCTCTTTTCCTGCAATGAGGGAGACAAGCGAAGGTTGAGTGAGAATGAAGGAGTGAGTGCAGAGATTGCATAGCATAGATACTTAGAAGGAGACAAAGATGGAGTGAGGTTGCAAGACCAAGGGCCCTCCCTGTGTGTTGTCAGTTGTGTTCAAAGCATCAGATGTAAGAAGTCACACGACACCAGGTTATAGTCCAACAGCTTTATTTGAAATCACAAGCTTTCGGAGCGCTGCTCCTTCTTCAGGTGAAGTGGAGAAATGCATAAAGACACAGCTTATATAGTCAGAGAATCATGTCAGATGTTTACAGGTAACCTTTCCAACTCCCAAGGAGTTGACTTCCCCAGCCACCTGTAGCCAAACAGCCTTGGTCTGACTGGGAGGCCTCTTCCTCCCTGAAGAAGGGAACAGGTGGGCCCTAGCACCATCCAGCAATGCCTGGAGTGAAGCCTCATCAAATTTTGGGGCAGCTCTTGCCCTCCCGCTGGCCGTTGCTCCTGCAGGCTCCTGTGCCATCTTAATGGTAAAGTTTGGAAGCCTGCAGAAGAAGCAAGGCTTGCTGTGGACCTTAAAAGCAGCAGAAATGATGACGTCATATTCTGCGACTTTCTGACTGGAAATACTCAATTGCCAAGGCTCCCCACATGTTGGAAATCAATTGGCCAATTGAGTTAAAATTGCATCAATGTCACAGACCCATTTAGATTCGTGTGGGAAACACTAAATTCGGGGAACCTGACAATTCCCTGCACCTGAGTTAAAATTGACCCCTATTTCTCTGGGGGTTCTGGTGGAAGATTAGGAGAGTCACTGTGGAAATTTATGGCCCCTGTTCTGGCAGTAGCACTATGCCTATTGGCAGTGACCTCATGACACAACATTATGATGTAACTATCTAATATAATTGATCTTCTACGGAATTGGTCACAGACAAAACAAATCGGCCCAGAAATTCGGGTCTCCACGGGTGAGTACGCACAGGGTAATCACCCGTAAGCCCAATGGAAGTGCCGGTTTTCTGCATGCACTGCGCATGCGCGGGAAACTGGCACTTCTGTTCCCCTGAATGAAGGGGTTCTGAGGTCGAACGCGTGCGCAGGAGAGGCTGCGCGTGCGCGTCGAACTTACATTTTTTTTGCAGGTTTTCCCGGGAGGGTAAGTCTCCAAAAGTTAGACATGTAAAAAGCAGTCGCATGGCCTGTTTTTAACAAGGTAAGTGGTGAATTAATTAAAATTAAAACATTTTTTCCACAGGTTTATTATTTTTAAATACTTTAAAGAAAGGTAAGTTTATTTTCGACCCCATTAGAAAATTAAAAAAAAATTTCAAAAATTTAAATTATTGTTTAATATAGTTATTTCATGTAATTTATAGTTTATTTAAAAAATGTGATAAAAAAAAAATTATTTGAAGATTTAGTGATGTTTTGGGGCTTATAGTATTTATAAGTTTGACAGGTCTTCCTGTCAAACTTATGAATGAAGCATTCCCTGCTACCATTGGCTCTCCATGGCCCCATTGATCCCAGGGGACACATCGAACTAACTGCGCCCCTGGGATACGCAAGCACTGCGCGCCGGCAGTTGAAGGATTGTGGTGAATGTAACCTGTTCCACCTTAAGAGAACTACCTTAAGAGATGTACTACTTTCTCTTGGCTGCTGTATACTGTAATACCGGTGGTGACCACACCGGTATATAAGTGTTGTGTAGGGATTTGCTGGGCAGTTCAGCCCTGACCTCCGAATAGTAAAGACCTGTTAAAAGTTATTCTTGTTGTCTGTGTTCAGTGATTGATCCTAAGCATAACTGGGACACACAGACTCAACAGTGGCGACGAGTCCGATCTTACCCTGCGGCAGTTTTACATCCAAGGCAGCTTCGTCCTCAGAACAGGCGTCGAGAAGAGGCATCCGCCCTCATCATCCTGCTGAGCACCATCGCACGGGAGGCATCGAGAACCCGGGTTAAAAAGAAAAATTCTGACCACGAAGCCCTCCATCAGCGACAGGCAGTGATCATCCCTTCTACCACGGTGGTGGGTAAGCCGATCAGCGACACGAGCAGAAAGTCGGCCGCGTTGGCTGTGGAGTAGGGGAGGGAAAACGGAGGAATAAGGGCGGAGAACTCGACCACGGCCGGTAAAAAGGGCCGGGCTGCAATCGAGGCCGAGAGGCGCAGCGACTGGGGCAGCTTAAGGCACGAGAGCCGCGGAGAACTCAAACGCAGCCGGTGTAAAGGACCGGGCTGCAAGCGGGGCTGCGAGGCAAAGCAGCGTCGGGGAATTGAGAACCGCTGGGGAGGCGAGAACGGCAGCAGCACGGCAATCGCCATTGCAGTCAGCGGGGGAAGAAGGCAAACGCGGGAATCCGCCATTGTAGTCGGCGGGGGAAGAAGACGAGCGCGGGAAAGACCGCCAAGCGCGGGAAGCCGCCATTTTAGTAGGCG
Source organism: Somniosus microcephalus (assembly GCF_052327205.1). Taxonomy (NCBI): domain Eukaryota; kingdom Metazoa; phylum Chordata; class Chondrichthyes; order Squaliformes; family Somniosidae; genus Somniosus; species Somniosus microcephalus. The sequence continues at coordinate 258,499,306 of NC_140988.1, read as the reverse complement.
GGGGAAGAAGACAAGCGCGGGAAGCTGCCATTTTGAGAAAAAGAAAAATTTAAAAACTTGCAAGGATGCCTAAACATGGGAACATTAATACCTTTGATAGCGATATCGAAGATTGGACCACGTATGTAGAACGCATGGAAGTTTATTGTAAAGCAAATAAGGTACCAGATGATGAGAAAGCACGAACCTTATTAAACTCAATGGGTGCGAAGACATATGGGCTATTGAAGCACCTTCTATCACCAAATAAACCGGCGGATCAGACTTTCGCAAATATTGTTACTGTCCTGAAAAATCATTTAAACCCCACGCCGCTGATGATAGCGGAACGATTTAAATTTTACAGAAGAACGCAGCTGAAAGACGAAAGCAACGCTGAATTTTTAATTGAACTGCGTAAGCTATCGAAGTACTGTCAGTTTGGAACAGGACTAGCAGATGCGCTGAGAGATAAATTTGTGTGTGGATTGTTAAAAGAAGGATCACAAAAGCGACTGCTTGAGGAGAATGATCTTACGCTTGATAAAGCGGTCACTATTGCAGCATCGCAAGAAGCCGCAGCGAGAGGCATGGCGGAAATGCAGCTACGGTCACCGGAACTCAGCACCAATCAAATGGTCTTGGGTACAGTAAAATGTTATCGTTGTGGAAAGACAACGCACGATCAGAACCAGTGCTGGTTCAAAAATCAGGAATGCAGAAAATGTGGCAGGCTTGGTCACATAGCTAAAGTATGCCGGTCAGGAAAGAAGACCAGCAACAAAAAGTCACCGCAGGAAAAGTACAGAAAGGTACACAAGGTGACAGAGAACAGTTCGAACGAACAGAAGTCAGATTCAGACTCCAGCAGTAATGAACTGGGTAGTCTAAGAGTACACAATTTTGGTAAGGAAGCAGACCTCCAAACAATTTGGGTCACACTTCAGATAGCAGGAGTCCAAGTGAAGATGGAATTGGACACTGGATCGGCATTGACGGTCATGAATAAGCAAGATTACAAAAGGTTATTCACACATATTCCCCTACGGGATACGGAGATTGTATTGAAAACATACACGGGGCAAAGAGTATACCCCATCGGGAAGATAGAGGTAAAGGTGGTCCACAAGGGCAAAGAAAGCCGAGGAATGGACTTATATGTGCTACCTGAGGGAGGTCCACCACTACTGGGACGGGAGTGGATTAGGAAAATAAATATGGACTGGCATTCCTTAAAAGCACTAACGGTAGATTCCGGTAAAAAAGATGTCAAACCTAAACGATTGTCCAGAATATTGGACGATGCTAAAGAGGTGTTCCAACAGGGACTGGGAACACTGAGAGGAATTACGGCAAACATCAAGGTTGAAGAACATGCAAACCCAAAATTTTTCAAAGCCAGACCGGTACCTTATGCGATACGACCTGCTGTGGAAGCTGAACTGGAAGGGCTAGAACGTTCAGGAGTACTGTCTAAGGTAGACTGGAGTGAGTGGGCTACGCCCATTGTTCCCGTCATGAAGCGTTCATCGAGCAACAAGCCGGGGGAACCGGGGAAGGTTCGCATCTGTGGAGATTTCAAGATCACTGTTAATCCGGTGCTTTACACGGTGCAGTATCCGCTTCCGCGGATTGAGGGTATCTTCGCTTCGTTGTCTGCCGGGAAACACTTCACCAAGATAGACCTGGCGCAGGCGTACTTACAGATGGAAGTTGAGGAAGAGTCACGCCAGTATCTCACGATCAACACGCATAGAGGCTTGTACCGGTATAATAGACTGGTTTTTGGAGTGGCATCGGCTCCAGCAATTTGGCAGAGGGCCATGGAGCAGGTATTACAGGGAATTCCAGGCACACAATGTTAACTGGACGATATTCTGATTACAGGAGATGATGACGAGGAACACCTTGCAAATTTGGAACTGGTGCTCACCAGATTGAAAGAATATGGACTTCGAGTTAATCGCCAGAAATGTGAGTTCTTTCAGAAGCGGATCTCGTACTGTGGTCATGTCATTGACCAGGAGGGGCTTCATAAGTCTCCTGACAAGATCGAAGCTGTTGTGAAGGCTCCCGCTCCGGATAATGTATCCCAGTTGAGGTCGTTCCTAGGGTTGATTAACTATTACCATAAGTTTCTGCCAAATTTATCCACGGTGCTGCACCCACTGAATGCTCTTTTGCAGAAGGGAGTACCATGGAAGTGGAGCGAGGACTGTAAGAGGGCCTTTCGCAAAAGCAAGGCATTGATCACCTCAGAGGAAGTGTTGGCTCACTTCAACCCAACGCTGCCTATTCGTTTGGCTTGTGATGCTTCTCCATATGGTATTGGGGCAGTACTCTCACACAAGTTGCCAAATGGCCTGGAGAGGCCAGTCGCGTTCGCATCCAGATCATTGACCTCTGCGGAGCGCAACTATGCTCAGATAGATAGGGAGGCTCTCAGCCTTGTGTGGGGAGTAAAGAAGTTTAATCATTACCTGCAGGGCCAAAAGTTTACGCTTCTGACAGACCACCAGCCGTTGGTATCCATTTTTAACCCTAAGAAGGGTGTTTCGGTGATGACAGCACAGAGACTCCAGAGATGGTCCCTTTTCCTAGGGGCACATCAATATCAGATTGAATTCAAAGGTACAAAGCAGCATGGTAATGCTGATGGGCTGTCGCGCCTGCCACTACCTACAAAGGAGGAGGCACCAACGGTTGACCCTGTTGAGTTATTTCACTCGACCATCATCGAATGTTTACCAGTCACCAATGCAAGTATTGAAAGAGAAACCAGGAATGACCCGACACTGTCCCGGGTCTACGAAGTGACAGTGAAGGGATGGCCAGCACATGGTGATCCACTGTTACCGGCATTCTCAGCAAGACGAGAACAGCTGTCCGTCTGTCAAGGAACATTGATGTATGGAACAAGGGTGATTATTCCTCCTAAGTTAAGAGAGAGAGTTCTAAAGGAACTGCATGAAGGTCATCTGGGGGGAGTCAAGATGAAAAGCCTTGCTAGGGCTTATGTGTGGTGGCCGGGTATCGACCAACAGATAGAGGATCTGACGAAAAGCTGCTCAGGGTGCCAAAAAGTGCAAAATGCACCTCCGATTGCACCGCTGCATCCATGGGAATGGCCTTCAACCCCATGGCAACGTGTACATATTGACTTTGCTGGTCCATTCATGGACTCCATGTTTTTAATTGTGGTGGACGCACATTCTAAATGGCCAGAAGTGATTAAGATGACTACCACTACCTCGGAAAAGACGATCGCGGTGCTAAGAACGATATTTGCAAGAAATGGATTGCCAGAACAAATATGTTCAGACAACGGACCGCAGTTCATGTCAGAAGAATTCCAGAAATTCATGAAGAAGAATGGGGTGAAACATTATACCTCTGCCCCATATCATCCGGCTACAAACGGGTTGGCCGAGAGATTTGTACAAACGTTCAAAAAAGCAATAAAGGCCATGAGCGAAGATCAGATTCCACTGCAACACAAGGTGGACAAATTCCTACTGGCATATCGAAACGCCACTCATGCAGTGACAAACCAAAGTCCTGCCATGATGTTCTATAACAGGAGGTTGCGGTCCAGGTTGGTCTTGCTAAAACCAAATGTGCGGAGGGAAGTTGAAAACAAACAGTTCCAGCATATAAATAACAAGACCACTCGGAGTTTCGAAATAGGACAACCAGTGTTAGCCTAGGACTATAAAAATGAGAAATGGCAATCTGGAACAATTCGGGCCAGACAAGGACCCCTGATGTACACGGTAGATATTGGTGAAAATGTAATACGGCGTCATGCTGACCAACTGGTAGAATCGAGAACAAGGGTCGAACCCATGGTTACAGCAGAGACAACCGTGGAAGAAGTTAGTGAACCTGAAGCATCTACCTCAGAAGTGAATGTACCTGATGATGATGTCCAATCCATAAGAGACCAACTAGATGAGTCACCCCAGCAACGAGAATCAGAGACCCCTGAAAGGCGTTATCCAACTCGAATCAGGAGGCCTCCTCAGAGACTGAATCTTTGAACTGTTTTGCATGAAGTTGTATATATATATATATATATATGTTATTATGTTATGTTAAATGGGGATATAACTGTTAAGCTAAAAAGGGAGGATTGTGGTGTCTGTAACCTGTTCCACCTTAAGAGAACTACCTTAAGAGATGTACTACTTTCTCTTGGCTGCTGTATACTGTAATACCGGTGGTGACCACACCGGTATATAAGTGTTGTGTAGGGATTTGCTGGGCAGTTCAGCCCTGACCTCCGAATAGTAAAGACCTGTTAAAAGTTATTCTTGTTGTCTGTGTTCAGTGATTGATCCTAAGCATAACTGGGACACACAGACTCAACAGAGGAGGCCCAGGATCGCAATTCCACGGGGGCCCACAGCTCAACGTCCGGCGCGCAAGGTAAGTGCAGGTCGGGAGCTTACACCCGCGGGAAGCCCCCGACCCGAATTTCTGGGACATCGTGACTCTCAGCCTTGGTGCATAGTCTAGGCTGATGCTCCATTGCAGTACTGAGGAAGTGCTGCATTTTCAAAGATACTATCCTTCGGAGGTGATGTTAAACTGAGGTCTTGTCTCCCTATTCTGGTGGTTCATGTGGATATGAAAGATCTCATGGCAATATTCAAAAATAAAGAACTTGCATTTATAGAGCGCCGTTCGCAACGTCAGGATGCCCCAAAGTACTTAACAAGACGCCAAGGAGTTCTCCCCTTGTTACAGGCAATCATTCTCCCTCAACCATCACTACAAAGGACAAATTAACTGGCCATTTTTCTCACTACCATTTCTGCAATGTTGTTGCACACCATGCTTGTCTACATAATAATAGTTGCTGGATTTCATCCTTTTTACTTTTTACTTTTCTTTCTATATTTTATAAATGGTTACGTTATATAATTCCTTTATTCTCCATGGTTTTTCTTTCCTTGTTTTATTCTATTTTTAGCAATGGTACATTTCCCCCTATTATTTTGTCTTTTCCTTTTTTATTTGTATTTGGTTCAGTCTCACAGCCTGACTGGAGGAAAGGTGCAGATTGCATTAGTGACCGTTGTAGGATGGGTGCAGTAGATCTCCAGTCTCCTGAATAAACTCTGTTACAAATTGGATCTTTGAAGAAGAAACACAGAAGATAGGAGCAGGAGGAGTAGGCCATTCATCCAGATTCAGTACCCTGTCCCCATATCCCTTGATCCCTTTAGCCTTAAGAAATATATCTAACTCCTTCTTGAATATATTTATGCCTTCTGTGGTAGAGTATTCCACAGGTTTACCACTCTCTGGGTGAAGAAATTCCTCCTCATCTCAGTCCTAAATGGCTTACCCCTTATCCTTAGCCTGTGACCCCTGGTTCTGGACTCACCTGTCATCGGGAACATCCTTCCTGCATCTAGTCTGTCTAGTCCTGTTAGAATTTTATAAGTTTCAATGAGATCCCCTCTCATTCTTCTAAACTCTAGCGAATATAAGCCTAATCGACCCAATCTCTCTTAATACGTCATTGTTCAGCACCATTCGAGACTCGTCAGATACTGACGCAGTCCGTGTCAATATGCAGCAAGACCTGGACAACATTCAGACTTGGGCTGACAAGTGGCAAGTAACATTCGCACCACACAAGTGCCAGGCAATGACCATCTCCAACAAGCGAGACTCTAACCATCTCCCCTTGACATTCAATGGCATTACCATCGCTGAATCCCCCACTATCAACATCCTGGGGGTTACCATTGATCAGAAACTGAACTGGACCAGCCATATAAATACTGTGGCTACAAGAGCAGGCCAGAGGCTGGGAATTCTGTGGCGAGTGTCTCACCTCCTGACTCCCCAAAGCATTTCCACCATCTACAAGGCACAAGTCAGGAGTGTGATGGAATACTCTCCACTTGCCTGGATGAGTGCAGTTCCAACAACACTCAAGAAGCTCAAAACCATTCAGGATAAAGCAGCCCGCTTGATTGGCACTCCATCCACCACCTTCAACATTCACTCCCTCCACCACCGGTGCACTGTGGCTGCAGTGTGTACCATCTACAAGATGCACTGCAGCAACTCGCCAAAGCTCCTTCAACAGCACCTTCCAAACCCGCGACCTCTACCACTTAGAAGGACAAGGGCAGCAGACACATGGCAACATCACCACCTACAAGTTCCCCTCCAAGCCACACACCATCCTGACTTGGACCTGTATCGCCGTTCCTTCACTGTCACTGGGCCAAAATCCTGGAACTCCCTTCCTAACAGCATTGTGGGTGTACCTACACCATATGGACTGCAGCGGGTCAAGAAGGTGGCTCACCACCATCTTCTCAAGGGCAATTAGGGATGGGCACTAAATGCAGGCCTAGCCAGCGACACCCACATTCCACCAATGAATAAAAAAAAAAATTAAAAAAAATTCCTGCCATCCCAGGTATCAGTCTGGTGAATCTTCGCTGCAATCCCTCCATGGCAAGAACATCCTTCATCAGGTAAGGTGACCAAAACTGCACACAATACTCAAGGTGTGGTCTCACCAAGGCCCTATACAACTGCAGCAAGATATCTCGCTATGAAGGCCAACCTACCATTTGCCTTCTTAACTGCCTGCTGCACCTGCATGCTTACCTTCAGCGACTGGTGCACAAGGACACCCAGGTCTCGTTGCACTTCCCCTTTTCCCAATCTATTGCCATTCAGATAATAATCTGCCTTCCTGTTTTTGCCACCAAAGTGGATAACCTCGCATTTATCCACATTATACTGCATCTACCATGCATCTGCCTAATCACCCAACCTGTCCAAATCATACTGGAGTTTCTCTGCATCCTCCTCACAGCACACACGCCTACCCAGACTTGTGTCGTCGGCAAACTTGGAGATATTACATCTAGTTCCCTCGTCTAGATCATTAATATATATTGTGAATAGCTGGGGTCCTAGCACCGATCCCTGCGGTACCCCATTAGTCACTGCCTGCCACTTGGAAAAAGACCCGTTTATTCCAACTCTTTGCTTCCTGCCTGCCAACCAGTTCTCTGTCCAAGTCAGTACCTTACCCCCAATCCCATGTGCTTTAACTTTGCATGCTAATCTCTTATGCGGGACCTTATCGAAAGCTTTCTTAAAGTCCAAATATACCACATCCACTGGTTCTCCCTTATCTATTCTACCAGTCACATCCTCAAAAAATTCCAGTAGATTAGTCAAGCATGATTTACCTTTTGTAAATCCATGTTGACTTTGTCCGATCCTGTCGCTGTTTTCCAAGTGCTCTGCTATTACACCTTTTATAATGGACTCTAGCATTTTCCCCATGTCAGGTCTATAATTCCCCATTTACTCTCTACCACCTTTTTTAAATAGTGGGGTTACATTAGCTACCCTCCAATCCATGGGAAATGTTCCAGAGTCTATAGAACGCTAAGAGGAAGTGTGAGGTAGAGACAGAGGCAAATATTAAGTATAAGGGGAAAAAAACGTGCAGAGAGCAAGGAAACAGAGACCCAGAGATAAAAAGGGGAAGACTTTTAAATTGGATAATGGCTACTGGCATCAATAGTGAGTTAAAGTCTGAATCAGGTGGTGAGAAGAGAATAAGGAGAGCTAAAAAACAACTTTTGTACTCTTGAGATTGGCAGCTGAAAAAAGCAAAGTTCCTCTTGAGCTCTTAACATAGAACAAATACAGAGAACATTGAACAGTAGTCTGAGCAATTATAATGCTATCAGTAAAAATATTAATTTGAGAGTACAGATCAATTTGTATGCCAGTGATCCTTACCTATAACTACAATCAGTTCAGGTTCATGCCCTCCTGTTTAAAATTCCACATGTTTTTTGGAATAAATTTACAACATTGCCACTTACAAAATGAAGAAGGTTGCCAATTCCAGCTTAGTTAAAAAGAACTGACCTCTCTTGTAAATTGCATATAAATATGTTCTGTTAACCTGCTGAACACAATTTCAGTGTTAATACATCTGGGTCGGGGTGCCTCCGAGGTGGGTGGGAAACCCGGGGGCTGGGTTTCCCGCAGATCCTGCTGAGTTTAATGGCAGGACCATATTTGCATGAGAGGCCTCGGATTCCCGCCCGCAGCCAGACAAATTGAGAGGTTGGCTGGCTGCGGACGGGTAGGCCTGCAGATGTGAGGGGTCGGTCCGGGGGGGAAGTTGGCATTGGACATTGTGGAACACGGGGGAGGGGGTTGGCATCGGGCATCGCGGGAGGGGGGTCAGGGGGTCGGTATCGGGGATCACAGGAGGAGGGTTGGCATTGGGGGGATCGGGGGGGGTCAGCATCGGGGATCGAGTGGTGGGGTCGACGGTGGTGGGTGGGTGGTCAGCCGGGGATTGGGGTAATCGGGGATTGGCAGGGGAGAAGAGAGGATCGGGGTCGGCCACTGGAGGATTGTGGCCGGCTTCAGCATCATCGGTGGGGCGACGGGGGGGGGGGGGGGAGGCCTTGTGGTGGGGATCGGAGACTTGAGGGGGGTGATCGGAGGCCTTGTGGGGGGGTCTCTTATCAAAGTAGGTGGGTTAAGTAGGGACCCTGGATCCAGGAGGTAGGTATAAAGCCACTTACCTCCTGGATCCAGCAGTTCCCGCCTCAGTTTAACTGCCGGGTTTCACGAATTGAGTGAAACCCGTTCACAGGCAGTTAAATTCAAAATGGAGGTGATAAAAGAGGCTTCCAGCCTCATTACAATATTTAAATTAGGGTAACAACCCCCTGGCAGCGGGTTGGCTGCCCATCCCCCGTCCCGCTTCCGGCAAAACTGGAAGTGGGTGGGTTGGATGCGGGATCAGGTTGGGAATCCCATTTTTAACAAGTTAACTGCCCCCAAGCCCCAAACCCACCCATTTTTTAGGGGAAAATTCTGACCTTATCCTCTGGGACTTTTGTGCCATAAAATGGGCCCTGCAGCATTGTTTCCCCATGGGGCAAGTCTCCAGGAAATTCTAGGCCAATGTGTTATATAAAAGAATCCTGGATTGCCATGTTTATTTACATTTTGAAACAAACTGGATAGTTATGTCATGTCTGTATGAATAGGCAAGACACATAATCCAGGCTGTCACATCTCAGTGCAATAGTAAGGGAGTGCTGCACTGTCGGAGGTGCTGCCTTTCAGATGAGATGTTAAACTAAGCCGGGTTCGAGCTTCTTCCGCCATTCCATTAGATCATGGTTGATCTGTACCTCAACTCCATTTACCTGTCTTGGATCTGTAACCCTTAATACCCTTACCTAAAAAAAAATCTATCAATCTCAGTTTTGAAATTTTCAATTGACCAAACCTCAACAGCTTTCTGGGGAGAAAGTTCCAGATTTCCACTACCCTTTGTGTGAGGAAGTGCTTTCTGACATCACCCCTGAACGGCCTAGCTCTAATTTTAAGGTTATGTCCCTTTGTTCTGGACTCCTGCTCCAGAGGAAATAGTCCCTCTCTATTCTACTGTATCAACTCCTTTTTATCATCTTAAACACCTCAATTACATCACCCTTTAATCTTCTATATTCAAGTGAATACAAGCCTAGTCCATGCAACCTGTCCTCATAATTTTACCCTTTTAGCCCTGGTGTCATTCTGGTGAATCCATGTTACAACTCCCCCGCCCCCCAAGGCCAATACACCCCTCCTGAGGTGCGATGCCCAGAACTGTATGCAGCACTCCAGATGCGGTCTAACCAGAGATTCACACAACTGTAGCATAACTTCCACCTCTTTGTATTACAGCCCTCTTGAGATAAAGACCAACATTCCATTAGCCTTTTTAATTATTTTTTTGTAATTAATAAAGCTACAACACAGAGATACCAACATATTAAAAGCAGCAGGTTATAGACACAGCTGAACATTCCCAAAACCAACTCTGTACTCCTAGTACATGTAGGCAAGAATGGTGGACAATCAAGCAATTAACGGGAAAAGCATGGGAGTGCAAGAGATAAGGCCGAAGCGCCTTCAGCCAAAGGTTCCAAGTGCACAATATCACAGCCTCCTCTCAAGGCCCCTTCCATCATAGCTGTCCAATTCTGTTCACACCACATGACATTAAGAAGCAGCTGAATGCACTGGACACAACAAAGAATATGGCCCTGATATTTACGGGACCTCGCGCAGCCCCCAGCTGCTCAAGTATAGCTGTGGCATCTATCCAATATTGTGGAAAATTGACTATCCACAAAAAGCAATACAAATCTAATCCAGCCAGTTACTGCCCTATCAATCATCAGTAAAGTGATGGAAGGAGTCATCAATAGTGCCATCAAGTGACACCTACTCATCAATTACCTGCTCACTGATGCTCAGTTCTGGTTCCATCAGAACCACTCAGCTCCTGACCTTGTCACATCCTTGATCCAGACATAGACAAGACCCGAGTGCCAGAGGAGAGGTGAGATTAACTTCCTTTGTCATCACGGCAGCATTTGACTGAGAATGGCACCAAAGATCATTACAGACACTGTTCATTTCAGGCTAAAGGTAATCCTCCAGTGCCTGGACTCATTCTTGACATACAGGATGTTGTTGGAGGCCAATTATCACAGCCCAAGGACATCATTGCATGAGTCTCTCAGAGATGCAGCCTGGACTCAACCATTTTCAGCTGTTTCATCATTGCCATTCCCTCCATCATTAGGTCAGGAGTGGGGCTGTTCGCTAATGAGTCAATATTGTTGAGCTCCATTCACAACTCCTCCAATAACAAAGCAGCTCATGTCAATCTACAGCATCCAGACTTGGGCTGACAATTGGCAGGTAGCCTTTGCACCACACAGCCTTAGCAATATCGACACTGTGGTAACAAGAGCAGGACAGAAGCTGAGTATCACCATGGTGGGCATATCATCAGCACAAGGACTACCGCGCTTAATGAGAAGGCCCACCACCACCTGGGGATAGGCAATAAGCTTTGGCAGCATTGCACACAACCTGAGAACAAATAATGTAAAAACAAGTCTAATTAATCTCATTCAGTAAAGCATATCAGATTTTAGCAGTCATTTTTGCAATGTATATTACTGGTGACTGATATTTTTAGTAAGAAATTGCCTCATAACGTTATATTCATTATTTGCTTTTCTGGGCTGAAAATAATAGATATGGCAGAGAATATGAGCTAAGAACTATTTGCTGCCTTCGAGGCTTTTATTTATTTTGCTTCTATGATTTATGGGTCTTAAAAGAAACTTCTGGTAGGCCATTAATTTTATTTTTGTAGTGCAAATAGCCAAGCAAAACTATGGATTGCTTGGAACAGGAATATTCTGTTCCTGACTTCAGCCCCACATGTGAAGAAGTCAATTGTGCTATCCTATGGTCTTTAGAAAACAAATAGTTTGTTTGCAATGTCTGCCAACAGCAGTATTCCAGAGTTTGAGATGGGCACAAAACTAACTCTATTAAACCAATAAGTGACATTTTAGCTCACCAACAGTTTGAAATCATTCAGTAGAAACTGCTATTGTGATGACATTTGCTGCTAAATAATAGGGAATCAACTCCAAATTGAAGTGGCTGTCCAAACTAGACCGGTGTCTACCGCTAGTGCCTGTCTTCAGTTAACCATGGTGTGAATTTTCTATCTTTATTTCTGGAAGGAATTCTTAGTTTCCTATAGAAAATGTATATTTTAACATGTACAGTAAATTATGCAAGTGACTATTCTTTTGTGGTGTGGTCACATAAGGATAATGTGGTATTTCTTTGGTTGAATCATTTGCTGAATCACATCTGAACTTCATCATGTGGGGGGGGCGGGGATTTAACACCTCCTGCCTCATGTGTGTGGGAAGGGTTAAAATCGAGCAAGTGGACTTATCGGCCCGATGTCGTTTTGTTCCTGCACGATGCAATTTTATCTTTGTCAACTTTCTAGGTGGCCGAAGATCTGGCTACTGACAGGCAGGCAATATTCAAATGTTGGGGTCCGGTGACCCTGACGTGATCCTGACTGTCAATAGTGACACCTGGCTGGAAGCTGTATTGTGGTCAGGAGCTGCAGAGGTAAGTTCAATTTTTTAGTGCTTTGAAGGTTTTCTGGTGGACATGGAGGAGCAGGAGTACACCTTGGGCTTGCCCTGCTCTGGGCTTCTATCCATCTTCTCTGATCGAGATTGCTTCGCCCCCCACCAATACTCCTGTGGCGTACTGATCACAGAACGGACACAATCCGCTTTCCGGTCCGTAGACTATAAATCAGGCGTCATGTCTTTAAGAAGGATCACACCTTTAAGAAACTCGATCTGCAACATAGTTAAGCCCAGAGCGGGGGAGGAGCAGTCGAAGCTGTGCACTGATGAAAGACAGTTGAACTTTGTGTAGTCTCTGACTCCATTTTGTGTTCAGCATGCAGCCTCAACAATTAAACCTTTTCTGTTGAACCTCTCCGAGTTCAGTATTTTTTGCTAGGAGTACGTAGACTCCTACATTGGTGACCCCGACCCCCAGGATGACTCCTAAGCGTAACCATGGCTGACACAAACGCAGTTTCTGTGAAGCTGCCGGAGTTCTGGGAGAACCTGGCCACTGCCTGGTTCCTTCAAGCCGAATCGCAATTCCGACTCCGCGGCATCACCGCCGACGCAACGATGTACGACTACCTCCTCGCCTCCCTGGGCAGCTCCACAATCACGAAAGTCTGGACAACACTACAAAACCCTCCGGAGGAAGGCAAGTACGCATATCTCAAGGCCGCGCTCATTAAAAAATTCACAGCCTCCCAATTCGTGCGCAACTGCCACCTCCTCGACCTCCCAGGCCTCGGTGACTCCACGCCATCAGACTTGCTCTCACACATGCTTGCTCTGACCGACGAGAAACCGCCCGGCTCCCTCTTCCCCACGCACTTTATCCGCCAACTACCTCCCAGCATCCGCCCAGCGATCGTGGCGTCCAGTCTCACGGACCTTGAGGCCCTGGCCGACGAAGCCGATAAGCTCCTGACTGCCAGTTCCAACCACGCCGTCACCACCGACCTGGCCTCCGCAGCGTCGGCGCGCGCTCCACCCTCTATCGCACGGCCACACAGCTGGGCCACGAGGCCCCCCAGGCCCCCATGTTCCCCAAGCCCTCCGACCCAGGGCTACTGCTACTTCCATACCCGGTTCGGCGCACGGGCACGCCGCTGCAGCCATCCCTGCACGTTTGCAACCGCCCCCACACCGGCCTACACGATGGCCGTGGGGCAAGCAGGCGCGCTGCTGTACGTTACGGACAGTGCCTCCGGACGCCGTTTCCTATGCGACACGGGCACGCAGCACAGCATCATCCCCGCGTACGCCCTCGAGATCCAGCGAGGTGGCCGCGGCCCTGCGCTGGCTGCCGCCAACGGCCCCGACATCCGGATGTACGGCACCCGCACCGTCACCGTCACCGTCGACCTCGCAGGCCGCCGCTACCACTGGGAGTTTATCACCGCCAAGGTGCTCTCCCCGCTCCTCGGTGCGGATTTCCTGTGCGCCCACGGCCTGTTGGTCAACATGCCTCGGCACCGCCTCGTGGACATGAACACCATGTCACCTGTCCTGGGCGCCGTGGCCACCCCCCCCCCCAACCCACCGAAATGGCGTGGCAGTGCCGCGCCCGCTCAACGGACGACTACTCAGCACTCCTGGCTGAGTTCCCAGCCCTCACCAACCCGACCTTCTCCGCGAAGGTTGCTAAGCACGGGGTAGAACACTTCATCCCCACCACAGGCCCACCGGTGTATGCCCATGCCCGCAGGCTGGACCCGGCCAAGCTAGAGATCGCGTGGGCCGAGTTCGCCACAATGGAACAGCTCGGCATCATCCGCCGCTCCAACAGCTCCTGGGCCTCCCCACTCCACATCGTCACCAAACCCGACGGGGGATGACGCCCCTGCGGGGACTACCGGCGCCTAAACGACGCCACCACACCGGATCGGTACCCCATACCGCACATTCAAGACTTCTCGGCTAGACTGGCTGGCCGCTCAGTCTTCTCCAAAGTTGACCTGGTGCGCGGTTACCATCAGGTGCCAGTCCGCCCCACGGACGTTCCCAAGACGGCCATAATCACCCCTTTTGGGCTATTCGAGTTCCTCCGAATGCCCTTCGGCCTCAAAAACGCGGCCCAGGCCTTCCAGCGGCTCATGGGCTCAGTCCTCCGGGACCTGAAGTTCCTCTTTGTCTACCTGGATGACATCCTGGTAGCTAGTTCCTCCAAGCAGGAACACATCGAGCACCTCCGCACCCTGTTCCAGCGGCTCAGTGAGCATGGGCTCATCATCAGCCCAGCCAAGTGCCAATTCGGCCTCAGCAGGATCGAATTCCTCGGCCACCACATCACGCAGGACGGAGCCATTCCCCTGCCCGCCAAGGTGCAAGCCATCCAGCAGTTCCCCCGGCCTACCACCATCAAAGGCCTCCAGATGTTCTTGGGGATCATCAACTTTTACAACCGCTTCATTCCCGGAGCAGCCTTCCTCATGCGGCCCCTATACGAAGCCCTCCGGGGTAAGAAAGACAGAATGGTGATCGAGTGGTCGGCGGACATGTTGACCGCTTTCGACTCGACCAAAAATGCGCTCACCGATGCCACCATGCTCGCTCACCCACAGCCCAATGCCAAGGTGGCCCTCACCACGGACACCTCCGACCACGTGGTTGGCGCCGTGTATGAACAGTGGGTCGACGGGGCCTGGCAACCGCTGGCCTTTTTCAGCTGCCAACTGCGCCCCCCGGAGGCCAAATACAGCGCCTTTGACCGCGAGCTCCTCGCACTGTACCTGGCAGTCCGCCATTTTAGATTTCTTCTGGAGGGCCGCCCTTTCACTGCGTTTGTCGACCACAAACCCCTGACATTCGCGATGGCAAAATCTGCGGACCCATGGTCAGCCAGGCAGCAACGCCAGCTCGCCGCGGTGTCCGAATTCACCACGGACATCCGGCACGTCTCCGGTCGAGACAACGTGGTGGCTGACTGCCTATCCCGCCCCGCCGTCCACGGTGCCCACCTGGCAGTGGACTATGCTCAACTGGCAGCGGAGCAACACACCGACCCCGATCTGCTCTCCGCGCCCACTACCCTCCCAGGGCTGCGACTGACCGACGTCGCCTGCGGCCCGTCCGCCATCACAGTCAAATGTGACACCTCCTTGGCGCAACCCCGCCCCGTAGTCCCGGCGTCCTGGTGAAAACGGGTGTTCGACATCGTCCACGGCCTCTCACACCCCGGCACCCGCGCGTCCATTAGACTGGTGGCCAACCGATTTGTCTGGCGCGGCCTGCGCAAAGATGTGCGCATCTGGGCCAGATCCTGCATAGCTTGCCAGTGTGCCAAAATCCACCAGCACGTCCAAGCCCCACTCGAGGAGTTCACCATGCCAGAAAGAAGGTTCGACCACGTCCACGTCGACCTCGTCGGCCCCCTGCCGCCATCACAAGGTCACACGCACCTGCTGACAATCGTGGACCGTACCACCCGCTGGCCCGAGGCCATTCCACTGACGTCCACCACCACCGCCGACATCGTGAGGGCGTTCATCGGTACCTGGGTCGCTCGGTTCGGCATCCCCTCCGACATGACGTCGGATAGAGGCCCGCAGTTCACCTCTGATCTGTGGGCTGCCATCGCCCGAAACCTCGGGGTGGCCGTTCACCGCACCACGGCTTACCACCCCCAAGCCAACGGACTGTGTGAGCGTTTCCACAGGTCCATGAAGGCATCCCTCCGCGCCAACCTCGAGGACGAGGCTTGGATCGACCACCTCCCATGGGTGCTACTCGGCCTACGCTCTGCGGTCAAGGAAGACCTACAAGCCTCGGCAGCGGAACTCGTGTACGGCCAGCCACTGCGCGTACCCGGAGAGTTCCTGCCCACCGCCACGACCCCCTGGTCGGCTGACCAGCAACGCTGCGCTTTCGCCAACTGAGCACAACAGTTCGCTCTGGTACCCACTGGCTGGCACGGCGAACCAGCAACCCACGTACCACCTAGCCTGCACATGGCCAAATTTGTTTTCGTGCACCATGACGCCCACCGAGGACCTCTACGGCCCCCATACGACGGACCCTACAAGGTACTCCAGATGGGGAACAAGTTCTTCCTCCTCGAAGTGGGCGGCAGAACTGACAAGGTGTCGGTCGACCGGCTCAAGCTGGTGCACCTAGAGCCTGATGAACCCGTTCAAGTGGGCCAACCCCCACCGCGGGGCAGATCGCCTAAGAGCCCGACGCGTCCGACCGCCCCGCTCCCGACACCAAGAGCCGTTCTGGCCATGCCATCAAGCCACCACGCCGGTTCGTACACTCCCTACTAGCGGATTCTGGGGGGAGCTGTGTGGCGTACCGATCACAGAACGGACACAATCCGCTTTCCGGTCCGTAGACTATAAATCAGGCGTCATATCTTTAAGAAGGATCACACCTTTAAGAAACTCAATCTGCAACATAGTTAAGCCCAGAGCAGGGGAGGAGCAGTCGAAGCTGTGCACTGATGAAAGACAGTTGTACTTTGTGTAGTCTCTGACTCCATTTTGTGTTCAGCATGCAGCCTCAACAATTAAACCTTTTCTGTTGAACCTCTCCGAGTTCAGTATTTTTTGCTAGGAGTACGTAGACTCCTACACCCCGAACATTTACTTGATGCCAGGATCATTTCCACGGCTCTTCAGCAACAGCCTACCGCTCTTGCCTGCCAGCCACCTCATCACATCCATTGGGTTGAAGCTGGAGTCCATGCTGTATCGTGGTAATGAAGCCCAGCGGTTAAAATCGGCCAGACCTTGCTTTATTCCTAACTTCCCGGTGCACCGCCTACTTTAGAGGCCCCACGCACTGAGTTAAATATCAGAATCTTTCCAGATTTTAGGAGAAAGTCTAAGTAGGAGATACATATAGAGTCATAGAGTTATACAGCACGGATAGAGGCCCTTCGGCCCATCGTGTCCGCGCCGGCCATCAAGCCCTGTCTAATCTAATCCCATATTCCAGCATTTGGTCCGTAGCCTTGTATGCTATGGCATTTCAAGTGCTCATCCAAATGCTTCTTAAATGTTGTGAGGGTTCCTGCCTCCACAACCCTTTCAGGCAGTGAGTTCCAGACTCCAACCACCCTCTGGGTGAAAAAGTTCTTTCTCAAATCCCCTCTAAACCTCCCGCCCTTTACCTTGAATCTATGCCCCCTAGTTATTGACCCCTCTACTAAGGGAAAAAGCTCCTCAGCATCCATCCTGTCTATGCCCCTCATAATTTTGTACACCTCAATCATGTCCCCCCTCAGCCTCCTCTGCTCCAAGGAAAACAAACCCAATCTGCCCAGTCTCTCTTCATAGCTGAAGCACTCCAGCCCTGGTAATATCCTGGTGAACCTCCTCTGCACCCTCTCTAACGCGATCACATCCTTCCTGTAGTGTGGCGACCAGAACTGCACACAGTATTCCAGCTGTGGCCTAACCAGTGTTTTATACAGCTCCATCATAACCTCCTTGCTCTTATATTCAATGCCTCGGCTAATGAAGGCAAGTATCCCATATGCCTTTTTTACCACCTTATCCACCTGTTCCGCCGCCTTCAGGGATCTGTGTACTTGCACACCCAGATCCCTCTGACCCTCCGTCTTGCCTAAGATGCTGCTTAATGTTGTAAGTATTGTTACATTTTGAAATCTTTGATAATTTGGCCGAAGAGGGATTTCAGATTCATTTATACTGGGGCAGTAATTCCTCCCCAAACGCATGAGTACGGAAGGGGTACTCACGCGTCTGGCAGGAGGAAATGCCGGTTTTCAGCATGCACAATGCATGCGCTGAAAACCGGCATTTCCTCTCCTCTAACCCAAGAGGTGAAGAGGCTAGCGCGTGCGCTGTAGGGGGCAGTGCGTTCCTCTTGGATTTCCTCTGTTTTGGGGGATTTGCGCATGTGTAAAGGCCTCCGGTCTTTACGCTTGTAAAAAGCACACGTAAGTATTTATTTTTACAGGTAAGTGGTGTTTTAGTGCAATTTAGATTTTTTTTTCCACAGGTTTATTATTTTAAAGAATCTACAATAAGGTAAGTTTAGTTTTAGACCCTTTTTATTAAAAAATTATTTTTTTCAAAAACAAAATTATTGTTTAAATTTTTTAAAACTTATTTATACTTAATTTAATGATTGGGATGTTTTTTTAAATTTTATTTAAAGTTTAAGTAGTGTTTTGGGGTGCAGTACTTCTCATGAGTTTGACAGTTCTTGCTCTCAAACTTATGAATGAAGTTTCCCCTCCCCTGATTGGCTGAACAGTGCTCACCTGATCCCAGCCGGCACATCGCACTAACTACGCCGCTGGGTCAGGTTAGCACAGCGCGCCGACATCAGAACCGGGCCACTGACAGGAAATCCACTGTGGGCCAGGTTTCAGATGTCGGCGCGCCGGGTAAGTGCACATCGGGGGCTTGCACGCGCGGCAAGCCCCCGACACCAAGTTCTGGGCCAACAAGATATTGCTATTAAGTTAAAATCAACTCACAAGAGGTTGAACCCACAACACATTTTAAAAATGCAAATTGGATCTAGATGAAGCATCTGTCCAGGCTGGTGTTTCTTGCATATCCTGTCAGCTTGGGACAGTGGAGTTAATTAAAGCATTCTAGAGACATTCACAACTCATATTTTAGAATGCCTTCATGCGTTTGAGCCAGGAGACCATGCCTATGTAGGGGGTGGCGGTGGTGTCGCTTGGCGCGTGCGTGTGCCCAGTCAGTTATGCCTCTGACTGTTTTGTGAGCGGTTCGAATCGCTCCCACGCCCCTAGGTTCTAGACACCGGACTTAGGTACAAGACGGCGGTGCAGAGAAGACTCAAGTAGACAGGTGATTGGATGTAAAGCAAAACCAAGATTTTATTGAAGAGGAAAACTTGATACAATCTTATGGAAAGATTACTAGTGTACACTTCTACAGGCAAAAATTACAAGAGAAACATAATAATACTTATATACTTATACAGGGAATGGGGAACACACAGCACATCGAGGGAAAACAACTATCTTAACAATCCCCTTATCCTTATCCCACCCCCTATACCGAACTAGATTAAGCTATGAGGGGTCAGAACTTCATGCTCACCAATCAAAAGGGTTTGTTAGACTCAAAACAGTGGTTGGGTTCGGGTTCGCTCTTGGTGCTCTCTGGAGCCTGCCGTCATCACGTGGGCTCCAAGCGCTGCAAGGGCGTTGTCCAAGTTCGAGTACCCCAAAGTTAAAGTCTCTGCTTGGGTACTTTACCTTGCAGGGATGGTTTTTCGTCGACAGCCGACTGCTTGAGTTTGCATGAAGATGGTCGCAGGTTGGCTGAGGCTGAAGGCCCGATGATTCGAAGCCTACCCTCAGTTGGTCTTCCTCATTTGGTCTTCCCTCCTCCCCTTGTCGTGTCCCGCCTCACCTGGCCTGAATTTGTCCGTGTCCGCTTGATGCAACGCCGGGGCCGATGGAATGGCAACAGGCACGGGCAAAGGCCAGGGGGTAAGCGCGGGACGGGGAAAGAGCGGCAGCCACGAGGGCAGGCAGGGGGAGAAGAGTACCAGCACACACACAGAAGAGAGCGATTGCTACCTGGGGGCCTTCAATTAGACCTTCGTCGAAAACCCTTATCTGCGCACCAAATCAGGTTAGTTCTTTGTTTTAATTTTGGTGGGCTAGTTTAAAATAATGGTAGCAATTCATACTAACTGGTTTTTAGATGGCCGGCAATCACATCTACCGGCCCAATAATTGACTTATATTGTCCTGAACGTTCCTTGATGGGCCTGTCCAGCCTCGATGGCTGTGTTAATCTGTTTCTGATAATATATGCAAACTGTTGATGGCCTTGACTATAGGCCTAACTGAATTTAGGTTTTTTCTCCAATTCGGTCTAATGCATAATTCAGAGTCCTGTCTGGTTCCAAAACACAAATGCTTCTCTTCACAGAAAAGCCTGCAGCCTTAGTTTCGATTTCTCCCAAGCTGTCTGCGTTGCAGAGTCCATTTTGGAATCCCACAGGCTTTCTGCCACGAGGCACGGACGCCATCTTGGGTACCCTTTTTAATTTAAAATGTCCATGCAGGGTCCCGTTTATTAATAACAGCCTTCGGGGAAATGTAGAAATTTTGCAAATCTTACACCTAGAATGTTGGTAACATCTTGACTGACCAATCCTTGGGTACGGCGAGCAGGGAGAGAGTCAGAAGTCTGGTCTTTGGCTTCCTGGTTAGCTGGGACACTGGTGTCTTCAGAAATGTGGAGTGAAAGACAGAAAGAGAGATCTTAAGATTACAGCTGACTAGTATAAGAAATGTGCTAGTCTGTAAAGTGAATTTAGTCCGCTAACAGGGATATGCTAACAGTGCATGCTATTTTCTATGTTATTAGGAGCTTTATGAAATAGTTTGAATGCCATTGAAAACTGTATTCATTTCTTCATCTATTATGTGTAAAATAAACCAGGTTTTTGGCTTGCAATAGACCTCATCGTGCTCGAGGGCTGACCAGTCTGCCTTGCAGAGATAAGAGAAATGCATGTGTGAGTTACAGTATCCAGTACACACAAGGGATTACATTTTATGATCCTTGGGTCACACTATTGTGTGACTAGCATGACTAATAATCTCCTGATTGTAAGGGGCACAGGGTTCACTTATCGGAGAGACCAATGATGCTGAATCCAAGAGCATATCTAGTACAGACCTGAAAACTGAAATGAGTTAACAGTAAAACACTTTGATTGCTGAAGATCAATAGCAAAGCTCTGCTTATTGCTGAAGCTCACTAGTAAATCTAGAAGCAAGTCATGGGGAAAAAATGCAGCTTGTAGATGGTACACACTGCAGCCATGGTGCACTGGTGCTGGAGGGAGTGAATGTTTAAGATGCTGGATGAGACGCCAATCAAGCGGGCTGCTTTGTCCTGGATGGTGTCGAGCTTCTTGAGTGTTGGAGCTGCACATATCCAGGCAAGTGGCAAGTGTCACAGCAGTCCAGCGATCTGTCTGCCAACAGATTACTAGGATTGCTGAGGCACCACCCGGGGAGTGGCAGGGGCTCCGTGGAGCACGAACCTGCTGTCCTCTCTCAGGATGACAGCATTTGTCCTCCCACCACTGCCACTCCGCCAGTGCCCTTACCATTGCCTGTCAGCCAGCCAGCCCAGACTGTTGCTACCCATGCTGAGGTGGTGCAGTCTAAAGCCAGGCCTTCTAGGCTCAGAGCTGCTCGAGATCATCATCCAAGGCCATCTGCAATCTCCCCCACTGAAAGTCAGCAGCCTTCCACCAGGCATGCTGCAGCCACTGGGGTAGAACTTCGTAGGAGTGTAGGGGGTGGTGTGTGGGTCAACTTCCCCTCTAACTTCTGAGCAGTTCGAATCGCTCCCACTCCCTTGATTCTAGACCTTGGGCTTATTTGGGGGTTGTGACAAAAGTGTAGCAGACAACTGGTTTTGATGCAATGTAGGGGTCGCAAAATCCCCTCAGCCCCTGAAGATCGGGAAATATTAATCCACATTGTGGACGAAGACCTGTGTGATTTAAACTGTCTCTGGGTTGGACAATGTTTTAAAACATACCCAGAACCGCAAAAGGCTGCATTAAAAAGCTCGTAAGCTGGGCAGCACTTGGACACTGGAATCAAAGAACTTTGTGAAAATCGCACACTTTAAGATTGTACATTTTATTAAAAATATGTACTCTTGAGGTTTGGACTGTTTAAATTGCCCAGGGCATAAAAATGGCTGAACAGACCTCATGGAAACAGAATTTAAAAGGACAGACAGGCTGTTAGCATATGAAACAGACAGGCTGTTAGCATATGAAAAAGCTCAGCATTGCCCTATAGTGGGTTTGAATGGAGCCCGAGCTGTCAGTCACCCTGTGGTATTGGGCGGGTCCGGTAACCTACAAGCTGCTTGTTTACACTGGGGAGTAGCCCGTTTGAATCAGCCAATCATCGGACAGCAAGCACACTGGGTTGTTTACACACATCCATTCACTGAAATTGACTCTAAGATCATGTGCTCGAAACTGCCAGCATGAACAAAGGGACTTTGTTTGCTAAGCACTCAAGACTGTCATAGAGTCATAGAGTTATACAGCACAGAAAGAGGCCCTTCGGCCCATCGCATCCACACCGGCCATCAAGCCCTGTCTAATCTAATCCCATTTTCCAGCATTTGGTCCGTAGCCTTGTATGCTACGACATTTCAAGTGCTCATCCAAATGCTTCTTGAATGTTGTGAGTGTTCCTGCCTCTACCACCCTTTCAGGCAGTGAGTTCCAGATTCCAACCACCCTCTGGGTGAAAAAGTTTTCCCTCAAATCCCCTCTAAACCTCCTGCCCCTTACCTTGAATCTATGCCCCCTTGTTATTGACCCCTCTACTAAGGGGAAAAGTTCCTTTCAATCCACCCTATCTATGCCCCTCATAATTTTGTATACCTCAATCAGGTCCCCCCTCAGCCTTCTCTGCTCCAAGGAAAACAACCCCAGCCTGTCCAGCCTTTCTTCATAGCTGAAGCGCTCCAGCCCAGGTAACATCCTGGTAAATCTCCTCTGCACCCTCTCCAAAGCAATCACATCCTTCCTATAGTGTGGCGACCAGAACTGCACACAGTACTCCAGCTGTGGCCTTACCAGCGTTTTGTACAGCTCCATCATAACCTCCCTGCTCTTATATTCTATGCCTCGTCTAATGAAGGCAAGTATCCCATATGCCTTTTAAACCACCTTATCCACCTGTTCTGCTGCCTTCAGGGATCTATGTACATGCACACCAAGGTCCCTCTGATCCTCTGTCTTTCCTAGTGTCTTACCATTCATTGTGTATTCCCTTGCCTTGTTAGTCCGTCCAAAATGCATCACTTTACACTTTTCAGGGTTAAATTCCATTTCCCACTGTTCCGCCCATCTGACCAACCCATCTATATCGTCCTGTAGCCTGAGGCTTCCCTCCTCGCTATTTACCGCCCCACCAATTTTCGTGTCATCTGCGAACTTACTGATCATACCTTTTACATTCACATCCAAATCATTAATGTAGACCACAAACAGCAAGGGACCCAGCACCGATCCCTGCGGTACCCCACTGGACACAGGCTTCCAGTCACAAAAACAACCTTCCACCATCACCCTCTGCCTTCTGCCACTAAGCCAGTTTTGGATCCAATGTCAATCAATTGCGGTTCCAGATGACCACAGGACAACGCTTTGTTTACAAAGCAATTGAATGCTATTAGCATTTGTTTGTATATCAAGTGGACAGTTGGATCTCTTTTGTTTTAGCCCAGAAACATCAGATCTGGGCAGGCCCCCAAAAAAGGGGTATAAAAGATAGCTTCCCAGAAGCATCTCTCTCTTCTCTTTTACTCTTTGGACTGCAGGTGAGCAAGGCTTCTGACCCACTAGCAAGGCAATCTAGTGAGAAGTAAAGGGGTGGTAATTTAAGGGAAATGTTGCTAAGATTGTAATATTTACATTGTAGCCATTTATCCCTCATTTTTGCCGTCTGCCGTCCCCTGTTAAGCAATTTTACCATGATTACTTTGATCGTGTGGTGTAGTTTCTTTAGTTTTAATAAAATTTGATTTTCTTGCATCCAGACCATTTGTCCGTTTTTAATATATCATTAATTATAAGTTCCTCCAGTCAGAACTGGAAGGAGGGTTTAGCGATTTGAAACCGCTGATTGGAATTGGTCACAGTGCAGTGGCAAAAAGGCTGCCTGACCAGGTAAATTACCATAAACCAGGTAAAGGATGCCCCCCTACACAAGAAACTTTGATCTTTATACAAGAAAGGAAAATATAACACAGCAATCTTCTACTCTAATAAAAATGGGGAACACTTTGATACATACGAGGGAAAATACAGTAGAAAAATACCTCACCCCTCCCAATCCCACTTCCTAGCTAAGTTGGACTCTAGAGGACCAGGGATAATGCTCACCAAAACTAATCCTTGACAGTTGAGCTGGTTCGCGGTTTCGGGGTTCACTGGGTGTGTTGGTCAGTGTCTGCCATACCCCGTACGCGGTAGAGGACTTCGACTATCTGCTGGTCAGTCTTTGCGAGTCCGCTGATGCGGTAGGGTGCATTTTGGATCTATGGGGTGAGCACCCACTTTTCTTCAGTAGAGATAGGGTTTAGAGTTCCTTTTAAGTAAAAATCTTACCCGGGGTAAGTTAGGAATAGATTGTAGAGTGGAAACTTTCGGATCTTCTGTTTTTCTCCTGAGTTGTTTTTCTTTGGTCGTGGTGGCTCAATATTACCGGATTGGTTGGTGGTAATATTTTGTTGGTAGTTTCGTAAGGCTCTTGTTGCCATGGGGTGTCCAACGATGTCCTGGGTCACTGAAGCTGTTGAACTTGGGTGTACAGTAGAATGCTGCCCCATTTCGATGCTTCGGTTTCTCTTGTGTGTTGCTTCTGGGGCGAGCTTTCTGAGAGAGAACTTCTTGATTTATCTCGAACTTCTGGAGAGCTGACTTTCTTTAGAAAACAGGCCTATAATTATACTAATTGGGGCTTCCTAATCTGCACGCCAAATCAGTCCTGGTTTATTGTTTGATTTGGGCAGGCTCGTTAAGGTAAGTTTATTAAAAAAATGTGAAAAATGGTTTCGGGATGTTGTACTGTTTAGTCAATGAGTTGTTGATCACCTAGTTCATTGTCATAGTTATATTCAGATTTCACGTATCCTGTCTGAGCCTGAGATTTCTATGTAGGTTGGCGAGGTGATTTGCATTATGCATGTTTTGGGTGGGGACTGCTCCTTCGTGGATCAATTGTTAGGATGAATTAAGGTTACACAGTTCCCCAGACAATTTGATTTTACTGCAATATCCAAACTGTCTTTATAGAGGTTGATCCCATTTCCTGTTGCAGCCTTTTCTCCCTGTACAGGTCCAAACATGCCTTTTATTTTATCATCCTGAAACTTGTTTAGAAAGAGTCCAAAGTCATTTTCCTCAGGGTTTTCTTCTAGCTTTGGGGGATCTGTGAATTTTGAGAATCTTACAGTCCCCCTGTGATACTTTACTTGCTATAGTGTCATACTAAGTGAGCAAAATTCTTGATCCCCAAGAGCCAACCTTCCCCCTGTAGTTTACCTATCTAAGACCTACAGCATACATTCCCCTTTAAATGTAGTGTTCAGATGCATACACAGGTAAAATTCAGTTACATTCATATCCAAGCACAGAGGAGGTCCAACACCCCTGCACCACTCGGAAAATACGGTATACACATAGTAAAATAATATGCGGTCACCAACTTTATTACAATGATGATGATGATGATTAAGGCTCGTCCAATACATGATCAAAAACTTTATTGCAATGCTCGTCCAATACCCTCTCATGTCGGGAACGGAGCTTTCTGCCCCTCCCCTTGCACTTTGTGCATAGTAAGTAGAAAACTATACCGAGCTGGCAGACCACTGAAATATGGGAGGCCATTCTGATCCAGGAAGGGACCTCTATATTTTCAAAAATACCCCACCAGGGTGGAACTATGATATCTGAAATCTCGCCCCCTATCTCGACTGTTTTTCTGTTCTAGAGTATAGAAATGTTTTTGTGATACTTTTACGGCTTTGAGTAGGGCGGTAAGATGTTCGGGTAGAGGGGGAATTTCATAGCCAAAGTGGGTAACATAGTCTTGCAGGTTGGTTATGTTTTCAGTTACAGTGAGGTGAACAGTGGAGGGTTCAGGAATGGGAACAATCCGTTCCTGGGCCACTTGAACATCTACCTTGGGTTTAAAGCAGAAACTGCTGTCACTTATCGGACACCAGATGTGCTGTCCAAGCTGGTAGTGGGGCGCACTTGTGGTGACACAATATGCCCCACCCCCTAAGTATGCTACCTGTGGGGGAACATGACCTTGTGCCATTACCTCCATGGTACAGTTCGTAGGTTGTGCGCCAGCGGTTTTAAACCCGCACTGTGGTCTAGAATAGGCATTCAAGTGCTGGGGACACAGTATTATGTGTGTACACCGGCTCCGGCACCCGGAGAGGTCTGTACCTGTCATAGCTTGCTCCCACTTTATGACATAAGGTGGGACCGCTGCGAAACGGACGTGTGCACCTCCCTGAATGATCCCAATGTTCTCCACCCTGTATACCGGTGCGGGTCGGGCTGTCCCACCCATGACCGGCATCCTCACTACTATCCCCGTGATAGTGTGATTGGAACGCCCGCAATCTATTGGGACAGGGTAGGCTTCAGAGGCTAGGTGGAGCTGACATGGGCTCAGCGAATTGTTAAATGGGTGGAGGGCTGCGAGCAGCTTGTTGCTGATCCAGGAGGGAACTAAACCTTGTTTTAAATCCTCCAGGTTGCTGCAGCCCTCGCCCAGCAACCATGCCCCGTATAGCACACACACCTCATTCTGTGCAGCCTGATCTGAAGCATTCCTATACACTCGTATGAGTGCATTTACTGTTTTTGTGTGTCTTTCTAGCTCGGCAATAATTTCCTTTTAAATGGACTGTCATAGCTTGGTCTGCGTGTAGCTCTGAGCCTACCACTGTGTTTTCTTCTGTTAGGATCTTTCGTAGTTGGGTTTTTAGACCATTTATTTGTGTTTGCAGTTCTATATCGTCCAGGCTATTTATTACAGAGGATCCTGTATTGTAGGTAGTGAAAATATCGTTCCAGGTTCCCCTTCTTTGTCTCCCCGCGCCCATAGTGTACTCAGCGTGTAATGTGTATAGCTCTGCTTTGTCTACGTTGGCAAAGTTGAATTCATAGATTTTCCTCAACATTTCTTTTAGTAGGGCCTGGCATAGCTGTTCTGTCTCTGTAGGGCACCATTCAGGTAAGTGTACTTCGGTAAGGTTTAGGATAACTGAAGCTACTGCATAGTGTACCCCCTGGTATAGTACCTTTTCGGTCGGCACTAGCACTGGCCCATTCCCTGGTCCCTTGGTGGTGGTAGGACACTTCTCTAGTACTGTCCGTGCTGTCGGGGTCATAGGCAGGGGCTTTTTGATGCATGCTACGAGTTCGGTGGCATTGACTGGGATCGGGGCGTGTGAGACCGCGCACGCATGCAGGCTAGAATCCCACCCCATCCCCTTCCCGGTATCTTGCCATTGTCTGGAGAAGATGATGGATATGCCTGTGGGGCAGGCTCTCTCTGATCCCCACATGCAGATGTAATTTCCCTGTTCTGACTCCCACCACTTATCCCAACACCCTCACTCCCCCTTGGGTCCCCGTTATCAGCCAGTAGGTGTCGTTCCCCAGTCATTCCCAGTCGGCTGTACGGTCCCCTATGTCCCTGCTCAACTTCCTGAGCCACCACCACCTATCCAGGGGATTCCGTCCTTTGCATGTGAGACACACATGTTTCCCCTCAATGATACTGATCCGTGGAGCAACGACCTGTACCCTGGGGCACTGGATGGAGGCCTCCCCGTAGGTGAACCTGGTCTGGCTGGAGTATTGCATAAAGTTAGACCCTGGCCACCTTCCCTCATGGAAATAAATAGCGAGCTCCTCCACACCCGGTTCGCCACCCCTAGCGGTAACGATCGGCGCTCTCTCTCCCGAGCACCCATAGAGGTGTAGAATTTGCAAAATTGAACATTGTCCTATAAGGGTCTATTGGCAGAAAAGGCCTTAATTTTTAAAGACTGTTTTAAAAAGAAGCCCAGAAAAAGGGACACACAAAATGGCCACCAGAACCCGTGACCAGCTTTTTAAAAAAATGTTTTATTCATTGATGGGATGTGGGCGTCACTGGCTGGCTAGGCCTGTATTTAGTGCCCATCCCTAATTGCCCTTGAGAAGATGGTGGTGAGCCGCCTTCTTGAACCGCTGCAGTCCATATGGTGTAGGTACACCCACAATGCTGTTAGGAAGGGAGTTCCAGGATTTTGGCCCAGCGACAGTGAAGGAACGGCGATACAGGTCCAAGTCAGGATGGTGTGTGGCTTGGAGGGGAACTTGTAGGTGGTGATGTTCCCATGCGTCTGCTGCCCTTGTCCTTCTAAGTGGTAGAGGTCGCGGGTTTGGAAGGTGCTGTTGAAGGAGCTTTGGCGAGTTGCTGCAGTGCATCTTGTAGGTGGTACACACTGCAGCCACAGTGCGCCGGTGGTGGAGGGAGTGAATGTTGAAGGTGAATGGAGTGCCAATCAAACGGGCTGCTTTATCCCGAATGGTGTCGAGCTTCTTGAGTGTTGTTGGAGCTGCACTCATCCAGGCAAGTGGAGAGTATTCCATCACACTCCTGACTTGTGCCTTGTAGATGGTGGAAAGGCTTTGGGGAGTCAGGAGGTGAGACACTCGCCGCAGAATTCCCAGCCTCCGGCCTGCTCTTGTAGCCACAGTATTTATATGGCTGGTCCAGTTCAGTTTCTGATCAATGGTAACCCCCAGGATGCTGATAGTGGGGGATTCAGCGATGGTAATGCCATTGAATGTCAAGGGGATATGGTTAGAGTCTCGCTTGTTGGAGATGATCATTGCCTGGCACTTGTGTGGTGCGAATGTTACTTGCCACTTGTCAGCCCAAGTCTGAATGTTGTCCAGGTCTTGCTGCATATGGACACGGACTGCGTCAGTATCTGACGAGTCTCGAATGGTGCTGAACAGTATGCAATCATCAGCGAACATCCCCACTTCTGACCTTATGATGGAGGGAAGGTCATTGATGAAATAGCTGAAGATGGTTGGGCCTAGGACACTGCCCTGAGGAACTCCTGCAGTGATGTCATGTGATTGAGATGAATGACCTCCAACAACCACAGCCAACTTCCTTTGTGCTAGGTATGATTCCAACCAATGGAGAGTTTTCCCCTTGATTCCCATTGACTTCAGTTTTGCTAGGGCTCCTTGATGCCACACTCGATCAAATGCTGCCTTGATGTCAAGGGCAGTCACTCTCACCTCACCGCTTGAGTTCAGCTCTTTTGTCCATGTTTGGACCAAGGCTGTAATGAGGTCAGGAGCTGAGTGGCCCTGGCGGAACCCAAACTGGGCATCAGTTAGCAGGTTATTGCTGAGTAAGTGCCGCTTGATAGCACTGTCGACGACACCTTCCATCACTTTGCTGATGATTGAGAGTAGACTGATGGGACAATAATTGGCCGGGTCAGATTTGGCCTGCTTTTTGTAGACAGGACATACATGGGCAATTTTCCACATTGCTGGGTAGATGCCTGTGGTGTAGCTGTACCGGAACAGCTTGGCTAGGGGCGCAGCTAGTTCTGGAGCACAAGTCTTCAGTACTATTGCCGGAATGTTGTCAGGGCCCATAGCCTTTGCAGTATCCAGTGTCTTCAGCCGTTTCTTGACATCACGTGGAGTGAATTGAATGGGCTGAAGACTGGCATCTGTGATGCTGGGGACCTCAGGAGGAGGCCGAGATGGATCATCCACTCGGCACTTCTGGCTGAAGATAGCTGCAAATGCTTCAGCCTTGTCTTTTGCACTCACGTGCTGGGCTCCACCATCATTGAGGATGGGGATATTTTTGGAGCCTCCTCCTCCTGTTAACTGTTTAATTGTCCACCACCACTCACGACTGGATGTGGCAGGACTGCAGAGCTTTGATTTGATCCAATGGTTGTGAGATCGCTTAGCTCTGTCTATCGCATGTTGCTTCCATTGTTTGGCATGCAAGTAGTCCTGTGTTGTAGCCTCACCAGGTTGACCCCTCATTTTTCGGTATGCCTGGTGCTGTTCCCGGCATGCTCTCCTGCACTCTTCGTTAAACCAGGGTTGATCTCCCGGCTTGATGGTAATGGTAGAGTGAGGGATATGCCGGGCCATGAGGTTACAGATTGTGGTTGAATACAATTCTGCTGCTGCTGATGGCCCACAGCGCCTCATGGATGCCCAGTTTTGAGTTGCCAGATCTGTTCGAAATCTGTCCCATTTAGCACGGTGGTAGTGCCACACAACACGGTGGAGGGTATCCTCAAAATGAAGACGGGACTTCGTCTCCACAAGGACTGTGCGGTGGTCACTTCCACCAATGCTGTCATGGACAGATGCATCTGCAACAGGTAGATTGGTGAGGACGAGATCAAGTAGGTTTTTCCCTCTTGTTGGTTCCCTCACCACCTGTCGCAGACCCAGTCTGGCAGCTATGCCCTTTAGGACTCGGCCAGCTCGGTCAGTTGTGGTGCTACCGAGCCACTCTTGGTGATGGACATTGAAGTCCCCCACCCAGAGGACATTTTGTGCCCTTGCTACTCTCAGTGCTTCTTCCAATTGGTGTTCAACATGAAGGAGTACTGATTCATCAGCTGAGGGAGGGCGGTAGGTGGTAATTAGCAGGAGGTTTCCTTGCCCCTGTTTGACTTGATGCCATGAGACCTCATGGGGTCCTGAGTCAATGTTGAGGACACCCAGGGCTACTCCCTCCCGACTGTATACCACGGTGCCACCACCTCTGGTGGGTCTGTCCTGCCGGTGGGACAGGACATACCCAGGGGTGGCGATGGTGGTGTCTGGGACATTGGTTGTAAGGTATGATTCGGTAATTATGACTATGTCAGGCTGTTGCTTGACTAGTCTGTGGGACAGCTCTCCCAATTTTGGCACAAGCCCCCAGATGTTGGTAAGGAGGACTTTGCAGGGTCGACAGGGCTAGGTTTGCCATTGTTGTCGTTGTCGTTTCCGGTGCCGAGGTCGATGCCGGGTGGTCCGTCCGGTTTTATTCTTATTGTTTTTCGTAGCGGTTGTTTACAACTGAGTGGGACACTTTAAAATGGTTCCTGCAGTCCCCAGACAGCTTTTGTGGATTCAGCCCACAGTAGGTTCTGGAAGGCAGTTTCAGGGAAAACAAAACCAGACAGAGCCCCATACATATAGATTGGATGCAGATCCGATCAGATCGGCCTGTAGATAAAGGCCATCTAAATATTTACCCAGACAAAGGGGAACAGATTCAAGTTCGAAGAAGGACATTAAAGACAATACAGGGTCGTTCCAGACCAGAGATGGCAGTTACCGGCCATCCCGAAGATACTTTAAAAACAAAGACTACCTCGCTGTGCTACAAGCCCGCCAAAAGTTAAACAAAGACTAACCTTGATTTGGCGGGAGATAAGGGCCTCCATGAAAAGGTATAACTGGAGTCCCGGGGTAGCCATCGGTAGCTTGTAGCTTTTGCAGCTTTTGGAGCTTGGTGGAGAGCTTTCGCAGCGTTCGGTACGCTTCTTAGCCTTGGGAAGGCTTGACATCGAAGAAGGTGGTTCGAAGAAGAAGAAGACGAGACCCGGGGTAGTCATCGGGAGATCATCGACAAAAACCCCGGGCCGTTGACGAGAAGAAGAGAGGAGACAAAATGCCCTATCGATCGGGTAGCCAGCGTTGAACGCAGGAGCACGGAAAAATCGAGGCTGTGACCACTGTCGTCTGCAGGAACACCGAGAAGACAGCCGGTGGATGAAACGATGGACGGCGAGTCCTGCTGACTTAAGGTGGCTGAGACGTCATCAGCCTGGGCAGCCCGCTGCGCCTACAGTCCACTGACCACGTGGAGACAGGACGCCTGAGAGGATCAAAATGCAGACTTCAAAACCTCTATGTTTCTAACTGGGATTGGTGAGCATGTTTCTGGCCCCTCGTAATCTAATCTAGCTAGGCCTAGGGGGTGGGCATTTTGGGTATAATTTAACAATGAGTTGTTGTCCCTCGATGTTCTGTGTGTTTCCCTATTTCAGGATGAACCTTGTAAAACATAATATGCCTGCAGAGATGTTGGTTAGTACTGTATAATGATTTGTTTTTCCCTCCCATGTACCTTATTGGCTGATATTCAATTTTTCCTTTGTGCAATAAAATTTCATTTCATTTCATTAAACTTTGGTCTATAGAGTATTCTCTGCATTGTAGTTCCTGCCTCAAAGTCCAGTGTATAGAACCTAAGGGGTGAGTGGGTCGAACCACTCAGTGTATTACTGTGCAAGAGAGCGAGGCCTCTAGAGCGAGAGAGACCTCGGCGATCGAAAAACCTCTTACAGATGTGAGAGTTCTCCACGTCTCCTCAGTCACCGATGCTTACCCCTACCAGGGCGAGCAGGAGCAGAACCCTCCTCATGCCTATTTCCTCTCTGTAGGGACACACAAAACAGATAGCCATGTCCTGAGAAGGTTCTCTGGCTTGACAAAGTGATCGAGTTTCGAAACTTAAACTTAATTCGAAGATAATTCAATAATAAACCTAAAGCTACCAAAACTGTAAAAACACACCTAAGTACTTCAGAAATGCTATGTACATCTGCCGCCCGTCTCCGGGCGGCCAGGCTAATTCCTGTTCAGCCTCTGTCTTCTGCGGCTTCTGGGCAACTTGTACGCCTGGGCGTAAGGTGGCCTGTACCGCAGGACCCGGAGAGTCCTTCTTAAAAGAACTGGGGGTTTCCCTGAATCCCAGATGATCGGGGGAGTGTCCCCTCCTGTACTACAGCACACTACCCACTTTGGTGTGGCTGCTGAGTCCCTGTCCTGTCCTGTGGGTTCCTCGCATCCTGAAGCCACAGGCTGGGGACCCCTCTCATTCTCTTTGCCCACCGCTACCTCTCCTGTGAGTCCCTCACCGTTGGAGGCTGCTGGCTGGGGATCCCTATTCCTAGAACGATCCCTGACCTTGGGCATTCTTTTACGGATTGCGACCCTTCCGGGGCTGAACCATTGAAACTGATGCGCTGGTGACCACGGTAGTTTTGGCTGTGGTGTGCGAGGAGACCTTCTTAGGGCTTCGGCTACCGGGGGTGCGTCCGAGTCCCAAATAATTGGTGGGGTAGCCCCTCCAGTAATACAAGCCACTGCCCCCATCGGTGCGGTCTGTGAGTCTGCCACAGCTGCTGGCTGAGGATCCCTGTCCTTAAGACGGTTCACCCTTGCTGGCTGTTCCCCTTTCTCGGGGTTGAACAGTTTACACTGGTTAATGTGGAACCACTTCGTGCAGCGGGGCATCTTTATGGCGTAGACCATGGGGCTTGCCTTGTCGACAATGTTGTATGGCCCCATGTACAATGGTTCAAAACTCCCTACCCGAGCAAAGTTCCTAACCATGACCTGATCCCCTATCTCCTACTCGTGGTGATTGCGGGGTTCTAGCAGCAATCGGTTACTCTGATGCTGTTTTCCCATGTTGCTAGCAGCCTGCCAGTGAACCTGTTTAAGGTGTTCAAACAGATTCCTGACGAAGCTGTCCCGGTTCACCTCTCTAAGTTGACCTTCTGTGAGCACCGGGGCTAGCACATGGGTGGGGGTCCGCATAACCCTGCCAGTCATGAGCTCGTGTGGGGAATACCCCGTGCTTTTTGACTGGCTGGCTTGGATCCCCATTAGGACCAACGGTAAGACTTCTACCCACTTCTTGGATGAGTCTCCCGTCTCCTTCGGCAGCTTTTCTTTTATAGCGCGGTTTAAATGCTCCACAGGACCCGATGACTGTGGGTTGTGGGCGACGTGCCATTTCCCCTTGATGCCGAGTACCATGAGGGTCTCTTGCATGACCTGCCCGGAAAAATGACTCCCTTGGTCGGACTTCACATACTGCGGTAGTCCCCATCGTGAGAACTCTTCCCTGACCAGGATCCTAGCCGTACCCAATGCGGTAGCAGTACGGCATGGAAAAGCTTCCATCCACTTTGAGAACACATCCACCAGGACTAGGCAGTACTTGTAGCCCTCCTGGGCAGTGGGTAGGGGCCCGATGTAGTCGACCTGGATCGACTGCCATGGTCCCTCTACCCTCCTGATGTGTCCCATAGATACCTTCCTTTTCCGGGGGTCAGAGTTGTTAGCAGAACAGACCAGACAGCCGGCACAAAACTCGCAGACATGTTCCCTGAGTCCTGGCCACCATCCTGCCTGTTCCACCCGTTGCCAAGTGGTCTCAGGTCCGGGATGCCCCGCTCCTGGACCCTCATGGGCCAGTTGGAGGAATTCCCTTTGGTGCTGCTGCAGCACTACCCACTGCTCCCCCCTGAACAGCATGTCTTCCTTAACGGTGATGGCTGCTGTGCCGTATGGAGAGCGCGTTCAGGACGGTTCTTAGGACGGGATCTTGGGTTTGAACCATTCTCCAGTCCGGTGCCAATGCTACCCCTGAACTCCCTTGCATTCCGCCTCTGCCTCTGATTGCTGCTATGGGATTTAACTCGTATGGGTCCCAAAAGTGCCCGTACGAGCACCTTTTGCCAGTACGTCGGCTTGCTGATTTCCCTTGCCATGCGGTTCAGTGGAGGAATGGGCTTTTACTTTGTGTATATAGACCTTTCCTTCCTCCCCCATGGCCGCCATGATTTTCTCCAGCAGAGGCTTAATTGTGAGGGGTCTCCTGTCAGCGGAGGTATATCCGTGACGGGACCAGATAGCCAGGTATTCCGTACACGAATTGCATGTGAACATACTATCCAAGCAAATCGTGTACGGGGTAGGGAATTTATCAGGGTGTGTGACCACTACCGCGGATAGTTCAGCAAGCTGGGCGCTGGGGAGTTTAATTGCCAGGACAATGTCCACCGCTGGGTCATAAACTCCACACCCTGTAAGTCGCTCGCCAGCAGATATTGTGCTTGAACCGTCCACATAGATTTTGTGGCCTGCGGGGTGTATCCCGGCCCAAAAACCTATGTTAACTTCCCATACCCCTTCTATGGAACACAGGTGGGCTCTCCCTGGGTAAATCATGTTGGCCGCGAGCTTCGGTTCACAGAGACCTTTCACTTTCAGGTCCATCTGGGAGAGAAGCAGGGTCCAGCGAGCAATGCGGGCACTGCTCACTGTCCCATCTTTGATTCTCCCATCCAGGAGCATCTGGGTGGGCGTGTGATGTGTGATGGGAGATGTTCCTGTGAAGATCAATAATCTTTTCACAGCCCAGTGAGTGGTGAGGAGGTGCCTCTCACTGTTGGAATAGCCCTTCTCCACATCGGTGAGTATCCTGGAGGAGTAAACCACCGGTCTCAGTTGGCCGTGCTGCTCTTGGAGCAGCACGGCACTCAGACTGTCCTCGCTGACTGCCACCTCCAGGAAAAACTCCTTTCCCCCATCAATAGCCCCTAGAACAGGCACAGACTGCAGATCTTTCTTGAGTTTCACAAATGCTGCCTCGTAACCCTCGTCCCAGGTCCACTCCACTCCCTTGTGTAGGAGTCAGAGCAGAGGAGCTGCTGTGGCTGTGTAATCCTCAATGAAATCTCTGCAGTACCTGGTTAGCCCCAGAAAAGATCTCACTCCTGTGACTGTATTGGGCACTGGTAACTCCTGCAATGCTTCCCTTTTAGCTTTATCGATGGCCCTCTCCCCAGCGCGCACAGTCAGTCCCAGGAATTTCACTTCCTGCTGTCCGATCTGTGCTTTCTTCGGGTTTACTTTGAAGACTTCTTGCCTGAGCAGCTCCAGCAGTTCAGCCAGTAGTGGACCATGCTCCTCTCCCTCATCGGTAAATAGGAGCAGGTCATCCATGTACTGTACCAACTGCTGGGGCCGGCTGTGGAAGCCCTGGGGTAGACCGTTCCAGGTGTATTGTTGGCCTTTAAATGTGAAGGCGAACTTGTACTGGTCCTCTCTCCGCAGAGGGACGGACTAAAACCCGTTGGAAATATCTAGCACCGTGAAGGTGGTCGCGGATGCTGGGATACTTCCAATGAGGTCGGCGACGGCTGCGACCGTGAGTGCGCAGGCGGGGATGTTACAGTTGAGTACCCGATAGTCCACTGTGGCTCTTCAGGAGTTGTCCGGTTTTCGAACCGGCCACAG
The DNA here is from genome assembly GCF_052327205.1 of Somniosus microcephalus. Taxonomy (NCBI): domain Eukaryota; kingdom Metazoa; phylum Chordata; class Chondrichthyes; order Squaliformes; family Somniosidae; genus Somniosus; species Somniosus microcephalus. The sequence continues at coordinate 258,463,607 of NC_140988.1, read as the reverse complement.
TGGACAGTTTACGTGGGTGGCTATCGGTCTCAATACCCCCTGTTTGACTAAGGAAGCCTTGGCTGCTTCCATGTCTGCCTCCTCCTCCCCGGGGAAATTGTATTGCTTTTGTGGTCGGGTCATGGGATCCCCGTTCACACTAACCTCGACCCCGTTTACCCTCCCACAATCGTGTTTGTGAGTGGCAAATGTGGCGAGGTGTGCTCGCACAAATGCCTGGTATTCCATCGGAGTGTTACTGACCATCAGTTCGAGGTTGTAACCCTCCTTTGGTTTCACGGTGCACAAGGTCCCCTTGCCCTGTTTCTCTGGGATAACTGCTACTTCACTTTCTTTGCCGGTACATGCTCCCCACAGACAGTGGTTCCTAAGATCCACTAGAATCCTGTGGCCTATGATAAAATTGGCCCCCAAGATTCCCTTCCCTTCCTGCTCCCACTTCATTAAGACACAGGCCCACTTGGTGTGGAGTGCTCCTAAACGAATGGACAGCGGGATGGAGAATGAGCCAGCCTGCTCGTTACCTGTAAACCCCACTAAGCTGTACGGGACCCCGTTAGACAGAGGTGAGGGGGCGGGATTAGCTGAATAGACGATGGTGCTCAACGCTCCAGTGTCTAACAGATAAGTCCCTTTCACAGTCTCCACCTCCATCTGAACAAGCGGTCTCTTCCATGCATCGTATTCAAAGGGACACAGGTAGACAGGTTGTGCTGGTTCTAGTCATGGGTCTGGGTCTGGGTTGCATATGGCAGATGGGGTTAAAGCACCAGTGGTGGTGGCTACCTTCCCTGGGCCAGTTAATAAAGTTCGGAGCACAGCTACGAATGAGTCAAAAGTGGGGGGAGAGGTCGGTGTCTCGGTCTTTTGGGCAGGAGCTGGGGAGTTCTTTCCTGTGTTATCCTTCCACGGATTCCTACAGTCCCTTCTCCAATGCCCATTCTTCCTGCACCCGAAGTGTTGTGTCTGTGTATAATAAGACACAGACTGCAGGAGAACGGTACAACAGGCGTTTACTCAACGTGGCTCACATTGGAACTGATCTGTACAGATTACTACTCAGTACTATATACAGGTGTGGTCACTGCCGGTACTGCAGTATACATGAGCTGTAAAAGATAGTTCCCCCCTTAAAGGTATATACATTACAATTCCTCCCCTTTTAGATTAACAGTACCATAACACTCATTTAACAATTAAATATCAAACTAATTACAATTAACACTTTTAACATGCAACATTCGCTGAAAATAGTCTATTTATATATTCAGTCTTTGGGGAGGCTTCCTGATCCTTTCTGGATAGCGCCTTTCCCGAGTGTCTTGCTCTTGGTGCGGAGGCGATTCTGGCCCCCTGTCGTCGGTTGGTTCATCAGCTTCCGATGCTACTGTTTCTGGGGTAGATACGACCTGTACGTCGGGTTCATCACCAGGTACGTATGGGCGAGGCGTGGGGTTGATTTGTTCCTGTGACTCTAGGATCTGGTCAGCATAGCGTCTCACGATGCTCTCCCCAATGTCCACTGTGTACACTAGTGGACCCTGCCGTGTGCATATCGTTCCTGGCTGCCATTTTTCTGTTCGGTAGTCGCGGGCCAAGACTGGTTGCCCTACATTGAAGCTCCTTGTTGGCTTCTCATGGATGTGCTGGAATTGCTTACTCTCAACATCTCTTCGTACGTTTGGTCTGAGCAAATCCAGGCGAGATCTTAACCTTCGGTTAAAGAACATCATGGCTGGGGCCTGGTTTGTGACTGCATGTTTCGCATTCCGGTAGGCGAACAGGAAACTGTCCACCTTGTGCTGCAGCGGAATGTTGTCATTGTACACAGCCTTTATTGCCTTCTTAAAGGTTTGTACGAACCTCTCAGCCAATCCATTTGTGGCTGGATGATACGGGGCGGATGTGTAATGCCTTACCGCATTCTTTTTCAAGAACCTCCGGATCTCTTTGGACACAAACTGTGGTCCGTTGTCGGAGCAAATCTGTTCTGGCAAGCCATTCCTGGCAAAAATGGTCCGTAGGACTGCAATAGTTTTCTCCGTGGTGGTGGAGGACATTTTGATGACCTCAGGCCATTTCGAGTGCGCATCCACGGCTATTAAAAACATTGAGTCCATGAATGGACCAGCAAAATCAATATGCACCCGTTGCCATGGAGATGAGGGCCACTCCCATGGGTGTAGAGGGGCCTGTGGTGGTGCATATTGGACTTTCTGGCATCCTGAGCAGCTCTTGGTCAGGTCCTTGATTTGTTTATCGATTCCCGGCCACCACACATAAGCCTAGGCTTTTCATTTTTACCGCTCCCAGATGACCCCCATGAAGCTCATTGAGCACTCTATCCCTTAACTTGGGTGGAATTACCACTCGGGATCCACACATCAAGGTCCCCCGGCACACTGACAGCTGTTCTCTCCTTGTCGAGAATGCTGGCAACAGTGAGTCGCCATGTGCTAGCCATCCCTTCAACGTCAAATCATATACCCGAGACAGTGTCCGGTCATTTCGGGTTTCCTTTTCGATACAAGCGTTAGTTACCGGTAGGTATTCAACTATAGTCGAATGGAATATTTCGACAGGATCCACTGCTGGTGCTTCCTCCGCAGTAGGCAGTGGCAGGCGTGATAGCCCATCAGCATTTCCATGCTGCTTCGTGCCCTTATATTCAATCTCATAGTAGTGCGCCCCTAGAAAAAGTGACCATCTTTGTAGTCGTTGCGCAGTCATCACCGGAACGCCCTTCTTCAGATTAAAAATGGAGACAAGAGGCTGGTGATCAGTCAGCAAGGTGAATTTCTGCCCGTGCAGATAGTGATTGAACTTTTTCACTTCCCACACTAGGCTGAGGGCCTCCCTGTCAATCTGGGCGTAGTTACGCTCGGCTGAGGTTAGTGATCGTGACGCAAAGGCTATTGGCCTCTCTGAGCCGTCCAAGAATTTGTGCGACAGCACCGCTCCAATGCCGTAGGGTGACGCATCACATGGCAACCGAATTGGTAATGCCGGGTTGTAATGGGCCAATACGTCTTTCGATGTGATTAGTGTTTTGCTCTTCTGGAAAGCTCGTCTACATTCGCCACTCCACTTCCATGGCACCCCAGTTTGCAGCAAGGTGTTCAGTGGGTGTAGTATTGTAGACAAATTTGGCAAGAACTTATGGTAGTAGTTTACCAGCCCGAGGAACGACCTCAGTTGTGACACATTTTCCGGTGCTGGAGCCTTGACTACTGCCTCAATCTTCTCTGGGGACTTATGTAACCCCTCTTTATCGATAACGTGGCCACAATACGAGATCTGTTTTCTAAAAAACTTGCATTTGGGGCGGTTAGCTCGGAGCCCATATTCCTGCAATCTAGTGAGCACCTGCTCCAGGTTGGCAAGGTGATCACTGTAATTTTCGTCCGTGACCAGGATGTCATCCAAATAACACTGGGTCCCTGGGATTCCTTGCAGGACTTGTTCCATTGCCCTCTACCAAATAGCCGGCGCTGATGCTACCCCGAATACCAGCCGGTTGTATTGGTAGAGACCTTTATGGGTGTTGATTGTGAGGTATTTTTTTGATGCTTCTTCTACCTCCATTTGCAGATACGCCTGGGCCAGATCAATCTTAGTGAAGTGTTTCCCTCCACATAGTGAGGCGAAAATATCTTCAATCCGCGGAAATGGATATTGTGTGGTGTGAAGGACCGGGTTCACTGTTACCTTAAATTCCCCACAGATGCGAACCTTCCTTGGTTCCCCAGGCGTGCTGCTCAACGACTTTTTCATCACAGGGACGATGGGTGTAGCCCACTCGCTCCAGTCTACCTTGGACAGTACACCTGAACGTTCCAGACTCTCCAGCTCTGCTTCGACGGCTGGGCGGATTGCATAAGGTACCGGTCTGGCCTTAAAAGATTTTGGGCTTGCGTTTTCTTCAATTTTAATCGTCGCTGTCATGCCTTTTAGTGTTCCGAGTCCTTGCTGGAACACTTCTTTCGCGTCAGTTAGGATCTTTGACAGTTGCCTAGGTGTGACGTCGTCATCCTTTTTGTCAGCCACAGTCAATGATTGCTGTTTCAAAGACACAGTGTGCAGACAGTGTGGAAAAGTAGGACACATAGCACGAGTCTGCCGGTCGGGAAAGAAAACCCGCAATAAGAAGCCTACCAAAGAAAAGTACAAGAAGGTACATAAGATGACGGAGAATAGTTCAGACGAACAAAAGAGTGATAACAACTTGGGTTTACCCCATGAGCTGTATCCAAATACGAGAGGCCTGTCAGGTAACCTTCTCCCTTGGCACACTCCAGTTCGAGGAGAATGTCACCCAGTTCTCGAAGCTCGACATTATCTTTGTTGGATAGCTTTGGAAAGTCCTCAATCTTCTTAAGCAGTGCGTGTTCAATGACTTCTGGTGTCTCATAACAGTCTTCGAGACGTTGCCAAACCAGGTTGAGGCCTGCTGTGGGATTGCGGACGTGCGCTGAGCAAATTCTCCTCGCCTGTTCTGACGACTCAGCTCCGAGCCACTTTGTCATCAAATCTAGTTCTTCTCTGGCTGACAGATTCAAGTCCTTGGTGGTACTCAGGAAGGACGCTTTCCATGACCAATAATTTTCAGGACAGTCATCAAATTCTAGAAGGCCTGAACTTAACAATTCTCGGCGGATGAGGTACCTAGCGAGGTCTTGTGCACCTTGTGGCTCGGGTAAGGACTGCTTGGCTGGATTGGCCGAGTGCTGTGGAGGTCTCTGCAGGTAAGTCTTGTTTCTTCTCTTTTAAGCTCAGTGTCTCCGAAAACAGTCTGTTTGTTACTGTGGTGAGTAGTTGGTTCTGCGTCGAGATACCTGGATGTTTCCTTGAAGTACAATTTGGAGTGTTGTTGGACATACTCACTTGTACGTTGCACTGGACTGAGGGGCTGTTCTGGAACATATGGTTCATGGCTGTGCTCCCTGCCTTCATTCTCCTCACCTTCATAAGCTGCAGCTTCAGCTTCAGCGGCAGCAGCAGCTCTCTGGCTTTGGAGAATATGGAGACTGGCGTCGAGGTCAGCTCTCTGCTTCATCACACTAGCGTCGAGGTCAGCTCTCTGCTTCATCACACTAGCTTCTTTTTCAGCGAAGGACAATTGAGCCTGGGCAGATTTTGCCTTGGGAAGCTGTCGATGACGATGGTCTGCTGGACCGCCAAGATGATCTGGAGGATGCTTTAGAGGACTGTGACTTGGCATCATTTGCTCGAAGAGGCTCATGCTTCTCGGTTGGCTGGTCGACGCCCTCTAAGGTATATTGTCTTCCTGAGTGTAGACTCATGGTAGCTGAGTGGTATCTTCTTGTGCTTGAGCCCGCTGTGCTGTTATCTTTTCACTATTCTGCCCTTGCAGCACGTTCCTATGCAGAGCTAGACAGGTAGCTAACAACTTGATATCTTCCCATAAAAATCACAAGGCTTGACTTTTCTTGTAAACTTTACTGAAAGATTCTTATTGTGAAACTGAAATACAATACAGAAATGGAAGCACACATTAGTACACAAGCACATAACTGATATGCATACACAAATTTAGGTAAGCCTGAGCAACACAGTACGTTTGGCATGTAACTTACCAAAACACATGGAAACACAGCTTACTGTGAATATACATTTAGCAAACTGAAAGGCATTCTCTTACATTCACTTTAAATTAGCCCTGTACATAGTGCATCAAAATACAGCTACAAGTTAACCAGCTAGACAGAGAGCGAGCACTTCACGGCTAGCTGTGTAAGTTTGCTTACAGAGAAAAGTTACAAACTAAATATTTTCTGCAAAATATAGTGTACACTAATCATCTATAACATTCTCAAGTGCTTACAGACAAATAGTGTCCAAGGCCGGAGCGTGACAAGAAAATAACTTCCCAGACCATGTGTTGAGCTGCAGGTCTGTGATATACAGTTTACTTTACTGCACTTTACTGCACTTGCTAGGTACCAAATATCCACTAGGTGGCGGCACACAATGGAAATCGATCCAAATTACTCAAACCCCTGAATTAACTGGAAAACTAACATAAATTCCTAAAGAAAGGCAGCACAGGAGGAATAGTGAGAGCCCCCAGCAAAAGGGTAAAGTCCACGAGGTTAAACCTGGGGCTCAGTATAAGAAAGAGTGGCACCAGGAGGGGAACAGTCCCTCCCAGGCTAGGTTAAATTGCTATGGGTGTGGGGAAGACGGTCACTGGAGAAAAGACTGTAAGAATCCCTGGAAGGATAGCAAGGGAAAGAATCCCACAGCCCCAGCCCAAAGGGTAGAGACAGGAATTTCCCCTGCCTCAGTCGAGTTGCTACTGGAAGCAATGCGGTCTCTCCTGACCAACCAGCGAAAGGTAGCAGCCATCAGTGGTGCTGCACCCCCCTCGCCCACCTCTGCCTCCCCACAATGACTGGCCGGTATGCTGGCCAAGGAGGGTGCACATGCAGGCACTTTCTGGGACTCATATGGGTCCGGGCCAGTGGCAGTGATTACAGGCAGGGATGGGACACAGAGAAATTCAGAAAAATTGTACAAGTCAAGTTCAAGTCCACAGACTGTAAAAACAGGTGCTGTGGCTTGTTTCCAGAGTAAAGTTGTCCAGCCGACAAATTGGGACACTTCCCCGCCCCAGTGGGACCTAAATTTTGGCAAAAGCTTAAATTCAAACCTAAGTTTAAATTTGAAAAGCTTATGTGGCTTAGAAATGGAGAAACAGCAGCCTGGGATCAGAAATCAGCAGGCTGCTGCCCATCCATTCACAGAAGATCGCTTGGAGACTGCCCGCACATGCGCAGTCGCTGGTCTGGAGACAGGAATCCCCCAGTCTCCTGAACAGCAGGTTCACGCAGGCGCAGTCGCGCATCTGAGGGGAGAAGTTTCCCAAGACCAGGTTTGCACAGGCGCGGTTCCCCAGCCGGTACCCCCAGTAGATCCTTTTCAGTTTTCCCGCACAGGCGCAGCCGCGCGCCTGAGGGGAGAGTTTGCCAACAGGAGGGCCATGCAGGTGCAGCCGCGTGGCTGAGGGAAAGGGTTTCTCAACACCGGGTTCGTGCAGGCGCAGTCGCAAACCCGGAACCCCCAGCGGCTCTTGCTCACAGTGAGGCCGAGCGCACAGGCGCAGTCGGCCGTTTAAAGATCCCTGCTGCTCAGTTTTTACGTGCAGGCACACAGACCTGCTTGGAAGACCCAGCAGTTCTCCCAACCCTTTTTAAAGTAACTGAACGTGCAGGCGCAGTTGCCTGCGGGACCCCAGCGGCTCTTTCTAAGTTATCCCGCGCAGGCGCAATCACCTGTTTGAAGCCAGAGGCTTCACAGCCTCTGCCGCGGGACTCCCAGGAGGAGGTTTGCGCAGGCGCACTCACCTGCTTGAATACAGAGGCTTCACAGCCTCTGTCGAGGGGCTCAGGGGAGGAGATTCGTGCAGGCGCAGTCGCCTGTTTAAAGGGACCAGTTTCCCAGCCAGCCTCTAGAATGGTTCCCCCATGATGTGGGACCCTGGGGAGGCAGGGATAGTAATTCCTCTTACAGGGGACACGGGGGGGGGGGGGTAGCTGGCACCAGGTTGTGGACCTGGAGAGGAGGATTTGCAGCCACCAGCAGCGGGTGGCGAGGGAATACCTGCCCACAGCACAGGAGTGGGCAGGGAAAAGGAGGCAAACCCAGAGTACTGGCAGGCTGCCAGGTATCTTATACAGTGCAGGCTGTTGGCACCAGGGGGAGAAGGCTCCCAGCCAGCTAGGGCTGCGACCCTGGCTCAGGGTCCGCCAGCCAAAGTTTCCCCCACAGAGACGCCCCTCAGAAGGTCTCAGCGGGTCCGCAAGCCCAAGACAAGATGGTCACCCACTTTACAGTGGAGTAAGGCGGACTCCCGAACCAGGGAGAAGCCAAAGAACAGGGGTCCCCAAACAGCGGCCATAAGCTGCGAGGGACAAGAGGCAGGAGGCAGTCCAGCTCCGCTGCAGCCAGCAGTAATCTGCAACAGTGCCAGAGATTAGCCTGGCCGTCCGCAGACAGGCGGCATTTGTATTATAGCTATGTGTGTATATAGCTTGCTTTAAGGTGTAAATTGTAAGTTTAGAATTAACTGGTAATTTTAAGTTAGTTAACGTTTAAGTTTATAAGTGTGCCAAATGTTTGTATTTTGGCCCGAGGTCGAGGGACCCGACCATGTCTCCACCTAAGGCAGCAGGTCAGTGAGACCTGGCTGCATGTCCTTTTAAGTTTTGCAGGAGATTGGACCATGAAGCAGCCCTGTTCGCCCAGCCCGAGCTGGGCATCGAATGAAGATATGGATACAGAATGTTGGGGATCACCTCGCCACTGGACAAATCCAGAGGGAAACCCTGCAGCGACCTTCGGGAGAAACCGGACAGGGTCCGGAGGAACTTGCCTACTCCTCCTACGTGGAAGAGATGGCCCCAGCTGGGTGAGGCATGGCCCCCAACCCAGCACTATCCTGACCGAAGTTCACTTGTGGGAGACCTCGCTGTTGAGGAGTCATGTTGGGGAAGCGCGGATGCCTTGTTAGATAGGGATGCGTTCCCCGGGGGTGGGTGGTGATGGCCCGGGAAAGATTGTAAAAGGGATGGGGAGGCCCAAGAGTCACGTGGGTGCGGTCAGGGGAGGGAGGAACTCACCCAGGGGCCCACGGGCAAAGAGGGTAAGTGTGGCTGGGAAGGATGAGTGGGTGGCCGGATCTGGGATCCAAGTTTCAGTGTGGGGCCAGGGAGAGCTGCCACACAGGCACCCATCATTTTCTGCAGCCAGTCGAGGGAAGACAGGAGGGGGAGGGACTGGGAGTCACGGTCCCATACTCCCTGGTCTCGGTCTGTGCCAAGGTAATCTTTAACATGAGGGGTACACCGCCACCACAAAGGGACAAGGGAACGGTTCAGGGCTGGTGGTGCAGGCTGGTCTGTAAATCCATTCTGTCTGTTTTAAAGTTTAAGACAATCAAAGGGAATGTGGAAGGTACATTTACTGCCCGGGTGGGAGGAGCAATACCCACTCGAATTTTGCGACCCATCATTGGCACATGATGGTCGGGGTTTGTTTAAGCATGTTGTTCAAGTTTTTTTGTATTTTGTGTTACAGCCCCAAGTTGAGCAGAGGCGTAGGATCCTCTCCGTGCTTGGGATCATTTTGTGACAACTCCAAGTTGAGCAGAGGCGTAGGACTCTCTCCATGCTTGGGATCATTTTGATTACATTGTGTAACTAAGATTGCAACATTTTGTAATAAGTTATAATGTAAAAAGTGATTGTAAATTTTGATTACATTGTATAATGTGACAAGTGATGTAGGGGTATGAGACCCCTTATTGTAAATGGATGTATTTGTAAGATGCCTACCGTACCATGGTTTTTTCTCGAAATTTAGGGAAATAGACGGTTCAGGGGATCAGTGGCAGATAGCTATTAGGTAAATACAGGGGATGGTTGTTTGTGAGGGGTTCTGAAAATTTTGCTCACTCCTTCGAGTTGATACTACAAGCAAGTTGGGAGTATCAAAAGGGAGGAATGTAGGGGTTTCACAAAATTCCCCTGTTTTTCCCTGAAGATTGAAAATATTGGTCCACATCGTGGATGAAGAATTGGGTGATGTGACTTGTCTACAATGTTTTAAATGTGCCTAGAACTGCAAAAGACTGCTCTGAGATGGAAAGAACATGGACAACACAGGAGTCGAGGAGCTCTGTGGAAAATATTCACACACCTTAAGACAGTACTTTGATTAATAAGATTGTTCCTTGGAGTTTGGGCAATCACAAAAGGTTTTAAAATGGCAGAGAAAGCATAGCAAAAGGACAAAGAAGCAGCTTCAGTTGTCTGTGTGAAAAAGTGGGAGGATACAGTGGCAGTCAAAGACCTGCCAATCAAAGGGAGGTTCCCTTCTAAGCACTTGAAGTTGCTTATTGACATAAGGGATTACAGCCCACTTAAGACCAACCACAGGACAATTGATTGAAACTGCTTCTGTTTCCACAGCAATTCAAAGCACTTGTAGGATTCGCAAAATCCAGAAAATACAGTCTAGATTGGTATAAAACCCCTGAAATGGCCACATTGTGAGAACACAAAATGGAGTTGGCAGTTCTCATGGCTCAGTTCAAAAGGACACACCAGCAGTATCTTACAGCAGCCTGAGTCATCACCGATTAGAAGATTCCAGAACTTACTGCTATTGATATGATAATATGGTTACAGTAGTAACGAAGTCAAAACAAAAGTATTTGCACCTGGAGGTGCGCTAATTGCTAGCAAAATGCAAACCCATCTCTGAAATCGCTGAGCACAGAAAAAAAAACATTATCTGTACCAAACTCAGAGGGACACAGGACAGATCCCATCAGTTTCATTTACAAGACATTAAAATAAAGTACTTGCTTTTGTCAAAGCAGCCTGCCCATTACCTTGACAAAAGAAAACCCCTGATTTGGCGCCGAGATAAGGCCAAGGAAACAGTATAGCTGTGGAGGGAAAATCGACAGCAAGACTTCCTCTTCTTTTCATTCAGTGAGATTCAAACAGATCCATCACAGATTCACACAGACACGAAGTCAAGGACAGAGGGAGGAGGACCCACAAGATTGTGCAGGAGAGCAGATTCAGAAGTTCAGTCCAGATCCAAGACCATCAGGAGTTCGAAGGCCGAGTGGAGAGGAGACGGTTCGAGGAGTTCGGAGGACATTCAAGATTGTGCAGGAGAGAGATTCAGACAGACTCAGACAGATCCACAAGATTCACCAGAAGCAGTGAAGTCCAAGTCCAGATACCATCAGGCGTTTGAAGACCGTGCGGAAGAGGAGACGGTTCGAGGAGTTCGGAGGACTTCCAAGTTTGTGCAGGAGAGCGGGTCCAGGAGCCGGTCCCATAAGGAAGATTGGAGATTCCGGACGTAACAAGGAGCACCAAGGTCCAGGAGGGTTTTAAAATTCTGGTGAGCATAAAGGCCCAACTCTACCTAACTGACATAGTTGAGGTATATTTTAGCAACGGGAGGGTTTGAAACATTAAGGGTTTTGTAATTCAGGAGTGTGGTTTATCCCTCGATGTGTTCGTGCGCTTTCCCCACCCCCGTTTTAGTATACCGCTGATTAAGAATTGTTGTATGATTTAAGATAGCCAAAGTTATTCCTTGTGTGTTAAATTTTAGTTCCTATTGGGAGACGTGCTAATGATTTTTGTCTAAATTGATTCTTGCATTCTCTGTGTTTATTCTCCTTGAAAAATAAAGATATTTCTGATTTAAAACTCACCTTGTCTCACCTGATCCATTTGTCTTCCGAGTCACAAGTTGGGCCACACATCAAGGTTGTCTGGCAATAAGCCCAGTGTCTAGAACCGGTGAGGGGGGAGCGCTTCGGAACCGCTCACGAGCAGTGCGAAATCAAAACCGATCTAGCACACCATAAGCTCGTTAAAACGACCCCTTACACACTCACAGTCAATAAAGCACATTGAAACTGTGGAACGGATTTTGATATGGAACAGTTTAAGCATTGAATAGGTTTGAATCACCCATCATTCTGGACAATAGGGCAGTTGCATTCCCTTTTGTTTTAGCCCAGGTGAGCTCCGGATGTGGGCGGGAACATTTCGGCCCCACAGTGCAGACACATTAACCCATTCCAACCACTTTGAATCAACCAATCATCAGCGTTTCTTTTGTTTATTGGAACTTTGGGCGTGAATTTTGCAGACAGACTTTTTCAGGTATAAAAGATAGCTCCTGAGAAGCTATCTCTCTCTCTCTCTTACTTCGCTGGACCACAGGTGAGCAGGGTTTCTGACTCCTCAGCAAAGCAACCTAGTAAGGAGTTGGGGGATGGTAATTAAGGGGATATTGCTAAGATTGTTTAATCAACATTGTAGCCACTTACCCCTCATTTTTGCCGTCTGCCTTCCTCCATTTAAGCAATTTTACTGTAATTTACTGTGTTCATGTGGTATAGTTTTATATTTGATTGTAGTTTTTTTAGTTAATAAAGCTTGATTTTCTTTCATCCAGACCATTTGTCCATTTTAATATCATTAATTATAAGCCCTTCAGTCAGAACTGGAAGGTGGGGTAGCGATTCGAAACCGCTGTTTGAAAATTGATTTGTTGGAATTTGGTTTACAGTGTAGCAGCAGGCTGCCTGACCAGGTGAATTACCGTAAACCAGGTAAAAGATTGGAATTGGTCCGAGTGCAGGCAAAGGCTGCAAGACCAGGGAAATTACCTTAAATCAGTTAAAAGATGCCCCCCTACATACTAGAGCAGGACTCTATGGTAATGATTGGTCTCATTTATTCTTAATGCCATATTTCTGCATGTTTAATGAAAGCAAAATATTTGATTTTTAATATAATGCCTTTCATGACCTCAGGACTCCCGAAAGTGCTTTATAGCCAATGAAGTACTTTTGAAGTGTAGTCACTTTTGTAATGTAGAAAACACCGCAGTCAATTTGTGCACAACAAGGTCCCACAAACAGTAATGAGATAAATGACCAGATAATTTGTATTTAGTGATGTTGGTTGAGGGATAAATATTGACCCAGACACTGGGGATAACCCCCCTGCTTTTCTTCGAATAGTGCCATGGGATTGTTTACATCCACCTGAGAGGGCAGGTGGGCGATCGGTTTCCCAGAAATTCGGGTACTCACGGGTGAGTACGCACGGTGCACTCTCCCGTAGGCCCAACGGAAGTGCCGGTTTCGTTCATGCACTGCACATGCGTGGGAAACCGGAACTTCCGTTCCCTTAAATGAAGGGGTTCAGAGATCGAACGCATACTCCGGAGAGGCAGCGTGTGCGCCTGGAACTTACGTTTTTTTTGCAGATTTCTCCAGGACGGTAAGTCTCCAGGAGTTACACATATAAAAAGCAGGCGCAAGACCTGCTTTTAACAAGGTAAGTGGTGAATTAATTAAAATTAAAACATTTTTTCCACAGGTTTATTATTTTTAAATACTTTAAAGAAAGGTAAGTTCATTTTTAGCCCCGTTAGAAAATGTAATTAATTTTTTCAAAAATTTAAATTATTGTTTAAAATAGCTATTTTATGTAATTTATAGTTATTTTAAAAATGTGATTTTTTTTATTTATTTGAAGTTTTAGTGATGTTTTGGGGCTTATAGTATTTATAGTTTTGACAGCTCTTCCTGTCAATTTTATGAATGGGCATTTCCCTGCTACCATTGGCTCTCCATGGCCCACGTGATCCCAGGGGACGCATCGAACTAACTGCGCCCCTGGGATACGCAAGCACTGTGCGCCGGTAGTTGGAGCAGGCCCAGGATCGGAATCCCACGCGGGCCCACAGCTCAACAGCCGGCGCGCTAGGTAAGTGCAGGTTGAAGGCTTGCACCCACGGGAAGCCTCCGACCCGAATTTCTGGGCCAATGTCTCTTCTGAAAGATGGCACATCCGACAGTGCTGCACTCCCTCAGTACTGCAATGATGTGTCAGCCTAGCTGTCGCAGTGAAGCAGAAGCAGCTCCGAGGAGATTCCCAGCCCATATTTTACGGAATGTCTCTCGTGCTCTATCTCTTTGAGGGGACAGGAAGGCGCATCCTGTCATTCACATGTACAACTTCCATTCTATTGTTTTTAATGGAAGAAGAAAGTATGCCCAAAAGCTAACAACTTGAACTAAGAGTTCTCAGCCTGTTCTCTTCCTCCTTCAAAATTACACATAACAATTCACAGAACGGTTATCTGCAAAACATCTAACAGAAAATGTTAGAAAACAATATCTACCGTGATGTAGATTTAATGCTTCTGGCAAACTGAGAAAGATCTTGCTGTGCTTATTCCTTATGCCCAAGAGCTGCCCCAAAGCCACATATCAATAATTCTTTATTAGCCGCTAAATTAAAAACACTCCCAACCAAAGAAATCCAACACCCAGTGGAAACAGCATCAAGGTTTTGTTTTCATTTTAAAAAAATATTTTGAAATGTTCAAAAAATTAGCTTTTTTATTGCACTTCTGTGCCACTGGTCCCTGTTCAGGCTGTAATGGGAAGAGGTCTGTATTTGTTTCTGTCTCTGACTGCTGGTCTCATGATCCGTAAAAAGTTGGGTTCAAAATGTCATTATAGTTATGGAGCTCATATCCTTCTTATCTGCTTTTATATTTCACTCCAACTTGTGCGAGTGGCTCTGGCTCCTGATGTGCAAATCTTGGCTGCAACCCAAGAGTAAACATATCGGCCTAGAAATTTGAGGGTTTAGCGCTGGCCGTTAAGGCCCGTTTTGGTGAAAAAAATGGCTTCTGCCCACTTCCGGGGGTCCTGCGGCAAGTTGGCAGCGCTGCCGATGCCCATGCTCACTGGAGATATTTAGATTAGGTCAGCGAGAGTGCAATGTTCGCTTGACGCCCTATCTGCCATTTTCATGTTCGCCGTTACACTTACCGGCCCGTGTTGATCACGACCAGCTAACCAAGCGTTCAATAGCAGGAAGGAGCCTCCAGCAGCGCTATTTAAAGGGGTCATTAGCAGCAATTGGCAGCTGGCATGGTTTTTCAGTTTGACAGACTCTGTGTAACTTCCTGCAACCGATGCTCAGTTGGGTTCTGCCAGGACCACTCGGCTCCAGGCCTCATTACACTCTTGGCCCAAACATTGGACAGAAGAGCGGAATTCCTGAGGTGAAGTGAGAATGACTGCCCTTGACATCAATCATAGAATGGTTACAGCACAGAAGGAGGCCATTCGGCCCATGCCTGCTCTCTGCAAGAGCACTTCAGCTAGTCCCACTCCCCTGCCCTTTCACTGTAGCCCTGCAAATGTTTTTCCTTCAGGTACTTATCCAACTCCCTTTTGAAAGCCATGATTGTGTCTGCCTCCACCAACCTTTCAGGCAGTGCATTCCAGATCCTAACCACTCGTAAGTAAAAAAGTTTTTCCTCATGTTGCTTTTGATTCTTCTGTCATTCACCTTAAATCTGTGTCCTCTGGTTCTCGACCCTCTCTAGCTACTCTGTCTAGACCCCTAATGATTTTGAACAGCTCTATCAAATCTCCTCTCATCATTCTCTGCTCTAAGTAGAACAACCCCAGCATCTTCAGTCTATCCATATAACTGAAGTCCCTCATCCCTGGAACCACTCTTGTCAATCTTTTCTGCAGCCTCTTTAAGGCCTTCACATCCTTCTGAAAGTGCAGTGCCCAGAATTGGAAACAATATTCCAGTTGAGGTCGGACCAGTGTTTTATAAAGGTTTAGCATAACTTGCTCTTGCACTCTATGGGCTCGATTTTCATTGGGCCATTGAGGCGGGATTGGAGGCGTGTGGGGGGTTAAAATCGCGAAATCAGGGGGCACGAACCCATCCTGCCCCCAACCCGCCTCCATGCCAGTTTCAAAGGAGGCGG
Organism: Somniosus microcephalus; assembly: GCF_052327205.1. Lineage (NCBI taxonomy): Eukaryota > Metazoa > Chordata > Chondrichthyes > Squaliformes > Somniosidae > Somniosus > Somniosus microcephalus. Next base: position 258,448,232 of record NC_140988.1, on the reverse strand, counting down.
ATACCCGACCTGTGCTGGGACCCGCCTCCCCGAGGCAGGAAGGGGATTAGTGCCAATTAACTGCCTGTTAACAGGTAGTTAACAGGCAGTTTTTAGTCTAATCCCTATTTTTATTCCTGAAGTGTGGGATTCCCGACGGCTCCAAACCACGCCAAGTTAGTGAGGCGGACCGTCGGGCTGAAGGATTTAGAGGGTTCGAGATGTCCGGTGTTCAGGTGAGTGATGGGTGCATGAGTGCTGAGGTAAGTGTGTTTGGTGTGTGTAAAGTGTTTAAATAAGTTTTACTTACCTTTACTTACCTTTACAGCCTTCCTTCCTTCAGGTCTCGGGAGTCCCTCATCTCACCAGCACAGAAAGCAGAATGGCCGTGAGTTGGCAAAAGTTACAGCATTCAGCTTTCTGTTCTTGAGAGATCTCTAAATCAGCCTGAGGGGAAGGATATAACTTAGTGTACAGATTGTCAGTGTTTGACTGCTTCAAAGAGCTGTCAAACGCTGATATTTCATCTGTCAAAAGCTCTTGACAGATGAAATGTCAATCTGTGATGTCACCTGTCGCTGGGTAGCCCTTAATTGGCCTGCTGAGCCCGCTGGGTGGGCTCAACAAGGTCAATCAAGTGAAAATCGCGTGGGTTGGCCACAACTCGATGGAGGCGGGACTACAACCCCATAAGTTGTAGTCCCGTCTCCTACACGCCTTCAGTATCAAAATCCAGCCTTATGCCTCTATTTATGAATCCGAAGATCCCGTATGCTTTTTTAACCACTTTCTCAACCTGCCCTGCCACCTTCACTGATTTGTGCACATATGCCCCCAGATCTCTCTGTTCATGCACCCACTTTAGAATTGTACCTTTAGTTTATATTGCCTCTCCTCGTTCTTCCTACCAAAATGTATCACTTCGTACTTTTCTGTGTTAAATTTCATCTGCCATGTGTCTGCCCATTTCACCAGCCTGTTTATGTCCTCTTGAAGTCTATCACTATCCTCCTCACTGTTCGCTATACTTCCAAGTTTTGTCATCTGCAAATTTAGAAATTGTGCCCTGTACACCCAAGTCCAAGTCATTAATATATATCAAGAAAAGCAGTGGTCCTAATACCGACCCCTTGCAAACCCCACTGTGTACCTTCCTCCAGTCCGAGAAGCAACCGTTCACCACTACTCTCTGCATCAAGAATCCCTAGTAACATTGAAGTCAATGGGAATCGAGTGGAAAACTCTCCATGGACTTGAGTCATACCTAGCATAAAGGAAGATGGTTGTGGTTGTTGGAGGTCAATCATCTCAGTCCCAGGACATCACCGCAGCAGTTCCTCAGGGCAGTGTGCTAGGTCCAACCATCTTCAGCTGCTTCATTAATGGCCTTCCCTCCATCATAAGGTCAGAAGTGGAGATGTTCGCTGATGATTGCACAGTGTTGAGTTCCACTCGCAACTCCTCAGATAATGAAGCAGTCCGTGCCTGCATACAGCAAGACCTGGACGACATTCAGGCTTGGGCTGATAAGTGGCAAGTAACATTCGCGCCACACAAGTGCCAGGCAATGATTGTCTCCAACAAGAGAACATCTAACCACCACCCCTTGACATTCAACAGCATTACCATCGCCGAATCCCCCACCATCAATATTCTGGGGGTCACCATTGACCAGAAACTTAACTGGACCAGTCACATAAATACTGTGGCAACAAGAGCAGGTCAGAGGTTGGAGAGAGTGTCTCAAGACCTGACTCCCCAAAGCCTTTCCACCATCTACAAGGCACAAGTAAGGAGTGTGATGGAATACTCTCCATTTGCCTGGATGACTGCAGCTCCAACAACACTCAAGAAGCTCGACACCATCCAGGACAAAGGAGTCCACTTGATTGGCACCCCATCCACCACCTTAAACATTTACTCTCTCCACCATCGGCGTACCGTGGCTGCAGTGTGTACCATCTGCACTGCAGCACCTCGCCAAGGCTTCTTTGATAGCAATTCCCAAACCCACAAACTCTACCACCGAGAAGGACAAGGGCAGCAGGCACATGGGAGCACTATCATCTCCAAGTACCCCTCCAAGTCACACACCATCCTGACTTAGAAATATATCGCCATTCCTTCATCATCGCTGGTTCAAAATCCTGACACTCCCTCCCTAACAGCACTGTGGGATTACATTCACCACACGGATTGCAGCGGTTCAAGAAGGTGGCTCACAACCACCTTCTCAAGGGCAGTTAGGGATGGGCAATAAATGCTGGCCTTGCCAGCGACGCCCACATCCCATAAGAACATAAGAACATAAGAAATAGGAGCAGGAGTAGGCCAATCGGCCCCTCGAGCCTGCTCCGCCATTCAATAAGATCATGGCTGATCTGATCTTAACCGCCAATCCACTATCACAGAACCATCTCCTGAATCTAACAGAATTAGACACACGAAATAGGAGCAGGATCAGGCTACACGGCCCCTGGGCCCGCTCCGCTACCCACAGGGCCATGACCATTCCGAACCTAGACTCATGTCCAAATTCCTGCCCGCTCCCCGTAACCCTTAATTCCCTTTACTTCTAGGAAACTGTCTATTTCTGTTTTAAATTTATGTAATGATGTAGCTTCTACAGCTTTTTGGGGCAGCATATTCCATGGACCTACCACCCTCTGAGTGAAGTAGTTCCTCCTCATCTCAGTTTTGAAAGAGCAGCCCCTTACTCTAAGACTATGCCCCCTAGTTCTAGTTTCACCCATCATCGGGAACATCTTCCCCGCATCCACCCGATCCAACCCCTTCACAATCTTATATGTTTCAATAAGATCGCCTCTCATTCTTCTGAACTCCAATGAGTAGAGTCCCAATCTACTCAACCTCTCCTCATATGTCCATCCCCTCATCCCCGGGATTAACCGAGTGAACCTTCTTTATACTGACTCGAGAGCAAGTATGTCCTTTCTTAAGTATGGACACCAAAACTGTACGCAGTATTCCAGGTGCGGTCTCACCAATACCTTGTACAACTGAAGCAATACCTCCCTATTTTTATATTCTATCCCCCTAGCAATGAAAGCCAACATTCCATTGGCCTTCTTAATCACTTGCTGCACCTGCATACTAACCTTTTGAGTTTCGTGCACCAGGACCCCCAGATCCCTTTGTACTTCAGTACTTTCCAGTTTCTTGCCATTAAGATAATAACTTGCTCTACGATTTTTCCTGCCAAAGTGCATAACCTCACACTTTCCAGTATTGTATTCCATCTGCCAAATCTCTGCCCAATTACTTAGCCTGTCTATGTCCCCTTGCAGGTTTTTTATGTCCTCCTCACTCACTACTTTCCCTCCCATCTTAGTATCATCTGCAAACTTTGATATGTTACACTCGGTCCCCTCCTCCAAATCGTTAATATAGATTGTAAAGAGTTGGGGACCCAGCACTGACCCCTGTGGAACACCACTAGTTACTGATTGCTAGTCTGAGAATGAACCATTTATCCCAACTCTCTGCCTTCTGTTAGATAGCCAATCCTCTATCCATGCCAGAATATTACCCCCAATCCCGTGATTTTTTATCTTAAGCAATAATCTTTTGTGTGGCACCTTGTCAAATGCCTTTTGGAAGTCTAAATACACTACGTCCACTGGTTCCCCTTTATCCACACTATATGTTACTTCCTCAAAGAACTCCAGCAAATTTGTCAAACATGACTTCCCCTTCATAAAACCATGCTGACTTTGTCCTATTAAATTATGATCATCCAAATGTCCTGTTACTGTCTCCTTAATAATGGACTCCAAAATTTTACCTACCACAGATGTTAGGCTAACCGGTCTATAGTTTCCAGCCTTCTGTCTACTGCCCTTTTTAAATAAGGGTGTTACATTTGCAGTTTTCCAGTCTGCCGGGACCTTTGCCGAGTCCAGGGAGTTTTGGAAAATTATTACCAATGCATCCACAATCCCTACCGCCACTTCCCTCAAGACCCTAGGATGTAAGCCATCAGGTCCAGGTGATTTATCCGCCTTGAGTCCCATTATTTTACCGAGTACCACTTCCTTCGTGATTTTGATCGTGTTTAGCTCCTCCCCCCCTTTAGCCCCCTGTTTGTCCAGTGTTGGGATATTCTTAGTGTCTTCTACTGTAAAGACTGATATAAAATATTCATTCAGTGTTTTTGCCATCTCCATATTTCCCACCATTAATTTCCCGGTCTCATCCTCTAAGGGACCAACATTTACTTTAGCCACCCTTTTTCTTTTTATATAACTATAAAAACTCTTACTATCTGTTTTTATATTTTTTGCTAATTTACTTTCATAATCTATCTTCCCTTTCTTAATCAATCTTTTTGTTATTTTTTGCTGTCTTTTAAAGTTTTCCCAATCCTCTATCCTCCCACTAGATTTGGCTACCTTATATGCCCTTGTTTTTAGTCGAATACTAGCCTTAATTTCTTTACTTAGCCACGGATGGCTGTCAAATAAAAATAAATTCTTGCAGCTTTCTAAACTTGTTGCAATTTCCTGAGGTGACAGGGAGTGTTGGTGCATGTGGAGAACGCATTCATTCTTATTTAAAGCCTTCTGCTCACACCACCTGCTCACAGTCATGGGGGCTCGATTTGCAGTTCCCCTCATGCTCAAGTGTCTTAGGGAGAGGGAGCGGAGGCAGAGGAGAAGATGTGCACAGAGGGAGGAGGGGGCGGAGCAAAGTGAACTCTCAACAGGAGCCCTTACCCACCTAGGGTCTTCCAAGAGCATTTCTACTACCTGCATTTAAGTGTGGAGCAGTGTATTAGGAGACTCCGCTTCACCAAGAAGGTGGTCACAGAAATCTGCCATCTCCTGGAACCATGCCTGCATCTTCAGAGCAAGGTGACGAAGGCTCTCTCAAGGTCACTGTGGCCCTCAATTTTTTCGCCAGCGGATCCTTCCAGTCTGCAGCAGGAGACATAGCTACCATCTCCCAGAATATGATTTGGTTGGGATTACAGAAACGTGGCTCAAGGATGGCCAAGACTGGGAACTCAACATCCAGGGGTATTCGATATTCAGGAAAGATAGGCAAAAAGGAAAGGGAGGTGGGGTAGCATTACTGGTTATAGAAGGGATTAATACAATTGTAATAAGGATATTAGCTCTGATGATGTGGAATCTGTATGGGTAGAATTGAGAAATACTAAGGAGAAAAAAACATTAGTGGGAGTGGTATATAGACCTCCCAACAGTAAGGCGGAGGTTGGGGATGGCATTAAAAGTGAAATTAAAGAAGCGTGCAATAAGGGCACAGCAGTCATCATGGGTGACTTTAATCTACATATAGATTGGGCCAAACAAATTAGTAACAATACTGTGGAGGAGGAATTCCTGGAGTGTTTACGGGATGGTTTCCTGGACCAATATGTCGAGGAACCAACCAGAGATCAGGCCATCTAAGACTGGGTATTATGTAACGACAAAGGATTAATTAGCAATGTTGTTGTACGAGGCCCCTTGGGTCGGAGTGATCATAATATGATCGAATTCTTCATTAAGATGGAGAATGAAGTAGTTGACTCAGAGACAAGGGCCCTCAATTTAAATAAAGGAAACTACGATGGTCTGAGGAACGAGTTGGGTAGGATTGATTGGGGAATGGCACTCAAAGGGTTGACGGTGGATAGGCAATGGCAAACATTAAAAGACCGAATGGATGAGCTACAGAATTTGCTCATCCCAGTTTGGCATAAAAATAAAACAAAAAAGGTGATTCAACCGTGGCTAACAAGGGAAATTAGGGATAGCATAAGATCCAAGGAGATGACATATAAATTGGCCAGAAAAAGCAATAATCCTGAGGATTGGGAGCAGTTTAGGATTCAACAAAGGAGGACAAAGGGATTAATTAAGAAAGGGAAAATAGAATATGAGAGTAAGCTAGTAGGGAACATAAAAACTGACTGTAAAAGCTTTTATAGATATGTGAAGAGAAAAAGATTGGTGAAGTCAAGTGTAGGTCCCTTGCAGTCAGAATCAGGGGAATTTATAATGGGAAACAAAGGAATGGCAGGCCAACTAAATTCATACTTTGGTTCTGTCTTCACAAAGGAGGACACAAATAACCTCCCAGAGATGCCGGGGAACATAGGGTCTGATGAAAGGGTGGAACTGAAAGAAATCAGTGTTTGTAGGGAAATGGTGTTAGGAAAATTGATGGGACTGAAGGCCGATAAATCCCCAGGGCCTGATAATCTACATCCCAGGGTACTTAAGGAAGTGGCCCTAGAAATAGTAGATGCATTGCTGGTCATCTTCCAGAACTCGATAGACTCTGGAACAGTACCCATGGATTGGAGGGTAGCTAATGTTACCCCACTATTCAAAAAAGGTGGTAGAGAAAAAGCGGGGAATTATAGACCGGTAAGCCTGACATCGGTAGTGGGGAAAATGCTAGAGTCTATTATAAAAGATGTAATAGCAGAGCACTTGGAAAGCAGTGACAGGATCGGACAAAGTCAACATGGATTTACAAAAGGTAAATCATGCTTGACTAATCTACTGGAATTTTTTGAGGATGTAACTGGTAAAATAGATAAGGGAGAACTAGTGGATGTGGTGTATTTGGACTTTCAGAAGGATTTCGATAAGGTCCCACATAAGAGATTAGCGTGCAAAATTAAGGCACATGGGATTGGGGGCAAGGTATTGACTTGGATAGAGAACTGGTTGGCGGACAGAAAGCGAAGAGTTGGAATAAACGGGTCGTTTTCCGAGTGGCAGGCAGTGACTAGTGGGGTACCGCAAGGATCGGTCCTAGGACCCCAGCTGTTCACAATTATATTAATGATCTGGACGAGGGAATTGGATGTAATATCTCCAAATTTGCAAATGACACGAAGCTGGGTGGGAGGGTAAGCTGTGAGGAGGATGTCGTGAAACTCCAGCACGATTTGGACAGGTTGGGTGATTGGGCAGAAAAATGGCAAATGCACTATAATGTGGATAAATGTGAGGTTATCCACTTTGGTGGCAAAAACAGGAAGGCAGATTATTATTTGAATGGCAATAGATTGGGAGAAGGGGAAGTGCAAAGAGACCTGGGTGTTCTTGTGCACCAGTCGCTGAAGGTAAGCATGCAGGTGCAGCAGGCGGTTAAGAAGGCAAATGGTATGTTGGCCTTCGTAGCAAGAGGGTTCGAGTACAGGAACAAGGATGTCTTGCTACAGTTGTACAGGGCCTTGGTGAGACCGCACCTTGAGTACTGTGTGCAGTTTTGGTCGCCTTACCTGAGGAAGGACGTTCTTGCCATGGAAGGAGTGCAGCGAATATTCACCAGGCTGAAACCTGGGATGGCAGGAATGACGTATGAGGAGAGATTGTGTCGATTGGGCTTATACTCACTGGCGTTTAGAAGATTGAGAGGGGATCTCATCGAAACCTATAAAATTCTGTCAGGCCTGGACAGACTAGATGCAGGAAGGATGTTTCTGATGGCCGGGGTATCCAGAACCAGGGGTCATAGTCTAAGGATAAGGGGTAAGCTATTTAGGACAGAAATTAGGAGGAATTTCTTCACCCAGAGAGTGGTGAACCTGTGGAATTCTCTGCCACAGAGGGCGGTGGAGGCCAGTTCATTAAATATATTCAAGAAAGAGTTAGATATATTTCTTAAGTCTAAAGGGATCAAGGGATATGGGGAGAAGGCAGGGACAGGGTACTGAACTTGGATGATCAGCCATGATTTCATTGAATGGCGGAGCAGGCTCGAAGGGCCGAATGGCCTACTCCTGCTCCTATATTCTATGTTTCTATGTTTCTATTGTCCATCGCTGCATCTGGGAGGTCACTGAGGCTCTCTACCCCAGCAGAAGGGACTATATTGTTTTCTCTCTGAACAGAGAGAAGCAGGAGGAACATGCATGTGGCTTTGCTAGGATAGTGGGCTTCCCATGGTGCAGGGTGCCATCGACTGCACTCTTGTGGCTTTGCGGGTGCCGCATAACAATCCTGAGATGTTCTGTAACTGAAAATCTACCACTCACTTAACGTGCAATTAGTGTGCGACCACGCCCAACGCATCCTGATGGTCAATGCCCGCTATCCAGGCACCAGTCATGATGCCTTCATTCTGCGTCAGTCCAGTGTGCCAGCAATGTTCCAGCCACCACGTCAAACCCAAGGGTGGCTACTCGGAGACCAGGGCTATCCACTCTGCACCTGGCTGATGACACCCCTCCGCAACCCCCCACTCCTGCCAACACTCATATAATGAGAGCCATGCTGCCACCAGGAACATCACTGAGCAGGCCATTGGGCTGTTGAAGCAATGGTTCTGCTACCTTGACCACTCGGGAGGAGCCCTCCAGTACTTGCCGGAGCGGGTGTCCCATTTCATGGTGGTCTGCTGCATCGTCCACAACTTGCCCATCATGAAGGCACAGCCCTTGCCACCAGGGATTGTGGGAGCACCTCAGGAGGAAGACGGCAGAGAGGAGGTGGAGGAGGAGGAGGAGCAAGAGGAAGAGGAGCAAGAGGAAGAGGAGGAGGAGGAAGGGAGGTGGCGGGCAGTAAATCCCCCTTCAGCACGGGCTGTCCGTGAATGCCCCATCAGACTCCAATTCGAGTAAATGAAACCCTAAATCCTCGTTGCTCACCACATCCCCATAATACCATCCCTCTGTGACAGAACATCACAGCGTCCTCGTGGCCATTAAGCTGAAATGAAAGCCACTACAAAACAAACATTCCAAACAAAATTAATACATTTATCAGTATTCAATTAACATTACAATATGAACTAATCACCCTGGTGAAATCTCTTAGTGCCTGTCGTTTGTGTTGTGTATGTACCTTTAAGAGAATAACTGGTCTCAGACTGCAGTACCGGCAGTGACCACCCCTGTATAAAAGGCGCTATTGAGCCTCTGTGTTTTTAGTTTCACTATTGACTTCCACCAGTAAAGACTTACTTTGTTCACTCCTGCTGTTCGTGTCTCAATTATTCACGGACGTAACACTGGCGACGAGTAAGAAATGAACTTACCTGCAACTCGGCAGCACCTCAGACGACGTTATTGAAGGTCGAAGCCAGAAGAAAGAAAAAATAAAATAAAATCCAAAGAAACTCGAGAAACGGGCGTCGACCGTGGGCAACCGCCCTCCAAATCGTCGGATTGGAAACTTGCAGGAGAGACGGTCCAGAGCCAGGCTTGGTTCCTCAGTCTGTGGTTTCCCAGCTAATCGGGCTGGTGGCAGGTAGTGCACTGATCCTTCCTGGGCTGCGGCGGGCTGAAGCTCGATCGGGTGGCTTTTCAACGGGGCCGGGAAGCGAGTCAGGAAGCAAAGAGAGAGAGAGAGGGTGGAGCACACAGGGCGCGGCCGGTGCTTCGGAGCCGGGCAGCGTTCGGACCTAAGAAGAGGGAGGGAAGTGTCCCAGAGGGTCCGCTCCACGACGGGAAAATAATAAAAGAAAAAGAATCAATATTAAACGCACAAGAAACCGTGGAAAGCAGCGCTAACAACAGCGGGGAAGAAGGCAAAGCGCGGGAGGCGCCATTTTGTTAAATCGGGGAAGAAGGCAAAGCGCGGGAGGTGCCATTTTAGATTTGCAAGATGCCGAAGACTGGCTGTATCACTGCTTTTGATAATACAATAGAGGACTGGACCACGTATGTGGAAAGAGTCGAGGTATATTTCGAGGCAAACGAAATAGCGGAGGGGAAAAAGGCATCGATATTGCTAAACTTAATGGGAGCTAGAACGTACGGCCTATTGCGGGACCTGATTACTCCAGCCAAACCGAAGGTGAAGAGTTTTAACGAAATTGTTGCTGTCCTACAGGAACACTTAAACCCTGCACCGCTGTTGATAGCAGAAAGATTTAAATTCCACAGGAGAACTCAGCACAAAGATGAGAGCAATGCTGAGTATCTTACGGAACTACGCAAGCTATCAAAGCACTGCCAGTTCGGAGCAGGACTGGCAGATACCCTACGGGACAAATTTGTCTGTGGACTCCTGAGTGAAGGAACACAGAAGAAGTTACTCTCAGAGAAAGAGCTGACGCTAGATAAGGCTTTCAGCGTGGCAGTATCGTATGAAGCAGCAGTCAGGGGAGCTGCAGAAATTCAACAAAAACCACAGGAATACGGCACCCACGAAATGACACGGGGATTTGCAAAATGTTATCGCTGCGGCAGAACTAACCATGACCAGAAGGACTGCTGGTCCAAAGACAAAATATGCAGGCAATGCGGGAAGATGGGACACATTGCACGAGTTTGCAGGTCTGGGAAGAAGACCAGCAACAACAAAAAGGCTACTAAGGAACCGTACAAGAAAGTACAAAAGATGATGGACAGTAGTTCCGAACACCAGATGAGCGATAGTGAATCCGGGAACAGGAGACTAAGCTGTCTCAAACTTCACAATGTAATCGCAAAAGAGGATCACCGAACCATTTGGGTCACCCTCACGATAGCAGGGTCCCAAGTTAAAATGGAATTGGATACAGGATCAGCACTAACCGTCATGAATCGATGAGACTACGAGCGGCTATTTTCACACATACCCTTGAGAGAGACATCCATCGTCTTGACGATGTATACGGGGCAAAAGGTATACCCCAGAGGAAAAATAAGGGTGCCTGTCGAATACAACGGCAAGAAAATACGGAAATTGTATCTCTACATACTGCCAAATGGTGGACCACCGTTATTGGGATGGGAATGGATCAGGAAGATAAACTTAGATTGGCACTCCATTCATGCAATGACGGTGGACGGTAAAAAAGATGAAGACGTCACTCCTGGACAATTGTCAACAATCTTAGCTAACGCCAAAGAGGTATTTCAACAAGAACTGGGCACGCTTAAAGGCGTAACCGCCTCGATAAAAATAGAAGAGAATGCAGTTCCCAAGTTTTTCAAAGCAAGACCGGTACCATATGCAATTCGCCTAGCCGTCGAGGCAGAGCTGGAGAATCTGGAGAAGGCGGGCGTGTTGTCTAAGGTCGACTGGAGCGAGTGGGCAACACCCATCGTTCCTGTCATGAAGAAAACGTTAAGCAATATGTCCGGGGAGCCAAGGAAGATTCGCATCTGTGGGGATTTCAAGGTGACAGTGAACCCGGTCCTTCACACAGTACAATATCCTCTTCCAAGGATAGAAGACATAGTCGCCTCACTGTCTGGAGAGAAGCATTTTACAAAAATTGACCTAGCACAAGCATATTTGCAGATGGAGGTTGAGGAGTCCTCTCGGAAGTATCTCACGATAAACACTCACAAAGGTCTTTACCAGTATCATCGATTGGTATTCGGAGTAGCATCGGCTCCGGCGATATGGCAAACAGCGATGGAACAAGTCCTGCAAGGGATTCCGGGGACTCAGTGTTACTTGGACGACATCCTTGTAACAGGTGAAGATGACAGTGAACAACTTAACAACCTAGAACAGGTGCTCACTAAACTACGGGAGCATGGGCTGCGAGCCAACCGCCCCAAGTGCGAATTTTTTAAGAAACAGATTTCGTATTCTGGCCACGTGATTGATGAAGAGGGGTTACTAAGTCCCCTGACAAAATTGAAGCGGTTGTTAAGGCCCCAGCGCCTGAAAATGTGTCGCAACTGAGGTCATTCCTCGGATTGGTGAATTACTATCATAAGTTTTTGCCGAATTTGTCGACAATTCTGCACCCACTGAACGCCCTGCTATGAACAGGGGTAGCATGGAAATGGAGCGATGATTGTAAGCGTGTTTTTCAGAAGAGTAAGGACTTAATCACTTCAAGGGAAGTATTGGCTCACTACAACCCAGCACTGCCAATCAGGCTGGCGTGTGATGCGTCTCCCTACGGCATTGGGGCGGTACTGTCACATAAATTCCTTGATGGTTTAGAGAGGCCGATAGCTTTTGCGTCACGCTCGTTAATTTCTGCCGAGCGTAACTACGCCCAGATTGACAGAGAGGCCCTCAGCCTAGTGTGGGGGGTGAAGAAGTTCAATCACTACCTGCACGGTCAAAAATTTACTCTACTAACCGATTATCAACCTCTTGTCTCCATTTTCAACCCTCAGAAGGGCGTACCGATAATGACAGCACAACGGCTGCAGAGATGGTCCCTTTTCCTAGGGGCACACCAATATGACATCGAGTACAAAGGAACTAAACAGCATGGAAATGCTGATGGATTGTCACGTCTACCGTTGCCGACGGTGGAAGAAGAAGACCTTGCAGTGGATCCAATGGAGTTATTCCACTCGACCATAGTCGAATGTCTCCCTGTGACGAATGCAAACATAGAAAAGGAAACACGGAATGACCCGACACTATCACGGGTCTATGATTTAACGGCGAAGGGATGTCCAGCACATGGCGCACCACTGCTGCCAGCATTCTCGCCGAGGAGAGAACAGCTGTCAGTGTGCAGAGGAACCTTGATGTGTGGATCCAGAGTAGTAATTCCACCTAAGTTGACGGATAGAGTGCTCAATGAGCTTCATGAGGGTCATCTGGGTGGGGTAAAAATGAAGAGCTTAGCCAGAGCGTTTGTGTGGTGGCCGGAAATCGATAGAGAAATCGAAGAGATGACCAAGAGCTGTGCCGGATGCCAGAAGGTCCAAAACGCCCCACCACAAGCTCCTCTGCATCCATGGGAGTGGCCCTCATCTCCATGGCAAAGGGTGCACATTGATTTTGCTGGTCCCTTCATGGACTCGATGTTTTTAATTGCAGTGGATGCACATTCAAAGTGGCCAGAGGTAATAAAAATGTCCTCAACCACCACGGAAAAAACTATCACAGTTTTACGAACCATATTCGCCAGGAATGGGCTGCCTGAACAGATTTGCTCTGACAATGGACCACAGTTTGTGTCTGAAGAGTTCCGGAGGTTCTTAAAGAACAATGGTGTTAAGCATTACACATCTGCCCCATATCATCCAGCCACTAATGGATTGGCCGAGAGGTTGGTCCAAACATTCAAGAAGGCTATCAAGGCAATGTGTAATGAAGATATACCCCTACAACACAAGGTGGACAACTTCTTGTTTGCCTACCGGAATGCGACACATGCGGTTACCAACCAAACTCCAGCCATGATGTTCTTCAATCGAAGACTACGATGCCGCTTGGATTTGGTTAAGCCAAACGTCCGAAGAGATGTGGAGAACAGGCAGTTTCAGAATATGAATGAAAGGCCGACCAGGAGTTTTAAGATAGGTCAACCAGTTTTGGCCTGGGACTACTGCACTGAGAAATGGCAGCCAGGAACGATTTGTACACGACAAGGACCTCTCATGTATACCGTGGACGTTGGGGAGAGCATTGTAAGACGCCATGCTGACCAGATTCTAGAGTCACGGGAAAACGTCAACTCCACACCACGATCTGATACACCTGGTAATGAAATTGACGTTCCAATTGCAGCTACCGCAGAACCGGTAATATTGGAAGCAGATGAACCAAACAACGACATTGATCCCGACTCAACATTGCCAGAAGAACCTGATACCCCAAAGAGGCGTTATCCAGACAGAATCAGGAAGCCTCCTCAAAGACTGAACTTATAATTGCTTAAACTTAACCAATGTATCTAGCAACAGTAATTGTGATTGTAACTAGTTATCATTTAGTTGTTAAATGAATGTTATGTACTGTTTATCTAAAAGGGGAGGAATTGTTGTGTATGTACCTTTAAGAGAATAACTGGTCTCAGACTGCAGTACCGGCAGTGACCACCCCTGTATAAAAGGCGCTCTTGAGCCTCTGTGTTTTTAGTTTCACTATTGACTTCCACCAGTAAAGACTTACTTTGTTCACTCCTGCTGTCCGTGTCTCAATTATTCACGGACGTAACAGTTTGTGTGCCTTTTCCTGCTCTAGTGCTCCTATGCAGTGCTCCCCCAGTGGCTGCAGCATGGCTGGTCGAAGGCTGCTGAGGTTCTATAGGGGAGGCTACAGATGGCCTTGCAGGACATCCTCGATCAGCTGTGGACCTAGAAGATCTGGCTGCAGACTGCACCAACTCGGCATGGGTGGCAGCTCTCTGGGCTGGCTGGCCGACAGGCAGAGACAAAGGCAATGGCAGAGTGGCAGTGGTGAGAATAGGAATGTTGTCATCCTGAGACAGGACAGTAGGTTCCTGCTCCACTGACGCACTGCCACTCCCCCGAGGTGGTGCCTCAACAATCCTAGCAATCTTTTGGAGGACAGATTGCTGGCCTGCTGCGAAACCCTGCAAGCCCCTTTCAACACTGGTAAACCCAGCCATGATGGCAGCAATCTGAACTTGGGTGGCAGCAAGCTGAGACTGCAAGAGAGCAGTCTGCGCTTTCACTGCAGTACTGAGATGTTGGGTCACTTCAGCCTGTGCTGCAATGGAAGCCATGACATTGCCCATCACACGCAATATCATGGCTGAGTCCACAAGGTCTCTCCTGGAGTTGTCTATCATTTCTAGCTTGGAAATCATGGGCTCTAAGCTCTGCACAATGCCACGTCCAATATTGGAGCCAGACTCCTCCATGCTCCTTGATATTGCCAAGTGGCTCTCTGGCAGGCTTGCCATTGCACCTAGCAATTCAGTGTGCATGGCCATCACCCTTCTTCTGCAGGCCGCCCCATTGAGGTCATCATCTGAGTCGTGTGGAGCAGAACCCATGCATGAACTCGCCCTCTGGGGAGCTGGCCCCCAAGCTACCCTTTCCCCCTGGCCTTGCTGTAACCTACTCATGCCCAGTGCCTCACCCTGTGCAGATCCGCATCATCTTCTTCACTCTCCCCCATTACTTCGGGGACAGGCTGGCCTGCTGGCAGTTCTTGATTATCTGAAAGCAGAAAGACACAAGATTCGGGTTGTTGTGAGGGGAGGCGGGGGGGAAAGCAAAATAACCATGCGTACGACATCAGCAGCTTGTAAGTGAGAAGAGATTGTGGGATGAGGGTGAAGTGGAATGTGAGCAGAAGCATTAGGAATGAGCATACCATTAATATCAGCAAGGGCTTCAACATTGTCCGTTGCCATGGCCTCGGTGATTTCCCCTCCAATGATGTCAAGCACTCCCTCCTCCAGTTGGCTCAGGGCCTGTACAGCGGCTTGCTGCCTCCCGTCTGCCGCTGCTTCTGGCAGTCGTGAGCCACTTGGCCTGCAAGAGAAAGGGAAGTGTGTGAGTAAGCGTGGTGCAATGTGTTTGGGTGATAATCCTGCCATAGTTGAATAGCTGTCAATGTGTGCAACGTGCGAGATGTGGGTGAGAGTGTTGCAGCAGTGGTAAGGTTGTGAGGGTGAAGTGAAGCTCTGATTGTGAGGTATGAGTGGTGATAGGCAGAGATTGTTGGTAGGTGAGTGCTGGGGGTGTGGTGCATTAAGCAGTGTGTGAGGATTGTGGTGCAGATGGTGGGATATGGCATTTGCTGAAGCCTTCACTTATAGAATCATAGAATCATAGAATGGTTACAGCACAGAAGGATGCTATTTGGCCCGTCGAGCCTGTGCCGGCTCTCTGCAAGAGCACATCAGCTAGTCCCACTCCCCCGCCCTTTCCCCGTAGACCTGCAAATTCTTTTCCTACAGCGGCCATCCGAATGCATCACGCCTCCTCTTCCTGCTGTTGTTCAGGCCAGGCGCTAAGGCAGGGGGCAATTTTGCATCTGGGCCATTAATGTAGCGTTCCAAACTCATTTATATCACGATCTGCCAGGTGTAAAGGCCTAGGCGCTAACTGTTAGCGCCACCGCTAAATCTCGGGTGAATTTCGCGTGCGCCGTTGGATTCGTCATGCCCCACCGCAAACCCATTAGTGCCCTGTTAGCGTCCTCCCAGGCACTAACAGGAGGCACTAAAATGCTGAATTTCTCTCCTCTGGTAAAAATAGGTCTTCCAGACAGCTGGCTTTAGTGAATTGCGGCAATCATAAAATCATAGAAATTTTCAGCACAGAATGAGGCCATTCGACCCATTGGGCTGGATTTTAATTCAGGGGCAGGCTGGGGTCGTGTAATCAGCATTTCGTGTTATCTACCCGAATCTAAATCGATGTGGGACATTGATGCGATTTTAACTTAATTGGCCAATTGAGTTCCAGCGTGTGGGAACCCATGGCAAATGAGTTTTTCCAGTCTGAAAGTCGCTACCGATGACGTCATCATTGCTGCTGCATTTAAGGTCTGCAACAAGCCTTGCTTCTTCTGCAGATTGCCAACCTTTTGTCCTTTCATGATACAAGGACCTGGAGGCAGAATGGCCAGCGACAGACCTAGGTCTGCTCCAAGATTTGGCGACAGTGCCCTGCAAGCTTTAGTGGAGGGGGCAAGAGCTCATAAAGAGATGTTCTTCCCTTCTTCTGGGAGGAAGAAGCCTCCCCAGCAGACCAAGGCTGTGTGGCTGCAACTGGCAGAGGAGGTCAACTCCTTACCAGTGACCCGCAGAATGTGGATTCAGGGCAGGAAGAGATTTCATGACCTTCTGCACACTGGAAAAGTGATTATGAATTTCCCATCACCCTCAATCTGATCTCCATTGCCTTTCCTCACCAGCACTCAGCTTTAGCAATCTCTTCCTCCATAGCCCACTTGACACTGACATCCATGCACCCTTACCCATTCCCTCTCTCTCTATGGTCACATTCACCTAACTATTTGACTATGCAGCCCTCACACTCCCTATCACTGTGATGCTATGAAAACAACTGACAACACACAGGTCTTGTCACCTCACTCCAACTACTGTTTTATTTGAGTTGTAATGGCTGCCTGCCGCATGGTGCGGGGTGATATTTCCAAGTGCACTGTTGCGGCGCCTGCGCACTACTTTCCCAGCATCGTAGTGCTGCTACACTTGATTTGAGTGTTAGTACACTTGTACAATGTAGTCCCAACATAACTATGTAACATCCCTCTTTCCCAACAAAACTAATTACATCAATTTTTCTATTTTACAATGTTTCCAGTTGAATAACATTAACAAAATACAGAACGTGAGCTTTCTTTGCTCAATTTATATACAGATAATTGTCCATGTTGTTTTATTGTTCTGTGCGAATTATAATTGTCTTTATAATTATTCGCGATACCGCTCAGGTGGTTGTATGTTACTCCTCCATCTTGTGGACTTGGCTGTAACTATTCCTTTCTGCGGTGCTTTGGTGTGTTCATTTCTTGTTGCCGGTGCTGTCATGTTTGGCTCTGGAGAGTGCATGTTTGCAGTTGTTGTATTTGAGGTGTTTGTTTCTGGCGTTATATTGTTTTCCGTGTCTGGTACCGTAACTGCTGTTAATGTTGTCCGCTGTTTGACAGCTTCAGGTGAGGGTCTGATATGGATCCTGTTTCACCTGTATTGGTTTCCAGGTTCTGTCTCTACCAAGTAAGATCTTGGAGTATCAGCTTTTCCAATAACCTTGGCTGGACTCCATGTTCTCAACAATGGATCTTGTATATGCACTGATTGCCCATTTAGCAGCTCCGGTAGTGGTTTTGCATGCTTGTTATAGTGTGTGCTCCCCGTAGCTTGTGTTTCCATCAGCTTCTGCCGAACGTCCTCTTGGTCCTGGGGAGGATATATCTTTGCTGGTAGAGTTGTTTTGTATTTTCTACCGTTTAGTAGTTCTGCTGGTGATTTCGAGTCTGCTCTCAAAGATGTCGATCTGATTGCCAAAAGGGCAAGGTCTTGGTCTTCTCCCATCTCCTTGCTTTTAATGAGAGCTCTTTTGGCTGCTTGGATCTGTCTTTCGATAAATCCGTGTCCCCTTGGGTAATGTGGGGATGAGGTAATTATTTTAAATCCGTATTTTCCAGCCAGTGCTCTGAATTCGCTGGAGGTGAATTGTGTCCCATTGTCGCAGATGACCTTCTCTGGGATGCCCTGTTCTGCGAATAAGTTTTTCGCAATTTTTGTGATTGTTGTGGCTCTCATGTCGTTTATCCTTCTGACAAAAGGAAATTTTGAGTAGTAGTCTGCTACTATGATGTACCACTCCTGGTTGCACAGGAACAGATCTGTTCCGACTGTGTGCCATGGTCTCGGGGATACTTCCATTTGAATCATCTCCTCCTTCTGCTGTGTGTTTCGGTATTTCTGGCATATGTAACATGTGGAGACCATTTGTTCTATGCTTTTGTACATGCCTATCCAGTACACAGCTGATCTGGCTCTTAGTTTACATTTCTCCATCCCCATATGGCCTTGGTGTATTAAGCGGAGAAGTTCCGTTTGCATCGTATTATGATTCTTGAGCCAGCAAGGAGAACACCGTCCTCCACCGAGATGTCGTCTCTGATTGTCCAGTACTGTCGGATTTGATTTTGGACCTGCTGGATCTTCTCCGGCCACCCCTGTATTACCTGTTGCATGAGTAATAGCAACTCCTCTTCTTTACCAGTCTCCTCTTGAATTTGGCTAAGCTTTGTGGGAGTAACATTTACAAGGTGGTGTATTTTTACTGTCAGGCCCTTCATCTCGTGTTTTTCGTGTGGTGACAATCGAGACAATGCATCTGCCAGTGCCATTTCTTTTCCTGGTTGGTATTTTAATTCGAAGTCGTAACTTTGGAGTCTTAACAGTAACCTTTGCAGTCTTGCTGGGGCCTTGCTTAGGTTTTTCTTGTAAATTTGTTCGAGTGGATGATGGTCACTCTCTACCTCGAATTTTCTTCCGTATAAGTAGGTGTGGAACTTTTCGCATCCATATACTACTGCCAATAGCTCTCTTTCGATGTTTGCGTATCTTGTCTTTGTTGATGTCAATGCCTTCGATGCGAAAGCTATTGGTTTTCCTTCCTGCATGAGGGCTGCCCCTAGCCCCCTGGTAGAGGCATCTACCTGTAGGGTGACAGGTTTTTTTCTATCGTAATAAGACAGCCTGGTTTCTTTATATAATAATTCCTTTAGGTGTTTGAAGTTCCTCTCATGGGATTCTGACCATTGGTATTCGGTGTCTTCTTTTAGTAATTCTCTTAGGTTCGCTGTGTAGTCTGACATGTTCGGGATGAAAGAGCTCATATACTGGACCAAGCTGAGGTAGCTTCTCAGCTCCTTCTTGTTGTTTGGAGGTTTCATCTCTGCTATCGCCTCGACCTTTTCGGGATTAGGCTTGACACCCTCCGGTGTGTAGATCATGCCAAAAAATTTGCATTTCATACTTTTAATGATGCACTTCTCGGCATTCAGCTTGATGCCAGCCGTTCTGGTGCACTCCATGGCCTCGTGCAAGTGCACGTCGTGGTCTCTTTCATTTGTTCCGTAAACTTGGATGTCATCAGCGATTCCAATGGCTCCTTCACAGCCTTTGTATGTTTCATCGATCTTTTGTTAGAAGATGTCTTGGCTGACTTTCAACCTGAATGGCAGCCGCAGGAATTTATAACGCCCCAATGGTGTATTAAAAGTCATCAGGTTAGTTGATTCTTCGTCCAGTTTTACGTTCCAGTAGCCGTTTCTGGCATCCAGTTTGGAGAAGACTTTGGCTCCTGCCAGTGCTGGTGTGATTTCTTCTAATGTTGGTGTGGGGTAGTGGTCTCGCTTTATTGCCTGGTTTAAGTCTTTGGGGTCCAGACAGATTCTGAGCCGCCTGTTCGGCTTTTCCCGTACCACAATCGAGTTTACCCAGTCTGTGGGTTCAGTGACCTTTGCGATTATTTCTTTCTCTTCCATTTCTTTTAGTTCGGTGTACAATTTTTCTTTTAGCTCGATGTGTATTTTTCTTGGAGCGTGGATGACGGGTTTTACCTCTGGATCTATTGTTATATGGTACTTGAACTCCCCGAAGCAGCCTACAGTGTCATCAAGACACTCTGGATACATGTCCATCAAATGTTTCGTGTCCATGATTTGTGGACGATTTTCCAGTGGGGTGTTGCTGTCGACTTTCAGTGATGTTTTTGTTAGTTCGTGGTTTACCGAGATTAACCCCAGCTTCTCGCAGCTGTTTAATCCCAGGATCGCCGGTCCCTCGGAGTCGGTCACATAGAACATGCAATTGATGTTTCTGCTTTTGTGTGTTCCTTTTATATAGGTTGTTCTGAGTTGTCTGATCTCGCTCCCCCCATACGCTGTCAGCGTGACGTTGTTTGCTTTTAAACATCCTCTTTTCGGGTACCTATCTTCGCCCAAGTTTTCGGGGAAGATCCTCTGGTATAGCCTCAGTGGAAGGATGTTGCTCTGAGCTCCTGTGTCCAACTTTACTTTTAGATTGACGGTTGTGGGCTGTCCTTCGATCCTCTTTTTAATCTGGATGATAGTGTGCCATTCTTTCTTTGGGGTGCTTTCCACTCTGGACGTTTCATGTAAGATAACCTTTATGGTTTCAATGTTCAGAGCTTTGTCGTACCCGCAGTCTTCATCATCTTGCTCACCCATAGTATGGATTTTGTTTTTCTTTTGTTGGTTCTGCTGTCCACCTCTGCTTTTGATGTGTAGCCCCTCTCTTTTAGCTCTGTACATCTTTTGCCAGTGGTTTGCTTTACCACACGTGTTGCAGCTTGTTCCATACGCTGGGCATTTTCTTCTGTCTGTGTAGTCGTGTTGTCTTCCGCATTTTCTACACGTATTCTTCCCGCTGTCATATACTTGTTTTTGTGTGCTGTGCTTTTTGTACACTGCATCTACTCTGTGATCCGGTTCAGGAGTTGTCCGCACGTCAGCCGTATGAGTATTCAGCGTTTTCATCTGTTGTTTTGTGGCTTCGTGAGCTCTCGCTGTATCTATGGCTTCTGATATTCCGAGATTTTCTTTTCCTATTAGTTCTTGTTGCACTTCTGTATGTGCTGATCCCCATATTAGTTGGTCTACCAGCCTTTCTTCTAGTTCCGTAAACTTGCATTTGCTGGCTTCGTTTTTTAATCTCGTCTGGAAATTGTCAGCCGTTTCACCAGGTTCCTGTCTTAAGCTTTGGAACTTATACCTGTGTATGCGATGGTTTGATTTAGGCTCGAGATGGTTACTGAACTTTTCATAAATCTCCGTAGGGTTCGTTTTATCCTCTTCGGATAAACTCCAGCTGTTATAGAGATCTAAGCCTTTTTCTCCCGCCCACAGTAGAATGTAGCTGATTTTTTCCTCAGGAAACTTTTAAATGTAAGCTCGCATTTTTGCTTAAATTTCCGGAAAGCTTCCACAATATCATTGGCTTCCCAGTTCATGATTGGGAGCATATTCGCGGTCAGTGCATTGGACGCCGCCATTTTAGCTGCCCGACACTGTCTCGGATATATGATTTGACGGTGAAGGGATGGCCAGCACATGGCGACCCACTGTTGCCAGCATTCTCATCCAGAAGAGAACAGCTGTCAGTATGCCAGGGGACCTTGATGTGTGGATCCCGAGTGGTAATTCCACCCAAGTTAAGGGAGAGAGTGCTCAATGAGCTTCACGAAGGTCATCTGGGAGGGGTGAAAATGAAAAGCCTTGCTAGGGCTTATGTATGGTGGCCGGGGATCGATCAGCAAATCGAGGACCTGACAAAGAGCTGCTCAGGATGCCAGAAGGTCCAAAATGCACCACCACATGCCCCTCTACACCCATGGGAGTGGCCCTCATCTCCATGGCAATG
Source organism: Somniosus microcephalus (assembly GCF_052327205.1). Lineage (NCBI taxonomy): Eukaryota > Metazoa > Chordata > Chondrichthyes > Squaliformes > Somniosidae > Somniosus > Somniosus microcephalus. The sequence continues at coordinate 258,426,731 of NC_140988.1, read as the reverse complement.
GGTGCATATTGATTTTGCTGGTCCAGTCATGGACTCAATGTTTTTAATAGCCGTGGATGCGCACTCGAAATGGCCTGAGGTGATCAAAATGTCCTCCACCACCACGGAGAAAACTATTGCAGTCCTATGGACCATTTTTGCCAGGAACGGCTTGCCAGGGCAGATTTGCTCTGATAACGGACCACAGTTTGTGTCCGAAGAGTTTCGAAGATTTATGAAAAGGAATGGGGTAAGTCATTACACATCCGCCCCGCATCATCCAGCCACAAATGGATTGGCTGAGAGGTTCGTAGGAACCTTTAAAAAAGCAGTAAAGGCCATGTGTGATGACGACATTCCACTGCAGCATAAGGTGGACAATTTCCTGTTAGCCTACAGAAATGTGACACATGCAGTCACCAAACAGGCCCCGGCCATGATGTTCTTTAACCGAAGGTTGAGATCTCGTCTGGATTTGCTCAGACCAAATGTACGAAGAGATGTTGAGAGTAAGCAATTCCAGCACATCAATGAGAAGCCGACAAGGAGCTTCAATGTAGGGCAACCAGTCTTGGCCCACGACTACCGAACACAGAAATGGCAACCAGGAACGATATGCACACGGCAGGGGCCACTAATGTGCACAGTGGATGTTGGGGAGAACATTGTGAGACGCCATGCTGACCAGATCCTAGAGTCACAGGAACGAGTCAACCCCATGTCTCGGCCATACGTACCTGGTGAGGAACCCGACGTACAGGTCGCATCTACCTCAGAAACAATAGCATTGGAAGCTGATGAATCAACTGACGACAGGGTGCTAGAATCGCCTCCGCACCAAGAGCGAGACACTCGGGAAAGGCGTTATCCAGAAAGAATCAGGAAGCCTCCCCAGAGACTGAATATATGAATGGACTATTTTCATATAACATTGTGTTTAAAAATGTTAATTGTTAAATGAGTATTATGGTACTGTTAATCTAAAAGGGGAGGAATTGTAATGTATGTAATGTATATATACCTTAAGGGAGAGAACTACTTTTTACAGCTCCTGTATACTGTAGTACCGGCAGTGACCACACCTGTATATAAACCCTGAGTAGTGATCTGTACAGTTAGTTCTAGAGTAACCCTCATTCAGTAAACACCTGTTGAATCGTTCCCTGCAGTCTGTTGTCTGATTATTGAAGGACACTACATTAAGATACACGGACATAACACAGTCAACATCTTCTCTGTACCCTCTCCAGTACAATCACATCTTTCCTGTAATGTGGTGACCAGAACTGTACACAGTACTCCAGCTGTGGCCTAACTAGTGTTTTATACAGTTCAAGCATAACCTCTTTGCTCTTACATTCTATGCCTCGGTTAATAAAGGAAAGTATCCCATGTGCCTTCTTAACCACCTTATCAAGTTTATTTTCAGAGTACTGCCAGCACCACCAGCAAGGGCCTCATGCAATATAAAAGCAGCTTGATATATAGAGTGCACTCATCAAGTGAAGTACCGGGTACCTATCATCAATGGCACATGAGCGGTATAAAAGCATTTTTAGAAGTAGAAGGGCATTGAAGGATACATGAATAAGTCCATCAGGTGACGGACCCGAGCTCATTATTTCTATCTCCTTTCGGGCCCTTCATTCTTGTCTCCTCCCGTTCCACCTTTCATTTCTTCCCTTTTGTAAAATGCTGCCCCCTCAGTCCCTACTCCAACCAATCATTACTCCTCTGTCCTTCTATTCTCCTGACACCATCCCAGATTAAATCACTCTTGGATGGGCCCACAACTACCCTCTGTGTCTCAATTAGCATTTTCCGAAGAGCCTATCAAAGCACCCATCGTTGCCTCTGTTCAACGAGCAACTCCAAGTACCTCATCCTCTCTCATTGACCTTCTCACTTAGCGTGCTCACTGGAAGTTATTCTCACCAACTTCCTTCTCATCTCACACACCGCACCCACCACTGCCCCCTTGGACACTGCCAACAGATCAACAATCACCACCCTTCTCCATATTTCCCTCCAGAACCTTCGTTCATTTGCAGACAAGGCCCTTGCCATCCAAGGCCTTATTGCGGATGATTGCATTGGCTGAAACTCATGGGCGACAACACCTTACCATTACTGAAGCCTCCTCGACTAGTCTATACTTTGCACCTCCTACCCCACCATTACTGAAGCCTCGTCGACTAGTCTATACTTTGCACCACCTACCCCACCCAAACTGCTGTGTGGCCCTTTTCACCAAATCACACCTTGGTCTCACCCCATTTCCTTTAGTACCTTCTCCTCCTTCGAGTACCCAACCTTGTTAAACCCCTCTTGCCTCTCCTTTAAATACCACCCACCTGAGTTGCTTCATAAGCTATCTTCACTCCTTTCCTCCCTCAACCTATGCATTGAGTGACTCCTGTTACTTGGCGATTTCAATCTCCATGACAACTCATCTTGCCCTCTCTCCTCCAATTGCACTGCTATCCTGTCCTCCCTAAATTTCTCCCTCCATATAAACTGTCCTACACATATTCATATCCTTGTTCTTGCCATCTCACATGTCCTCTCTACTCCCATGGGCTTGATCAAAGATAATAACATATCTGACCACATCCTCCTGCATCAGCTCCTGGAAAAAAAACTCTCCCCCATGTAATTTACCATTGCACTTCAAAGCTGCCAAATGCCAGCTTTTGGCCCTCGATTCCCCATGATACTTCTGCAGTCGCTGATCTGCTCAACCATTCTCTCACCTCCATATTTGATGCCTTTGATCCCAGTAAAGCCTTTACTCTCAACCGTCATGGTTGATCCCCCTGGGACAGCCCCCTTCCTTGCTCCCTCAAGTCCAAGAGGTGCAGACATGAACGTATCTGGCACTTAACAAGTTTAAGCATCCAACACCAGATCTGCCTGGGCCACATCAAGCACTATCGGGCTTCAGTCTTTTCTGCCAAAACCATACATTACTCCAGAATCATCCCAGAAAACATAGATTAGCCCCTCTGCTCTCAGCTGTCTCCTGAAACCCCTCTCTCCTGCCCCCTTCACCAACAAATACGAGGAGCTTTAACATTTTATCACTAAGATTGAGAGCATCTGTCCAGCTGCCTTTGCTGCTTTTCTGTCTTCCCTTTACACACCAAGCCAAACTTCCCACTGGCTCCCTCTGCCCTGAACACTCATCTTCCTCTAGTTTCTCTTTTGTCTTCTCTCATGCCTGTCCGAGCTTATATAGCCCATGAGACCCACTTTCTGCTCCATTGATCCCATTCCCACTAAACTGCTGGCTACCCAGCTTCCCCTCCTGGGCCCCATGCTAGCTAACACTGTAAAAGCTTTCTTCTCATCAGGTACTTTCAAAAGTGCCATCATCAATCCTTCAAAAAAAGCTTGCCCCCTCTGGCCTTGCAAACTACCGCCCTATCTCCAAACTCCATTTCCTTTCCAAAGTCCTTGAACGAGTTGTTGCCTCCCAAATCTGTGTCCACCTTTCTTACAACTCCATGTTTGAATCTCTCCAATTAGGTTTCTGGCCCTGCCACAGCACTGAAACAGCCCTAATCAAAGTGACAAATGACATCCTCAGTGACTGACCGTGGGCCATTTTCCCTCCTCGTCCTCTCTGCAGCCTTTGACACGGTTCACCACACCATCCTCCTTAGGGTTGCCAACCCTCCCAGATTGTCCGGGAATCTCTCGTAATTGAGGATAGATCTCCCAGGCACTGTTGCAAGCAACCCAGGATAGAATAGGAATTATAGTTGATGGGTAGTGCTGGTGCACCAATAAGAGTAGGCAGGCATGGGAGCCAATAGGCACGTGGTGGCCGGGTTTCCAATGGCAGCTTAGGCTGTGCTGCAGCCTGTGTGAGAACCATAGGCAGGAATAGCTACAGTATTGGTAATTTGGCTGCAGTAGTAACCAGTTTAGGTAAGTACTTGTCGCAACTTTCCAACCTTCCCCCAACTTTCGCTGCATCTATTCCTAAGTCTGTAACCTTCCTGTGAAAGAATTATCAGATCATTTCGGGACTAAAGTGATTGGAAACCACTGCTGGACTTTTTCACCCCCTCTGAATATATCCCCCCCGCCCTTGTTGTTTTTCATTGAAGTGGAGGGTAAAATGACATTTAAATTCACACCCTTCAGCTCCTCGTGTCTGTGTGTTTGGCTGTGTTGCGAATCCTCCCAGGTTACAGATGATGACTGACTTGCTGAGTGTTTCCAGCATTTTCTTCTATTGTTTGAGATTATAAAGAATTGACCACCTTTGATTTCTTGAAGGTGGTGAGGGATCAGAGGGTGCAACTCTTGGGCAGTGGGGAATCAGAGGCCGCATCTCCCAGCGGTTGTAGGGAACCATTCATGGTGGCGATTCCCCCGACTGCCCCTGCCAGTGAGCAAAAACATTTTTTCAGGTTCATGGGGAGCAAAGATGCTCAACTACAGAGGACCCAACCTTTATAAAGTAAATGCAGTAACATTTGGAAACTGTGGGGAAGTGTCACGTGATCAAATGTCATGTGATCAAGCATCACATGATCAAACCTCCAGGTATACATCCAACCAGAGTTGTAATCCCGAATCTTTCTCCAGCACCTCACCTCTGTTGTCCTGCTCACCCTGTGAAGGAATAAGCCATATTTCAGAAAAATACACCATCATCTGAATAGAATTCTGATTTTATTAATACATGATATACTGTGTTTAAAAATCTAAAGTCTCAAAGACACAAGCTGTGCAAACAGGCTTCTGAGATGGGATGGTTTGATAACAAAAAAGTTGTAAACACCACAAGCTTTTGAAATGGGAATTGGTTAAAAATACTAAAACAATGGCCCTATTGAAATTGCAGTTTGGCGCTTCCAGAAGGTCTGGAGTTTGGGAGAAACACAATGGAATGACCCAAGTAAAGTGTTAAAAACTAACACTTTGAACAGGAACACAGAATATTAAAAAACCATGTGCCTTTGTAAAAGTAACATCAAATGAAACAGGAAACATGATATAATATAACCAACTAAGATGGCTAGGAAAACAACACCCTAGTTGAAGTGTCTTTAATTTATATGTTGTAAATATGATACCAACAGAACACTTTGAAGATATGACTTCAATAGATGACACCAAGCAATTACATTGTGTTTGTGTTGCACTTGGAACAGTTAGTAGACATGACGTCTGTTTTCAAATAGCAGAGGTGATTTAGAAATTGAATGAAAGACTTCGATAAAAATGGCATCAAATAGATCCATAAGTTATAGCCATTTTATGATATGTTTTGAACACCTAAACAACAGACAGAAGTCTGAGAGTTGGCAGCTGAAATGACAGTAAGAATAGTAAGAATTCAACAGAGAGAATGAATAAAGATAATTAGCTGACATCAGCAGAAAACTTCAACGAATATACCACTAAAAAATAGGTATAAAAATAGAGCTTTCCAGATAGAAAGTCAGAAGTCGCGGGAAAGCGGCAAAGCGATTCTCTCACTCTTCAGAGGCATCTCTGTAAGTTTTTAATTCTTTGAGTCTCGGGGATCAAAAAGGTACTTTTAATTTGATTTTGGTGGATATTCTGGATTAGAATTAAGAATAAGAAATGTAAAAATGTAGCGAAGTTAAGATTTGAGAATAAGAATCTCTGAGGAAAAGAAATGTAAGCTATTTGTTTTTGAACAGTTAAAGTTGCGATTGACTTATCAGCTGTTAACTGAATGTCGGTTCTTTAATAAATTTATATATTTTTAGAATTTAGAGTATTTCTGTATCAAACTCGCAAACTCAATTTCTGTACACTCTTTTGTAAGGAGTTACAGAATTCTGGGGGGTTTTCTGGACCCTCATAATATCTGGAAGGTTACAGTCTAGTTAAACTTATTAAAAGTTCTATCCGGAGGACGGTAACATCTTCAGTCATTCAATTCAATTCAATCCATTTTTATTTGTCATATATGCAGCAGACGTGTGTACTGCACAAAGAAATGTTGATTTTTATGAGTCCTCCCAACATTCCTTTCCTTTAGGGAGAGATAGCCTGGACCTTTAGACCCAATTAAGCGTCTAATAGAATTCGGCTATCTCTAACTTTAGTTGAAGGTGAACATCTGGGGAATACGCCTGATCTGGGGTAGCTGAAAAGGGCTAGGACTAGTAATTATCCCTTCAACCCATTACTCCTGTCCTTGCTGACCTACACTGGCTCTCTGTCCCCAACGCCTTCAATTTAAAATTCTTGTCCTCGTGTTTAAATCCCTTCACGTACCCTCCATATTTCTGTAACCTCCTCCCTCCCTACAACCACCCTTCCCTCCCCATAAATCTCCATTCCTCTTATTTTGGCCTTGTGCACCCACCACCTTCCTACCATAAACCACCACCCCCCGCCCCCTCCACCACCCCGCTCCCTTTGCCCCATGAGTGCCGATTGTTCCTTCAGTTATCTATACCCCACACTCTGAAATTCTCTCCCTAAACCTTTCTGCTTCTCCACTTCCCTATCCTTCTTCACGACTCTCCATAAACCCCACCTTTTTGACCATGCTTTTGATTACCCTTCCTAATATCTCCTTTTTTGGCTTGGCATTCATTTTTGTCTGGTTGGGGACAATTCTGATTTTGGGTGAAAGTGTGAAATGGGCAAAGTCAATTCATCCATCCATTTTACATCTCTCCCAACTTTAATGGACCCAGAAGTCAAAATTACCTACATTATGCCTTGGGATGTTTTCTACGTTAAAGGTGCAATATAAACACAAGCTGTTGTTGACAGAGCAGCTCTTGGAGTACACTGTAAACAAAATGAAATCGAAAAAAAATCAAAAACCAATATGTAATTGCTTGATTTCAGATTGTAAGGGATATAATATTTTTTAAGTTAAGGGTTAAGATCATGGAAAGGAGGAAACTGTGAATATTCATGAAGTGAGTTCAGAAAGAATGGCAAAGTTCAACTAAAAAGGTATCCCATTGTGGAACAGCAGGCAACTCTCTGGGTGGGTGATCAAGCAGAATCACTCTATTCTCTGTTGTCATTTTTATATACACTGAAATCCACTTATTTGAATGGCACTCAAATTGACCAGTTAAATAATCAGCTGGACATTCCAAAATGTCCTGCAGTTATTATTATTATTTTACTCTATGTGAGTTTCCATGCTGAATTAATAGTCAATAATACACTGCAACATTGGAATTAATATGAAATCAGGAGTCGGAATTACTCCCTTAGCCAGAAAGCTGTATTTCCTGAACCATTCAGATAAATGGCATCCAACTGCATCTCAGCACCGACCTCTCCCAGTACTGAGCCAATAATCATGTTGGCTTCTGTTGTGCCAAATCCACCCTATTTATACTTCAGCAAAATCTGCATTAACAGGATACTGTGTGTGTGTGTTTCTGTTTCAAACACAATACTGGCAAGCAGGCTATTTTTGCCTATCTTTATACTACAGAATTGTTTCTAATGACAAAGCGCCATCCCCATCCAGGTGCCCTACATGTGTGGACATGTTCTTCCAGACAATACCAATCGTTTGGAGATGGAAGAACAGAAGAACATAAGAAATAGGAGCAGGAGCAAGCCATTTGAGCCTGCTCCGCCATTCAATATCATGGCTGATCTTCTACCTCAACTCCACCTTCCCACACTATCCCCATATCCCTTGATTCCCTTAATATCAAAAAATCTATCAATCTCTGTCTTGAATATACTCAATAACTGAGGCCTCAATTTTCATTGAGCCGTGGAGGTGGGCTTGGAGGTGTGCAGGGGGGTTAAAATCACAAAAACTGGCAGGCGGGACCCCCCTCGCCTGGTTCCCGATTCCGAGCAATTTTAACTCAGTCATGTCTGATGGTCCCGACTCCATCCCGCATCCAACAGGCGGGATTGGTCGTTAAGGCCCTTAACAACCACTAAATGGCCTCTATAATCATATTTTGAAAGGCCCTTGCGAAATTAATCCTTTTCCCACATGAAACATGCCTGGTGGGAAACATGAATGTGAAACCTGGCGGGAGCACTATAAGATTGCTGACTATCAACTGCCGGTCAACCATTAAAGAGGAGATTTGATCAGCCATGATTTGCAGGTGACAGGGCGTAGTGGTCTCAGGTCTGGGGCAACTTTTAGAAGGCTTAACCACACTTGTGGAAGGTTAGAGCCTCACACCTGTTAAGTCTGTGAATGATTTAGACACGGACTAGCAGGAGTGAAAACAAAGAGATGTTTACTGGTGGAAGTCCATAACGAACCTAAACAACCGAGGCTCTCTAGCGCCTTTTATACAGGGGTGGTCACTGCCGGTACTGCAGTCTGAGACCAGTTATTCTCTTAAAGGTACATACACAACAATTCCTCCCCTTTTAGATAAACAGTACATAACATTCATTTAACAACTAAATGATAACGAATTACAATCACAATTACTGTTACTAGATACAGTGGTTAAGTTTAAGCAATTATAAGTTCAGTCTTTGAGGAGGCTTCCTGATTCTGTCTGGATAACGCCTCTTTGGGGTAACAGGTTCTTCTGGCAATGTTGAGTCGGAATCAATGTCGTTGTTTGGTTCATCTGCTTCCAATATTACCGGTTCTGCGGTAGCTACAATTGGAACGTCGATTTCATTACCAGGTGTATCAGATCGTGGTGTGGAGTTGACGTTTTCCAGTGACTCTAGAATCTGGTCAGCATGGCGTCTTACAATGCTCTCCCCAATGTCCACGGTATACATGAGAGGTCCTTGTCGTGTACAAATCGTTCCTGGCTGCCATTTCTCAGTGCAGTAGTCCCGGGCCAAAACTGGTTGACCTATCTTAAAACTCCTGGTCGGCCTTTCATTCATATTCTGAAAGTGCCTGTTCTCCACATCTCTTCGGACGTTTGGTTTAACCAAGTCCAAGCGGCATCGTAGTCTTCGATTGAAGAACATCATGGCTGGAGTTTGGTTGGTAACCGCATGTGTCGCATTCCGGTAGGCAAACAAGAAGTTGTCCACCTTATGTTGTAGGGGTATATCTTCATTACACATTGCCTTGATAGCCTTCTTGAACGTTTGGACAAACCTCTCGGCCAATCCATTAGTGGCTGGATGATATGGGGCAGATGTGTAATGCTTAACACCATTGTTCTTTAAGAACCTCCGGAACTCTTCAGACACAAACTGTGGTCCATTGTCAGAGCAAATCTGTTCAGGCAGCCCATTCTTGGCGAATATGGTTCGTAAAACTGTGATAGTTTTTTCCGTGGTGGTTGAGGACATTTTTATTACCTCTGGCCACTTTGAATGTGCATCCACCACAATTAAAAACATTGAGTCCATGAAGGGACCAGCAAAATCAATGTGCACCCTTTGCCATGGAGATGAGGGCGACTCCCATGGATGCAGAGGAGCTTGTGGTGGGGCGTTTTGGAACTTCTGGCATCCTGCACAGCTCTTGGTCATCTCTTCGATTTCTCTATCGATTCCCGGCCACCACACAAACGCTCTGGCTAAGCTCTTCATTTTTACCCCACCCAGATGACCCTCATGAAGCTCATTGAGCACTCTATCCGTCAACTTAGGTGAAATTACTACTCTGGATCCACACATCAAGGTTCCTCTGCACACTGACAGCTGTTCTCTTCTCGGCGAGAATGCTGGCAGCAGTGGTTCGCCATGTGCTGGCCATCCCGTCACCGTTAAATCATAGACCCGTGATAGTGTCGGGTCATTCCTGTTTCCTTTTCTATGTTTGCATTCGTCACAGGGAGACATTCGACTATGGTCGAGTGGAATAACTCCATTGGATCCACTGCAAGGTCCTCTTCTTCCACCGTCGGCAACGGTAGACGTGACAATCCATCAGCATTTCCATGCTGTTTAGTTCCTTTGTACTCGATGTCATATTGGTGTGCCCCTAGGAAAACATAAGAACATAAGAAATAGGAGCAGGAGTAGGCCAATTGGCCCCTCGAGCCTGCTCCGCCATTCAATAAGATCATGGCTGATCTGATCCTAACCGCCAATCCACTATGACAGGACTATCTCCTGAATCTAACAGCATTAGACACACGAAAAACAGGAGCAGGATCAGGCTACACGGCCCCTGGGCCCGCTCCGCTACCCACAGGGCCATGACCTATCCGAACCTAGACTCATGTCCAAATTCCTGCCCGCTCCCCGTAACCCTTAATTCCCTTTTCTACTAGGAAACTGTCTATTTCTGTTTTAAAAAGGGACCATCTCTGCAGCCGTTGTGCTGTCATTATCGGTACACCCTTCTGAGGGTTGAAAATGGAGACAAGAGGTTGATGATCAGTTAGTAGAGTAAATTTTTGACCGTGCAGATAGTGATTGAACTTCTTCACCCCCCACACTAGGCTGAGGGCCTCTCTGTCAATCTGGGCGTAGTTACTCTCGGCAGAAGTTAACGAGCGTGACGCAAAAGCTATCGGCCTCTCCAAACCATCAAGGAATTTATGTGACAGTACCGCCCCAATGCCGTAGGGAGACGCATCACACGCCAGCCTGATTGGCAGTGCTGGGTTGTAGTGAGCCAATACTTCCTTCGAAGTGATTAAGTCCTTATTCTTCTGAAAAGCACGCATACAATCATCGCTCCATTTCCATGCTACCCCCGTTCGTAGCAGGGTGTTCAGTGGGTGCAGAATTGTCGACAAATTCGGCAAAAACTTATGATAGTAATTCACCAACCCAAGGAATGACCTCAGTTGCGACACATTTTCAGGCGCTGGGGCCTTAACAACCGCTTCAATTTTGTCAGGGGACTTAGTAACCCCTCTTCATCAATCACGTGGCCACAATACGATATCTGTTTCTTAAAAAATTCGCACTTAGGGCGGTTGGCTCGCAGCCCATGTTCCCGTAGTCTAGTGAGCACCTGTTCTAGGTTGTTAAGGTGTTCACTGTCATCTTCACCTGTTACAAGGATGCCGTCCAAGTAACACTGAGTCCCCGGAATCCCTTGCAGGACTTGTTCCATCGCTCTTTGCCATATCGCCGGAGCCGATGCTACTCCGAATACCAATCGATGATACTGGTAAAGACCTTTGTGAGTGTTTATCGTGAGATACTTCCTAGAGGACTCTTCAACCTCCATCTGCAAATATGCTTGTGCTAGGTCAATGTTTGTAAAACGCTTCCCTCCAGACAGTGAGGCGAAGATGTCTTCTATCCTTGGAAGAGGATATTGTACTGTGTGAAGGACAGGGTTCACCGTCACCTTGAAATCCCCACAGATGCGAATCTTCCTTGGCTCTCCGGACTTATTGCTTAACGTTTTCTTCATGACAGGCACGATGGGTGTCGCCCACTCGCTCCAGTCGACCTTAGACAACACGCCCGCCTTCTCCAGGTTCTCCAGCTCTGCCTCGACGGCTGGGCGAATTGCATATGGTACCGGTCTCGCTTTGAAAAACTTGGGAACTGCATTCTCTTCTATTTTTAACGAGGCGGTTACGCCTTTAAGCATGCCCAGTTCTTGTTGAAATACCTCTTTGGCGTTAGCTAAGATTGTTGACAATTGTCCAGGAGTGACGTCTTCATCTTTTCTACCGTCCACCGTCATTGCATGAATGGAATGCCAATCTAAGTTTATCTTCCTAATCCATTCCCATCCCAATAACGGTGGTCCACCATTTGGCAGTATGTAGAGATACAATTTCCGTATTTTCTTGCCATTGTACTTGACAGGCACACTTATTTTTCCTCTGGGGTATACTTTTTGCCCCGTATACGTCGTCAAGACGATGGATGTCTCTCTCAAGGGTATGTGTGAAAATAGCCGCTCGTAGTCTCGTCGATTCATGACGGTTAGCGCTGATCCTGTATCCAATTCCATTTTAACATGGGACCCTGCTATCGTGAGAGTGACCCAAATGGTTCGGTGATCCTCTTTTGCGATTACATTGTGAAGTTTGAGACAGCTTAGTCTCCTGTTTCCGGATTCACTATCGCTCATCTGGTCTTTGGAACTACTGTCCGTCATCTTTTGTACTTTCTTGTACGGTTCCTTAGTATCCTTTTTGTTGTCGCTAGTGTTCTTCCCAGACCTACAAACTCGTGCAATGTGTCCAATCTTCCCGCATTGTCTGCATATTTTGTCTTTGGACCAGCAGTCCTTCTGGTCATGGTTAGTTCTGCCGCAGCGATAACATTTTGCCAATCCCCGTGTCATTTCGTGGGTGCCATATTCCTGTGGTTTTTGTTGAATTTCTGCAGCTCCCCTGGCTGCTGCTTCATACGATACTGCCATGCTAAAAGCCTTATCTAGCGTCAGCTCTTTATCTGAGAGTAACTTCTTCTGTGTTCCTTCACTCAGGAGTCCACAGACAAATTTGGCCCGTAGGGTATCTGCCAGTCCTGCTCCGAACTGGCAGTGCTTTGATAGCTTGCGTAGTTCCGTAAGATACTCAGCATTGCTCTCATCTTTGTGCTGAGTTCTCCTGTGGAATTTAAATCTTTCTGCTATCAACAGCGGTGCAGGGTTTAAGTGCTCCTGTAGAACAGCAACAATTTTGTTAAAACTCTTCGCCTTCGGTTTGGCTGGAGTAATCAGATCCCGCAATAGACCATACATTCTAGCGCCCATTAAGTTTAACAATATCGATGCCTTTTTCCCCTCCGCTGTATCGTTTGCCTCGAAATATACCTCTACTCTTTCCACATACGTGGTCCAGTCCTCTAATGTATTATCAAAAGCAGTGATACAGCCAGTCTTCGGCATCTTGCAAATCTAAAATGGCACCTCCCGCGCTTTGCCTTCTTCTCCGATTTAACAAAATGGCGCCTCCCGCGCTTTGTCTTCTTCCCCGCTGTTGTTAGCGCTGCTTTCCACGGTTTCTTGCGCGTATTCTTTTTCTTTTATTATTTTCCCATTGTGGAGCGGACCCTCTGGGACACTTCCCGCCCTCTTCTGAGGTCTGAACGCTGCCCAGCTTCGAAACACCGGCCGCGCCCTGTGTGCTCCACCCTCTCTCTCTCTCCTTGCTTCCCGACTCGCTGCCCGGCCCCGTTGAAAGGCCACCCGATCGAGCCTCAGCCCGCCGCAGCCCAGGAAGGATCAGAGCACTACCTGCCACCAGCCCGATTAGCTGGGAAACCACGGACCGAGGAACCCAGCCTGGCTCTGGAAAGTCGCTCCTGCAAAGCCTTGAACCCGATGATTGACGGTCAACGCCCGTTTCTCGAGTTTCAATGGCCTCTTTTTTTCTCTTTTTTCTGGCTCCGACCTTCAACAACGTCGTCGGAGCTGCTGCTGAGTTGCAGGTAAGTTCGTTTCTTTACTCGTCGCCAGTGTTAAGTCCGTGAATGATTTAGACACGGACTAGCAGGAGTGAAAACAAAGAGATGTTTACTGGTGGAAGTCCATAACGAATCTAAACAACCGAGGCTCTCTAGCACCTTTTATACAGGGGTGGTCACTGCCGGTACTGCAGTCTGAAACCAGTTATTCTCTTAAAGGTACATACACAACAACACCCATCTACACTGTGACCTCCTGGGAAACCCCTCTCGCTACTTTCACTCAGTGCTTCCTCAACTGAGGCATATACCAGAAGCATGGGAGCCATTTATTTCCTTCCCATCTGGGCATTAGAGGAGCTCGAGCACCAGCCGCGGCAGCAGCAGAACCAGGAACAACAGCAGCACCAGCAACAGCAGCAGCAGGAGCGCCAGGCTGCTGCTCACCCATCTGAAGCTGCACAGGCCAGAAGGGGCCAGCGCCTGGAAGCCCGTTGGTGCAGGAGATACCCCCCAAACAGGGTCTACAGACACAGGGTCAGCTACCTCAACATGTCTGAGCAGCTGTGCCAAAGGCGGCTCCGACTTTCGCGAGATGCGCAATGCTACAGCAAGACCTGCTGCCCAGAGGACCAGGTGGACAAGCATTACCAGTGGCCATCAAAGTCATCATCGCAATCAATTTTTTTGCCTCAGGCTCATTCCAGGGATCAGCAGCAGACATCAGCAGCATCTCCCAGGCGGCCGCACACACTTGCATCACGCAGGTAACCGATGCCCTCTTTGCCCTCGCACACAATCACATCCATTTCACCAAGGATCGAGCAAGTGTGATGGCGCGAGCGATTGGATTAGCTAATCTGGCAGACTTTCCAAGGGAGCAAGGTGTTGTTAACTGCACACCTGGCCCTTAGGGCACCCCATCGCAATGCAGGTATTTTTGCCAACCGCAAGGGCTTCCACTCCCTCAACGTTCAGCTGGTGTGTGACCACAAGAAGGAAATTTTGCATGTTTGTGCCATGTACCCTGGTAGTTGCCATGACTCCTTCATACCATGCCAGTCTAGTGTGCCTCCGCTATTCAGTCTGCCAGACCAACTTAACGGATGGCTACTTGGAGACAAGAGCTATCCCCTGAGGACGTCGCTAATGACGCCATTGAGGAGGCCAGCCAACGAAGCTGAGGAGCGCTACAACTCCAGCCACAATTCCACCAGATCCATTATCGAGCAAACCATCGGTTTGCTGAAGATGCGCTTCAGATGCCTGGATAGATCAGGTGGAGCCCTAAATTACTGAGCAGCCAGGGTCTCCAGAATCATCGTGGTTTGCTCTGCACTTCACTACATGGCACAGCATCGTGGCTTGCAGATTCCTGAGGACCAAGTGGCTCCTCACATATCCTCCTCAGATGAGGAGGAGGAGGAGGAGGAGGAGGAGTGCGAAAATGAACATCCTGCAGAGGCCCATCAACCAGCGGCAGCATTATGCGAGAACATTGCTGTCCGGGATGCAAGGAACGCACTCATCCTGGCCAGATTTGCTTAGCCTAGTCAATCAAACACTTTTGCCTCACAGCTTCTTACCAGAGCATTGACAATGGCTAAGAACCAAAGTATTCCTATCACTCTGATCACCATACTGACAATTGCAAGTATTCCTAAGCCCTCAATGTGGAAGTCACAATAGCGAAATGACAGACGCCACAACTGCAACATTTGCCATCAGAATTTTTATGGACAATAACGAAGTGATGGCATTTTTACAATAAACACAAAATTACACCCAAGTGACTACCCTTGTGATTATTTGTGCAGAATTTTCCTCTTATGCGTGCTCCTACATGGTGCCTCCCCTGTGGCTTCAGCAGATGTTGGAGGCCCCTTGCTCACTTTGCTGCTGCTTCTGTCTCGACACCTTTGGTGGGCGTTCTCTGGGGTTGCGAGCCTGTGAGGGCTCGTCAACAGTCTGCTGCTCCTGCAGCTCTGCAGGGGTTGAGACGCCTAAATCACTTGGGTGTGGACTCCGGTGGGGCTCTGACCGAGGGCTCTGCAGTGGCGTGGAAGTGTGAGCGCTTGGACAGGAGCCCCCACTTCCTTGAGGTCTGCCACCAACCTCCCTCTCATGGTTCAGGTCCCCCTCAGCGCCTGCAAGTGGCTGGAGAGCACCTTACTGCACATCAGGGGAGCCATGGGGACCCGTATCTGCAATGGCAGTCCTACTCAGAAGGACTTCCATGAAGGTCTGGTTTCTCTGTTCAATAGATGCCCATCGCTCCTCAAGAGATGTCATTCTATTCTGAGCACTCACCATGTTTTCCATACACTGGCGACTAAGCTCCTCCATGGCCGTAGCCATCCTCTCCTCTACTGTAGCCATCCTCTCCTCTACGGTAGCCAGCCTTACCACAGAGTTAGCCATCCTTTCCGTGGTGATGCGTTCATGCGCCAATGACTCCACAAAGGCTCTGCTCATGTTCGCTATGGACTCCTCCATTCACTCCACACTCGCAGCGACCCTAGAGACAAAACCTGCCAGAGACTCCTGCATCTGTGCCTGGAGTTCCATCACTGCTGATCTCGTGGATGGGCCCAGAAGCAGAGGGTCAACATGCTGCTGAGCCGAGCTGGCAGAGTCTTGCACCCTCTGACTAGGGCTCTCCACTGCTGTCCCTGTCCCAACAATCTGCTGATGCTCATTTGTGAGCTGTGATACACCAGGTGACAACACTACTCTATGTCCCAAAGGTCCCACCGAGGTGTGAGTGTCTGCGCTGGTGCTGGGTGCGCAGAATTCTGGTGACGCTGCGCCCTCAGAGGTTGCAGCTTCCTCTGAGGAGTCTGGCTGCTCAGCCTCTTCTTCCTGGCTAGTGGGGACGGATGCTTGTGATGGTCCTGTGGGGGAATAAAAGAAAGAATCAGAGATGTGATGCCAAAGCTACATGCACATTGCTTTTTGCAGATGCTCGTAAGTCCATCTGTTACAGCTTCACAATCATTATCAGCGACTCATGCAATGTCAAAGAGAAAGATGGGAAACTTTTCTGTCACCAGCTTGCTGTGTTACACCCGTCTGTCCGTCCCCCACGCGCGAATCATCCTCTAGTCCCATAATTTCCAGGACGGCCTCCTCCCAGGGGGTCAGGTGGGCTATTGAGGCTGTCCCTCCTCCTGTCCTGGCTCGCTCTCACTTGTTGTGATCTCTCTTTTCCTGCAATGAGGGACACAAGTGGAGGTTGAGTGAGAATGAAGGAGTGAGTGTAGAGATTGCATAGCATAGACACTTAGAAGGAGACAAAGATGGAGTGAGGTTGCAAGACCAAGGGCTCTCCCTGTGTGTTGTCAGTTGTGTTCAAAGCATCAGTCTGATAGGGAGTGTGAGGGCTGCATGGTCGAATAGTTATGTGAATGTGAGCATAGAGAGAGAGGGAATGGGTAAGGGTGCATGGATGTCAGTGTCAAGTGGGATGTGGAGGAAGAGATTGCTAAAGCTGAGTGCTGGTGAGGAAAGGCAATGGGGATCAGATTGAGGGTGATGGGAAATTCATACTCACTTTTCCAGTGCGCTGAAGGTCATGAAATCTTTTCCTGTACTGTATCCAGGTTCTGCGGGTGACTCCCAAGGAGTTGATCTCCTCAGCCACCTACATCTCGCTGTTGGCCCTAGCCCCATCCACTAATGCCTGCAGTGCCACCTCGTCAAAGCGAGGAGCTGATCTGGCCCTCTCGCTTGTCTTATTTGCTGCAGCTCCCTCACACTGCACAGTCAAGAAGCTTGGCAGTCTGCAAAAGAAGCAAGGCTTGGTGTGGACCTTAAATGCAACAGCAATGATGATATCATCGGAGGGGACTTTCAGTCATGAAAAACCCATTTGCAAAGGCTTCCCACATGTTGGAAATCAATTGGCCAATTCAGTTAAAATTGCATCAATCTCCCACATCCATTTAGATTCGTGTGGGAAACACAAAATTCGAATAACACGACACCATCCCGCACCTGAGTTAAAATCCCCCCCTGAGCATCCACAGCCTCTAGGATAGAGAATTCCAAAGATTCACAAACCTTTGAGTGAAGAAATTTCTCCTAATCTCAGTCATAAATGGCCGACCCCTTATTCCGAAACTTTGACCCCTAGTTCGAGACTCCGCAATCAGGGGAACATCCTCCCAGCATCTACCCTATCAAGCCCTGTAAGAATTTTATATGTTTCAATGAGATTACCTCTCTTTCTTCTAAATTCTAGAGAATATAGACCTCGTCTCCTCAACCTCTCCTCATAGGACAATCCCCCCATCCCAGGAATCAGTCTGGTGAACTTTTCTTGCACTCCCTCTAAGGAAGGTTGCAACCCTTCCATCCCAGGAATCAACCTAGTGAACCTTCCCTGAACTGCCTCCAAGTAAGCATATCCCTCCTTAAATAAGGAGACCAAAACTGTACGCGGTACTCTAGGTGTAGTCTCACCAGGGCCTTATATAATTGCAGTCAGATTTCTTTACTCTTATACTCCAATCCTTTTTATAATAAAGGCTAACATAACATTTACTTTCATAATTATTGCTGTACCTGCAAATTAACTTTCAGTGATTTGTGTACAAGGACACCCAGGTCCCTCTGAATACCAACATTTCCCAATCTCTCGCCATTTAAAAAATACTCTGCTTTTCCATTTTTCCTACCAAAGTGGATAACTTCACATTTCTCCACATTATATTCCATCTGTCATGTTCTTGCCCATTCGCTTAACCTGTCTATAACCCTTTGTAGCCTCTTTGTATCCTGCTCACTGCTTACTTGCCCACCAAACTTTGTATCGTTAGCAAACTAGGATACATTACACTCGATCCCCTCATCTAAGTCATTGATATAGATTGTGAATAGTTGAGGCTCAAGCACTGATCCTTGCGGTACCCCACTAGTTACAGCCTGAAGAGATTGCAAAGTCTCTGTTTGAAGAATGGACTCAGTCGAGAATATTTTTGTGGACTTTATGGGCTGAGGGTGTTTTCCCTGTGGTGGGATCACCCTGTGCAGATGCGTGGGGGACTGGTTTGTTAAAACTCCAGAGAACGCATGGCAGTTGGCTGTGACAGAAGAACTGTCAGTCATCCAGAATGTATGGGTTTGCCTGACAATCCTGGAAAAAGGAAGGGGGGCCATTGAACTTGAACTTATTAGAAAGCCACTCTAATATGCAAAAGCACTTCTCACCTCCATCTCAGAAGAGAAGCAGAACAATGAACCCATTAGCCTCTGCCAGCCAAAGAGGAGCCAGTTTTTCCCAACACAAAGACCAAAGATATGTCCCAGACTTAGGGCCATTAATCCAATCACGGAATACTCATGGGTCTGATGGTGACCCATCATTGATTAAGCACCAGAGTGCTTAGAAACAAAAGGATTCCTATGAAGGAAGATTCTTTTCCATCATTCTTTCTCTCTCTCTCTCGCTCCCGCTCCAACAAGATCAACCTAACAACAAGCACCAGAGAAGCCACCGAGCGGAGCGATCGAAACCGACCATGTGTGGGGGTAAGCATAGTCTCGAGTATCCCAAGCCGGTAACCCGATATCCCAGGCGAGCTGGGTGAGCTGTAAGGGCTCTCAGAAGTGAAGTTTTTGGGCTATTCCGAGGGTGGGAGCTTCGTTTGGTTCAGCCAGGCGAAGGGGTTTATGCGACTGGGTAATTCGTTGGTAGGGGTGGAATTAGAGTCCATCATAGCAACAAGGGAATTACTGCTTGTTATAGTCCCCAGTTTTGTACTGTATGTATGTTGTTTGTAACCTGGGTTTTATTCTCCACAGGGATTGTGATTTCGTTTAGTAGTGCATGTTTTGGCCAGTGTATGTTAGACCAAATAAATATAAGTTTGATTTTTCACCGAAGCATTCCTGCCCATGACTTATTTCATTTACACTCTGAATAATAATTCCCGGGTATAGAACTTTCGTAAGGCAGGGTCGATTTGAACCATCCGTCTAGCAATTGGGCTAGGATCAAAACCGCTTACATCTCTTGGTGACCCACGGCAGGACCTGGGTTAAAGGAATGTAAATCAGTCATGGACAGCGCTTCTGGCGAAAGATCCCAAATGGAGGAAAGGATTTCTTCATATGTGTTTAAAAAGGTTAACGTCACTAAGAAGTGGGTGCTAGGCTTGTTGCGTGCTGAGCGTCCGGTGAACGTAGCAGCAGAATGGATGGAGGGCAAGGAGCATAGGCGCAGCATTGAAAAGGAGCTATGGCTCGTCTGTCTACAAAGACAAGTCCAACTGCTAGATAAGCAGGTTGCTAAGTTAGAGGCAGAGCTCAGGGAGTCTGAGGCACAATCAGACGCAAGGGCTGTAGTAAGGGAGCTGGTTATGCACGGAGCTAAGGGATGAGAAGCAGGGAAGAATAAGCCAGGAGGAAACCTTCCGTAACCATAAGGAGTTCCTGCAATGCCAGGTAACTGAGGCAAAGGGGAATGAGAGGGTGGTTAGGGTGGAGAACGCTCGCTTGTCGAGTGAGGTAAAGGTGCTGGGAGAGCAGTTGAAGGATATCCAGGTGGCATAGAGAGTCGCCAGCACTGGAGGGTTTGATACAGGTAATCATGGTCCTTGCCACGAGCAGATCCCGAATTTGACCGATGTTCTATCTAAGGCCAAAGGGATGGTCTGCTTGGTAGCTCCGGGGATGGCCCGGGTAGATGAGGAAGAGCAGGAGGGAGATAAGGAGGACAGTGAGGCAGAGGAGGATGCTCGACCACCACCCGAAGTGCCGGGACCAGGACCCATGTGCCCTGTCCAGCAGCGGAAATATGGTGCGCCTGTAGACGGTCAAGCGCAAGGACCGCTGCAGAGTGACTTCGTGGTCCCGTATACGACACCGCAGCTGCAGGCAATGGTCTCTAATCTGACCAAACTTACCAGCAAAGGGGACCCATCTGTCCATTTTACGGATGTGGAGCAGGTGGGGGGGATCAATAATTGTAACAATAACCTCCCAGAGATGTCGGGGAACATAGGGTCTGATTAAAGGGAGGAACTGAAAGAAATCAGTATTTGTAGGGAAATGGTGTTAGGGAAATTGACGGGATTGAAGGCCAATAAATCCCCAGGGCCTGATAATCTACATCCTAGGGTACTTAAGGAAGTGGCCCTAGAAATAGTAGATGCATTGCTGATCATCTTACAACATTCGATGGAATCTGGAACAGTACCCATGGATTGGAGGGTAGCTAATGTTACCCCACTATTCAAAAAAGGTGGTAGAGAGAAAACGGGGAATTACAGGCCTGATATCGGTAGTGGGGAAAATGCTAGAGTCCATTATAAAAGATGTAATAGCAGAGCACTTGGAAAACAGTGACAAGATCGGACAAAGTCGACATGGATTTACAAAAGGTAAATCGTGCTTGACTAATCTACTGGAATATTTTGAGGATGTAACTGGTAAAATAGATAAGGGAGAACCAGTGGATGTGGTGTATTTGGATTTTCAAAAGGCTTTCGATAAGGTCCCGCATAAGAGATTAGCATGTAAAGTTAAGGCACATGGGATTGGGGGCAAGGTATTGACTTGGATAGAGAACTGGTTGGCAGGCAGAAAGCAAAGAGTTGGAATAAACGGGTCTTTTTCCGAGTGGCAGGCAGTGACTAGTGGGGTACCGTAGGGATTGGTCCTTGGACCCCAGCTATTCACAATATATATTAATGTTCTAGATGAGGGAACTAGATGTAATATCTCCAAGTTTGCAGACGACACAAAGCTGGGTGGGCGTGTGTGCTGTGAGGAGGATGCCGAGAAACTCCAGTATGATTTGGACAGGTTGGGTGATTGGGCAGAAGCATGGCAGATGCAGTATAATGTGGATAAATGCGAGGTTATCCACTTTGGTGTCAAAAACAGGAAGGCAGATTATTATCTGAACGGCAATAGATTGGGAGAAGGGGAAGTGAAATGAGACCTGGGTGTCCTTGTGCACCAGTCGCTGAAGGTAAGCATGCAGGTGCAGCAGGCGGTTAAGAAGGCAAATGGTATGTTGGCCTTCGTAGCGAGAGGGTTTGAGTACAGGAACAAGGATGTCTTGCTGCAGTTGTACAGGGCCTTGGTGAGACCCACATCTTGAGTATTGTGTGCAGTTTTGGTCGCCTTATCTGAGGAAGGATGTTCTTGCCACGGAGGGAGTTCAACAAAGAATTACCACGCTGATACCTGGGATGGCAGGAATGAGGAGAGATTGGGTCAATTGGGCTTATACTCGCTGGAATTTAGAAGAATGAGAGGGGATCTCATTGAAACTGTAGAATTGGCAAAATTGAACATTGTCCTATAAGGGTCTATTGGCAGAAAAGGCCTTAACTATTAAAGACTGTTTTAAAAGAAGCCCAGAAAAAGGGACACACAAAATGGCTGCCAGACCCCGTGACCAGCTTTTGGGACACTTTAAAATGGTTCCTGCAGTCCCCAGACAGCTTTTGTGGATTCAGCCCACAGTAGGTTCTGGAAGGCAATTTCAGGGAAAACGAAACCAGACAGAGCCCCATACATATAGATTGGATGCAGATCTGAGCAGATCGGCCTGTAGATAAAGGCCATCAAAATGTTTACCCAGACAAAGGGAAACAGTTTCATATTCATAGGGGGAACATCAAGCACCGTTTAAGACATCAGAAGGACATTAAAGACAATACAGGGTCGTTCCAGACCAGAGATGGCAGTTACCGGCCATCCGAAGATACTTTAAAAAAACAAAGACTACCTCGCTGTGCTACAAGCCCGCCAAAAGTTACACAAAGACTAACCTTGATTTGGCGGGAGATAAGGGCCTCCACAGAAAAGTATAACTGGAGTCCCGGGGTAGCCATCGGTAGCTTGTAGCTTGTAGCTCTTTGGAGCTTGGAGCGTTTGCAGCTTGATCGGTATTTTTGTGCTAGCTTGCTTTTTCGAGAGGAACGTCGATCCGGAGACCAGCCAAGAAGGTGATTCGAGTCTGCGTCCCGCCCCGGGGTAACCATCGGGAGATCATCGACAAACCCCGGGCCGTTGATGAGACGAAGGACAGCAGCCCTTCAGAAGAAACCTATCTGAAAATGGTAAACCAGCTGGGCTCTGCGAAGAAACCTATTTGACCATGATCAAATAGGTGGTCTCCGTCCACGCCGATGTCCAGGCCTGCCAGCATCCAGCCTGTCCGTGAACTTCACCTCGAGGAAGAAGAGAGAGTGTCGCAGCCCGCAGCGTTGACCATGTGGAGACAGGATGCCGGAGAGGATCAAAACGCAGACCTTTCAAAATCTTATACTTTCTCATTGGATTGGTGAGCATGTTTCTGGCCCCTCATAATCTGATCTAGCTAGGCTTAGGGGGTGGGCATTTTGGGTGTAATTAATTATGAGTTGTTGTCCCTCGATGTTCCGTGTGTTTCCCCATTTCGAGATGACTTTTGTAAAGTATAACATGCCTGTATATATGTTGGTTAGTCCTGGATTATGATTTGTTTTTCCCTCCCATGTACCTTATTTGGCTTACATTCAATTTGTTCCTTTATGCAATAAAATTTCATTTCGTTTTCATTAAACCTGATCTATAGAGTGTTCTCTACATTGTAGTTCCTGCCTCAAAGTCCAGTGTATAGAACCTAAGGGGCGAGTGGGTTGAACCACTCAAGGTTTTTACTGTGCAAGAGAGCGAGGCCTCTAGAGAGAGAGAGAGACCTCGGCGATCTAAAAACCCCTTACAAAACTTATAAAATTCTGACAGGACTGGACAGACTAGATGCAGGAAGGATGTTCCCGATGGTCGGGGAGTCCAGAACCAGGGGTTACAATCTAAGGATAAGGGGCAAGCCATTTAGGACAGAAATGAGGAGGAATTTCTTCACCCAGAGAGTGGTGAACCTATGGAATTCTTTACCACAGAAGGCAGTAGAGGCCAATTCATTAAATATATGCAAGCAGGAGTTGGATATATTTCTTAAAGCTAAAGGGATCAAGGGATATGGGGAGAAGGCAGGGACAGGGTACTGAATTTGGATGATCAACCATGATCTCATTGAACGGCGGAGCAGGCTCGAGCGGCCGAATGGCCTACTCCTGCTCCTATCTTTTATGTTTCTATGTAACGAAGCTGAGGCAGCCAAATTACATTTATTTTCCCTGGATAATAGGTTGTGCCATTCACTCTCAGCGGGTAGCAAGAGGGGGCAGGGTACATTAGAGGGGATAAAGGATGACATCCTAGAGGCTATGGGCCTCAATGATGGAAGTCGCTTCTCCCGGGTGGAAAGGACACTGCAATCAGCTGAGGAGGTGTCGCAGGCTTTCGCGGACAGGTTTTGGCCCATCTACCGGAGTGCCTGTGCGGGGATACCTGACCGGGCGCAGCTGCAGGGGGAGCCTATGGCTCATTGGCTGAGGACCCTGGTGGCGAACAGCCTGCCCAGGATCAAGGCCAAAGAAGAGGGGTGGATCAATTCCAGGGATCCCCAGACCACAGAAGAGAGTGTGATCCGGCAGTTAACTCTCTCTTTTAAGAATGGTAGGGGTGAGGATGACAAACCAAAGGGCAGAGTACACGAGTTAAAGCCTAGTGGAGGCAACGTTAGAAGAGAGTGGCGCCAGGAAGGGGGTAGCTCAGAGAAGAATGGGTGCGGGAGTAAAGGGCACTGGAGGAAAGACTGCCCAGTCTCTGACAAAGGGAGCAGGAAAAGGGATCCTCCAGCGCCAGTGCAGAAAGCCGCAGCTGTGGCAGGAAGCAGCACTGATCCGTTCACGGTATTAGTGGCTGCTCTCCGCGCAGTCTTTCCGGCAGGGCAGGGTAGGGTGGACGTGGCGGCGGGCAGCGTGCTCCCATCCGCCCCGAACAATCTAGACCCATGACTAGGGGCTTCTCAGCCCATTTACCTGTGCCCACTAGGTTATGATGCTTGGAAGAGACCGTGCGTGAAGATGAGGGTGGAGAAGGTGCAAGGGACCTATCTGCTGGACACTGGAGCTTCAAGCACCATTGTCTAAGCGGATAACCCGACCACATCACCTCTATCGAGCGGGGTCCCATATAACTTAGTAGGGTTCACCGGGAACAAACAGGCTGGGTCTTTCTCCATCCCGCTAGCCATCGATCTGGGTACACTCCATACGGAGTGGAAATGTGTCCTGATGCGGTGGGAGTGGGAGGGAATAGGCATTTTGGGGGCAGACTTCATAGAAAAATAGAAGATAGGAGCAGGAGTAGGCCATTCAGCCCCTCGAGCCTGTTCCGCCATTTAATGAGATCATGGCTGATCATCCAAATTCAGTACCCTGTCCCTGCTTTCTCCCCATTTCCCTTGATCCCTTTAGCCTTTAGAATTCATACTGGCCCACAAGATATTGGTGGATTTCCAGAATCACTATCTTTAGGGGGCAGTATGCATGGGAAAGGAGAAGGAGGTGGTAGTTATACCAGGGAAGCAAGGCAAGGGAACCATGTGTACGATGAAGCCCAAGGGTAGTTATGACCTTGAACTTTTGGTCACTTCTACCCCGGCGGAGTACATAGTGGATGTGCGAGCCAACCTCGCGGCATTCACTACACACAAGCATGACCATGGAAGGGTAATAGGGGTGGAGGTCAGAGTAGAAGGCCCGACCACCGAAACAGTACAACTTCCCCAGAGAGGCAGAGGCAGATTTAGAGATACATTGGGATCATTGGTTGAGCAGGTTGTGTTGAGACCCATAGCGACCCATGTGAACTCTCCAATTTGGCCGGTTAGGAAACCGGACAATTTGTGGAGAGCTACTGTGGACTATCGGGTTCTTAACAAGAAGATCCCAGCCTGTGCCCCCACCGTCACGGCCGTAGCCGACCTGATCGGGAGTATCCCAGCATCCGCGAAAACATTCACGGTGCTGGGCATTTCGAACGGATTCTGCTCTATCCCACTCAAAAGGGAGGACCAGTATAAGTTCGCATTCACTTTCAAGGGTCAGCAGTACACATGGACCTGCCTTCCCCAAGGGTTTCATAACAGTCCTTCTATTTTCCACCAATGTATGGCCAACTGTTTAAAAGGGTTCAGCAGACCGCAGCAGCTTATGCAGTACGTGGACGACCTGCTTTTGTTCTCCAACGAGGGGGAGGAGCATGGCCCCCTGCTGGCTGAGCTGCTGAGTCTATTAAAGGAAGCTGGGTTCAAGGTTAATCCCAAGAAAGCACAGATCGGCCAGCAGGAAGTAAAATTTCTCCGGCTGACCATGCGTGCTGGGGAGAGGGCCATCGATGAGGCGACGAGGAAGGCGGTACAGGAGCTACCTGCCCCAACCACGGTAACGGGGGTAAGATCCGTCCTGGGACTCACAGGGTACTGCAGGGATTTCATAGAGGACTATGCCACTACGGCAGCTCCTCTACTCCGGCTCCTCCACAAGGGAGTGGGCTGGGAGTGGGATGAGGACTTCATGGCAGCTTTTAGTCGTCTGAAAAGAGATCTGCAGACCGCACCGGCTTTAGGAGCGATTGATGGGGGAAAGGAGATCTTTTTGGAGGTAGCTGCCACAGGGGACAGTTTGAGCACAGTGCTGCTCCAGGAGCGGCATGGCAAGCTGAGGCCTGTGGTATACTCATCAAGAATCCTCACAGATGTAGAGAGGGGCTACTCCAATTGTGAGAGGCACCTGCTTGCCACACATTGGGCCGTGAGGAGATCACAAATCTTCACGGGGGCGTCCCCGATAACTCTCTTAAACCATTATACACCCACTCAGATGCTTCTGGATAGGAGGATAAAGGGCAGTACGGTGAGCAGTGCACGCATTGCTCGCTGGACTTTATTGCTCTCTCAGGCGAATTTGAGTGTGAAAGGCCTCTGTGAGCCCAAGCTCGCCGCAAATTTGATCTACCCAGGGGTGGCCCACAAATGTTCTGTTGAAGGGGTATGGGACGTAGACATAGGGTTTCGGGCTGGGATCTATCCCACGGGTCGCGAGATCTATGTAGATGGGTCCAGTACAGTGGTGGCTGGGGAGCGACTCACTGGATGTGGGATTTTTGACCCAAAGGCAGGCATTGCCAAGGCCATTAAACTCCCGAGCACGCTGAACTCTCGGTGGTGGTGTATGTGGTTACCCACCCCAAAGTGTTCCCTACACCCTACACGATTTGCTCAGACCGCATGTTCACTTGCAATTCGTGTACAGAATATTTAGCCATTTGGTCTCATCGCGGATTCACATCTGCAGACAAAGGGAAACCCCTAGCAACCAAGCCATTGTTGCAACAGATCATAACATCGATAGGAACCCAGGCGGATTTCTATATCCACAAAGTCAAGGCCCATTCCAAGACAGAACCCCGTGCGGAGGGCAATCAGCAGGCCGACGTGCTGGCCAAAGAGGGTGCTCGAACGGGCACATTTTGGGATCCATATGGGTCGAGTCTGGTAGCAGCGATCAGAGACAGAGGTGGGACCTAAGGGAGTGCAGGAGTAGCATTGGCCCCGGACCTAAAGATGGTCCAGGCACGGGATCCTGCCCTAAAGACTGTTCTGGAGATGCTGGCTAAGGGAGATAAGGAAGAAGGTCCATACAGAGTGGCAGGTATTACGGTAAAGGAAGGGATGGTTTTCAGAGGGGAACAGTGGGTAGTTCCGCAGCAGCACCGGAGAGAATTCCTTCAGTTGGCCCACGAGGGTCCAGGAGTGGGGCACCCCGGGCCGGAGACCACCTGGCAACGGGTGGAACAGGCAGGGTGGTGGCCACAACTGAGGGATGACATCCACGACTTCCGCGCGGATTGCTTGGTGTGTGCTGCAAACAACCCTGAGCCCCAGAAAAGGAAGGTATCCATGGGACACACTAGGAGAGTGGAGGGCCAATGACAGTCCATGCAGTTTGTTTATATCAGACTGCTGCCCACCACACGGGGGGTTAAAAGTACTGGTCCTGGTGGATGTTGTTATGTTCATTAATAACTAGACATTCTTATTATAAACAGCTAGCTTCTAGCTCGACATTTATTCAGTACACGTTCTCTAGGTACAGCATCTGTAGAGATCCAGCGTGTGCTTCTGTGTGCAGGCCGCCATCTTGACTACTGCTTTCTGGGTAGCCTAGTGCACCGTGGGTAGTGTAGTCTTAAACACATTCAACTAAACACACAGCAGTATACAGCTCTAAAGCTCCACCTAGTGTACTATTCTAGAATGACATGTTATTGATCATTACATCCCCCTTTCTTTGAGGATAAACAAAATCAATATCAATCAACTTACAAGAAACACGATAAAGAAGATATCAGTAACACTTTTGTTAGTGCTCAATAAACATAAACATTTTCACAACAGTCAATACATTTTCAATATAGTTTTTCTTTGTACTCAAAGATTAAGTCTATCAGGCTTTTTTACTACACGTGTGGATCTTCTCAGAATGGGTAAGTCTGATGTGTTTTCATGAGATTGTTCTGGTGGTTCTGACATGTCTCACATTTGCCTATCATGTTCTCAATGTCCTTATTTATGCCAGGCCAATAAACAGTGTCTCTTGCTCTCCTTTTGCATTTTTCAATTCCGAAGTGTCCTTCATGAATCCTTTTGAGCATGTCTTGATGTAGAGCCTGTGGAATGACTATTCTGTTCTGTTTTAGTAATAGTCCACTTGCGACACTCAATTCTGACCTTATGTGAATGTATTTTGGACAGGAACCTTTTGCCCAACCACGATGAATGTTCTCTATTACTGTTTGTAACACTGTATCTTTTACTGTTTCTTCTGCTATTTGCTTTGATTTTGTGTCTGACACGGGCAGCGCAGCAGTGACCATACTCACATGAACATCCACGTCTTCTTCAGTAGAGCTCACTTGACTCATTGTGGGTGCTCGGGATAGTGCATCTGCTAACACTATGTATTTGCCTGGTGTGTAGATCAGTTCAAAGTCATATCTTTGCAGCTTCATCATGAGTCGTTGAATCCTTGGAGACATCTCATTCAGATTTTTTTTTATGATGGCAAACAGTGGTCTGTCTCAACTGTGAAGGTGGGAAGTCCATATATGTAGCCATGGAACTTTTCTAATCCAACTACCAAGCCTAGACATTCCTTTTCAATCTGGGCATATCGACACTCAGTATCAGTCATAGACCTGGAGGCATAGGCAACAGGCTTCCAATCTTCACCCTCTGCTTGTAGCAAGGCCGCGCCTAGGCCATCCTTTGATGCATCCGTTGACATTTTGATTCTCTTTGTCGGGTCAAAGAAAGTGAGTACAGGTGTGGTTGTCAGCACTGCTTTGAGGTTCATCCACTCTTGTTCATGTCTTTCTGTCCATGCGAACTCATTTGTTTTATGTAGCAGGTCTTGCAGACAGGCTGTCTTGGCTGACAAGTTAGGAATGAACTTTCCAATGAAGTTTATCATCCCCATGATGCGTAGCACTCCTTTTTTGTCAGTGGGTCGGGCATGTTGAGTATGGCGTTTACTTTTTCCATATCTGGCTCTATTCCTTTACCAGATAGATTATCTCCTAGGAAAGTGACTTCCTGGACGCCAAACTGACACTTGGCTTTGTTGAGCTTCAGTCCATTCCGGCGTATGCTCTGTAGCACTTTAGTCAGTCTCTCATTGTGTTCTTTCAGTGGGGAGCCCCAGATGATGGTGTCATCAACATAGACCCAGACTCCTTCCAAACCTTCAATTACATGTTCCATCGCTCGATGAAAGATTTCAGATGCAGATATTATCCCAAAAGGCATTCTGAGGAAACAATACCTGCCAAATGGTGTGTTGAAGGTACAGTATTTGGTGCTCTCTTCATCCAGTTTTAGTTGCCAAAATCCTTGTGAGGCATCGAGCTCTGTAAAGTATCTGGCACCTGACATTTCACTGGTGATTTCTTCTCGCTTGGGAATCTGGTAGTGTTCACGTTTTATGTTTGCATTTAAGTCCTTTGGATCCATGCATATTCTTAGATCATTGTTCTTTTTCTTTACACATACCATGGAGTTAACCCAGTCTGTTGGCTCTTCGACTTTCCTGATGACTCCTAGTGTGGTCATTCTGTCCAGTTCTTTCTTGAGCCGGTCATGCAGGGGTGCTGGGACTCTTTGTGGAGCATGTACCACTGGCTGAGCATCCTCCTTTAGTTGGATCTTGTAAGTGAATGGTAGAACTCCAAATCCTTTGAACACATCCTGGAAATTATTTACTACAGAATCCACCGAGTCATCTGGTCTGCTTATGGCACAGTTTATACAGTAGACTCTCTTGACCAGTTCTAAGTCTTCACAAGCTTTGTCACCCAGTAGTGAATCAAGTCCTTCAGCCACAACAGAAAACATGAGATGATGCACTTTGTCTTTGACTGTCACTTTAAGTCTGCATACACCTAAGCTATCTGTTTTCTGTCCATTATAGCTCTTCAGTAGTACTGACTTTTTCTGTATTTTGGGCTTTTCTTTCATATTTCTAATGTCACTCATACTGATTAAGTTTGCTTTTGCCCCAGTGTCTAGTTTCAATGTAACTAATGCTCCATTTACCTGCAGTGGGATCATCCATTTGTCCTCTTTTACTGCATTAACTTTATGTTCAGCATTGTTTATTCCTGAGGGCTGCACATTTTCTGTATCCTTTTCTATATTGTCACATGACACCATTCCTACAAAAAATGTCTCACTGAAATCAGTGTCCTCAATCACATTGACTTGGACTTGTTGCCCTTTCTTTGTTTTTACTTTTGAAAAGCATTGTATGGCAAAGTGATTCTTTCCATGACATTTTGCGCACATTTTTCCAAACGCTGGGCATTGTCTTAACTGGTGTTTGTAACCACAGCGTTTACAATTAAAATTTCCTTCCTCCAATTGCTTTTCATTTCTGTTCTGCCCATGTTTCTTCCCCTTGTAGGACACAGCACTGGCAGCAGCACTTGCTACAATCGCATCATTATTGATTTCACTGAAAGTCTTCGCGTGCTGTCGAGCTAGCTCATTGGCTTGGCATATATTCACAGCATTTTCCAATGTTAGTTCGGTTTCTCTCAACAGACGTTCCTGACTTTTTTATTATGAATACCAAACATAATCTGGTCACGAATCATGGATGCTTTCAGCTCAGAGAAATTACATGTCTGCGCTTTCAGTTTCAGATCGGTCACAAAGCTATCAAAAGCTTCATTTTGCTGCTGTGTCCTTGAACAGAACACATACCTCTCATAGGTTTCATTCTTTTTGGGAGAACAATGTGTATCAAATTTCTTTAGCACATCATCTAATTTTTCTCTGTTCTCCTCTGGATTGAATACAAATGTATTAAATACCTCTATCGCCTGTGGGCCTGCAACCGTGAGCAGCAACGCTATTGTTCTTGCGTCTGGCTTCGTACCGAATCCGATGGCAGCAATGTAGAGTTCGAATTGTTGTTTGAAAGTCCGCCAATTGTAGTCAACATTTCCCGTGAGATTCAAAAACTCAGGTGGCCTCAAACTCTCCATGTCACTTTTCACAATTTTCAGCAGATCTTCACCAATCCTGGTACCATGTTATGTTCATTAATAACTAGACATTCTTATTATGAACAGCTAGCTTCTAGCTAGACATTTATTCAGTACACGTTCTCTAGGTACAGCATCTGTAGAAATCCAGCATGTGTGCTTCTGTGTGCAGGCCGCCATCTTGACTACTGCTTTCTGGGTAGCCTAGTGCATCATGGGTAGTGTAGTCTTAAACACATTCAACTAAACACACAGCAGTATACAGCTCTATAGCTCCACCTAGTGTACTATTCTAGAATGACATGTTATTGATCATTACAGATGTGTTCTCTAAATGGGTAGAAGCCTTCCCATGCCGAACAGCCACAGTTTTGGGGACCACAAGCATTCTAGTGAGAGAAATGTTCTCTAGGTGGGGGCTACCACAGTATGTGGAGTCCGATCAGGGGAGTCACTTCACAGGGGCAGTCATGCAGGGGACTCTGAAGATGCTAGGTGTAGAGGGTAAATGGCACGTCGCACACAACCCGCAGTCATTGGGGATTGTGGAGCGGATGAATAGGACCATTAAGGAAAGGTTACGGAAGGAGACGGGAGACTCGCCTAGAAAAAGGGCAGAGATTTTGCTGTTAGTTCTGATGGGGGTCCAAGCCAACCCGTCTAGAAGCACAGGGTATTCCCCGCATGAGCTCATGACTGGTAGGGTCATGAGAACATCCAGCCATGTACTGGCCCCGATTCTCACGGAAGGCCAGTTGAGAGAAGTGAACCGGGACAGGTTTGTTAAGAATTTGCTTGAGCATCGCAGGCTGCCAGTAACATGGGGAAGCAACATCGTAGAAATCGTTTATTGCTTGAGCCTCAGAGGCACCACGAGTGGAAGGTAATCAAGTAATGGTTAGGAACTTCGCCAGGGTAGGGACTTTTGAACCGCTATACATGGGACCGTACAGTATCATGGATAGGGCAAGTTCGATGGTATATGCGGTCAAAATGCCCCGTCGCACTAAGTGGTTCCATATCAATCAGTGCAAGCTTTTCAACCCTGGGGAAAGAGCTGATTAGAGGAGGAAACAGCAGGGACTGGTGAGCTGTGCTACAGGTGTAGGTCTCCAGCCCATAATCTGGGACTGTGAGGAGACAACAGAGGGACCAGTCATTCCGCCTGTGGGCGCAGGAGTGAGAAGGAGTGCCAGGATCCCATGGCCGAGGGTGCCATGGATGCCTCCTTACACACCGGTGAATGAAGGAAGCCGGGGTCGTAAGAGGCCTAGTGTCGAGGAGACCTAGTGTGGCCACCCAGAGACAAGTGGCGCTGTACATAACTTCTTTCTCTCCTGTCTGTTGCCTTAGCTTGTCTGTATAGTTTGGATTTACATGTATGCTGTGGATACCAAATGTAATCATGTGAAGCTGCGTCTGGAAAGGTGAGGCATCACCCAAGGACAACGTTGCATACTCTGCATTTTCAGGGAACGCCTAAGAACAAGATGAAGCCAGCCATGGTAGTCCTGATCGTCATGATTGAAGCCAGCACGAGTCACAGGGGCGACATCAAGGAATCGGTTGTCTTCGGCTGCAACGGCGGAGACGGACCAACCGTGACCACTGGAGGTGGCTCGAAGGATGGGGCGAGCGTCTATCTCCACGAGGGAAAATGCCCTGGATGGCTGGGGTCGAATTCCACCCGGTATTCCAGCCATGACAAGTTCACCTATGGTGAAGCGTCCATCCCATGCCCGAGAATAGGGTTTAACACCTCCTGGGTTAGGGTAACTGAGGGTAAACAGGTGTGCCTTAGCTGTAGGGGGCACATTCCACTGGGAAGGTGGTGGTGGCTCAGGAAACTGAGCGTGGATACAGGGGACCAGACAGCTGACTGGGAAAGACTAAGTAATGACACGTACCGGACGATCACGGGTTCTCAGGGAGGAGTGAATGTGTGTTGGGATAAGTGGTGGGAATCCGAGGAAGGGATTTATGTGTGTATGTGGGGGTCGGAAAAGATCTGCCCAGCGGGTGTGTCGATCACGTTTAGCAGGTGATGGCAGGACGCCGGGGGTGGGATCGGTTGGGATCTGAGTGTGGACTCCTGTGTGATCCCAAAACCCCCAAACACCATCAATGCCACAGAGCTCGTCTCATACACCAGGAAGCTTCCGCCCAGAGCCCCAACGGTACAGACAACTATAGATGGGTGTCCCACCGCCACCAGGGGTCCAGGGAATGGGTTGGTGTTAATTCCGACTGACAAAGTGTTGTTTCAGAACGTGCACTACGCCGTGGCATCCGTAATCCTGAACCTGACTGAAGTCTACCTGACTGTGTGGTGTCCAAGGAAGATGGAGAAGCTTTATGAAGCTCTGTTAAAAGCGATGTTTCAGGAATTTTATGAACTAGACTATGGAAATGTAGAGAAAAAACAGCTTTATAATTTGAATGTTGGGGATAGTGTGGGGTCCGGGAAGCAGAGAAGAGGGAGCTGGAATGATGTAGCCACAGCGTTCAGTACAGGAACGGGTATTGTTAATAGTATGGATGATGCACAACTCCAGATGCAGATCACTGGGTTAAAGAACCAACTGCGTAAGATTCTAGGGGAAGAGAATACAGTGGTGGGTTCAGAGCTTCATGAGGACCAGGCAATGACCGTTCATTTAAAGGAGGTAATTGTGGAGCTGGAGAGGTACGCAAAAATTATTAATGATTTGATACGGGAGGACAGGAAGGCCGGCACCAGTATACAGGGTTGAGAATATCGGGGTCATTTGTGGAGAAGTACATGTTCATTTTAAAGCGGTCCTGCTGTATATCATAAAGTGGGAGCATGCTATGACAGGCACTGACCTCTCTGGATGCCAGAGCCGAGGTGCTCACGTAATACTGTGTCCCCAGCACTGGAATGTTTTTGCATGACCAGAATGTGGGTTTGCTTCTGCAGGTGCAGAACCTATCAATTGCACCATGGAAGTGATGGCACCAGGTCACGTACCTCCACAGGTAGCATACGTAGGGAGTGGGACATACTGTGTCACCAGAAGTGCGCTCTGCTACCGGTACAGCCAGGACATGTGGTGTCTGGTGAGTGAGAGCAGTTTTTGCTTCAAACCCAAGGCTGAGGTTCAAGTGGCAGAAGAGTGAATTAATCCCATCCCTGAACCCTCGACCATTCACCTCACTGTGAACAACACCTTCACGTGTCTCCAGGACTATGTGGAGCATTTTGGGTACCCGATTCCTTTTCTGCCGGAACACCTCACTGAGTTAATAAAGACCGTTGAGCTCTCCCAGAAATATTTTTACACTTTAGAGCAAAAGACAGTAGAAGTGGGGGAGGAGATCAAGGGGATTGTCTCGCCACCATGGTGGGACATTGGTCTGAGTATAGAGATCCCTCCCTGGATCTGCATCGGTTCCCATGCATTAGTTATCATACAATTGTTGCTTGTAAGCTACTTGTTTTACACCAGTTGCAGGCGACGGAGCCAGATGTTCCGAATGCAGTGGCAAGGGGTGTTAGATCGATCCAGGAAGGCGTAATTGATTTATGTTGATGATCGTTTCTCCCTGCCAAAACTTGTAACGTACCAAACTTCTGTAAGCAAGTGTATTGTATTCTGGTTATAGTTTTACACTCTGTATTGCGCGATGTGCGCTGTTGCATTTGCAGTGTATGTACCCGTCTACCTTTAAGAGAACTATTGTATGTAACCGTTCACCTTTAAGAGAACTACTTTAGGTGTGGCACTACTTGTTTGGCTTCTGTATACTGTAATACCGACGGTGACCACACCAGTATATAAGTGTTGTGGCATGATTCCTTGGGCAGATTCGCCCTGACCTTCGAATAGTAAAGACCTGTTTGTTTGTTATTCCTGAAGTCTGTGTCGTTATTAACTGTACAACCCACAGACTTTACAGTGGCGACGAGTCCGATCGTACCCTGCGGCAAGACTACCAAAGCAACTAAAGAGCGTCGAAGAGAGGCAACCGCCCTCGTCGTTCTGCTGGAAGAAAACACGAGGCTGCAGCAATAGAAAGGAGGAAGACTTTAGCAACAAAAGCTTCCATCAGCAACAGGCACTGACTACCCTTCTACCACGGTGCGGAGTGAGCCGATCAGCAGGAAACAAGGCGGCCGCGGAGACTGTGAGTAGGGAAAAGTGTAACGAAATCCGGAGGATAAGGGCTGTGCACTCGACCACGGTCGAGGGGGAGCAGAGCTGGTCAGGAAGGCGGGTCCAACGGCGTTGTGAGATATCCGGACCGCGATCGGCGGGAAAAGCCGGGCAGCGACCGAACCCACGAAGCGCTGAGACCGGGAGCAGGCGCGGGAAGAGAGAAACTCAGCCGCAGCCGGGGAGGGAAGCACCGGACTGCGTGAGGGCTGGGAGGCGAACGGGAGCCGGGCGTGTGGGAGAGGCAGAGCCGACCAAAGGAGGCTGCGCGAGAGCCAGTCCAGCGGCTGAACTGTTCTCCACCAACGGGGTACCCAGCGCCGGTAGAGCCGAACGTGGGGGAGAGAGAGACAGAGCCGAGCAAGGGGAGAGAGGCTGCGCGAGAGCCAGTCCAGCGGCTGAACTGTTCTCCGTGAATGGGGTACCCAGCGCCGGTAGAGCCGTGCGAGCGGGAGAGAAAGACAGAGCCGAGTAAGGGGAGCTGTGCGGAAGCCAGCCCAGCGGCTGAACCTGTCCGCTGTGGGGAAAGCGTACCCCTCCCACCAGGGAAGAAACGCGGGAAGCCGCCATTAGGCGGAGAAGACGACAGACGCGGGAGACCGCCATTGAAGGGGCGGGGAGAGAAGGAAAGAGCGGGAAACCGCCATTTTCGCGGGAAAAACCGCCATCTTAGAAATAAATAAATAATAAATAAGAATTTAAAGAAATACTTGTGCTGCTCCCAAGGAAAGGAAGATGCCTAAGCGAGGGAATATTAATGATTTTAATTCTGCGATAGAAGACTGGGCCACGTACGTGGAACGCATCGAGATCTATTGTGAAGCCAACAAAATAGAGGAAGACGACAAAGCGATAACATTGCTAAACTCGATGGGCGCAAAGACATACGGGCTCTTGAAGCATCTACTAGCACCAGCTAAACCGGCGGATCAGACTTTCGAAGGGATTGTGGCTGTTCTGAAGGACCACTTGAACCCCACATCGTTGATGTTGGCTGAACGATTCAAATTCTATGCAAGAACGCAACGGAAAGAAGAAAGCAACGCGAAATATTTGGTCGAACTGCGTAGGCTAGCGAAATGCTGCCAGTTCGGAGGGAATCTGACAGAGGCACTGCGAGACAAGTTCGTATGCGGATTGTCCAAAGAAGGGACACAAAAGCGACTACTCGAAGAGAACGACCTCATACTTGACAGGGCTGTCCTTATAGCCGCATCGCACGAAGCCGCAGTGAAAGGAACGGCGGAAATGCAGCTAAAGGCGGCGGCACTCGGGGTGGACCAAATTACCTCAAGTACAACAAAATGCTATCGTTGTGGGAAGACAACACACGACCAGAATCAATGCTGGTTTAAGAACCAAGAATGTAGGAAATGTGGCAAACTGGGTCACATCGCTAAGGTATGCCAGTCAGGGAAGAAGACCAACAACCAAAGGAAGCCACCACAAGAAAAGTACAACAAGGTACACAAGGTGGCTGAGAAGAGTTCAGACGAACAGAATTCAGACTCAGACCCAAACAGCCAGGAGCTGGGTAGTCTGAGAATTCACAATGTGAGTAAGGAAGCTGACCTACAAACTATCTGGGTCATACTAAAAATAGCTGGAGTCCAAGTAAGAATGGAGTTGGACACTGGATCAGCTCTATCAGTCATAAATCGAAGGGACTACCACCGGCTATTCTCTCACATACCCTTAAGAAATACCAAGTTCATATTGCAGACATACACGGGGCATAAGGTATACCCCATGGGGAAGATAAGAGTCAAGGTGAGAGATAGGGGTAAAGAACACCCAAGAATGAACTTGTACGTATTATCTGAGGGAGGACCACCACTTCTAGGACGAGAGTGGATCAAGAAAATAGACATGGAATGGCACTATCTAAAAGCCATAATGAGTGAGGACTCGGTGCAAGCTATCAGCTCAGATTCTGAAACGGATGACGATAAGACCAACTCAAATATGGAAGACAAGGCTAAAATGAACTTGCCGACTATGGTGGAGAAAACGAAGACATGCATAAAGGCTTATGCTACCGAGAAGAATAAAGCTTCAGAGCAGAACTCCAGTTTGACAGAGAATTCTGAGCCTGTTCAAGTTAAGGACTTATCCACGACGGAAGAACACCGAACTCGGACTCAAACTTATTTCAAAGTACGACAACAATTAGAACAGTTGAGTTACCGTCTCGTACAAGAGATGAAAACAATGGAAAAGTTCTGGGACACCGAATGGGAGAACCTGGAAAGACAGCAGAGGCAGCTAGCTCAAGCAAAGAGCGACCATAGAGCCATCGTGACCAATTACCGATCACATCTCCCTTATGATGTTCAGGAGTTAGAATATTTGCATGATCTAGAGATACAGCATAAAGGCAAACCACACTACACTGAGGATTTTGTTCTGCAATTGGAGACGGAGCTAGTGCAAGCAAGGTTAAGAGAAGCTGAATCGCAGTGTGCACTTAAAGATATGCAGAAAAAAATCTTGGACATGGAAAAGAGAAACGCTTCTTTACCTGATGTGAATAATGTGGCCATGTTGCAAGAGGAGCTTATAGGGGCAAAACTGAAAGAAGCTAAGCAAAGGATGTTTGAACTTGAAACACAGAACCAAATCAGCAGTAACCAGCTATGTCGAGCAGAGAAGGAGTGCTATGGTCTACATGAGAAGGTGCAATATCTCTCAGCCCAGAATAAGGGACTACTCACTCAGTTAAATGAAAGTAATCGGAAAATGGCTGAGATAGACTGCAAGAATAAAGAAGATTTGATGGCAGTGAGACTTCGAGAGGCAGATAGCATAGCAGCCTTGGCTGAACTCCAACAGGAAATTGCGAAAGAAGCAAATGAAGAGGAATCTTCAGGAAGCCAGGATGTTATTCCAGTTCTTCTCTACGACTCCTTACAAGCAGAGTGTGAGAAGTTGAAAGAACAGTATGAACAGGCCCAGGCTACAATTCTGGAGGTGGTTAACTCGGCAACCTCCGAAAAACTAGTTTCAGTAGAAGCATATGAACAACTAAAGGTTGAACATGAGCAAGAAGTCCAAAGGCTGCAGGAAATTCTTGATGAGCTCAAGGCCAAGACAGACTCATCGGTAGAAGTTCCATCCATAGATGAGAAATTAGAGGTGAAAGACATGGCAGAACATGAAAGACAAGATGTCCAAGAACTCATAAAAATATTGAAGGAAACCCAAGACAAATATGAGGCGGCAATGTCCGAGGTTCAACAACTTGAAGAACAGATTCAACTGGGAATCCTTTCAGTGGAAGAAAAGGCAACTGTAAGAAACACAGAGACTGTAAGAATGGTCCCTGAACATGAGCTAGAGAGCATCAGGGCGCAACTTTTCCGAGCGCTGAAAGCCAAAGTACAAGAGGAACAGAAGGTGGAAGCATTGGAGGAAAAGGTGGATGAAATGGAGAAGACTCTGATCCACAGTGTTCCCGTGGAAGAGTTAACGGTCAGCCAACTCCTTCATATGCTGAGGGAAAAGACTCTGCAATGGGAACAATCTGAACATGAGCTTCAATCTTCAACGGGAAGGAGTTCGGAGCTCTCAAAAGTTTGGGAAATAGCTGAGGTTGCAAAACAGACTTTACTGGGATGCCAAAAGTACGCTGAATCGCGTCTATGTGAACAACAGAATGTTGAAACAGCTGCTCCAGTAGAAGGATTGAATAGCCCGATCAATCAATCCCCGAGGGAAGGGGAAGTGTTGAAATCACAAATGAGGTCATTAGTGAAGGATTTGCAGGAAACCCAGGAAGAGCGGGATGAAGATGAATGCATGAAGAAGTCTTTTCAAGAAAGATGTCTAGGGAAGGAACCACAGTCAGCTAATGTCCAGATGCGTAAGGAGGAAGTAGAAGGCCCTCTCGCTGGCCTAACTCAGGACGAACCCGAATATTACCATGACCTGTTGAGTGACACTGAATATTACGATGACTTGGTCTGCCCAGTTTGTGATGAAAACTCCCAAAGTGCCGAAATCAGGATGAAGCACTTAAAGTCGAAGGAACATAGAGAGTTGGTGGTGCTACAGCTGGCAGCTGATAAGGGAGCCCCGAGAGTCTCCAAAAAGCAGAAAAGAAAAAGAAGAAGCAGAAGATGATAACTATCGCAAATATTATCACTTCTACCAGATCATGCGTGGACCCTACGAAAGGAGTTAAATCAGTTGGGAAGTAGGAAAATATCAAGGAAACCCAGTTGTTGTAAAAGTCAGCACTGCTGGTTCAGCAGGACGAAAGTTCAAGCTGTTACGTCAAGAAAAGGATATGGAGGAGTCACGCTAGCAATGTGAACCATCTACACCAAAGAGATGTTGTTCGGACCGAGTCAAGATCAGAGACTGAATCTGTGAACTGTTCCCGCAGAGACTGAACCTGTGAACTGTTTCCCACTGAGACTATGTCTGTAAATTGTTTTATATGAAGTTGAAGATATGTTATGTTTAATGGGGACTCTGTATGTAATAAGCTAAAAAGGGAGGATTGTAGTGTATGTACCCGTCTACCTTTAAGAGAACTATTGTATGTAACCGTTCACCTTTAAGAGAACTACTTTAGGTGTGGCACTACTTGTTTGGCTTCTGTATACTGTAATACCGACGGTGACCACACCGGTATATAAGTGTTGTGGCATGATTCCTTGGGCAGATTCGCCCTGACCTTCGAATAGTAAAGACCTGTTTGTTTGTTATTCCTGAAGTCTGTGTCGTTATTAACTGTACAACCCACAGACTTTACAGCATTTTTGTAATGTGTTACCACCTGTCAATGCTGTACTGTGTGATGTGCGCGGTGACTTTTTGGTAACGTCCTGTGGATCTTATTACTGTTCTGTATTTTGACTTGAATTTTTTTGGTGGGAATTGGAACCATTTGAATGTGTTAAGAAGCCTTTTCACTGATGTTTTGACTCAGTAGAAGGGAACTATGACACGCAGTAAGGGGTACAGTTCTGGGTTTAAAATGTAAAATCAGGGAAACAGCTTCACTTGTGGGTGACTTTGGCCTTTGCTCTCTCGTTGAGTGATGCTTTGTGGAAAGAAAAGCATCAAACGGGGGACTGAAGAGATCGCAAAGTCTCTGTTTGAAGAATGGACTCAGTCGAGAATATTTTGTGGACTTTATGGGATTTTTCTGAGGGTATTTTCCCTGTGATGGGATCACCCTGTGCCGATACGTGTAAAAAACTGGTTTGTTAAAACAGTAGAGAACGCATGGCAGTTGGCTGTGACAAAAGAAATGACAGTCATCCAGAATGTATGGGTTCACCCGACAGTCCTGGAAAAAGGAAGGGGGCCATTGACGAAGGGGCTGAGGACCCTGAGGCACCCGTTAAACTTGAACCTATTAGAAAGCCACTCTAATATGCAAAAGCACTTCGCACCTCCATCTCAGAAGAGAAGCAGAACAATGAACCCACTAGCCTAGCCAGCCGAAGAGGAGCCAGTTTTTCCCAACACAAAGACCGAAATATGTCCCAGACTTAGGGCCATTAGTCCAATCACGGAATACTCATGGGTCTGATGATGGCCCATCACTGAATAAGCACCGGAGTGCTTAGAAACAAAAGGATTTTAAAGATTGGTGGGAAAGATAGGGGTAGCAAGACTCCTATAAAGATAGATCCTTTTCCACCATTCTCTCTCTCTCTCACTCTCGCTCCACCAAGATCGACCTAACAAGAAGAAGTACCAGAGGAAGAAGCCGCTGAGTGGAGTGATCGAGACCGACTGTGTGTGGTGGTAAGCATGGTCCCGAGTGTCCCAAGTTGGTAACCAGATATCCCAGGCAAGCTGGGTGAGGTGTAAGCGCTCAGGGTTTTTCTCAGAAGTGAAGTTTTTGGGCTATTCCGGGGTGGAAGCTTCGTTTGGTTCAGCCAGGCAAAGGGGCTTATGCGACTGGGTAATTTGTTGGTAGGGGTGGAGTTAGAGTCCACCATAGTCTCCAGTTGTGTACTGTATGTATGTTGTTTGTAACCTGGATGTTATTCTCCACAGAGACAGTGATTTCGTTTAGTAGTGCATGTTTTAGCCAGTGTATGTTAGACCAAATAAATGTAAGTATGATTTTTCACCGAAGCATTCCTGTCCGTGACTTAATCCATTTACACTCTGAATAATCATTCCCGGGTATAGAACTTTCGTAAGGCGGGGGCAATTCGAACCCTCCGTCTCGCAATTGGGCTAGGATCAAAACCGTTTACACCAACGCAATCACTTTCAGCACAGGTTTCTGGGCAGTGATCGGGAGTGGGAACCTTGGCTGATTTTTCCCCTCTCTGTTCCAAGGGTGCTGAGACCAATTGTAGTGTCCTTGGCTGACATCAGTTATCTCAGCTAAAAGCTACAAGTTTATGGCCTTGTCTTCGACATTCTCTTGGGTACAGTGGTGTCAATGACCCCTGCAAGCAGCCTAATTGTCTTAATTTTTGGGGTGTACCCATACTACCCAATATTTTTTTTAAAATTTGTCTATGGGATTAGGGCATCGCTGGCAATGCCAGCATTTATTGCCTATTCCTAGTTGCCCTTGAGAAGGTGGTGGTGAGCCGCCTTCTTGAACTGCTGCAGTCCGTGTGGTGAAGGTACTACCACAGTGCTGTTAGGTAGGGAGTTCCAGGATTTTGACCCAGCGACAATGAAGGATCGGCGATAAACTTCTAAGTTAGGATGGTGTGTGACTTGGAGGGGAACTTGGAACTTGGAGGTGGTGGTGTTCCAATGCGCCTGCTGCCCTTGTCCTTCGAGGTGGAAGAGGTCGCGGGTTTGGGAGGTGCTGCCGAAGAAGCCTTGGCGAGTTGCTGCAGTGCATCTTGTAGATGGTACACATTGCAGCCATGATACGCCAATGGTGGAGGGAGTGAATGTTTAAGGTGGTGGATGGGGTGCCAATCAAGCGGGCTGCTTTGTCCTGGATGGTGTCGAGCTTCTTGAGTGTTGTTGGAGCTGCACTCATCCAGGCAAGTGGCGAGTATTCCATCACACTCCTTACTTGTGCCTTGTAGATGGTGGAAAGGCTTTGGGGAGTCAGGAGGTGAGACACTTGCCCCAGAATACCCAGCCTCTGACCTGCTCTTGTTGCCACAGTATTTATGTGGCTGGTCCAGTTAAGTTTCTGGTTAATGGTGACCCCCCAGGATGTTGATAGTGGGGGATTCGGTGATGGTAATGCCATTGAATGTCAAGGGACATGGTTAGACTCTCGCTTGTTGGAGATAGTCATTGCTTGCCACTTCTGCGGCGCGAAGGTTACCTGCCACTTATCAGCCCAAGCCTAAACGTCGTCCAGGTCTTGCTGCATGCGGGCATGGACTGCTTCATTATCTGTGGAGTTGCAAATGGCGTTGAACACTGTGCAGTCATCAGCGAACATCCCCATTTCTGACCTTATGTTGGAGGGAAGGTCATTGATGAAGCAGCTGAAGATGGTTGGGCCTAGGACACTGCCCTGAGGAACTCCTGCAGCGATGTCCTGGGGCTGTGATGATTGACGGCCAATCACCACAACCATCTTCTTTTGTGCTAGGTATGACTCCAGCCAGTGGAGTGTTTTCCCCCTGATTCCCATTGACTTCATTTGTACTAGGGCTCCTTGATGCCAGACTCGGTCCAATGCTGGCTTGATGTCAAGGGCAGTCACTCTCACCTCACCTCTGAAATTCAGCTCATTTGGACAAAGGCTGTAATGAGGTCGGTGTTGTGTATGTACCTTTAAGAGAAGAACTGATTCTATACTGCAGTACCGGCAGTGACCACCCCTGTATATAAAGCCATAGCAGGCTTCTGTATTTCAGTCTTAAGTTACCCTCTGTTCAGTAAATACCTGTTATTATTGTTCTCCTGCAGTCCGTGCATTATTTAATACTCAGACACTACATTGGCGACGAACAGGTTCGAACTCACCTGCAGTACTGCATCACCTCACGGGGATCTTTCCCTGAGAAGAAGCTTTTGGAGGTCGAAGTCAGAACTACAGGCGTCGACCGCGGGCAACCGCCCAAGGATCCATCGGAGTTCGGAGAGTTGCAGGAGAGGCTGTGGAGAGCCGGGCTTGGCTCCCCAGTCAAGGTGTTCCAACAAATCGTGCTGGTAGCAGGTAGTGCGCTGACCCTTCCGGACTGCGGCGGGCTCGAGC
Organism: Somniosus microcephalus; assembly: GCF_052327205.1. Lineage (NCBI taxonomy): Eukaryota > Metazoa > Chordata > Chondrichthyes > Squaliformes > Somniosidae > Somniosus > Somniosus microcephalus. Next base: position 258,383,708 of record NC_140988.1, on the reverse strand, counting down.
TCGATCGAGCGGCTCTGCAAAAGGGGCCGTGCAGCGTCGTCGGGAGGAAAAGAGAGAGAGAGAGGGTGGAGCGCACAGGGCGCGGTCGGTGCTCAAGAACCGGGCAACGTAGCGAAAATAAAACAAGGGGAAGGAAAAGTGAGACGCGCCAAAGCCGCGGGTCGCCGCCATTACCCTGCAGAACGCTAGGAGCAGCATGGCAGCAAGGGGAAGAAGGAAAAGGGCGGGAGGCGCCATTTTATTCCATTGGGGAAGAAGGAAAAGCGCGGGAGGCGCCATTTTAATCCATTGGTGAAGAAGAAAAAGCGCGGGAGGCGCCATTTTAAATCACCCAAGATGCCGAAAAGTGGCAGTATCACTGCTTTCGACAACGAGGTAGAAGACTGGACCACGTATGTGGAAAGAATTGAAGTGTACTGCAAGGCAAATGAGGTGGCCGATGGAAAGAAGGCATCGGTATTATTAAATTTGATGGGCGCGAGAACGTACGGCCTATTGCGGAATTTAATTACCCAGCTAAACCAATGGAGAAAAGTTTCGAAGAGATTGTTAATACCTTACAGGAACACCTAAACCCTACACCGCTGCTGATAGCAGAAAGATTCAAGTTCCGTAAAAGAAACCAGCACAAAGATGAGAGCAATGCTGACTATCTTACGGAACTACGCAAGTTATCGAAGCACTGCCAGTTCAGAGCAGGACTGGCAGACACCTTACGGGATAAGTTTGTCTGCGGGCTCCAGAGTGAAGGAACCCAGAAACGACTACTTTCGGAAAAGGACCTGACGCTAGAACAGGCTTTCAGCGTGGCAGTATCCTAGGAAGCAGCAGCACGGGGAGCTGCGGAAATACAACAGAAACCACAAGAATACAGCGCTAACGAAATGGCGTATGGAGCAGAAAAGTGCTATCGCTGCGGCAGAACAACCCATGATCAGAAGGACTGCTGGTTTAAGGACAAAGTATGCAGGCAACATGGGAAAATGGGACACATAGCAAGAGTCTGCAGGTCGGGAAAGAAAACCAATACTACAAGAACTACTAAGGAAAAGTACAAGAAAGTAAAGAAATTGACAGGCAGTAGTTCGGAAGATCAGGAGAGTGATAACGACTCCGGGAGCAGGAGACTAAGTTGTCTAAAGTTACACAACGTGATCGCAAAGGAGGATCACCGAACCATTTGGGTCACCCTCATGATAGCAGGGTCCCCAGTAAAGATGGAATTGGACACAGGATCAGCCCTAACTGTCATGAATCGACGAGACTATGAGCGGCTATTCCCACACATACCCTTGAAGGACACGTCCATTGTATTGAAGACATACACGGGGCAAAAAGTCTACCCCAGAGGAAAAATAAGGGTGCCAGTTGAATACAACGGCAAGGAAACACACAAACTGTATCTATATATACTACCAGATGGAGGACCACCATTATTGGGACGTGAATGGAGCCAAAAAATACAATTGGATTGGCATTCCATTCAGGCGCTAACTGTGACTGATAAAAAGGATGATGACGTCACACCTGGACGACTGTCAAAGATTCTAACTGACGCGAAAGAGATGTTCCAACAAGGACTTGGGACTCTAAAAGGAGTAACGGCAACGATAAAAATCGAAGATAACGCAAACCCAAAATTTTTTAAGGCCAGACCGGTACCTTACGCGATCCGACCAGCCATTGAAGCAGAGTTGGAGAGTCTGGAGCGTTGTCTGGAGCCATGTTTCTGTAATCCCAATCATATCATATTCGTTTACCTCTATTTGCGCAGCTAATTCATCCACCTTATTACGAATGCTCCTCGCATTAAGACACAAAGCCTTCAGGCTTGTTTTTTTGGCGCTCTTAGATCTTTTAGAATTATTATTTACTGTGGCCATGTTTGATTTAAGCCCTTGATTTCTCTGCCTGTCACTTTTGTTTTTCTCCTTCCTGTCTTTTGCTTTGATCCTTGTTTCCCTTTCCCCTGTTTCCCCGCTCAGATTCCCAACCCCCTGCCATTTTAGTTTAAACCCTCCCCCAGAGCATTAGCAAACACTCCCCCTAGGACATCAGTCCCAGCCCTGCCCAAGTGCAAGCCGTTCATTTTGTACTGGTCCCACCTCCCCCAGAACCGGTTCTAATGTTCCAGGAATTTGAATCACTCCCCCTTGCACCATTCCTCTAGCCACGTATTCTTCTGAAATATCCTTCTATTTCTACTCTGACTAGCACATGGCACTGGTAGCAATCCTGAGATTACTACCTTTGAGGTCCTATTTTTTAATTTACCTCCTAACCCCCTATATTCAGCTTTTAGGGCCTCATCCCGGTTTTTACCTATATCGTTGGTACCTATATGCACCACGACAACTGGCTGTTCACCCTCCCCCTCCAGAATGCCCTGCAGCCACTCCGAGACATCCTTGACCCTTGCAGCAGGGAGGCAACACACCATCCTGGAGTCTCATTTGCGACCGCAGAAACGCCTATCTATTACCCTTAAAATAGAATCCCCTATCACTATAGCTCTCCCCCTCTTTTTCCTCCTGTCCTGTGCAGCAGAACCACCCCTGGTGCCAGGAAGTTGGCTGCTGCTGCCTTCCCCTGGTAAGCCATCCCCCCCATCAGTATCCAAAGCGGTATATCTGCTTGAGAGGGGGATGGCCACAGGGGACCCCTGCACTACCTGCCTGCGCCTACTACTCTGCCTGTTGGTCACCCGTTCCCTTTCTGCCTGTGCCACCTTTATCTGCGGTGTGACCGACTGATTAAACGTGCTATTCACGACGTCCTCAGCATCGCGAATGGTCCAAAATGTATCCAATCGTTGCTCCAGCGCTGCAATGCGGTCTGCCAATAGCTGCAGCTGGACACACTTCCTGCACGCATGGTTGTCAGGGACAGAGGAAGTGTCCCTGAGTTCCCACATAGCGCAGGAGGAGCATACCACGGCACCGGGCTGTCCTGCCATACCTTACCCTTTAAGTAATCTAAATTAAATTAAATCAAATCAATACCACCAATTACACTACAGATAAATGATATATTTTAGGGCCCTGGTTTACCAACAGTCCCCGCTACACCACAGAGACCCTAGAAACTATAAACCACAGAGTTAGAGTTTAAAAAACAGAGAAATACCAACCAATCACTTACCTGCTTTCTGGTGACATCACAATTCGATTACTTTTCACTTCTCTCCCTCTCAGAAATTGGAGATTAGTAAGCCTACCTGGTCTCTGGGGCCTTTTAAAGCCTCGCCGCTCGCGTTTCCCACCGCCGCCGCTGCTGTGAGGCCTACCTGGTCTCTGGGGGCCTTTTAAAGCCTCGCCGTTCGCGTTTCCTGCCGCCGCCGTGAGGCCTAGCTGGTCTCTGGGGGCCATTTAAAGCCTCGCCGCTCGGTTCTTGTGGGTTCACTCACCACCTGTCACAGGCCCAGACTGGCAGCTATGTCCTTCAGGACTCGGCCAGCAGTGTTGCTACTGAGCCACTCTTGGTGATTGACATTGAAGTCTCCCACCCAGAGTACATTCTGTGTCGTTGCTACTCTCAGTGCTTCTTCCAAGTGGTGTTCAAAATGGAGGAGTACTGATTCACCAGCTGAGGGAGAGCAGTAGGTGGTAAGCAGCAGGCGGTTTCCTTGTCCATGGTGCTTGACCTGAAGCCATGAGACTTCAATGTTGAGAACTCCCAGGGCCACTCCTTCCCGACTGTATGCCACCACCCCTGCTCGGTCTGTCCTGCTGGTGGGACAGGACATACCCAGGGATGATGATGGAGGAGTTTGGGACATCAGCTGAAAGGTATGATTCTGTGAGTATGACTATGTCAGCCTGCTGCTTGACTAGTCTGTGGGACAGCTCTCCCAATTTTGGCACAAGTCCCCAGCTGTTGGTGAGGAGGACCTTGCAGGGTTGACTGGGCTGGGTGTGCTGGATCTGTAGCCGGTGTCGATGTTGGGTGGTCCGTCTGCTTTCATTCTTATTATTTTGTTTTGTAGCGGTTAGTTACAACTGATGTGACTTGCTGGGCCATTTCAGAGGGGCAGTTAAGAGTCAACCACATTGCTGTGGTTCTGGAGCCATATATAAGCCAGACCAGGTAAGGATGACAGATTTCCTTCTCTGAAGGACATTAGTAAACCAGATGGGTTTTTACGACAATCCGATAGCTTCATGGGTACCATTACTGATACCAGCTTTTTTTATTTTTTATTACAGATTCATTTAATTAACTGAATTTAAATTCCCCAGCTGCTGTAGTGGGATTTGAACTCACATCTCTGGATCAATTAGCCCAGGTCTCTGGATTATTAGCCCAGTGACATTACCACTACGCTACCATTCCCTTGCATTATATAGTTATGGAAGGCAATCAGGAGGTGGGCGAGGGTGGCTGGCAGTGGCCTGCAGTTGTTTTCTGACTATATCCCTAACTATATAATAGCATACCAATAGTAATCCTTTGTGATCTGAACTGGATATTCACGTCTTTTGCATGTGTGCTTCTTCAATCTCCCTGAAGGTGGACCGAGAGAACACTTGGATAAGACAAGGTTAAAAACAAATGATTTCGCTTTTTTATTTCACAGCGAGTGAATGTACGGAGCAATAGATATGATCAGATTCACTTTGTTGAAACAGTACAGCTTGTCATTGTGTGTTAATACAAAATAATGAACAGATTATGGGGTCTAAATTCAACAACATTGCGTTCATTTTCCAAATGTAAAATGGGTGTAACGATAGCCAATTTAGCAAGGCTGAGGCCCACACCTGGTCTGCATGGTTGTTCGAATCAGTGCTAAATTAAGTCGAGGCCTTTTTTTGGTATCCCTAGCAGGCGCTTGAAATAGGCCCGGGCTTCTTATCAATATTGAAAGGAGGCTCCTGCATCCATTTCAAACCTAACCTCCTAAATTTGTTTAGACTAGTATTTCTGGGTCTTGTGTGGGCTAACCAGCGGTCCTTAAAACCTTCTGCAATGTAATTCTTTTTGTGGAGTTAGAATGAACAGGTGTGCTTCTCCTGGCTCCAGAAAACAACTGCAGGCCACTGCCAGCCGCCCTAGCCCACCTCCCGATTGCCTTCCATCCCCTCCCAGGCTTACCCGTGGGTCTTGCACTGGCCATAACTGGTTAGGCCCCACTGTTTTCAAAACTGACTTTGCCGCCTTTGCTGGACCGGACTGTATCTCTGTCTCTTTTTTTTTAATCATCCCATGTTTACATCTAGCAGGGGCCTGATGCTCCCCAACACAATGGATATCGGATGTTTATTGATTGCTCAGACAGGCTAATGAGTTACTTATTATTTACAGTCTATGGGGAAATAACATCAGAGCTTAGTTCATTAGTTTTGTTAACCTCCTGTCGACTGACAGCTATTTTAAAACTGTGCTAATACACTTAAAAGTCACTGGCGATGAAATTTGATAACCCCAAAAATGGGCACGGGGATTGCTGTAACGTCCGTGTGTTATTGAGACACGGACTGCAGAAGTTGGTTATAACAGGTGTTTACTGAATGGAGACAAAACTGGAACTACTATACAAAGTTACTGCACAGGCTTATATACAGGGGTGGTCACTACTGGTACTGCAGTATACAGGGGCTGCAGAATATAGTTCCTTCTTCAAGGTACAATTCCTCCCCTTTTAGCTAAACAGTACATAACATTCGATTAATAATTAAATAACATATTTACAATTACAGTTGCTATATACATTAGCTGAAGTTAATCAATTATAAATTCAGTCTTTGAGGAGGCTTCCTGATTCTGTCTGGATAACGCCTCTTTGGGGTATCAGGTTCTTCTGGCAAAGTTGATTCGGGATCAATGTCGTTGTTTGATTCGTCTGCTTCCAATATCACCGATTCTGAGGTAGATGCAATTGGTACTTCGGTTTCATCACCAGGTGTATAGGATCGTGGTGTAGATTTGACGTTTTCCAGTGACTCTAGAATCTGGTCAGCATGGCGTCTTACAATGCTCTCTCCAACGTCCACGGTATACATTAGAGGTCCTTGCCATGTGCAGATCGTTCCTGGCTGCCATTTCTCTGTGCGGTAGTCCCGGGCCAAAACTGGTTGACCTATCTTGAAACTCCTGGTTGGCCTTTCATTCATATTCTGAAACTGCCTGTTCTCCACATCTCCTCTGATGTTTGGCTTAACCAAATCCAAGCGGCATCTTAGTCTTCGATTGAAGAACATCATGGCTGGAGTTTGGTTGGTAACCGCATGTGTCGCATTCCGGTAGGCAAACAAGAAGTTATCCACCTTGTGTTGTAGGGGTATGTTTGAACGAACCTCTCAGCCAATCCATTGGTGGCTGGATGATATGGGACGGATGTGTAATGCTGAACACCATTGTTCTTTAAGTACCTCCGGAACTCTTCAGACACAAACTGTGGTCCATTGTCGGAGCAAATCTGTTCAGGCAGCCCATTTCTGGCGAATATGGTTCGTAAGACTGTGATAGTTTTTTCTGTGGTGGTTGAGGACATTTTTATTACCTCTGGCCACTTTGAATGTGCATCCACCGCAATTAAAAACATCGAGTCCATAAATGGACCAGCAAAATCAATGTGCACCCTTTGCCATGGAGATGAGGGCCACTCCCATGGATGTAGAGGGGCTTGTGGTGGGGCGTTTTGGACCTTCTGGCATCCTGTACAGCTCTTGGTCATCTCTTTGATTTCTCTATCGATTCCCGGCCACCACACAAACGCTCTGGCTAAGTTTTTCATTTTTACCCCTCCCAGATGACCCTCATGAAGCTCATTGAGCACTCTATCCTTCAATTTGGGTGGAATTACTACTCTGGATCCACACATCAAGGTTCCTCTGCACACTGACAGCTGTTCTCTTCTCGGCGAGAATGCTGGCAACAGTGGTTCGCCATGTGCTGGCCATCCCTTCACCGTTAAATCATAGACCCTGGAGAGTGTCGGGTCATTTCGTGTTTCCTTTTCTATGTTTGCATTCGTCACAGGTAGACATTCGGCTATGGTCGAGTGGAATATCTCCACAGGATCCACTGCAGGTGCTTCTTCCACTGTCAGCAACGGTAGGCACAACAATCCATCAGTATTCCCATGCTGTTTAGTTCCTTTGTACTCGATGTCATATTGGTGTGCCCCTAGGAAAAGGGATCACCTCTGTAGCCGTTGTGCTGTCATTATCGGGACGCCCTTCTTAGGGTTGAAAATGGAGACAAGAGGTTGATGATCAGTTAGTAGAGTAAATTTCTGCCCGTGCAGGTAGTGATTGAACTTCTTCACCCCCCACACCAGGCTGAGGGCCTCTCTGTCAATCTGGGCGTAGTTACGCTCTGCTGCAGTTAACGAGCGTGACGCAAAAGCTATCGGCCTTTCTGAACCATCAAGGGATTTATGTGACAGTACCGCTCCAATGCCGTAGGGAGACGCATCACATGCCAGTCTTATCGGTAGTGATGGTTTGTAGTGAGCCAATACTTCTCTTGAAATGATCAGGCCTTTACACTTCTGAAAGGCCCGCTTACATTCATCGCTCCATTTCCATGCTACTCCAGTTTGTAGCAGGGCGTTCAGTGGGTGCAGAATTGTGGACAAATTCGGCAAAAACTTATGGTAGTAATTCACCAACCCGAGGAATGACCTCAGTTGCGATACATTTTCAGGCGCTGGAGCCTTAACTACCACTTCAATTTTGTCAGGGGACTTATGTAACCCCTCTTCATCAATCACGTGGCCACAATACGATATTTGTTTCTTAAAAAACTCGCACTTGGGGCGATTGGCTCGTAGCCCATGTTCTCTTCGTCTAGTGAGCACCTGCAAGGTGTTCACTGTCATTTTCACCTGTCACTAGGATGTCGTCCAAGTAACACTGAGTCCCCGGAATCTCTTGCAGGACTTGTTCCATCGCCATTTGCCATATAGCCGGAGCTGATGCAACTCCGAATACCAGTCGATTATACTGGTAAAGACCTTTGTGAGTGTTTATCGTGAGATATTTCCTAGAGGATTCTTCAACCTCCATCTGCAAATATGCTTGCGCTAGGTCCATTTTTGTAAAACGTTTCCCTCCAGATAGTGAGGCGAAAATATCTTCTATCCTCGGAAGAAGATACTGTACTGTGTGAAGGACTGGGTTCACAGTCACCTTGAAGTCCCCACAGATGCGAAGCTTCCTTGGCTCCTCAGACTTATTGTTTAATGTTTTCTTCATGACAGGAACGATGGGTGTCGCCCACTCACTCCAGTCTACCTTAGTTAACACGCCTGCATTCTCCAGATTCTCCAGCTCTGCCTCGACGGCTGGGCGAATTGCATACGGTACCGGTCTTGCTTTGAAAAACTTGGGAATTGCATTCTCTTCTATTTTTATCGAGGCGGTTACGCCTTTAAGAGTTCCCAGTTCTTGTTGAAATACCTCTTTAGTGTTAGCCAAGATTTTTTGACAATCGTCCAGGTGTGACGTCGTCATCCTTTTTACCAGCCACAGTCAGTGCCTGAATGAAGTGCCAGTCTAAACTTATCTTTCTGATCCATTCTGCCTGATCATTTAAATGATTTTAGCGTGCAGCCAGCGCTAACCACGCTATTCATTGGCTGCATGCATTGCCAGGAGGACCAAAATCGTGAGAGGCCAGCACCACTTAAAGCCAGCCTGCACCTCTTAAAGGGGAGGTGCATTGTGGCTGGAGAAGGTGGTGCAAGTCATGGTTGAAGAAATTCTGACCTAGGAAAGAATGAATAATGGCACAACATGGCAGAGAGCAGGCTCCAAGATTTTTGGACGCTGTACTGGAGGCCTTGGTGGAGGAGCTGGAGAGGAGAGCTTTATCTGCAGGGGGCCAAGAGGCCCTCCAGACAAATGTTCAGAAAGCAGTGGGAGCAGATAGCAGTAGTGGTCATTGCCAGGAGTCAAGCCCCAAGGACCTGGATGTGGCGACGCAAAAAGTTCAATGAAATGACACAAGTGGTCAAGATCAGTGAATGTATCTTCAAATGCCATATCCCACCAAATGCACCACTAGCCTCAGCAACTGTTCAATGCACCACACCCCCATCACTCACCTACCAACAATCTCTATCAATCAGGACTCATACCTAACATTCATAGCTTCACCTCACCCTCACACGCTTAGCACTGTTGCAAGCCTCACACCCACATCTCACAGCTTGCACACACTGCCAGCTATTCAACCATGACAGCCACATCACCCAAACGGATTGCACCACACTCACTGACACACTTCCCTCTCTCTTGCAAGACAAGGTGAGACACAACCTGAGGCAGCAGGAACTAACTGACGGGGGATAGGTGTGGCTGCATGCCTTAACCCCCATGGAGGAAACAGTGCTGGAGATTATTGGAGCGGCTATCACTGAGCCCATGGCCAGCGGCAGGGCTGAAACCGTAGAAGATGATGGTATCCTCATACATAATCCTTCTTCTCACATCCCACTTCCCCCTCAACCTCCAATCTCTTCTGATTTACAAGATGTAGATGGTGTAAGCAGGCATCTCTTGCTTTCCCCCCCTCTCCTCATTACAACCTTACCCTTGTACCTTTCTCCTTTCAGATACTCCAAGAACTGCAACCTGGCCAGGCAGTGGTGCAAGAGCAAGAAGACAGTGATGATGAAGAAACACCATCACTCGATTTCACACTCGCAGCCACTGGCTTAGATACTGACACTCCACATAATTTAGAGAATAGGTTAGACACGGGAGTGGCACTTGGTGAGACACCGGGCACGAGTGGCCTACAGCCAGGTTAGGGGGCAAGGATAGCACAGGTGCCAGCTCACTGGAGGGTGAGGTCAAACACGAGTTCTGCTGCAGAGGACTCAGATGAGAACTTCAATGGAGCAGGCTACAGAAGAAGGCTGATGGTTATGCACAATGAAATGCTTGGTGCATTGGCAGGCCTGCCAGAAAGCCTGTATGCAATGTCAAGCAGCTTGGAGGAGTCCAGCACCAACTTGGAACAGGGCTTTGCGAAGTGCTTGGAGTCCATCCTTTCCAGCATGGAAGTGGTGGCCAACTCCATTCGCACACTTGCAGACCTAGCAATGATGCAGCGTCTGATGACCAATGTTTCAGCTTCCATTGCAGCACAAGCAAAAACCACCCAACATCTGTTTGCTGCAGTGTCCAGCAATCTGTCCTCCAACTGATTACTAGGAATGCTGAGGTGCCACCCCAGGGGAATGGCAGTGTCTCCATGAAGCACAAACCTGCTGTCCTCTAGAAACATAGAAAACATAGAAAAATTAGGAGCAGGAGTCGGCCATATGGCCCTTCGAGCCTGCTCCGTCATTCAATATGATCATGGCTGATCCTCATAATTACAGCATTTGTCCTCCGACCACTGTAACTCTACCAGTGCCCTTGCTGTTGCCTGTCAGCCAGCCAGCCCAGACTGCTGCTGCCCATGCTCAGATGGTGTAGTCTGAAGCTGGGCCTTCTAGGCCCAGAGCTGCTCGAGGTTGTCCTCCAAGGCCACCTGCAGTCTCCTCCACTGAAAGTCAGCAGCCTTCCACCAGCCATGCTGCAACCACTGGTGAAGCACTGCACAGGAGCACCAGGACAGGCAAAGGCACACGGAAGACAAGCACTAAGGGAATGCACAAGGGTGATTAGTTGCCATTTGTATACAATATGGCATGATTTGATTTATAAATTTGGTTTGGAATGTTTATTTTGTGGTGACTTTTATTATTGCATTGCGGCCAAGCGGACGCTGTGATGGTCAGTGACAGAGGAAAGATAAGGTGTGGGACTGTTGTTAAATGGGGAATTGGGTTTGTGTTTACTGGTATCACAGTTATTCATAAGAACATAAGAAATAGGAGCAGGAGTAGGCCATTTGGCCCCTCGAGCCTGCTCTGCTATTCAGTAAGATCATGGCTGATCTTCTACCTCATCTCCACTTTCCTGCACTGTCCCCATATCCCTTGATTCCCGTAATATCCAAAAATCTATCGACCTCTGCCTTGAATATACTCAACGACTGAGCCTCCACAGCCATTTGGGGTAGAGAATTCTAAAGATTCACCACCCTCTGAGTGAAGAAATTTCTCTTCATCTCAGCCCTAAATGGCTGAGCCCTTATTCTGAGACTGTGACCCCTGGTTCTAGACTCCCCAGCCAGGGGAAACATCCTCCCTGCATCTACCCTGTCAAGCCCTGTTTCAATGAGATCACCTCTCATTCTTCTAAACTCCAGAGAATATAGGCTATGTCTACTCAATCTCTCCTCATAGGACAAGGCCCCTATTCCAGGAATCAGTCTGGTGAACCTTCGTTGCACTCCCTCTATGGCAAGTATATCCTTCCTTAGGTAAGGAGACCAAAACTGTACACAATACTCCAGGTATTCTGCCCTCGCAACGCGATCCTATGCAGAGCTAGACAGATAGCGAACAACTTGATATCTTCCCATAAAATCACAAGGCTTGACTTTTCTTGTAACGCTTTATTGAAAGATTCTTATTGTAAAACTGAAATACAACACAGAAATGGAAGCACACATTAGTATACAAACGCATAACTGATATGTATACACAAATTTAGGTACACCTGGGCAACACAGTACATTTGGCAACGAATATACATTTAGCAAACTGGAAGGCATTCTCTTTAAATTAGCCCTGTACATAGTGTATCAAAATACAGCTACTAGTTAACCAGCTAGACAGAGAAAAGTTACAACTAAACATTTTCTACAACATAGTGTACGCTAATCATCTATAGCATTCTAAAATACTTACAGACAAACAATTTCCAAGACTCAAGCATGGGGACAATACAACTGAGGAGCACCGTGGCGCAGGTCCTGTTCCGGCGGAGGCTCCACGAGGAATGAGCTCGCAGTCCCGTGGGGAGCGTGATGACCTCATCACGCTCGGGGTTGTGACGTCATCATGTTTGCCGGTCGTTGCGTTGCTGGCTGTTGGGGCCGAAGTCAGGAGCGGGAGCTGGAGGCCAGGCTGAGCCGGTGCTTGCCGCGGGAGCGGAAGATAGCGGCGCTCCCGGCGGCTGATCGATGCGGCCGAAGACGCTAGGCCGGGCTGTGTCGGCGGCCTTTCTGGAGGGCCGAGTCGGGCCGGCAGCCGCCTCACGCACGTTACGTCGTACGTGACGTGACGTCAGCACGCTAAGGCACGTCTTAAAGGGGCAATGGCCCTAAAAGGTAAGTTAAAGGGGCAACGGCCCTAACAGGTAAGTTATACATATATAAGTAGGTTATGTACATACAGTAAGGTTAAGTTAGAGGGAGAGACAGCACACCAGGTGTGGTCTCACCAGGGCCCTATGTAATTGCAGTAAGATGCCTTTACTCTTATACTCAAATCCTCTTGTAATAAAGGCCAACATACTATTTGCGTTCCTAATTGCTTGCTGTAACTGCATGTTAACTTTCAGTGATTTGTGTACAAGGACACCCAAGTCCCCCGGAACACCAACATTTCCCAAACTCTCACCATTTAAAAAATACTCTGCTTTTCTATTTTTCCTACCAAAGTGGATAACTTCACATTTCTCCACAGTCTATTCCATTTGCCATGTTCTTGCTCACGCACTTAGCTTGTCTATATCCCCTTGATGCCTCCTTGCATCCTCCTCGCAACTTACATTTCCACCCAGCTTTGTATCATCAGCAAACTTGGATATATTACATTTGATCCCCTCATCCAAATCATTGATATAGATTGTGAATAGCTGAGGCCCAAGCACTGATCCTTGCGATACCCCACTAGTTACAGCCTGCCAACCCGAAAATGACCCATTTATTCCTACTCTCTGTTTTTTGTCAGTTAACTAATTCTCAATCCATGCTAGTATATTACCCCCAATCCCATGAGCCCTAATTTTGTTTAATAACCTCTTGTGTGGCACCTTATCGAATGCCTTCTGAAAATCCAAATACACCACATCCACTGGATCCCCCTTATCTATTCTGCTAGTTACAAACTCAAAAAACTCTAACTGATTCGTCAAACACAATTTCCCTTTCATAAATCCGTGTTGACTCTGCCCAATCCTATTATTATTTTCTAAGTCCCCTGTTCACACATCCTTAATAATAGATTCTAGCATTTTCCCTACTACTGATGTCAGGCTAACTCATCTGTAGTTCCCCGTTTTCTCTCTCCCTCCTTTCTTAAATAGTGGGGTTACATTTGCTACCTTCCAATCCACAGGAACCATTTTAGAATCTGTGGAATTTTGGAAAATGACAACCAATGCATCCACTATCTCTATAGCCACCTCTTTCAAAACCTTAGGATGTAGGCCATCAGGTCCAAAGGATTAATTGGCTTTCAGTCCCATTAATTTCTCCAGTACTATTTTTTTACTAATACTAATTTCTTTCAGTTCCTCATTCTCGCTGGACCCTTGGTTCTCCACTATTTCCGGGAAGTTTTTTGCATCTTCTTCCATGAAGACAGACACAAAGGCCGCGATTTTGTAAATTAATGCGGCTTGGGAGCGGGTCAGCTGGTTTCCGGGTTCCAGTCCTGCCCCCAACTGCATCCGGCTCACATTTTCCCTTGATTGACCTTGTTAAGCTCGCCCTGCGGGCTTGCCTGCCAATTAAGAGGAAGCCGGTCAGTTGACATCATTTGATGACACGTCATCTGCCAGTTTTCTTAAAGGGATCACGCACAATTTTACTTTGACAGCTCATTTCTCAGCGTTTGACAGCATTGAGGTGCTGCAAACACTGACAGTCACTGTACAAAGGTGAGCTCTTGCACCAGGCTCTGAAATGACTCCCTCCTTAGGCTAGAACAGATGACAGCTGCAGGTGAGGTTACAGAAGCAATCTGGTGAGAGAGTTTCTCCCAATGAGGTGGGACTAGACATACAATTCAAAACTTGTTACCTACAGAAAAGTGTAAATGTATTAAAAATTATTTCCCTCACATTTTCTTACCTCTGAAACTCACCAGTGCACCATTGGATCCTTCTCACCACTTCTGCAGCTGTCATCAATGCAGAAACATTACAGCAGACTCACAACACACCACACTTACTTGGCGTGGTGTCCGGACATCAGGAACCCCAGGGCAGAAGCGGCAAAATTGAAAAAGAGCCTGTTAACAAATATCAAGGCGATAATTTGCGCCGGGCGCTAAACTTTGCACCCGGCCGATATTTGCACCTCAAAATGGGCGATACCGAATTTCTCCCCCTTAATACATAATTTACAACAAATATACATTCCTTTAAGGCACATAAACTCTACAGGAAAAGTGGCCCCACCGTGGATAACAAGAGAAGTTAAAGATGGTATTAGATCAAAGGAAGAGGCTTATAATGTTGCCAAAAAGAGTAGTAAGCCTGAGGATTGGGAGGATTTTAGAATTCAGCAAAGGAGGACCAAGAAATTGATAGAGAGGGAAAATAGAATATGAGAGTAAACTTACGAGAGACATAAAAACAGACTGTAAAAGCTTCTTATCACCGCCGACTGCAAAATTCGCCTCTCTCGCCCCTGGAGGTGATTGGAGCACTAAATCAAATGCTACACAAGTCTCTTAAGGTGCTAAGCCCGAGGAGCGAGGTGCTACCTCAGAGGGCGGGCGCAGCGCAGGTGCTGTCAGTTAGCGATTGAACACAGATACACTAGCGTCGGTCACTTCTTAAAGGGAAGGGTCGATCTTGCTCTGCAGCCACACCCTGCTCACTGGAGCCTTGAATCTTGGCCTGGACAGACCTGTGGCGAAATTTCCCAGCCAAGGACTATGGAGAGGGCCAGGGAGCGAGCACAGCGCTTCAGCGAGTGTGCCTTGGAGGCTCTGGTTGGCGCGGTGGAGCGCAGAAGATCTCTACTGTACCCAGAGACTGGCAGGAGGCCTTTGCCAAGCGAATACAGGAAAGTGTGGAGGGAGGTGGCTCACAGAGTGACCTCAAGCAGCATGGTGCCTAGGGCCCCTGTGCAATGCAGGAAATAGCTCAACAACCTCACTCGGGTCGTCAGGGTGAGTGCCTTTTCTCAGAACCTCTTCATCCCTCCATCGCCACCTCACTTTATGGCCAGAGGGTCTTGAAAGCCCCAATGCCCAGCACTCATCCAACACCGATGGCCCTTTCATGAAACACACACGCACATTCCACACTTTGCATACAGTAAGGGCTATTCAACCATGGGAGGCATTTCAGGCAAGGTCATGGCTGCATACAGTAAGGGCTATTCAACCATGGTAGGCATTTCAGGCAAGATCATGGCTGCATACAATAAGGGCTATTCAACCATGGTAGGCATTTCTGGCAAGATCATGGCTGCATATTTGCTCAGATGCCGTCCTTTTTCTTGCAGGCCTAGCTGGCTCATAATAGGAGACAGCAGCAATGGACCGGTGGAAGGCGGCCTCACCTTCAAGCCCTCAGCGATCTTGAGCAACGGGTCCACAGGATTGTGGCAAGCCGGATGCTTGGTCCCGTCGCCACTGGAGACGCCAACCCCGTTCTGGCCAGCAATGGTAAGGTCATCCATCACCTTTTTGTCCTCTCTCCTTCCACTTGTTCCTCACAACAGCAGTCTTTGACACTTTCAATCCAAATCAGTATGTCGCTGCACTCATGTCTCCCTTGCTGCCACCCTGTCCTCACGCTAAAGCCACTCTTGTACCTCCCTGCTTTCAGATGGTGTTTCACCAGGTGAGGAGATGGGCCCTCAAGCTGCCATTGGGAGTGAAGCTGAAGGCGAGGAGGAAGAGGAAGCCGGACCATCAGCGCAACCCTCTGCCGAGGCAGCCCATGCCCATACTGGGGACATGCCTGATGCGCCTCAATAATTCCGAGACTCGATGTTAGCGAAACAAAACAAGGCTTTTATTAACTTAGAAAGTAACACGTAAGAGAGAGAGGTATCTTCCTTCTGGAGACTGAGGCCAGACTGAGCTAGCTTACAAAAGGGGCCAGGTATGGGCGGAGCCCTACACACACAGCACATTCCAGCACATTCCAATAAACAATACAATAAGGACTGGGGGAAGGGAAATGACACTGAAACCGACCACAGTCACAGGCAGTGATGAATGGAATATTTCATCACAATGCCTTCCCTGGAGGGGAGATGGGGGGGGAATGGTCTGATGAGGGTGAAGCTCCAGGACCCAGCAGGCTGCAGCAACGCGAGGGGGTTAGGGAAGCTCGGGGGCCTTCTCCCCGCATGGAGAGTATGGCCTCGAGTCCTGCTGCATTGAATGCAGACGAGGAGCGGGTCCTCGCTGAAATGAGCGCCCAGGTGGAGCAAAGGCACACTGAGCTCATGGCTGCAGTGGCAAGGATGCCCAAATCCATTGAATCACTGGCAAGGAGTGTGGAGCACTTTGCTGTAGCACAGGCGGCTGCCACGCAAATGCTAAGTGCTGCAATGCAGTCAGTGGCTGGTCTCATGCAGACGCAGATTGAAGCCACGTGAGCACTAACTGCTGCCACCCTCGCTGGATCGGGCAGATTTCCCCGGGGCTCTCACCGCGCCGCAGCAGGCCAGCAATCTGTGCTCCAGCAGATTGCTCCGCATGCTGAAGTGCTGCCCCGTGGGAGTGCCAGTGTGTCGGTCGAGGAGGGAGTTGCTGTCCTCTCTCAAGATGAAAGCATTCCTGCTGCCAACACTGTCACTTCTCCACTGCAGTTGCCACCACCTGTAGGACAGACTGCTGCAGCCAATGCAGAGTTGGAGCAGTCAGCAGCCGGGCCCTCCAGGCCCAGAGCTGGTCCAGGCCATCCCTCAAGGGCATCTGCAGTCTCAGTTTCTGACACTCAGCAGCCTTCCCCCAACCTTGCTGCAGCACTGGGGTCCCATTACGGAGGAGCTGCAGGGTGGGAAAGGGACAATTTCGCAAGGGAGACAGATCACCCTCGAAGGGCAAAAAGTAGGAGGTGTGGCAAAATGTTTTTCATTGTTTCATTGAAGGCCGAGGGTCGTGGTCAAATTTTTGTTACTGATTTGGACATTGTCTCCAGGTTGTGAGAGCCAGTTATGTGAATGACTTTTTTTTGGTGTTTCTTTCTATTACTTTGTCATGCGGAAATGAGACACAGTTTGGGAAATAAAGAAGTGTCTGTATTCAAAATGTGCATGTTTGGTCTTTGCACTCATTGTTGCCTTGACCGGCTTAGGGGTTGCGGGATGGTTTCATTCAGGTTGTTGGAATGGCAGAAGCTATTCCCTCAGAGGGGGCCTAGAAGCGACTTGCTATGAGCCTTTGACGGACGGCCTTCCACATTGTGCCTCCCTCCTGCCTTGGTGCTGCTGATGCTCATCCTCCTCCTCCTCCTCCTCCTCCTCTGCTGGTGCTCCAATGTCTGGTGACATTGGCTGGGTCCTGAGGATTGCCAGGTTATGCAGCATGCAGCACACAACAACGAAGTGGGAGACTCGCTCAGGCGAGTACTGCAGGGCTCCTCCAGAATGGTCCAGACAGCGGAACCGTTGCTTGGGCACGCCGATTGTGTGTTCACTGATGTTCCTGGCAGCTTGATGGCTCTCATTGTATCATAGCTCAGCAGGGGTGCTGGGCGCACAGAGCGGTGTCATCAGCCAGGTGCACAGAGGATATCCCTTGTCCCCGAGAAGCCAACCTCCTGGGTGAAGCGGTGCCTCGAAAAGGTCTGCCACAGAAGTCTGGCGCAGGATGAAGGCATCGTGGTTGCTGCCTGGAAAGTGGGCATTGACAGCGAGTATCAACTGTCTGTGGTCACAGACCAACTGGACGTTTAAGGAATGGAAGCCCTTTCAGTTGCGGAAATCCTCGGCATTCTCTTGCGGCGCCCGCAAAGCCACATGGGTGCAGTCAATAGCGCCCCGCACCATGGGGAAGCCCGCTATCATCGCAAAGCCCATTGCGCGTTCTTGCTGCTTGTCCGGGGTCATGGGGAAAGAGATATACTCTCGTCTCCTTTTAAAGAGGGCATTTGTGACCTGACGGATGCAGCAATGCACCGCGAGCTGGGAGATATTGGCGATGTCCCCAGTAGCTGATTGAAATGAGCCGGTGGCATAAAAGTTGAGAGCCACTGTTATCTTCATTGCCACCGACAGAGACGTCCTGCTCCTCAGTTGAGGCTGCAGATCTGACTGAAGCAGGTGGCAGAGCTCAGTGACCACCTCCTTGCTGAATCGCAGCCTTCGCAAACACTGCTCCTCAGACATGTTAATGTATGAGAACTGTTGGCGAAAAACCTTGGGAGGGTAAGGTCTCCTGTACCGACGTCTGTTGGCCCTCCTCTGTCTGGCCATGATTACCACGCTCCCTCTGTGTCTCTGTGCCCTCTGAATGTGATGGAGAAGGACGACGTTCCCATCCATTGCAGCCCCCATAGTATCTGGGCAATCAAAGTTATGATGGTCAAAAAGCAAAGTACCAGCAAAGTTATGGTCAGAAGCCAAAACTACCTCAGACAGCGTTGACTCAATGCAGAAGTCTCTCTTTCTCTCTTTGTCTCTCTTCAAATCTCTCTCTCTCTCTCAGAATGAGTGGTGTAAAAATGGCTACCACACAAAAGTCAGGTCGAGGCCCCCTTTAAATGGCAGCCCCCCAGTCCCACAGCGACTGGGAAGCGTTCCAGTCAACCTGTCGTTGGTCGCACCAGGCGGAAAGGAGGGGGGCGCCACTGAATTTCCGGTCCGGGGCGCCCCAAGGGCGTTGCACTCTCGAATGACGTCAAGACCTGCGTGCACAGGAGATCGGGCAGTATTGTTTAGCGCCGCCGCAAAATGCCCGCTCAATTTCTCAAGAGGTGCAGATATTGCTGCGCCCGGGCGCTAGTTGGTTTGCGCCCCACTTAGCGCCCTCTTAAGGCGCTAACGGGTGGCGCTACCAACTGAATTTTCCCCCCTAATTCTTTAAATGCTAGCCATTGCTTGTTTAAATGCTAGCCATTGCAAGGCCTGCTTTTAACAAGGTAAGTGGTGAATTAATTAAAATTAAAACAGTTTTTCCACAGGTTTATTATTTTTAAATACTTTAAAGAAAGGTAAGTTTATTTTTAGCCCCGTTAGAAAATGTAATTAATTTTTTCAAAAATTTAAATTATTGTTTAAAATAGTTATTTTATGCAATTTATAGTTATTTTAAAAATGTGATGATTTTTAAAATTTATTTGAAGTTTTAGTGATGTTTTGGGGCTTATAGTATTTATAGTTTTGACAGCTCTTCCTGTCAATTTTATGAATGGTCATTTCCCTGCTACCATTGGCTCTCCATGGCCCACGTGATCCCAGGGGACGCATCGAACTAACTGCGCCCCTGGGATACGCAAGCACTGCATGACGGCAGTGGAGGAGGCCCAGGATAGGAATCCCACGCGGGCCCACGGCTCAATGGCCGGCACGCTAGGTAAGTGCAGGTCGGAGACTTGCACCCGCGGGAAGCCTCTGACCCGAATTTCTGGGCCAATATGAAATTCTATCATATTATGGTCACTCCCCCCTAAATGCCCCTTTACTACAAGGTTATTAATTAACCCTTTCTCATTGCACAATAGACAGCCCAGCCAGGAAGGGGCTGTCTAGATTGCCTCCTCCCTTCCTCTTGCTCTTCCTCCTCCTCCTCATCCTCCTGCTGCACAGCTGGTTGCCATACAGCTGGTGGCAAAGGCTGTGCCCTCATGATGGCGAGGTTGTCCAGCAGGCAACAGACCGCCATGAATCTTGACACCCATTATGCTGAGTCCTGCAGGGCTCCTCCAGAATGGTCTAGGCAGCAGAAGCATTGTTTCAGTACGCTAATTTTTTGATCTATCATGTTTCATGTGGCAGCATAGCTTTCATTGTATGCATGCTGCACACCGGAATCATGAGCCGTGTCGTCATTGAAGGCATAATTACTAGCCCTAGCCCCTTTAGGGCTACCGTGGATCAGGCGCATTCCCCAGGCGTTCACTTTCAACTAAAGTTAGAGGTAGCCGAATCCTAAAGACGCTTAATTGGGTCTAAAGGTCCAGACTATCTCTCCCTAAAGGAAAGGAACAACCTGAAGATGTTACCGTCCTCCAGATAGTACTTCTAATAAGTTTAGCTAGACTGTAACATTTCGGATATTATGAGGGTCTGGAAAACTCCCCCAGAATTCTGCAACTCCTCACCAAAGAGTGTACAGAGATTGAGTTTGCGAGTTTGATACTATGTGAGACAATTCTAAAAATATATAGATTTATTAAAGAACCGACATGTAATTACAGTAAGTATTTCAATCGCAACATTAACAGTTCCAAATACAAAAAGCTTTTACAATCTTATTATCCAAGATCCTTATTCTCAAATCTTAACTTCGTTACATTTTTACATTTCTCAGTCTTATTCCAGGATATCCACCAAAATCAAATACAATACCTTTTTGATCCCCGAGACTCAAAGAGTTGTCAACTTACAGAGCTTGCCTCTGAAGCTGAGAATTGCTTTGCCCCTTTACAGCGAATCTGTCTTCCCATTTGAAAGTTCAATTTTTATACCCTTTTTGCAGTGGTATTTCCTTTGAAGTTTTCTGCTGATGTAAGCTAATTATCTCCTGTAGTGTATGTGCTTTAAGTCAGAACTACTTTTTACAGCTCCTGTATACTGTAGTACCGGCAGTGACCACACCGGTATATAAGCTGTGCGCATGCCTCTGTACCCCAGTCTAGAGATGACCCTCCTCCAGTAAAGACCTGTTATTTGTTTATGTACAGCATCCGTGTAATTATTTATCCACTGAACCACGGATCTAACAGTGGCGACGAGTGTTGATGCGAATCTAACTGCAACATAAAAAAAATAAAAAAAATAGTCGAGTCCAGGAACACGGGCGTCGACCGCGAGCAACCAGCCAGCAGTCAGGCAGAGATCCGACTTCGCTGGGGAGGCTGTGGAGAGCCGGACTTGATTCCCCAGCCACAACGAGCAGTAAGAGACAGACGACAGGTCCCGAGCAGCGGCGCCTCGAGCCGACCGACGGCAGAGAGAGAGAGCCGGGCAGCGTCGACGGGGTAAGAAAGAGGGTGAAGAGAGCAGGGCGCAGCCGGGGGTTGATCACCGAGCGGCGTCGAGGAAAAATACTGCAAACCGGAGAGAGAGAGGGTAAGAAACAGCCGGGTTCTAGACTGAGCGGCGTCGACAAATATCAAGAGCAGAATGCGCAGAGCACAGCCAGGGATCACGGGCTGATCGGGGTCCATGGGGCGAAGCAAAGGGAGACGCCATTGAGCCGCGGAGAAGCAGGGAGAGCGCGGGAGACGCCATTGAGCTACGGAGAAGAAGGAAGAGCGCAGGAGACGCCATTTTGCGAAGCCGCAGCAGAGAAGATGGGTGAGCGCAGGAAGGAAGGAAAGCGCGGGTGACGCCATTTTGTGCCAGTGGAGAAGAAGGGGAAGCGCGGGAGGCACCATTGGGGATAGTTAACGCACAACCAAGGATGCCGAAGAGTGGCAGTATCTCTACATTCGACAATGAAGTCGAAGATTGGGCGACATATGTGGAACGTATTGAGGTGTACTGCAGGGCGAATGAAGTGCCAGATGCTAATAAAGCACTGGTTCTGTTAAATTCCATGGGTGCAAAAACTTATGGGTCACTGCAAAATCTAATAACTCCAGAGAAGCCAGTAAACAAGAATTTTGAAAGCATAGTAGAAATCCTACAGGACCACTTAAACCCCACATCGCTGCTGATAGCAGAACGATTTAAGTTCCATAAAAGGGACCAACACAAAGACGAAAGCAATGTTGAGTACCTAACGGAACTGCGCAAGCTATCGAAATACTGCCAGTTTGGAGCGGGACTAGCAGACACGTTAAGGGACAAGTTTGTGTGTGGGCTACAAAGTGAAGGAACCCAGAAACGGCTTCTATCAGAAAAGGACCTTACGCTGGACAAAGCTTTCAATATGGCAGTATCACACGAAGCAGCCGCAAGGGGTGCTGCAGAGATACAACGGAGACTGCAAGAATATGGCACCAACAAAATGACCTATGGAACAGGGAAGTGCTATCGCTGCGGCAGAACAACACATTACCAGAAAGATTGTTGGTTCAAGGACCAAGTGTGCAGACAGTGTGAGAAAGCAGGACACATAGCAAGAGTCTGCAGGTCTGGGAAGAAAACCAACAGTAAGAAATCTCCACAGGAGAAGTACAAAAAGGTACACCAGGTGATGGACAGTGGTTCAGACGAACAGAAAAGTGACACAGACTCCGGAAGCAAGGAGCTGGGTTGTCTGAAACTACATAATGTAACCGAAATGGAGGATCACCAAACTATCTGGGTTACACTCAAGATAGACAGAGTCCAAATGGAAATGGAATTGGACACAGGGTCAGCTCTAACAGTTATAAATCAAAGAGACTACAAGCGGCTATTTTCACACATACCCTTGAAAGCTACAGAGATTGTCTTGAAGACGTATAAGGGGCAAAAAGTCTACCCCAAAGGAAAAATAAGGGTGAAAGTGACATATAAAGGTCAGGAAATACCTAAAATGGATATATATGTATTGCCAAATGTTGGAACACCACTGCTAGGACGTGAATGGATCCGGAAGGTACATTTAGATTGGCATTCCATACAGGCACTGAAGGTGGAGGCCAAAAAGGATGACGACGTCACACCTGGACGACTGTCAAAAATGCTAACTGACGCAAAAGAAGTGTTCTAGGAGGGACTAGGAACATGAAAAGGAATAACAGCAACAATTAAAACAGAGGATAATGCAAACCCAAAGTTTCTGAAGGCCAGATCAGTGCCTTATGCGATCAGACCAGCGGTTGAAGCAGAGCTGGAAGGGGTGGAACGTTCAGGGGTACTGTCCAAAGTGGACTGGAGTGACTGGGCTACACCCATCGTTCCTGTAATGAAGAGGTCGTTGAGTAATACGCCTGGGGAACCAAAGAAGGTCCGCATCTGTGGGGATTTTAAGGTGACAGTGAACCCAGTCCTTCACACGGTGCAATATCTGCTTCCACGAATTGAGGATATTTTTGCCTCGCTATCTGGTGGTAAACGCTTCACCAAAATTGATCTAGCCCAGGCGAACTTCCAAATGGAGGTAGAAGAAGCTTCGAAACATTACCTTACGATCAACACCCATAAAGGTCTCTATCAATACAACCGGCTGGTGTTTGGAGTAGCCTCAGCTCCGGCTACCTGGCAAAGGGCGATGGATCAGGTCCTGCAAGGGATTCCAGGGATCCAGTGTTATTTGGACGACATCTTGGTCACGGGCGAAAATGACAGTGATCACCTCGCTAACTTGGAGAAGGTGCTCGCCAAATTAAAGGAATATGGGCTACGAGCTAATCACCACAAGTGCGAGTTTTTCCAGAAACAGATCTCGTATTGCGGCCACGTCATCGATGAAGAGGGGTTACATAAGTCCCCTGACAAGATTGAGGCAGTAGTCAAGGCTCCAGCACCGGAAAATGTGTCACAACTGAGGTCGTTCCTCGGGCTGGTAAACTATTACCACAAGTTCTTACCAAATTTGTCTACGGTGTTACACCCGCTGAACACCCTACTGCAAACAGGGGTACCATGGAAGTGGGATGATGAACGTAGACGAGCTTTCCAGAAGTGTAAAGAATTGATCACATCAAAAGAGGTGTTGGCCCATTTCAACCCAGCACTACCAATTTGTTTGGCATGTGATGCATCACCCTACAGCATTGGAGCGGTGCTGTCGCACAAATTCCCAGATGGGTTGGAGAGGCCAGTAGCCTTTGCATCTCGGTCACTAACCTCAGCCGAGCGCAACTATGCCCAGATTGACAGGGAGGCCCTCAGCCTAGTATGGGGAGTAAAAAAATTCAACCATTATCTGCATGGGCAGAAGTTCACCTTGCTGACTGACCACCAACCACTTGTCTCCATCTTTAATCCTAAGAAGGGCGTGCCAGTAATGACTGCACAGTGGTTACAAAGATGGTCCCTGTTTCTAGGGGCGAATCAATATGAAATAGAATATAAAGGCACGAAACAGCATGGGAACGCTGGTGGGCTATCGCGCCTGCCACTGCCTATGGTGGAGGAAGCACCAGCAGTGGACCCTATCGAGATATTTTAAGAGCTGCTTAGGATGCCAGAAGGTCCAAAATGCACCACCACATGCCCCTCTACACCCATGGGAGTGGCCCTCCTCTCCATGGCAATGGGTGCACATTGATTTCGCTGGTCCATTCATGGTCTCAATGTTCTTAATAGCAGAGATGCTCATTCAAAGTGGCCTGAGGTGATAAAGATGTCTTCAACCACTACAGAGAAAACGATTGCAGTCCTACGGACCATATTTGCCAGAAACGGTTTGCCAGAGCAGATCTGCTCTGATAATGGACCACAGTTTGTGTCCGACGAGTTCCAAAAATTCATGAAAAGGAATGGGGTAAGGCATTACACATCCGCCCCATATCATCCAGCCACCAATGGATTGGCTGAGAGGTTCGTACAAACCTTTAAGAAGGCGATAAAGGCCATGTGCGACGAGGAAATTCCACTACAGCATAAGATGGACAATTTCTTATTAGCCTACCGAAACGCGACACATGCAGTTACCAACCAGACCCCGGCCATGATGTTCTTTAACCGAAGGTTGAGATCTTGTCTGGACTTGCTCAGACCAAATGTGCGAAGAAATGTTGAGGACAAACAATTCCAGCACATCAACGAGAAGCCGACAAGGAGCTTCAATGTAGGGCAACCAGTCTTGGCCCGTGACTATCGAACAGAGAACTGGCAACCCGGAACGATATGTACAAGGCAGGGGCCATTAATGTACACAGTGGATGTCGTGGAGAACATTGTGAGACACCACGTCGATCAGATCTTAGCGTCACAGGAAGGCGTCAACCCCATGTCTCGAGTACCTGGGGATGAACCCGACATACCGGTAGCATCTACTTCAGACCCAGTAGCAGTGGAACCCGATGAACTACCCGATGAAAAGGGGTCAGAATCGCCTCTGCACCAAGAACAAGAACCTCCGGAAAGGCGCTATCCCGAAAGGGTCAGGAAGCCGCCCCAAAGACTGAATCTATAAATGGACTTTTGTTATTGAATGTACATGTAAAAATGTAATTGTTATTTGAATATTAAGGGGGTATTATTAATCTAAAAAGGGAGGAATTGTAGTGTATGTGCTTTAAGTCAGAACTACTTTTTACAGCTCCTGTATACTGTAGTACCGGCAGTGACCACACCGGTCTATAAGCTGTGCGCATGCCTCTGTACCCCAGTCTAGAGATGACCCTCCTCCAGTAAAGACCTGTTATTTGTTTATGTACAGCATCCGTGTAATTATTTATCCACTGAACCACGGATCTAACATCTCCCGTAATTTTTCTGCTGACTTCTGCAATCTTTACAGTCAGATAAGCTGGTAGCATTACAGACTCGCGTTTCTACCTTTAGGTGTACAAAACTTATCATAAAAAATGGTGTGGAGCAGATGTTTCTATTTGATGTCATTTTTTCCAGTCTTCTGTTGGTGTCTCTTTCCGAATTGTAAATTAAAAACACCTCAACCGGGTGCTCCATTGTCTTCTTAGTTACCTCAACTGGTTGTAACACTGGTTCATGTCTCCATGTTTCATTTGATGTTACTTTTACGAAGGCATATGTTTCTTTAATTTTCTGTGTTTGTTTACAAAGTATACTTTAAAACACCTTAACTGGGTGTACACCATTGTGTTCTTTCCAAAACTTCAGACTTTCAGGAACCTTTAACCTTCTGTTTCAACAAGGCTATTGATTCAGTGTCAACAACTTATCTTATCTCAATAGCTTGTATGCTGTTTACAGCTTTTACAGCTTTTCCATTATTCGGTTTTTAGATTTTCAAGCCCAATTTGTCATGTTTTAATAACGTCAGAATTCTTCATAGAATGGTGTATTTTTTTGAATAGGTATATTGCTTATTCCTTCACAGTCAACAGATAGCTCTTGTCGCCAATAGCCATCCTCTGTGTAAGGGGTGGCGTGTGGGTGTTGTTTGTCAGCTTCACCTCTGACTCCTTTGAGCGGTTCGAATCGCTCCCACTCCCTTTTGTTTTAGACTTTGGACTTATTTGGGGGTCGTAATAAACTTGCAACAGACACCTGGGTTAGTCAAAAAGAATTCAGATCTTTATTTTGAGACAGAAAAATATACAATACAATAAAACTTACACTTTAGAAGGGTGGGGAACACATGGAATAAGTGAGGGAGAATTACAATGTACAAAATCCCTTACCCTCACAACCCCACTATACTAGCTAGGCTGGAATCCAGAGGACCAGGAAATGCTCACCAAAATGACTTTCTTGACAGTTGTAGAGATTCGTGATTTCGGGGTTCCTTTTAGTTGTGGTGGTTGGGGCCTGCCGTACCTCAGACGTGGTAGAAGACTGCACCTGCGTTGGGTCTTCCGTTGGGTTAGTCACGCTGTTGGATCTATCGGGTAAGTACCCAATTTTCTTTAGTTAGGGCTAGATTTAGAGTCTTTTATGTCCAAATCTTACCCAGGGGTAAGTCAGACTAGCCTGTAGAGTGGAAACATTCTTTGGTTCGTGAGTTTTTCGGCGGTTGGTTTCTTGTTGGTCGCGGTGGCCCAATATTACCTGGTTGGTGGTAATATTGGCAGGTGTTGGTCTCTGTAGGCTTTTGGTTGCTGCGATCTCTGTTTCTTCTTTCTTCCTTCGAGTCTCCGATGATGATCTTTCTCTTGAGCTGGTTGGCTGAACTTGAACTCGGACTGGCTGTCCGTTTGAATTGTCTTACTGTCTCGCTGTTGTCTCTTGTCTTGACTGTACTGCACTGCTGAACTGAAAAGGCAGACCTCAATTATACTAATTTGGGGCCTGGCTTATCTGACCACCAAATCTCGGTTTCCTTTGTTAAATTTGGCGGGCTCGTTATTTTTAATGTCTTTTAAAACTTTAACGCGCTTCGGGGATGGCCCATCCAAACTTAACGAGTTTAGGGGATAGTTCATCTCGACTTAATCAGCCTTTAACTTGTTTCGGGATTGCCTTGAAACCAGTTTTAAAATGCAAAACGTTTGTCAATCTCTTTAATTGACTTTGGACTGTGGTTTGTTTGTGGTAACCTGTAGGGCTAATGTTCTTTCTTTTGTATGGCTGGGGACATGTCCTGTTTACTCGATACCTGGCTCTGCGACTTCTTGGCGGGAAAATAGGCTTCATTGTCCTTCTGTAAAACTGGGGCAGCACTGGACATTCCTTAGACAGTCCAATATCCAAACTCGGGGGACCCATCCCGCCTCCCCGTTGTTCCAGCTTTTTGGCAAGCCTGAACATGTCTTTTAAACCAGCCAAATCTTCCTGGGATTTTGTTTTAAACCCCTTTTGCCCAATAACTCTTTAAAACAGTCCAAAAGGTCTTTTCCTTAAATTAACTCTTTGAAATCTTCTGTTTGGCCCAACCACACTTTTACCCCTTTTCCAGATTTCTTCTGTGATGTTCTCAAAATCATTGTAAAAATTATTTTCCTTCTGTCTGGGGTTGTGCAGAAATTTTCGAACCTTACATCTGGTTTGTTGTGGTGGCTCAAATGCAGATGGCCACAGAATGAAGGCATCATAAAAGCTGCCAGGCTATCGGGCATTGACCTGCATGATTCACTGTGTATGGCCACACACCAGCTGGACATTGAGGGAGTGGAATCCCTTTTGGTTGCGGTGCATGTCGGAGTTGACATACGGCGCCTGCAAAATGACTTGCATGCAGTCAATGGCACCTGAACCATGGGGAAACCTGCAATCCTCATGAAGCCATGTGCTCGCTCCCCCTGTTGGACTCTGGCCACAGAGAATGAAATGTAGTGAGCTCTCTTGGAATGAATAGTCTCAGTGACCTCCCTTATACAACAGTGGGTGGCAAACTGCGAGATGTTGCAATTATCTCCAACTCCAGCCTGGAAGGAGGCCGGTGCATGGCCACCGTCACCTTCACAACCACTGGCAATGCGTTCCTCACCCTCCTCTGAGGTTGTAGTTGTGGCTGTAGCAGGTGGCAGATTTCAGTGAGGTCATCCTTACTGAAGCGCAGACGTCTCACACATTGTTCCTCGCTGAGGTTCAGGGAGGAGAATTGCTCCCTGAACACCCTGGGCGGATCTGGCCTCCTGCTGAGAGCCCTTCTCCCCCTCCTCCTCCTCCCTCTTCCAGCAGCTTGTCCTGCTCTGTGCTACCTCTGCTCATTCTCACAGTCATGCTGTATTCCAAGGGGAATGCTTACTAGTGCACCCATGTCTAGGAGCAAGTGGTTTGGGCAGAAGCCTTGAACTCAGGAGAAAGTCCTTCAGCACCTGCCACACCACTCCCTGTAGAATTTAGCAATTTTAAACAAATCTAGAAAGCACCAAATACTTGTGCAATCACAGCAACAGTCAGTCGAAATCAATCAGCAACTAACCTGTAAGTTGTTAATGATCCCTTTAAATAGCGCTGGTGGGGTCTCCTTCCTGCTGCTGAATGCGTGTTCAGCTGTGCGAGCTTAAGAGAAGGTGTTAACTGGAGCATTGAGCTCCAAAATGGCAGCGCTGGCATCAAATCAGCTTTACACGCTGGTTGACGTCATGATCTGCCTACTCTGCATATTTCCGGCAGGTGCTCACTGCGTTGCGCGCTAATGCCCTCATCAATATGGCGTCCGGTACGATTTGTGCCAAAAGTATGTGTGCGTGCCGCTGACGCTATTTTGGAACCAAAACGGTACTCCTGGCGCTGAAAAGCGTTTGCTACCGGTCCCAATTTTGCACCCACTCTTTTTTCCAAATTCTTTCTGTGGAAAAATGGTCAAAAGATTCCAAGTCATGACCTTCCTGATCTGTACTGATTCTACCAACTTAGCCATGAGAGATAATAAAAACAGAAAATGCTGGAAATACTCAGCAGGTCAGGCAGCATCTGTAGAGAGTGTCATCGACCTGAAATGTTAGCTGTTTCTCTCTCTACAGATGCTGCCTGACCTGCTCAGTATTCCCGGCATTTTCTGTTTTTATTTCAGATTTCCAGCATCCGCAGTATTTTGCTTTTGTATTAGCCATGAGGGAGCCTGAAATAAGCATTTTAAAGTTTTTAGATGTTGGAAGCACCTTTTATAGCAACATTTGATAGGAAACATATTTCCCAGATATTTTAACTCGAGGTCCTTCTCCCTGCCTCAGTACTGCTATAGGTTCTGTCTAGGTATTTCATAACATTATACTTGCAGACTGCCACACAGAACTGGAACAGAATAATCCGTTTTTCTTTCTGTAAAACAACCAGCAGAAACTATAACATTTAATTGGAGGGAAGGATCAGATTCACATATATGAATATATAGAGTCATATACTTGTGGCTGTGCATAAAACATAACCTATTATGCCAGATACTGAGGGTTATCCAATTGATATGCATCTAAGTGACATTTAGGTGCTTTAATGTACTCCTAACGGAAAATGTTGGTATTGAGAACAGCAGTAAGGGACACACAGAGTTCTAGCTTGGTATGCCATGACTCCTCCTAATGCTATTTTTGCAGTTGATTTCTTTAAACAATTCTTAGGTTTCTCTCCATTGCTGAGCTCTCATTCTGACAGCCGCAGAATTCTAAACTCACATTTGAACATTTTTTATTAAGTTCAAAGCCCGTTGCATTGGAATAAGAGCTTGCTTAACACAGGTCATGTCTGTGTGTACAGGATGCCCTCAGCTGTGAGACAAATATTATCTGTAGGCAGACAAAGGTGCTGAAGTGCTCTCTTTTGCATGAAATAAATGCCGAATGCACAGTGCCCCTGCTTGCAGGATATAACTGGGCACAGTGTGCACATTCACATGGCAACAGGGCAAACACTTCATTACGTATGTGTACAGCATGAACGGGACAATCACAGTGATGGAAATTTTGCCCTTTATGTTTATATCTAGAGACAGCGCTACATATTGATAGTGACTCTCTAGTTCACTGGTTGAAGCAGCTGGAGCTAAGTAAATACGCTTCTTCTTAGGCAGCCCCTCGGAACCGAGGATGACTTGCTTCTACATTAAAAATGAGTTCTCAGGTGACTGATGAGTCCAATGTGGGACCTACAGTCTCTGTCACAGGTGGGGCAGACGGTGGTTGAAGGGGCGGGTGGGTGGGGTGCTTGGGTTGACGTGCGCTCCTTGCGCTTGGCTTCCACTTGCTCCCAGCGAAGAGACTCAAGGTGTTCGGTGCCTTCCTGGATATTTCTCCTCCACTTTGTGCGGTCTTGGGCCAGGGATTCTCAGGTGTCGGTGGGGATGTTACACTTTTACAAGGAGGCTTTGAGGGTGTCCTTAAAGCATTTCCTCTGCCCACCTGGGGCTCTCTTGCTGTGCCAGAGCTCCGAGTAGAGAGCTTGTTTTGGGAGTCTCGTATCGGGCATGCGGTCAATGTGACCCGTCCATCGGAGCTGATTGTGCGTGGTCAAAGCTTCGATGCTGGGGATGTTGGCCTGAGCAAGAGCACTGACATTGGTGCACCTATCCTGCCAATGGATTTGCAGGATCTTGTGGAGGCATCGTTGGTGGTACCTCTCCAGTTCTTTGAGGTGCCTGCTGTACATGGTCCATGTCTCTGAGGCATACAGCAGAGTGGGTATCACTGCTGCTCTGTAGACCATGACCTTAGTGCCTGGTTTGAGGTCCTGGCCTTCAAACACTCTTCCTCAGGCAACCGAAGGCTGCACTGGCACACTGAAGGTGGTGTTGGACTTCGTCATTGACGTCTGCCCTTGTTGACAGTAGGCTCCTAAGGTATGGAAAGTGGTCCACGTTGTCCAAGGCCTTGTCGTGGATTTTGATAATCGGGAGGCAGCACTGTGTGGCGAGGGCAGGTTGGTAGAGGACCCTTGTCTTACGGATGTTTAGTGTAAGGCCTATGCTCTCATACGCTTCGGTGAAGGTGTTGACGATAGTTTGGAGTTCGATCTCCGAGTGAGCGCAGATGCAAGCGTCATCTGCATAATGTAATTCAATGACAGAGGATGGGATGCCCTTGGATCTGGACTGGAGGTGACAGAGGTTGAACAGTTTCCCGTTTGTTCTGTAAATTAGCTCCACTCCAGGGGGGAGCTTACTGAGGGTGAGATGGAGCATTGCAGCAAGGAAGATTGAGAAGAGCGTTGGTGCGATGACACATCCTTGCTTGACCCCGGTTCGTACGTGAATTCAGTCTGTGGTGGAACCGTTGGTCAGGATCACGGCTTGCATGCTGTCGTGAAGCAGGCGGAGGATGGTGACAGACTTTTGAGGGCAGCCGAATTTGAGGAGGACATTCCATAATCCCTCACGGTTGATAGGAACCTGTGAAATACCCAGGCTTCTGCACTGTTGCAAAAAGACTTTCATGACATTTGAGTTAAAAAGCCTTCTTCTGGAATAAACTAAGTATTGCAAACTCCGTAGCCTCCAGAAAAGTGTGCATTTCAGTTTAGTATTGTGTTGTTGCTCAGAGCTACTGATAAAAGTGATAACACAGGGAAAGTGGCAATCTTTCCATCATCCTGCACTATCACAGAATTCAAGTGAAACATTTGGAGTGGACACTCCAACATGCCATTTATACAGATCCTACAACTGAAAAGTAATGTTGCTACCTCTGGAGCCCCTTTATGTTAAAGTGATACCACTGCCTAGGCAACGATGGATGGTTCAGCCATATCAAATATTATGTGATAATAACCCAATTACATAGTACCGAAATCAATCAAAATTTCAAATTGTCACTGCTAACCTTCAAATAGATCCATCTGTTTTATTTATCAAATCAAAGGCGTTAAGAGCCAGTGCTATCAGCAGCTGGAATACATTTCTCTTTGATAAGAGAAATGATTCAGTCCTGTGAAAGGATCTGATCAAGGCTGAGGGTCGGATGGCGTGAGCACAAAGTGCTTCCAGAAAAGGGATAATCAGGCAGCAATTACTGCTAATCATGAGACAGCCAGTAAGTGAATAGAATCTTTTCAAATGGATAATCCTGCATGCTGTGTTTGCCATTATCTAAATCAATCTTCTGGGAAAGCTGTCTTTCTCTCCTCTCTTAAACCACTACACATGGAAATAAGAAGCACGTCAATCAGATCACTGGAGACAAGAACAATATTTTCAAAAATTATTACAATCTAACTAGAATTTGCAATATTTTTAAACTTTTAAAAAATGTTTTCCTATTTGGTAATCCAAAATTTTTTTCATGCACAAACCCAATATTACAGCATTTTGTGTGGGCATTTCTTATGAATGTGTTATACACAATGATAGTATTGGCAGCCTATTCAACAATGGAAGTATCATATCTGAATCCATTTCTATCCTTATATAAAATGTACAAATGCGGGCCGGAATTTTCCCGGTGCTGAGCGTGCGGGTTTGGGGCAGATCGGCAGTTAAATTCGCAGAAATTGACAGCACGTCGGGAACCCGCCGTCCTCCTGCCAACGTCCGCATTTAACTTGGGCGCATTTCGGGGCGCACTGCGGACCTGCTCGGGAGAGGCAGGCGACCACACTGAGGTCATTAACTGCTTGTTGAGAGACCCTTAACAGCCTTTTTAACATCAGGTTTTGGCTTTAACTTCTTGCGCACGGGATTCACGCTTCTCGGGAAGCTCACCTGTGAAGGGGAGGCAGAAGCTCAGTGGTCATTGTGCGAGTCCATTAAGTAACAACTGCAAAAAACACATAAATACAGAAACCTTAGAGCTGCTTCCTTGCCTAAGCGAAAGGCTCTTGCTGACACCATTTTATGCAGAGATTTAGCTTTCAGGAGTTTGTAGGTCATTTCTGCAACCTCAGAAGTGACTCTCACCACATTGCTAGTCACTATCAGAACATTGAAGGATTGTGCCTCTGATCTCCACTTTACCTGTCATCTATTAGATCAGCATGGGTGCTACTTTTGATGTCTCACCTTGGACCACAGAATCGGATCAAAATCAGCCCCAGCACCAACAACCTCTGCCACACCAGCAGTAGCAGCAGCCACAACACCAGCCTTCTCCTCAATGACCTGATACTCCACTGGAGAGAGGGGGTCAGCTCAGGGCTGCAGCGCACCGGAGGCGATACCCCCAACACAGGGTATACAAGTAGAGGATGAGCTTGCTGGACATACCTGAACGACAGTGCTTCAGGAGGCTCAGGCTATCACGCCAGGTAGTTGCAGACATTTGTACCTTGTTGGAACAAAACCTGCTGCCCAGAGGCCCTGGTGGACACGCCTTACCAGTGGCTGTAAAAGTCACCACTGCCCTCAACTTCTTTGCCTCAGGCTCCTTCCAGGGATCTGCAGCAGGCATTTGCAGGATCTCGCAGCCGGCCACCTGCAGATGCATCACCCAGGTGAATGTTGCTATGTTTCACAAGTCAGCCACTTATATGAACTTTGCCACTGATGAAGCCAGAGTTACTGAGCGGGTGCTCGGTTTTGCAGCTCTGGCTGGCTTTCCACAGGTGCAGGGCACCATCGACTGTACACATGTGGACATCAAGCCACCCCCTCATTACCCAGGAGTGTTTGTGAACCGCAAGGGCTTCCACTCCCTCAATGTGCAGCTCATCTGCAACCATAAAAAGATCATCATGCATGTGTGCACCAGATTCCCTGGCACATGTCATGACTCTTTCGTGCTGTGCCAGTTCACCCTCCCTCAGCTCTTTGCACCTCCAAACAGACTTACCGGCTGGCTGTTTGGAGACAAGGGCTGTCCACTGAAGACATAGCTGATGACACCCTTGATGAGGCCAAATAATGAGGCCGAGGAGAGCTATAATGACAGCCACATGTCCACCAGATGTGTCATAGAGCAAGCAATTGGCATGATGAAGATGTGCTTCCGATGCCTTGACAGATCTGGAGGAGCCCTTCAGTACGCAACAGCCAGGGTATCCAGGATCATCGTCGTTTGCTGCACACTGCATAACAGCGCAATAGCGAGGATTGGAGCTGCAGGAGGAGCAAGGCACAGAGTGCACAGCCTCTTCAGAGGAGGAGTAGGTGGTGGAACCTGAGGTGGAGATGGCACCAGCAGCAGTGCACATTGCTGCCTGGGAGGCTCAGGATGGCCTCATAATGGCCAGATTTACTTAACTTGCACCAGTGCACCCATATGGCTCCCAGATGATGTACTAACTCCCCACCCCCCACCCCCAACAACACCACAAAGCAGTCCTACAATGACCAAACCATTCCTATCACCCAAACCCCCATTGCTCGAGGTTAAGTAATGTCTCACCATTCACTCCAAGTGACAAAGCCATTTCCCAGGTAGCAGGCAAACATGGACAAGACAGGAAAGTTGTGCAAAGAAATACATTTATGTGCGTCATAAATAGAACTGAAACTTAACATTAACTTTTTTTCATACACCCATGTGCATACTCTTGTGCATCTAGGATTGTGTCTTTTTTCATTTACGCGTGCTTCTATGAGGTGTTACCCCTGTGGTTTCAGCAGAGGTAGAGGCAGGCTGCTCAGTTGACTGCTGTGACTGCTTTGACACTTTTGGTAGATGTCCTCTGGGTTCTGGAGCCTGTGAGGGCCCTGCCAAAGACTGCTCCTCCTGCAATTGTGCAGGGACAGACTCGGCCATCACGCTCCCAGGCAGCATGTGAGGCTCTGACTGAGGGGCGAGGCAATGGGGGAGAAGTGGGAGCCCTTTGAGTTGAGCCCCCGCTTCCATGTCCCCTCTCACCATCATCCCTCTCATCAGCCACCCGCACTTCCCTGCTAGCAAGGAGCTGGAGAAGACCCTGCTGCACATCAGTGGGTCGATGAATGCCCAAGTCTAGGTTAATAGCCGTCCTCGAGACGAGATCAATGAGTGTCTGCAATCAGTTGCTCACAGCAAGCATGTTCTCGTGTGACTGGCGCATTTGCTGCTCCATGCAGGTGACCATCCTTTATATGGAACAGCACATTGTCGCCATCGCTTGCGAGATGGTGGTGCTCATGTTGGAGATGGACTCCTCCATTCTCTGCACAATCGCACACATCGTGTGCAAAGGCTGCCAGAGCTCACGCATTTGTTGCTGCTTCTCCAAGATCACCCTCTTTCTTGATGGCCCCCAAGGTTCAGCAGCTGCATGCAGCTCAGCAGAGCTTGGAGCGTCCTGCGCCCTCTGGTGAGGACACTCCACTACTGTTCCTGTCTTCACCATCTGCTCTTGCTCACTTGTGATGTATGGGACACCAGGTGAGAACACTACTCTATGTCGCACAGGACCCACCGAGGTGTGTGTATCTGCACTGGTGCTGGGTGCACTTGGGTCTGCTGACGGTGCACCCTCAGAGAGTGGAGCTTCCTCTGAGGAGTTGTCTTCCTCCTCCAGCTGGACAGTGGGGGGCGGTGGGGATGGGGGAGGGGGGACACTTGATGAACTTGTGGGAGAGTAAAGAGATGAATTAGAAGTGTTATGATAAGAATGGGCAATGTTACCATTATGCGCATGATGACATTTCACTGGCTGCTGAAATCAGTCACTATATGAGTGACTGTTGTATGCCATGTGGCTGTTTGAGATTTAATTCTGTCACCAGGTTGCTGGGAGGGCCCCCTCTCTCTCCATCACCAGCAGCTCTGCAACTCCAGAGATCTCTCAGGCCTCCTCCTCTGTTGGAGTCAAATTTGTGAATATTGGAGGGCCACCTCCGGTTCTCTGCCTCTCCCTGTTGTTGTGGTCTCTCTTCTGCAAGGAGGGGAGGAAGAGAACTTTGAGTGAGAGTGATGGAATGAGTGTAAGGAATATGTGGGTTACATCTGTAGAGGGTGACCATGAGGAAGTGGTGTAACATTGCCAAATGGCCTCCTTCTGTGGTGTTACTTGCTATGATTGCATTAGGATGAGGGTAAGTGTCAGTGGTCAGAGGGAATGTGAGTAGGTGCATAGACAGAGAGGGATGGGTGCACCTGCAAGGTAGGTTGGTGTGAGGAGTGATATGCAGGAGTAGGCTTGGGAAGCCAGGGTGATAGCGTTGGGGTGACAGGTATATCAGGATGTAGGTGAATGTGGCATTGCACTCACCTTTCCTGACCTCATGAGATCATTGAATCATTTGCAGCATTGGATCCACGTTCTCCTCACCACATCCCTGCTGCTGACCTCCCCTGCGATGTCTAACCATGCCCTCTTTGTATCTTTTGCTGGCATTTTTCTGCCATCCACAGGGAAGAAGTGCTCTTACTCCCTGGATCTGAACCAGCACAGAGGCATCTGGGAATCTTGGGGCTGCCCTCTGTCTTTGTGTCTCCATGACCCACAGAATTGTCAATGTAATGCAGCAATTTAGAGCTCCGGAAATCACCTTTAACACTCCTACAGCAACCTTCAAATGTGATGTGTGCAAAGCTGCTTTAAATATCTGCGCTGAAAACGAGTCATCGGTGACGCCATCAGACCCGCTCCATTTAATTGGGCTGGGAAACGTGCATGACTCTTTTAATTGGTCCCATTGAGTTAAACACGCAGTGCAGGACGTGCCGGTTAAATCTTCGGGATGCCAACCCGCTATGCGGCCCGCACGCACCCAACCCGACTCTAAGGTAAAGATTCCGGCCGCGCACTTTCCGTCAGGGGTTCCTAGATCGTGATCAGGAATATGAATCTTAACTGATTTTAATTCCTTCCTATTTTGGGGACACTAAAGCCAATTCTAGCATTCTCATTGCTGCCCTGCCCTGGCAGGGATCAACTAATTCAGCCCGTGGCAATCCTGGCCCACACCATCTGGTGCATTTATCATCTGAGGCATTGGAAACTTGGGTAACTGTAAATTATTTGCACCCCAGCGAATTTGCTGGGCAATGGAAAAGATTTAGAAACTTAGCACATTCTGGCAGAAAGGTTGGTAAGGTTGGAAGGGTTGGGGGTACAGGAAGCTGTTCAAGCGGGGGGAGTAAAAAGGAAGGTGGTTGTAGTAGGTGACAGTATAGTTAGGAGGATAGACACTGTTCTCTGCAGCCAGGAGCGTGACTCCCGAAGGCTATTTTGCCTACCCGGTGCCAGGATAAAGGACATCTCCTCCGGGCTGGAGAAGAACTTAGAGTGGGAGGAGGAGGAGGATCCAGTTGTCGTGGTCCATGTAGATACCAACGACATAGGTGGGACAAAGAAAGAGGTTCTGCTGAGAGATTTTGAGCAGCTAGGGACTAAATTAAAAAGCAGAACCACAAAGGTCATAATCTCTGGATTATTACCGGAGCCACAAGCAAATTGGCATCGGGTCAATAGGATCAGGGAGATGGATGCATGGCTCAAAGATTGGTGTAGGAGAAGTGAGTTTCGATTCGTGGGGCACTGGCATCAGTACTGGGGAAAGAGAGAGCTGTTCCATTGGGACGGATTACACCTGAACCATGCTGGAACCAGAGTTCTAGCGAATCGAATAACTAGGGAGGTAGATAGGGCTTGAAACTAAATAAGAGGGGGGAGGGTCCCGGTGGAGAAAAATCTAGAATGCTAAAGAGAAAAGACAAGGAAGCAGTGCAGGAAAGTGTTTGGGGTAAGGATAACCAGATTATGTCAGGAAGGGACAGAGCGTACAGACAAGGGAGTGTACGAACAAATAGGGTCCGGGTAAGAAAAAATGGTAATAAGACAAATAGGGCCATAGTACAAAGAAATGTTAAGATGCCTAAAAATGTTAAAAAGACAAATCTAAAGGTACTGTATCAGAATGCACGAAGCATTCGTTATAAGGTAGACAAATTAACAGCACAAATAGATGTAAACGGATATGATATAATTGGAATTACAGAGACATGACTGCAGGATGACCAAGGCTGGGAGCAGAATATCCAAGGATATTCGATATTTAGGAAGGACAGTGAAAAGGAAAAGGAGGTGGGATGGCCTTGTTAGTAAAGGATGAAATCAGAGCAATAGTGAGAAAGGATATAGGCTCAGAAAATCAAGATGTAGAATCAGTCTGGGTGGAGCTAAGAAGCACCAAGGGGCAGAAAACATTGGTGGGAGTTGTCTATAGGCCTCCAGACAGTAGTGGTAATGTAGGGGATGGCATCAAACAGGAAATTAGAGATGCATGTAACAAGGGTACTACGGTAATCATGGGTGACTTTAATCTACATATAGACTGGCCAAACCAAATTAGCAATAATACTGTGGAGGATGAATTCCTGGAGTGTGTACGAGATGGTTTTTTAGACCAGTATGTTGAGGAGCCAATTAAGGAACAGGCTATCCTAGATTGGGTATTGTGCAATGAGAAATGGTTAATTAATAATCTTGTTGTGCAGGGTCCTTCAGGGAGGACATGATAGAATTCTTCATTAAAATGGAAAGTGAAGAAATCCAATCTGAAACTAGGGTCCTAAATCTAAACAAAGGAAACTACGATGGTATGAGGAGTGAGTTGGCTATGATAGATTGGGGAGCCTCATTAAAAGGCATGATGGTGGATAGGCAATGGCTAACATTTAAGGAACAAATACATGAATTACAACAGTTATACATTCCTTTCTGGTGCAAAAACACAAAAGGAAAAGCGGCCCAACCCTGGGTAACAAAAGAAATTAAGGATAGTATTAGATCCAAAGGGGAGTCATATAAATTTGCCAGAAAAAGTAGCAAGCCTGAGGATTGGGTGCAGTTTAGTGTTCAGCAAAAAAGGACCAAGGGATTGATTAAGAGGGGAAAAAAAGAGTATTGAGAGTAAACTTGCAAGGAACATAAAAGCGGACTGTAAAAGCATATTCAAGTATGTAAAATGAAAATGATTAGTGACGACAAATGTAGATCCCTTACTGTCAGAAATGGGAGAATTTATAATGGGGAACAAAGAAATGGCAGAGCAATTAAACAAATACTTTGGTTCTGTCTTCATGGAAGAGGACACAAATAACTTCCCAGAAATGCTAGGGATCTAAGGGTCTAGTGAGAAGGAGGAATTAAAGGAAATTATTATTAGTAAAAAAAATAGTGCTGGAGAAATTAATGGGACTGAAAGCTGATAAATCCGCAGGGCCTGATAATCTGCATCCCAGAGTAGCAAAAGAGGTAGCCATGGAAATAGTGGATGCATTGGTTGTCATCTTCCAAAATTCTATAGATTATGGAACAGTTCCTGCAGATTGGAGGGTGGCAAATGTAACCCCACTATTTAAAAAAGATGGGAGAACAAAAACAGGGAACTACAGACCAGTTAGTCTAACAGCAGTAGTAGGGAAAATGCTAGAGTCTATTATAAAGGATGTGATAACAGGTGTAAGATTGCAAAATTTCTACATCTCCCAGAAAGTTATTATTAATAAAAAAGGGGCCCTGCAATGGACATTTTAAATTAAAGGGTATCCAAGATGGCTTCCAGGCCTCGTGGCAGAAAGCCTGTGGGATTCAAATGTGGATTCTGCAGAGCAGACAGCTTGGGAGAAATCGAAACTAAGGCTGCAGGTTTTCTGTGAAGAGAACTTTACCAGACAGGACTTTGAATAATGTATCAGACCGAATTGGAGTCAGATCTACATTCAATGAGGCCCATAGTTACAAGCCATTAAACAGTCTGCATACGTAATCGAAAACAGATTAAACACAGCCATCAAGGCTGGACAAGCCCATCAAGAACTTACAGGACAATACAAGTCAATTATCGGGCCGGTAAATGCAATTACCGGCCATCTAAAAACAGTTAACATGGATTGCTGCCATTATTGAAAGCTAGCCTGCCAAAATTAAGGCAATAGAACTAACCAGATTTGGCGCGAAGATAAGGCTTTTCGAAAAGGTATAACCGAAGGCCCCGGGTAGCAGTCCCAAGTTCGTTCGCTCTCTCGTGCTCGTTGCCCTCGACCCTGCTCTCGTGGCTCCGGCCTCTTGGGCTGCCGCTCGTACTCGTGCCCTGGCCTCGTGGCGGGTTCTCTCCCCGGAGCAGATCTTCAGTAGCCAGAGACACCATACCAACTGCTGGGAAGGGGAGCGAGGCCTAAGTCCACAGCCATCTAGGATGCCCAGGCCGCAGAAAGGGGTGAGACGAAGTTGAGCAGGTAGCCCAGGACTTGTAGTGTAGTCAGACAGACGAGACGAGACGAAGAAGACGATAATACCTCGATAAGGGCAGAGCAGAGCAGCGAGAACCGTATCGGTAATTTAAAACCCCCAAGCGCCTAGTTATAAACTGACGCCTGAGGGGAGGGAGGAAGCCCCTGAGGAGGATAACAGCGAGCACCTTGTTGAAAGAGAGTGAGGATAACAGCAAGCATCTTGAACAGTGTTGACGTAGCTTTCCACGCCACAACGAATACACAGGCATTCGGTGCCTGGCCAATAAGGCCTATACGGTAACGACTGGTGACTGTCCGATAAATATAATGTTACCGCCGACGACCGCCCGAGGGAGAAGAAGAGGAGAACCCATCGGGACGAGACGACGACGGTAGCTGAGGAGAAGAGGTGCATCACGGCAGCAGCTCCAGTACCGCGCTTCTGAAGACCACGTGGCGACGGGGTACCTGAGAGGACAGAGAACAAAACCTCAAAACCCGTTTCCTTTTCCAACAGTTGACTTTGAACTTGGATTGGTGAGCATAAATTCTGGCCCCTCACAGCTCAATCTAGTTAGGTATAGGGGTGGGATAAGGATAAGGGGATTGTTAAGATTGTTGTCTTCCCTTGATGTGCCGTGTGTTCCCCATTCCCTGTATAAGTGCATTTGCCTATAATATTGTAGTGGTAATTTCTTTTAAGACTGTATTAAAATTTTCCTGTTCAATAAAATCTTGGTTTTATTTGCATCCAAACCACCTGTCTACCCAAGTTTTCTATATCGCTGCCTGTACCTAAATCCAGTGTCTAGAACCCAGGGGCGTGGGAGTGATTTGAACCACTCACAAACAGTCAGGGGCATAACTGACTGGGCGCACGCGCCACACCCGCCACCCCCTACACAGGACAGTTAGAAAATATCAACGGGATTAGACAAAGTCAACATGGATTTATGAAAGGGAAATTGTGTTTGACAAACCTACTGGAGTTTTTGAGGATGTAACTGGTAGAATAGATAAGGGAGAACCAGTGGATGTGGTGTATTTGGATTTTCAGAAGGCCTTTGATAAAGTCCCACATAAGAGGTAAGTGTGCAAAATTAAAGCACATGGGATTGGGGGTAATATACTGGCATGGATTGAAAATTGGTTAACAGACAGGAAACAGAGAGTAGGAATAAATGGGTCTTTTTCAGGGTGGCAGGCGGCGACTAGTGGGGTACCACAGGGATCAGTGCTTGGGCCCCAGCTATTCACAATATATATCAATCATTTGGATGAGGGAACTGTTCTAAACCTCATCCTCATAAAGAAACTACTCATGAAATACCGCTGGACGGTCAGCTGGTGGTGCCGTCCAAGGAGTATAAATACTTGGGCGTGGGCCCAGCTTGCCAGGGACATTTTGTAAGACAGGAACTAGTGAAGTACAACTAGACCTCCATGTTCTGAAACAAGCTGATTAAAGCCTTGCTTTATACTCAAACCAAGTGCGTAGTGAGTTTTATTACGTCAATTTAATCAACTTGATATCGACTCCACGCTTTGGGTGATTTCGGGAACAGCCAGCTACGACTCGAACCGTAGAAGGGAACTCGGACAAGTAATTGATCCATCATGGAGAAACTACTCAGACCCGCCCGTCTCGACCTGGACCTGAATTCACTTACAGCTGCTAAGGTATGGAAACACTGGTATCGTACCTTTAGCAACTTCCCTGAGGAGTGTGGTGAGAATGTTCCTAACAAGTTACGAATGCTTGCTAATTATGTATCCCCTCATGTGTTTGATTATATCGAAGACTGTGTAGACTATGACGCCGCTATCCAAATACTACAGCAGCTATATGTCAAGCCCCCAAATGAAATTTTTGCTCGGCATCTGCTGGCCACAACTCGACAACAACCCGAGGAATCACTTGACAAATTCCTTCAGAAACTTTGCAGGCTCAGCAAGGATTGTAATCTTAAAGCTGTTACAGCTGAGCAGTACCAGGAGGAGGTAATTCGTGATTCCTTTATTAATGGGATTGCATCTCCCTTCATACGTCAGCGTCTGTTGGAGAATAAAACCTTCAAGTTACAGGCTGCCTATGACCAGGCATGTTCTCTGGACTTAGCAAAGAGGAATGCAGATACCTACTTTTCACCACGTGTACGGGCTGCTGCTATCACTTTTAGTGACTCATTCGATAGGCCTCGGGCGGAAGCCCTCATGGATGATGACTACAACCTAACCAACCCTACCCTAGAAACCTACACTGATGACGACCCCGCCCTAGCGGCATCTTGGCAATCTGGAAGGAAGTGTTCCTTCTGTGGAGGTGCGTTCCATTATAGGAAATTTTGTCCTGCTCGTAACGCAACCTGCAATCATTGCAGCAAGAAAGGTCACTTTTCTAAGGTATGCCAGTCAAGAGCCGCTGTTAGTAAGACTCTGACAAAAAGTATACGGCCTTTGAGGCCAATGGTCCGCTTTACCAGTTTTGTCGCCTTCCATTTGGGGTCACCAATGGGGTGGCCGTCTTTCAACGGGCAATGGATAGCCTAGTCAAACAGGAGAACTTAACGGACACTTTTCCATATCTGGATAATATCACCATTGCTGGTCATGACCAGAAGAAGCATGATGCCAACCTCCAGAAATTTTTTGACGTTCTCCGTCATCGCAACTTAACCTTAAATGAGTCCAAATCTGTGAAATCAGTACCATCAGTCAACATCCTTGGCTACTGGGTGGGCAACGGTGTCATCAAGCCGGATCCGGAGCGACTTCGTCCGCTTCAGGAGCTCCCTCCCCCTACGAATCTCGGCTCTCTTCGTCGGGCACTCGGCATGTTCGCCTATTATGCGAAGTGGATACCCCACTTCTCCGACAAGATCAGGCCCTGCTTCACGCAAAGTCATTTCCCTTGGAGGCAATGGCTATTTCAGCTTTCAACCTCCTCAAGCGACAAATGGAAAAAGCCACGCTTCGTTCCATTGATGAAAATCTTCCTTTCGTGGATGAGTGCAATGCATCGGATGTGGCGATCTCGGTTACCTTGAATCAAGGTGGTCGACCCGTTGCATTTCTGTCCAGAACTTTGCAGGGTAGTGAGCTCCATTATCCTCCTGTCAAGAAGGAGGCTACGGCCATCATCGAAGCTGTACGTAAATGGAGTCATTTTCTCGCTCGTCGCCATTTCACACTTATAGCTGATCAGCGCTCCGTGGCCTTTATGCTGGATAACCGGAAACGCACTAAGATCAAGAATAACAAAGTACAACTCTGGAGGATGGAATTGGCCGCCTTTGGATACACCATACATTATCGACCCGGCAAAGAGAATGTGGCCCCGGATACCCTCACGCGGACATTCTGCTCTTCTATGTCAACTTCGACTCTTGCGGATCTTCATACTGACTTATGCCATCCTGGCGTTACCCGTATGTTGCACTTTGTGCGATCTAAAAATCTCCCATTTTCTACGGAAGATGTGAAAAGAACGTGCTCCTCCTGTAGAATTTGTGCGGAATTAAAACCGCAATTCTTCCGTCCATCGGATGGCTCGCTCATACACGCTATGCAGCCTATGCAGCGACTCAGCATTGACTTTAGAGGGCTATTGCCTTCCTCAACGCGAAACACCTACTTACTGACTATGGTGGACGAATATTCACGCTTTCCCTTTGCTTTCCCCTGTCCCAATATGCTTACTTCCACAGTGATCAAATGCCTTGATCAAGTCTTTTCCCTTTGCGGTACGGCCAATTTCGTCCACTCTGATCGGGGTCCCTCCTTCATGTCAAGCGAACTCAAAAGTTATCTCTCCCAACGGGGAATCGCCACAAGTAAAACAACACCGTACCATCCCATCGGTAATGGACAGGTTGAGAGATACAACGCTATCATTTGGAACGCTGTTTGTCTTGCGCTGAGGTCATGCAGCCTACCAGACCAGCAGTGGGAAACTATGCTCCCTGACGTGTTGCATTCCATCAGGTCTCTCCTTTCTACGTCTACCAATGTCACACCTCACGAGCGATTCTTCAGCTTCCAGCGTCGCTCCACCCATGGGACTTCCCTACCGTCATGATTGGCAGCTCCCGGCCCCGTGCTACTCCGAAGATTCGTCCGATCATCTAAAAACAATCCTCTCGTCGATGAAGTAGAACTCACGGACGTCAATCCCACGTACGTGCACGTG
Source organism: Somniosus microcephalus (assembly GCF_052327205.1). Lineage (NCBI taxonomy): Eukaryota > Metazoa > Chordata > Chondrichthyes > Squaliformes > Somniosidae > Somniosus > Somniosus microcephalus. Next base: position 258,339,551 of record NC_140988.1, on the reverse strand, counting down.
CGGTACCCTGATGGCCGGGAGTCCACCGTTTCACTCCGGGACCTGGCTCCCTGTCCAGCCGGTTCCACAGACCCAACTGATAGAGGGACCCATGGTGATGATGCCGACACTCTGCGCTCCCCCGAAGATGACGCCCTACCTGGGACATCGAGAGATCTGCCGGCTGCCCCACCGGATCCACTCGGGGAGCCGAGCGCTCCCCATGGGATGGCCACCCGAAGCCAGGGCGCTGGTCAAGCCCCGGCTATCAAACAGGATGAAGCCAGCTCTGCACCTGTGGGGACCCGTACCCAGAGTCACGATCTCCCCAGCCTCCCTCGGGTCGATCAGGGCAACACGGGCCCTGTCGATCCACCGGTACGGATCAAGCGGCCCAGGGACCAAGACACGATCCGGAGAGACGTGCCTTCTAGCCATAAACAAAGATCTAAAAGACTGCGGCTATTTGTGGTCCGCCTAATCTGTTAAGAGGAAGTCGTCGGACTTCCAAATCTTTTAGGCAGGAAGAATGTTATAAATCTCATCCTCAGAAAGAAACTACTCATGAAATAATGCTGGACGGCCAGCTGGTGGCGCCGTCCAAGGAGTATAAATATTTGGGAGTGGGCCCAGCTTGCCAGGGACATTTTGCAAGACAGGAACTAGTGAAGTACAACTAGACCTCCATGTTCTGAAACAAGTTGATTAAAGCCTTGCTTTATGCTCAAACCAAGTGCATAGTGAGTTTTATTATGTCAGGAACCAAATGTAATATTTCCAAGTTTGCTGACGACATGAAACTAGGTGGGATTGTAAGTTGTGAGGAGGATGCAAAGAGGCTTCAAGACGATTTAGACAAGTTGAGTGAGTGGGCAAATACATGGCAGATGCAGTATAATATGGATAAATGTGAAGTTATCCACTTCGGTAGAAAAAACAGAAAGGTAGAGTATTATTTAAATAGTGCTAGATTGGGAAATGCCGATGTACAAAGGGACCTGGGTGTCCATGTACACCAGTCACTGAAAGCAAACATGCAGGTGCAGCAAGCAGTTAGGAAGGCAAATGGTATGTTGGCCTTTATTGCAAAAAGATTTGAGTACAGGAGCAAGGATGTCTTACTACAGTTGTACAGGGCCTTGGTGAGACCACACCTGGAGTACTGTGTGCAGTTTTGGTCTCCTTACCTAAGAAAGGATATACTTGCCATAGAAGGAGTGCAACAAAGGTCCACCAGATTGATTCCTGGGATGGCAGGACTGTCGTATGAGGAGAGATTGGGTCGCCTAGGCCTGTATTCACTAGATTTTAGAAGAATGAGAGGGGATCTCATTGAAATGTATAACATTCTGACAGGGCTAGACAGACTGGATGCAGGGAGGATGTTTCCCCTGGCTGTGGGGTCTAAAATAAGGGGTCACAGTCTCAGGATACGGGGTAGGACATTTAGGACTGAGATGAGGAGAAATTTCTTCACTCAGAGGGTGGTGAACCTGTGGAATTCTCTACCACAGAAGGCTGTGGAGGCCAAGTCACTGAATATATTTAAGAAGGAGATAGGTAGATTTCTAGACACAAAGGGGTATGGGGAGAGAGCGGGAATATGGTATTGAGATAGAGGATCAGCCATGATCATATTCAATGGCAGAGCAGGCTCGGAGGGCCATCTGGCCTATTCCTGCTCCTATTTTTCTATGTTTCTAAACAGAGGACACAGATTTAAGATAATTGGCAAAAGAACCAGAGGTGAGCTCAGGAGAATTTTTTTTACGTGAGTTGTTATGACCTGGAATGCAGTGCCTGAAAGGGTGATACAAACAGATTCAACAATAACTTTCAAAAGGGAATTGTATAAATACTTTAAGGGGAAATATTTGCAGGGCAATGGGGAAAGAGTAGGGGAGTGGGACTAATTGATCAGCTCTTTCAAAGAGCCAGTACAGCCACAATGGGCTGAATGGCCTCCTTCTGCACTGTAACATTCTATGATTTAACTTAGCTTGAACCCTGTGCACTTTGAGAAAATGCCTAGTGTCTGAGGGATGTAACATTGAGTCATATAATTATATTACGAAGGAAGGAATGTAGGGAACTATAGGAAAAGGACATTTGGCCAAACAAACCGGTTTCTTTTTGGTTGATCTCAAGTCCATCTAATTGTTTTCTCATTAGAACGTTCTACCTCCTTTTTTTCTGAATGCATGCCTAATTGTCTCTTGAAGTCAAATAACTGCCTCAGTATATTTATTAATCTTTCTCTGAATTCTCTATTTACTTGTTTTTAAATTATGTTCCTGCTCTGAATACATTGCAGTTATATAAACTCGGCCATAATCTTGAAAATTCCTATTAGTTTGTGAAGGAATAAGCCATATTTGAGAAAAATACACCATCATATGAACAGAATTCTGATATTATTAAAACATGACATACTGGGTTTAAAAATCTAAAGTCTCAACGACACAAGTTGTGTCAATACAGGCTTCTCAGATAAAGTGAAGTGTTAACACAAGCTGTAAAAACTACACAGGCTTTTGAAATGGGAATTGGTTAAAAATACTAAAACAATGGCCCTATTGAAATAGCAGTTTGGCGCTTCCAGAAGGTCTGGAGTTTGGGAGAAACACAATAGAATGACCCAAGTAAAGTGTTAAAAACTAACACTTCAAACAGGGACACAGAATATTAAAAAACCATGTGCTTTTGTAAAAGTAACATCAAATGAAACAGGAAACACGATATAATATAACCAACTAAGATAGCTAGGAAAACAAACACCCTAGTTGAAGTGGTTTTGATTTACATGTTGTAAATATAGTACCTACAGAACACTTTGAAGATATGACTTTAGTAAATGCACCAAGCAATCACATTGTGTTTGTGTTGAACTTGGAACAGTTAATAGACACGACATCTGTTTTCAAACAGCAGAGGTGATTTCGAAATTGAATGGAAGACCTTCGATAAGAATGACATCAAATAAATACTACTGTCATATTGTTTTATGATAAGTTTTTGAAACACCTAAACAACAGACAGAAGTCTGAGAGTTGGCAGCTGAAATGACAGTAAGAATAGTAAGAATTCAACAGAGAGAATGAATAAAGATAATTAACTTACATCAGCAGAAAACTTCAAAGAATGTACCACTAAAAAAAAGGTATAAAAATAGAGCTTTCCAGATAGACAGTCAGAAGTCGCTGGAAAGGGCGAGTGATTCTCTCAACTTCAGAGGCACGCTCTGTAAGTTTTTAACTTTGAGTCTCAGGGATCACAAGGTACTTTTAATTTGATTTTGGTGGATATTCTGGATTAGAATTAAGAATAAGAAATGTAAAAATGTATGAAGTCAAGATTTGAGAATAAGGATCTCTGAGAAAAAGAAATGTAAGCTATTTGTTTTTGAACTGTTAATGTTGTGATTGACTCACAAGCTGTTAACTGTATGTCGGCTCTTAATAAATCTATATATTTTTAGAATTGTCTCACAGAGTATTTCTGTATCAAACTTGCAAATTCAATTTCTGTACACTCTTTTGTAAGGAGTTGCAGAATTCTGGGGAGTTTTCCGGACCCTCATAATATCCGGAAGGTTACAGTCTAGTTAAACTTATTAAAAGTGCTATCCGGAGGACGGTAACATCTTCAGTCATTCCTTTCATTTAGGGAGAGATAGCCTGGACCTTTAGACCCAATTAAGCGTCTTATAGAATTCAGCTATCTCTAACTTTAGTTGAAGGTGAACATCTGGGGAATACTCCTGATCTAGGGTAGCCCGAAAAGGGCTAGGACTAGTAATTATCCCTTCAAGTTCACTAACTTTTCTTCATAATCATAGTCTCAGGATAAGTGCCAGGGAGTAAGTGCTGATCGAGGGAGTAAGAGCACTTCTTCTCTGCGGATGGCAGAAAAATACCATTTAAGACTGAAATGAGGAGGAATTTCTTCAGAGAGTGGTAAGCAGCAGCAGCAGCCAAGCCAACCCGCTGGAGCACATTGGCCGGCAGCTCCTCGGCGGGAAGGAATTCCGACTGGGAGGAGGGGAGCCGAGCATGGCGGCCAGAGGCCGACCCGTGAAGAGAGAGAAGTAGGCCCCGGGCCGTGGAGCGTGGAGCCGGCGACGGTGAAGAGGAGGCCGCATTGGAGCATTCACATCCTGACGATGTGTTCGGCGAGTCGGGCAGAGGAGCGCAGTACAACGCGCAGCAGCAGCAGACTCACGACACGCTGCAGCACGTCGGCCGGCAGCTCCATTTCGGGTAACTCGCAGTCCGGATGGGAGGAGGGGAGCCGGGCATGGTGGCCAGAGCGGGAGAAGCAGGCCACCACACGTGGAGCCGGCAACAGCGAGGAGGAGGCCGCGGTGAAGAGGAGGACGGAGCGGCTGAGGGACATCGTGCTCCCACTGCCACGGGAAGCCATTGTATTGACTCTGAACGCGGCGCTGTATGTATAGCTGACGCGTCCCTACGGGGAACAAGCATTCCATTGTACTTGTCACATATGGCAAATAAATCTAATCTGAATCTGAATCTTTGGATTCTCTATCCCAAAATGCTGTGGATACTGAATCGTTGAGTATATTCAAGGCTGAGATAGATAGAATTTTGGACTCTAGAGGAATCAAGGGATATGGAGATCAGATGGGAAGGTGGAGTTGAGGTCGATGATCAGCCATGATCTTATTGAATGGCAGCGAAGGCTCGAGGGGCCATATGGCCTACTCCTGCTCCTAATTCTTATGTTCTTAAATCTCTGAGTCTTGAGTTCGGATTGTCTGCTTAACAAATCTCCAGGATCTGATGGTTTACATCCAGGGTATTGAAAGAAATAGGTGAGGAAATTACAACTGCGTTAGTCATAATTTTCCAAAGCTCTCTAGATTCGAGAATTGTGTCTATGGATTGGTAAATTGCAAATGTCACTCCATTATTTAAGAAGGGAGGGAGAGAGAGGTGACTGCTGACCTGTCAGTTTAACATTCTGCTGGTTCTGCTGCTCTGTCCAGTGGTGGCAGGAGCACCTCTGCCTGTATACTCTAATATCCCAACATATTTAAGTCCCAGTAAATCTCTCTGTACAAATACAGTTGAACACAGCTCTTTATAAGCAGTAAACTGAAATATACATGGCCACTATGCTGTAAGATTTTACATATCTTAATTTTAGTAACAATTCTGTTAACAACAATTTGGATATATATAGGACCTTTAACATAGTAAAACGTCCCAAGGCACATCACAGGAGCGTCATAAGACAATAAATTTGACACCGAGCCACATAAGGAGAAATTAGGGCAGGTGACCAAAAGCTTGAGGTAAGTTTTAAGGAGCGTCTTAAGGGAGAAAAGAGAGGTAGAGAGGCAGAGAGGTTTAGACAAGGAGTTCCAGAGCTCAGGGCCTAGACAACAGAAGGCACAGCCACCAATGGTTGAGCGATTATAATCAAGAGATATGGAGGGCAGATGCTCAAGAGGGCAGAATTAGAGGAGCGCAGATATCTCAGGGGGTTGTGGGGCTGAAGGAGATTACAGAGATAGAGAGGGGAGAGGCCATGGAGAGATTTGAAAATAAGGATGGGAGTTTTGGATCACTTCAAGTTTACATATGGTAGAATGTGGGAAGCCAGCCAGAAGAGCATTGGAATAGTTAAGTCTAGAGGTAACAAAGGCATGGATGAGGGTTTCAACAGCGGATGAGCTGAGGCAACAACAGAAAGCTGGGCTATTGAAAAAATCAACAGTGATTAGTTATTATACACCAGAGAGTGGTGAACCTGTGGAATTCTCTACCACAGAAGGCAGTAGAGGCCAATTCATTAAATATATTCAAGAAGGAATTAGATATATTTCTTAAGGCTAAAGGGATCAAGGGGTATGGAGAGAAGGCAGGGACAGGGTACTGAATTTGAATGATCAGCCATGATCTCATTAAATGGCGGAGCAGGCTCGAGAGGCCGAATGGCCTACTCCTGCTCCTATCTTCTATGTTTCTATGTAAGAAGTAAAGTATAGGAAAAAAATGATTAAAACTACATTTCTTGACAAATTAAAGTTATAATATTTCAATAGCATTCTCATAACAAATAATTCTGAACATATCTGCAGTTTTATCAATTTGTTTACATATATATTAATACCTGAAATATAGCAAAGTACAGAAGGTTTCCTGGTAATCATAAAAGAAAGTTTAGGAGTCATTGGCTGCCAAGGAAGTGGAATATGGTTCTGCTTAGATAGAATCCAAATGCGAAATTCACAGCAGGATCAAGCTCTGGACAGTTATGCAAGTTACTGGATTTCCTGCACTGCAGGCATCCCTGGAGTGAGTGGCTGCTCCTAGTAGGCCTGAAGAGGACGTCCCCATTCAAGAGGCTCATCGATCAAGAGCAAAATACTGTGTGTAAACCCATACTGCTGCCATGCAAAGATGACCAAATGGAGACGGCTGTCCCCCAGAGGTCTGTCGGAAACTGCTTTGCGGAGCTCAAGCAGCATTTGTGACTATGCTTCCCCAGTCAGCTGGCCTTGCTGAGGCAGTGAACTGTCAGCAAGCTCACTGGTAGTTTTTCTATAATTTCCTTCCAATTGGCACTGGTTCCGGGGCAAGGGGGATGCGGGTGGAGGGAGGTGGTGGGGAGAATTTGCTCAGCTCCAGTTTTAAAACTGTTCTGCAGAACCTTCTTCTTGGCTCCCAGAATGACCTCCCAGAAAACAAAATGCAAAAAAAAATAGCAAAAAAAAATAAAGGGCTCGATTTTTTTCCAAGCCCCAAGGAGGCAAGCATGGAGGTGGGACAGCACGTAAAATTGGAGAAATTGCGGGCGGGTGGCAAACCCGCTCCCATCCCGCCTCCATGCCCTTTTGCCAGGAGGCGGGAAGATGTGCAGCTTCGGGTCCCGTCTCCTGGAGGCGGGAAAGGCTTTTAATCCTTTTAACTGCCTGTTAACAGGTAGTTAACAGGCAGAAAAAGGGATTAGTGCCATTTTACCTTCACAGGTAAAGGCTTCCCAACCTCGGAGAACCCCGTCGGGTTGGAGGAGACGTGGAGGAGGTCTGCGGCGGTCAGAGGCACCTGGAAGTAAGGTGTAGAGGTGAGTGATGGGTGCAACTGTGGAGTGGTAAGTATGCAAGGTGAGTGATAAGTTTAAAAAAGTGTTCACTTACCTTTTTTTACTTCTGTAGCCTTTAGCCCTGCTGGATCGGGAAAGTGGACATCCACCTTGTCAATTTCAGGTAATGGCTGATGGACCCTCCGATTCATCAGACATCTGAAATTTACTTTTTTACAATGTTTTTCAGTCCTCACCATAAAAACGAATCAAACTCAAGAGAATGTCAGTGTTTGACAGCTTCACAGAGCTGTCAAACGCTGTCATTTCTTCTTTCAAGAAGTCTTGACAGTTGGCACGTCTGACGTTGACGTGATCTGTCAGTGACTTCTTCCCTAATTGGCTTGCTGAGCCCTCTGGGCGGGATTAACAAGCTCAATCATAGAAACATAGAAACATAGAAGATAGGAGCAGGAGTAGGCCATTCTGTAGGATTCACAAAATTTCCACATCTCCCCAAAGTTATTAATAAAAGGGACCCTGCATGGACAGTTTAAAAAGGGTACCCAAAAGATGGCGTCCGCACCTCGCGGCCAAAAGCCTGCAAGATTTTTAAAGCATGGACTCTGTGGCAACACAAGCAGCCTGTGGGGAAATCGAAACCTAAAATGCAGTTTCTGTGAAAAGGACTTTGGCCTAGAAATTCAGTATAGCCACTTTTGGGGCGCTAAAGTCGGGCGGCTGCTAAAGTTTGCGCCCGGCGCAAAGTCGCGCCACCTTCGCCGATATTCAGTCGCATCGCCCCAAGAGGTTGCTGCTGCGCTAAAACAGGCAATGCACGACTATCTTTAGGCGCTAAGCCGGCGGTGCTGAGCGATACCCCCGAGGCCGGGCGCAGCGCAGGTGCGGCGAGTTGTTGATTGACGGCAGACACTCTGGCGCCGGTCAGCTCTTAAAGGGGGAGAGTGGATTTGTTTGCCTGCCACGCCCTGCACACTGCAGCCCTCAACCTAGGCCTGACCACTTCAGCTTCATCTGCACAACGCCCAGGGCTATGGAGAAGGCCAGGGAGAGAGCGCAGCGCTTCAGCGACGGTGACCTGAGGGTGCTGGTTGGCGGAGTGGAGCGCAGGCGCCATGTTCTGTTCCCAGAAGGTGGCAAGAGGCCGCTGCCCAGCGCCTACCGGAAAGCCTGGAGGGAGGTCTCAAACAGGGTGTCTTCCAACAGCGTGGTTGCCAGGACTCCTGTGCAATGCCGGAAAAAGTTCAACGACCTCACTCGGGTTGTCAGGGTGAGTACCCTTTCCAGTGTCCTCCTCATCCCTGCATGTGCACCTCACTTTATGGGCAAAGGGACCTGAAAGCCCTAATGGCCAGCCCTCATCCAGCAGCTATGGGACTGGCATGAAAATCACTTGCACATTCAGCACTTTACACACTGTACAAGCTATTCGACCATGGGAGGCATTGCAGACAAGATCAGGGCTTCACACTGTCAGGGCCAGTCCACCATGGGAGGCATTGCAGACAAGATCAGGGCTTCACACTGTCAGGGCCAGTCCACCATGGGAGGCATTGCAGACAAGATCAGGGCTTCACACTGTACAAGCTATTCGACCATGGGAGGCAGTGCAGACAAGATCAGGGCTTCACACTGTACTTAGAGGCCGTCCTTTCTCTTGCAGGCCAAGGTGGCGCACAACCGGCGGAAACGAGCTGAGACCGGGGGAGGCCGTCCTGACGTCAAAGAGCTCTCCGACCTCGACCAGCATGTGGAGCGCATTATGGCAGGCTGGCTGATTGGCCCCGTGGCCAGTGGAGATGCCGACCCTGTTCTGGGCACCAATGGTAAGGGCATCACCTTTTTGACCTCTCTCGTTCCACTTGCGCCTCAGATCAGCATCCTTTGCCACTGTCCGACCAATGCAGTGAATGGCAGCACTCATGCCTCCCTCGCTGCCGCCCTGTCCTCACTCTAAAGCTACTCTTGTGCCTTCCTGCTTTCAGATGGTGAATCGCCAGGTGAGGAGGCGGGCCCTCAAGCTGCCACTGTCAGCGCTTCCGAATTCGAGGAGGAGGAAGAGGAAGCCGGCCCATCAGTGCCACCCTCAGCCGCGCCAGCCCATGGCGATGAAGGGGACACGTCTTCCCTGGAGAGGAGCCGGGGGGAAGGGTCGGAGGAGAGTGAAGCTCCGGGGCCCAGCGGCCTGCAGCAACACGGGAGGGGTGGGGAAGCTCGGCGGACTTCTCCCCAGAGGGTGAGTGCGGCCTCCAGTCCTGCGACGGTCAGCGCAGAGGAGGTGCGGCTCCTGGAGGAAATGGCCGTCCAGGCTGAGCGCAGGCACAATGAGCTCATGGCTGCAGTGGCAAGGATGCCTGACACCATTGAGTCTTTGTCAAGGAGTGTGCAGCAATTTGGAGCAGCACAGGCCAGGAGTCTGGATCAATTAAGTGCAGCACAGGCCAGGAGTCTACAGGACTTCGCGGCAGCACAGGCGGCTTCGAGCCAAGTGCTCAGTCGTGCCGTCCATTCACTGGCTGTTGTCATGCGGACACAGACCAGGGCCACACGGGCACTAACTGCTGCCACCCTCGCTGGATCAGCCAGGCATCGCCAGGGCACTCGCCGCGCAGCAGCAGCCCAGCAGTCTGTTCTTCAGCTGTTTGCTGCGCATGCTGCAGTGCTGGCCCGTGCGAGTGCCAATGTATCAGGCGACCAGCGAGCACCTGCGATCTGCCAGGTTGGCACCATTCCTGCAGCCGACACTGCCACTCCGCCATTGCAGCTGCCACGAGCCGCTGGACAGACTGCTGCCGCCCAAGCAGAGTTGCAGCAGTCAGCAGCCGGCCCCTCGAGGGCCAGAGCTGGTGCAGGCCGACCCCCAAGGGCATCTGCCGTCTCGCCATCTGACCCTCAGCAGCCTTCCCCCAGCCTTGCTGCAGCCACTGGGCTCCCATTGAGGAGGAGCTGCAGGGCGGGCAGGGGCCAGGCAAGGATGCGAAAGGCATCGCCCTTGCAGGGCAAACAGTAGAAGGTCTGCACAAATGGTTTGTGGTTTTTGTAAGGCCGAGACTGGTGTCTTTCTTTGTTTTTGTAAGGCCGAGACTGGTGTCTTTCTTTGTTTTTGTAAGGCCGAGACTGGTGTATTTCTTTGTTTTTGTAAGGCCGAGACTGGTGTATTTCTTTGTTTTTGTAAGGCCGAGACTGGTGTATTTCTTTGTTTTTGTAAGGCCGAGACTGGTGTCTTTTTTAGTTTTTGTAAGGCCGAGACTGTTAGTTTTGTGTTTTTGGAGGGGGCTTCTCCACATGAGGTTGTAATGTGGGAAGGGCAGAGGTTTGCAATAAATTAATGTTCTTAAATTGCACTGTGCATGGTTTTTTTGTCAAGTCCTGGTTGCCCTGCTCGGCTGAGGGCTTGTGGAGCGGCTACATTCATCTGCTGACATTGGCACAAGCCATTCCCTGAGAGGGGGCCTAGAACCAACGTTCAATAAGCCGGCGACGGGCGGCCCTTGCACTTTCTGCCTCCCTCCTGTGCTGGTCCTCCTCCTCCACCTCCTCCTCCTCCTCCTCCTCCTCAGGTGGTCCTCCAATCTCTGGTGGCAGTGGCTGAGTCCTGCGGATAGCCAGGTTGTGCAGCATGCAGCAAACGACCACGAAATGGGAGACTCGCTCCAGCGAATATTGTAGGGCTCCACCGGAACGATCCAGACAGCGGAACCGTTGCTTCAGGACGCCGATTGTTTGCTCTATGATGTTCCTGGCCGCTTGATGGCTATCGTTGTATCCCTCTTCAGCAGGGGTGCTGGGCGCACGGAGCGGGGTCATCAGCCAGGTACACAAAGGATAGCCTTTGTCCCCGATAAGCCATCCTCGTGGGTGAGGCTGGGCCTGGAACATGTCTGCCACAGAAGTCTGGCGCAGGATGAAGGCATCGTGGCTGCTGCCTGGAAAGCGGGCATCGACAGCTAGGATGAGCTGCCTGTGGTCACACACCAGCTGGACGTTGAGCGAATGGTAGCCCTTCCGGTTGCGGTAATCCTCGGAATTCTCCAGAGGTGCCCGCAAAGCCACACGCATGCAGTCAATGGCGCCCTGCACCATGGGGAAGCCCGCGAATGCTGCAAAGCACATTGCACGCTGTTGCTGCTTGGCAAGGGCCATGGAGAAGGAGATGAACTGACGTCTCCTTTTGAAAAGGGCATTGGTCACCTGGCGGATGCAGCAATGCACGGCGAACTGGGAGATGTTGGAAATGTCCCCAGTAGCGGATTGGAAGGAGCCGGTGGCATAGAATTTGAGAGCCACCGTCACCTTCACTGCCACCGACAGAGACGTCCTGCTCCTCAGCTGTGGCTGCAGATCACCGCCAAGCAGGTGGCAGATCTCTGTGACCACCTCCCTTCGGAATCGCAGCCTCCGAACACGCTGCTCGTCAGACATGTTGAGATAGGAGAACTGCTGGTGGTATACCCTGGGTGGGTAAGGCCTCCTTTCCTGACGCCTGTTGCCCCCTCTCCGTCTAGCCAGGGCTGCCACACTCACGGTGTCTGTAAGCCCTTTGGATGCAATGGAGAAAGCCAGCGTTTGCATCCATTGCAGCCCCCATAATATGTTAGCAAACAATGATACGTCAATGAAGGCAAAGACAAGTGGAAAGTTGTGGCCTGAAGCCACAAGTACCTGTCCGAGTGTTGAGCCAAAGCAGAAAGCTCTCTACCTTGGTCTCTCTGCAAAGATCCGTCTCTCAAGAAGGAGTGCTGCGAAATGGCAGCCTTTTATAGTGCAGGAGGAGTGCCCTTTAATTTGCGCCCCCCGCGCCCCGCATCAACTCAGCACCGTTCCACTCTACCAGTCGTTAGGGGCGCCAGGCGCACAATGGGGCGTCGCGACTGAATTTCCGGTTTGGGGCGCACAAAGGGCGTTGCATGAGGAAATGACGTCAGGATCTGTGTGCGCAGCTGAGCACGCGCAAAGACTTTGCGCCGCTGCTAAATCGTGAGTGAAGTTGGGGAGAGGCGCAGATCGCGCTGCGCCCGGCCGCTAGCCGCCTAGCGCCCGACATCTACTCCTCCTAAGGCGCTACCGGCTGGCGCAACCAACTGAATTTCTAGGCCTTTGTGTTTTGGAAAAGCAGAAAGCAAACATTAGAATATGCATTAAGCCAGATCGTAGACAGATCAGAACTAGTTGGGCCTATACTTGAGGCCATCAAGTCGTCTGCATAAATAATCAGAAACAGCTTAAGGAAGTCATCGAGGCTGAACAGGCCGATTAGAATGCATTAATAACAATACAGCTTGGACATCAGGCCATTAGATGCGATAAACGGCCATCTAAAAACAGTTAGTTTAGATTGCTGTAATTATTTAAAACAGCCCGCCAAAATTGGAACAATGAACTAACCTGATTTGGTGCACAGATAGGGGATGAAACAACTGGTATAACTGCAGGCCCCGGGTAGCAATCTAGCTTTCTCGGCTCTCTCTTGCGCTTGGCCCTCACTCTTGGTTCCTGGCTCACTCATGCCCTGGCCTCGTGGCGGGTCTCTCCTCGCTCCCCGCAGTGAGATTTCAGCAGTGAAGTACACCACACCAACAGCCGGGGAGGAGAACGAGACCTGAGTCCCTTGTCATCTGGGACGCCCAGGCCACAAAAAGGGGCGAGACGAAATTCGAGCAGGTAGCCCGAGACGAGATGAATAGAGACGAAGAAGACGATAAAACTCGATAAGGGCAGAGCAGGGCAGCAAAAAACGTATCGATAAAGACCAAGCGCCGAGTTATAAGCTGGCGCTTGGGAAGACGAACATCTTGTTGAACACTGTAACACAGGTGTCTATGCTACCACGAATATACTGTCATTCGACGCATGGGTAACAAAATCTAAATGACAAAGACTGTTAACTGTCCGATAAACATAACGTTACCGTCGACGACTGCCCGAGGGAGAAGAAGAGGAGTACCCATCGGGATGCGACGACGACGGTAGCGGAGGTGGATTGGTGAGCATGAATTCTGGCCCCTCATAGCTTAATCTAGTTAGGTATAGGGAGTGGGATAAGGATAAGGGGATTGTTAATATAGTTTGTTTTCCCTCGATGTGCCGTGTGTTCCCCATTCCCTGTATAAGTATAGTTATTTTGTATTTGCCTGTATTTTATGCTAGTAATTTCTTGTAAGACTGTGTTAACTTCTGTGTCAATAAAATCCTGGTTTTCTTACATCCAAACCACCTCTCTGCTCGAGTCTTTCTGTATCGCCGCCTGTACCTAAGTCCGGCGTCTAGAACCCAAGGGGCATGGGAGCGATTTGAACCACTCACAAAACAGTCAGGGGCATAAGTGACTGGGCGCACGCGCCACACCGGCCACCCCCTTTGCAGAATGGCGACCGCGGCAGGACACTGGCAACAGGGTTGCGATACAGTAGACAATGGTTCGGATGAGCAAACCGTGCTGGAGGAAAGGATTTCTGATTATGTGTTTAGCAAGGTGAATATCACTAAGAAGTGGATCACCACTCTGTTAAAGGCTGGGCATCCGGTAGATGCAGCAGCTAAGTGGACAGAGGGAAAGGAACACAAGAGGTCCTTAGAGAAGGCAGTTTGGCTGATGTGTTTTAAAAAGCAGGTCCAACTTTTGGACAGGCTCGTTGCAGCACAAGTTAAGGGAGTCAGCCCTGGAGTTCCAGGATAAGGCTCTAGCAGGGGAAAAGTTATTAGTAGCTTTACAGGCCCTAAATCAGGAGAGAGTGCATTTAATGGGAGAACACAAGGCCCAGTTGGAATACCTACGGTGCCAAGTCACCGAGGCCAAGGGAAATGAGTTAATGTTGCAGGAGAAGAACGCCCGCTTGGCAAAGCAGATTAGGGAACAGGAAGAGAAAGTACAGGAGGTAAAGGCTGCTTACAAGCAAGCGAGCGAGCAGGGGTATGAGGAGGCAGACCACGGCCTCTGTAAGGAGAGGATAGAAAATCTGAGCCGGGCCCTCCAGAAGGCAAAAGGCATGGTATGCCTCATAAGCCCAAAAGCAGGCCAGGCAGATTTTATGGGGAACGAGGGGAGGGCAGTTCCAACGTCACCGGTAGTGCCCAGGGACGACCCGGTTGAGAGAGAGGAGATCTCACGACTACCACCCGTAGCGCCAATTTTCAGCGAGGTTTGGCAACAAGGGGGGGTGGAGCCAGAGGTGGAGCAACCCCCGCCAGAGAGGTCGCAGCCGGGACCGATGTGCCCAGCACGGCATCGGAGGTTCGGCCCACCTGCCAATGGCGACAATGAGGGACCCCTCCAAAACCAGTTCGTATTACCCTTTAACACCCAACAGCTTAGGGCGATGTTCAACCATATCCTGAAGCTCTCCAAAAAGGGAGACCCCTCGATCCACTTCAGGGAAATAGAGCAGGCAGCTAGCGTCAATGACTGCGATGACGCTGAGAAGGCCAAGATGCTGCTATTCTCCCTGGAGAGTAGTCTCCTCCAATCCCTCTCTGACGAGTGTAAAAGGGGGCAGAGCGGGTACGAGGTGCTTAGAGGCGCAGTTCTGGAGGCCATGGGGATGAATGAGGGAAGTCCTTTCTCCCATGTGGAGAAGACGATCCAGCTCCCAGGGGAAACCCCGCAGGCTTTTGCGGACCAGCTGTGGCCAGGTGTACCGGAGTGCCTGTCCGGGGACGCCGGACCGAGTGTTCCTGAACGGGGATCTCCTGGCCCATTGGCTCTGCTGCCTGGTGGCGAACAGCTTGCCACAGGTCTGGGCCAAGGCAGAAGCCTGGTTCGACCCCAAAAATTCCCAGACCACCGAACTTACGGTGATTAAGCAGCTCACTCTGGCCTATAAAAACGGTAGGGGAGCCGATGCACACCCACCCAAGGGAAAGGTGCATGAGGTAAAACCCGGACCGGGTAGGAAGGAGTGGCGCCAGGAAGGGAGTAACCCCCCCCAACACAAAGAGCAATTGTTACGGGTGCAGGAACGATGGTCACTGGAGGAAGGAGTGTAAAAACCCTTGGAAGGATAACAAGGGAAAGCATTCCACAGCCCCAGCCCAAAAGGCGGGGGCAGGGATCCCTTCCGCAGAGGTCGAGTCACTTTTGGACACCATGAGGTCCTTATTGACTGGCCATGGGAGAGTAGCAGCCGTCACCAGCGCTCTCACCCCATCAGCCCCGTCCAACCCACAGCCGTGACTAGAGCCAGCGCAGCCTGTTTATCTGTGTTCTCTCCGATATGATGAGTGGAAAAGACCCCTTTTGGAGATGGAGGTAGAAAAGGTGACGGGGGCCTATCTGTTAGACACGGGGGCATCATGCACCGTGGTCTACTCAGCTAACCCCACCACCTCGCCTCTCTCCAGCAGGGTCCCATACAGTCTATCGGAGTTCACGGGTAAAGAACAGGCTGGCTCGTTTTCCATCCCACTCGCCATTCGGTTAGGACCGCTCCGCTCCAAGTGGACCTGTGTCCTGATGAAATGGGAAGTGGAGGGTGGAAGAGAGGTCCTGGGGGCCGACTTTATTGTAGGCCACGGGATCCTAGTGGATTTAAGAAATCATTGCCTTTGGGGGGCAGGTAAAGTAAAGAACGGAGAGGTAGTAGTAATCCCGGGAAAGGAAGGGAAGGGGACCCTCTGCACCATGAAGCCCAAAGAGGATTATAACCTCGAGCTTATGGTCAGCAACACCCCACAGGAGTTCCAGGCATTTGTGCAGGCCCACCTGGCCACATTTACCACTCACAAACATGACTGCGGGAGGGTCAACGGGTTTGAGGTCAGTGTAGACGGGGACCCCATGGCCCGACCACAGAAACAGTATAATTTCCCCAGGGAAGCAGAGGCAGACATGGAAGCAGCCATGTCCTCGTTAGTGCAGCAGGGAGTTCTGAGACCGATAGCTACCCACGTGAACTCTCCATTATGGCCGGTCAGAAAGCCGGACAATTCTTGGAGGGCCACGGTGGACTATCGGGTGCTCAATAGTAACATCCCAGCCTGTGCACCCACAGTAGCAGCAGTTGCCGGCCTCATAGGAAGTATTCCAGCATCCGCGACCACTTTCACGGTGCTGGATATTTCCAACGGGTTTTGGTCCATCCCTTTAAGGAGGGAGGATCAGTACAAGTTTGCCTTTACGTTTAATGGGCAACAGTACACGTGGAACTGTTTGCCACAGGGCTTCCACAAAAGCCCCAGCATTTTCTATCAGTGCATGGCCAACAGTTTAAGGGATTTTAGACAGCCCAGACAGTTGGTCCAATATGTGGATGACCTGCTCCTGTTCACCAATTCGAAAGAGGAGCATGGCCCGCTATTGGCCGAACTGCTGGAGCTGCTAGGGCAGAAGGGTTTCAAGGTAAACCCAAAGAAAGCGCAGATCGGCCAGCAGGAGGTAAAATTCCTAGGCCTGACCGTGGGCTCTGGAGAAAGGGCCATAGATAAGGCTAGGAGGGAGGCAGTACAAGAGATACCAGTTCCCAACACAGTAACGGGTGTGAGGTCATTTCTGGGGCTAACCGGGTACTGCAGAGACTTTATTGAGGACTATGCAGCCACAGCGGCCCCTCTGCTCCGACTCCTACACAAGGGAGTGGAGTGGCTTTGGGATGAGGGTTGCCAGGCAGCATTTGTCAGTCTCAAGAAAGACTTGCAGACCGCACCAGCTCTAGGGGCCATAGATGGGGGGAAAGAGTTTATCCTGGAGGTAGCAGCCAGCGGAGACAGCCTGAGTGCTGTGCTGCTCCAAGAGCGGCACGGCCGGCTGCGGCCGGTGGTCTACTCCTCCAGGATACTCACGGATGTGGAGAGGAGCTACTCCAACTGTGAGCGGCACCTGTTGGCCACACATTGGGCTGTGAAGAGATCACTGATCTTCAAAGGTACCTCTCCCATCACCCTCCTCACCCATCACACACCCACCCAGATGCTTCTGGATGGGAGGATCAAGGATGGAACAGTGAGCAGTGCATGTTCACGTGCAATTCGTGTATGGAGTACCTGGCCGTCTGGTCCCACCGTGGATACACCTCCGCCGACGGGAGACCCCTCACAGTAAAACCCCTGCTGGAAAAGATCCTAGCAGCAGTGGGTGAGGAAGGGGAGGTTTTCCTCGAAGGCCCATCCCTCCACAGAACCCCGCGGCCAAGGCAACCAGCAGGCTGACTTGCTCGCCATTTGGGTCCAGACCGATGGCGGCGGTCAGAGGTAGGGACGGGACCCAAGGGAGTGCAGGGGTAGCGTTAGCCCCGGACCTTAAGACGGTCCAAGCCCAAGACCCCGTCCTCAAAGCAGTCCTCAGTGCAGTAACTGAGGGAAAAGGAATAGAGGGTCCATACGGCACTGCAACCCTCTCCGTAAAGGAGGGCATGCTGTTCCGGGGGGGAACAGTGGGTTGTACCGCAGCAGCAAGGGAGTGAATTCCTTCAACTGGCCCATGAGGGTCCAGGAGCGGGACACCCCGAGCCTGAGACCACCTGGCAGCAGGTGGAACAGGCAGGATGGTGGCCGGGACTCAGGGACAATGTCCGCGAGTTCTGTGCAGGCTGTCTTGTGTGCGCTGCAAATAAGCCCGACCCCCACAAAAGGAAGGTACCTATGGGACACGTCAGGAGGGTAGAGGGACCATGGCAGTCAATACAAGTCAACTACATCGGGCCCCTGCCCACCGCCCAGGGAGGCTATAAGTACTGCCTAGTCCTGGTGGACGTGTTCACCAAATGGGTAGAGGCCTTCCCCTGCAGGACAGCCACAGCTCTGGGTACTGCCAGGATTCTGGTCCGGGAAGTGTTCTCAAGGTGGGGACTACTACAGTATGTGGAGTCCGACCAAGGGAGTCACTTCACTGGACAGGTGATGCAGAATACCCTTATGCTGTTAGGTATTGAGGGGAAATGGCACGTGGCCCACAACCCGCAGTCATCTGGGATTGTGGAACGTATGAACCGGACCCTGAAGGAAAGGTTAAGGAAGGAGACGGTGGACTCGCCCCGTAAATGGGCCGAGGTCCTACCGTTGGTTTTGATGGGGATCCGGGCCAGCCAGTCTAAAAGCACGGGGTACTCCCCATACGAGCTAATGACTGGCAGGGTTATGCGGACCCCCACCCATGTACTAGCCCCGGTGCTCACGGAGGGTCAGCTCAGAGAGGTAAACCGGGACAGGTTCGCCTGAAAACTTTTTGAGCACCTGAAGCAGGTCCATGAGCAGACGGCTGGGGACATGGGAAGGCAGCATCGGAGTAACCGATTGCTGCTCGAACCGAGAAAGCACCACGAGTGGGAGATAGGAGATCAGGTTATGGTGAGGAATTATGCCCGAGTAGGAAGTTTGGAACTATTGTACATGGGGCCCTACAGCATTGTAGATAAAGCCAGCCCCATGGTATACACCGTGAAGATGCCCCGGCGCACAAAATGGTTTCATATCAACCAGTGTAAGCTGTTTCAGCCTGAAAGGGGAAAACAGCCAGTTGGGGTAAGGTCTGAGGATAAAGATCCTCAGCCTGCAGCAGGAGTGAGTTCACAGACTGAACAAGCAGGCGCTGTGGCTTGCTTAAAGGGAGGGGCCATCCCGCCCATCGATTGGGACACTCCCCCACTCTTCTGGGATCCAGACGAGGGGGAGGGACCTGAGGGCGAAAACCCCGCCCCGGACCCAGCCATGGGACCTGGGGGCGGAGACTCTCAGCTTGCAGCTACAGGCTACGAAGAGTTACCTGCCCCTGGCCCAGGTTCGGGAGAGGTCAAGCCTGAGGGAACGGCGGTTCGGGTTAATGGCCCATCGGCCAAGAAAGCCCCACCCGCCAAGGCTCCCAGAAGGTCCCCGCAGAAGCCCCAGCCAAGAAAGCCATGGTCACCAGCTCCCCAGTTACCAAGGGCCGCTCCTCGAGTTAGGGGGAGGTCCAAGGACAGAGGTCCTCAGCCAGCAGCCACGGGCTGCGAGGGACCAACAGTACAGGACGGCGCGGCCACGCCGGAGGTAGTGGTGAGCCGCAGCCCAACCAGGAATTAGCCTGGCCGCCTGGAGACGGGCGGCGGTTGTACATAGGTCAGGTAGTTTAAGTTTGGTTATTGTTAAGTTTAAATATTTGGCTTAAGTTTGGGTGTTTTAGCTTAAATTAAATAAGGTGATGGGTAGTTTTAGGTTAAGTGGTAATCTGCCAAGAGTGTATATATTTGGGTCGAGGTTGCGGGACCCGACCATGCTTCACCAAGCCAGAGAATCTCTTGGGGACCTGGCTGCATGTTTTTGTATCTTTTTGCAGAAAGACTTTCAGGATGAAGGGGACCGTGATCCTATTTGCCCTGATTGGGATGAGTGTCGGAAGGCGAGGCGATGTGCAAGTTTCCCACATCTACAGGTGCTCGGGAGACAAGGCGCCCATAGTGATCGACGGAAGCGGTGAACGGGATGCGGAGGAGACCGCCGTCTATGTCCACGAGGGAAGGAGGCCAGGATGGCTGGGGTCCAATTCGTCTCAGTACTCCAGCCAGACCGGATTCACGTACGGGGAAGCCTCCCTCCTGTGCCCCAGGATACGGGTCGTTACCACGAGGGTCAGCGTCACCGTTGGAAAACGTATATGTTTAACGTGTAAAGGACACATTCCTCTGGATAGGTGGTGGTGGCTCAGAAAGCTGAGCAAAGATATGAGGAACCCCGAAGTCGAGTGGGAACGGTTGGGGAACAATACCCACCAGACGATTACAGGGACTCATGGAGGATTAAGTGTGTGTTGGGACAAGTGGTGGGAACCGGATCAAGGGATTTATATCTGTATGCGGGGGTTAGAGAGGGTCTGCCCCGCAGGCATATCCATCGTTTTCCACCGGCAGTGGCAAGACGCCGGGGAGGGGATGAAGTGGGATACCAGCCTGAAGGTGTGTGCGGTCCCATACACAACGATCCCAATCAATGCCACTGAGCTTGTGCCCCGCCCACGGCGCAGGCGGCGCGGTTACCCAGGGACAGTTACCCCACCACCACAAAGGGACCAGGGAATGGGTTGGTACTAGTACCTACCGATCAGGTGCTATACCAGGGGGTACACTACGCGGTAGCCTCCGTGATTTTAAATCTCACCGAGGTACATTTGCCAGAGTGGTGTCCCAAAGAAACAAAGCATCTATACCAGGCCCTATTGAAAGACATGTTCAAGAAGTTTTATTATTTTGATTTCGTCCATGTGGACAATGTATTGATTTCTTTGTGGGTTCCATGATGAGACATTTATGAAAGAGAATGTCTTTTAATCTAAAGTCTGTTCAACTCTTATAACAGCATTTACAGGAGACATCATGCTGGAAATCCATCTAAAGCGAAACCAAAACTAAACTGCTTGTCTCTGTCACATGCCCTCTGCTGGTCAGGCATAAGTAATCAATACATGCAAATATGCTGGTGAGGAATGATAATCAAACAGGTAAATAACATCACTATTTGCTGATATCATTACATCTCCCTTTCTTAAAACAAAAGTATTTTACTTTTAACTAACAACATGTTTTCTTTGTATTAATCTGCATTTTAACTGTAACACTTAATGAACTTACAGTATCATTATCATGATCAAGGTTTTTTAACCTTGCTTTGTGTGTTCACATGAAATATGTAACTACACTAGAACTTGAAGAAAGAATAAGATAACATTACTTCCTTCTATAACAATAGTCCTTAAACTTGCTCAATGAGTCTCTCAGGAGGCTTCACGCGTCTTGAGGATTTTCTGATTGATTGTCCTTGAATCTGAGTTGTTGCCTCAGATGATGTGTTCTCAGCTGTGTGATCAGGTTGTTCAACAGTATCAGTCTTTTGACTTGCTGTGTGATCAGGTTGTTCAACAGTATCAGTCTTTTGACTTGCTGTGGCTGGTCCCATGAGAAGATCTCGACGATTTCTTCTCAGAACAGCACCCTCATCTGTCTGAATGGTGTATGATCTTGGTTGAACTTCACTCAGGACGGTTCCCTTCTGAGTCCATATGTTTGTTTTGTCTTTGAACCTTACTTGGTCACCAGTGTGGAGTTCAGGTAGGTTTTGTGTTCCTCTGTCATAGTAGTACTTTTGCTTTTCTTTCTGTTGTTCTTTGAACTTCCTCACTTTCTCCCCCTCTTTTGTTTTCAGGAGGTTCTCCGGGATGGGTAGGTTTGACCTTAGCCGACGTCCCATAAGGAGTTGGGCTGGTGACATACCACACTCGAGCGGCGTTGTGCGGTATACAAGCATGCTCTGGTAGAAGTCAGTTCCACTGTCTTTTGCCTTGTACATCAGTCTTTTCACTGTCTGGACCGATTTTTCCACTAGTCCATTGGACTGTGGAAAGTGAGGACTTGACGTTGTGTGGACAAAGTCCGACTCTTTGGCAAAGTGTCGGAAACTTGCATTGTAAAACTGGGGTCCATTGTCTGTGAAGACCTCGCTTGCCACGCCATGTCTGGAGAATATGGCTTTCATACATGTTATCACAGCATCTGCAGTGGTGGTGTACAGTCTACAAACCTCTGGATACAGGGAGTAATAGTCTGTGACTACAAGATAGTCCTTCCCTTGACATACGAATAGGTCAGCGCCTACCTTCTGGTAAGGTTGGTCTGGCGCTGGGTGTGGCTTTAGTGGTTCTACCGGATTGCTTGCTCGATATTTCAGGCATATTGTGCAGTTTGACACCTCATTTGTCACATCTTGGTTGATTCGTGGCCAGTACATCACCTCTCGTGCTCTTTTCTTACACTTTTCGATTACCAGATGTCCTCCATGGATCCTTTTTAGCATCTCTTTTCTAAGACTCTTTGGGATAACTATTTTACTTCCTTTGTAGATGATGTCTTCAACCACTGATAGTTCCGCCCTGCAGTTCCAGTACTCTGCCATGTCAGGTGAGCAGTCTTGCTTCATGTTGGGCCATCCATCCAAGATGCTTTTCCTCAGTCGTCTCATTGTTTCATCTTTGTTTGTCTCAGTCTTTATGAGCTCCATTTTTGCATCTGCTATGGGCAGTGCACTTGTGATCATGTCCACGTAGGCGTTCACTTTTTCATCCATTTTGGTGTTTGCGGGCTCACTTGGGTCAACAGCTCTGGACAACGTGTCTGCTGTATACATCAGCTTACCCGGTGTGTACGCAACATTCAGTGTATAGCGTTGCAGCCTGATCATCATTCTTTGTATTCTAAGCGGACAGCTATTTAGTGGCTTTTGGAACAATGCAATCAAGGGCTTATGGTCAGTCTCTACACTGATTGCTTGTCCTGCCACAAACTGGTGAAATCTTTCACAGGCGTATGTGATGCTGAGCAGCTCCTTTTCTATTTGAGCATATCGCGTCTCCGCGTCTGTCATTGAGCGCGATGTATATGCAATAGGTTGCCAGTAGTCATATTTTTGCAGAAGAACGGCACCGAGCCCACTCTGTGATGCATCTGATGATATCTTGATGGGTCTCGCTGGGTCATAGAACCTCAGAACTGGTTCCTCTGTGAGCAGTTTCTTTAGATCGCTCCATGATTTCTCATGCTCATGATTCCATTCCCATTCTATGTTCTTTTCAGTTAGTCGTCTCAGTGGCGCCATCTTTTCTGAGAGGTTGGATATGAATTTACCCATGTAGTTGATCATTCCATTAAACCTCTGCACGTCCTTTTTGCATTGTGGCTTTGGCATATTCTCAATGGCGGACACCTTTCTGGGATCTGGTCTGATGCGCTCACTGCTAAGGATATCTCCCATGAATGTCAGTTCTGTCACCCCGAGCTGGCATTTCTCTCTATTCAGCTTCAGGTTTGTTTTCCTAGTTGCTTCCAGCACTTTTTTCAGTCTCTCGTCATGCTCAGTTCTCGTGGTTCCCCATACTATGATGTCATCCATTGATGTATCAACTCCCTCCAGATGCTCATAGATCATATGGATAGTTTTGTGATACACTTCAGGAGCTGAGGCAATGCCAAATGGTAACCTTAGGAATCTGTATCTGCCAAATGGACTGTTGAACGTGCACAGTCTTCAACTTGCCTCGTCCAGTTTCATCTGCCAAAATCCTGATGATGCATCTAATTTGCTGAAATACTTTGCATTTGCAAACTGTGCCATGATTTCCTCACGTGTAGGAAGCTTGAAGTGCTCTCTCTTTATTGCTCTGTTTAGATCTCTTGGATCCAGGCAAATTCTGAGCTTTCCATTCTTTTTGTCCACAACGACGAGGGAACTCACCCATTCAGTTGGCTCATCTATCTTCCGAATCACGTTCAGGCTTTCCATCCTGTCCAACTCTGCCTTCAGTTGCTTTTGAAGAGCAAACGGAACTTTTCTGCATGGATGTATGACTGTTGGCATACTTTTATCTACTCTGATCGTGTGTTCTCCTGGAATGCAGCCTAGACCCTTAAATAGGTCGTTGTACTCTTTCATGAGTTCATCATAGACTGTCTCTCCTTCGCTTTCCACAACAAGGACTCTCTTTACCAGGTTCAGTCTCTCACAGGCTATTAAACCTAGTATGGCTTGCACATCCTTTGGCACCACGATTAATGCTAGCGTGTGCTCTCTGTCCTTGTGTGTCACTTTGACAATGCATCTTCCTTTCACTGGTATATTAGTACCTGAATATCCTGTCACTTTCACTTTTATTCCATGTATCTTTGGTCTGGGTCTAATTTTCATAAAATCAGTCTCTGATATCACATTAGCTTGTGCTCCAGTATCCAATTTAAATGGAATGTGTATGTCATTCACTTTTAGTGTCAACATCCAGTCTCTTTTTTCTTCTTTGTTTTCAGACACAACATCTACATAGAACTCCTCTATCTCGCTTTCATCTACTGTATGGACCTTGCTTTGTTGCGCTTGGTTCTTACAGCAACGGGCATAATGGTTGTTTTTGTTGCAACTATTGCATGTTTTACCATATGCTGGACACTTTCTTGGTGGATGCTGTGTACCGCATCGACTACATGACTTTCGATTGTCCCTTTCATTTTCGTTCGCTGGCCACGCCTATTTTTTCACATTGGCGCTCTTTTTGTTAAATGGTTTGTGTCCGTTCTTACTGCATCCACGTTGCAGCTATTGTCACTGAACAGCTCCTTTGCCTGCGACTTCACAGTCTCTGTAGCCCTACACAGTGCTATGGCTTTTCCCAGGTCTAGATCTTGCTCTCTTAGCAGTCTTTCCCTTAGGCCATTATCTGGAATACCACACACCAGTCTGTCTTTTATCAGCGAGTCTGTCAGTCCCCCAAATTCACACGATTTGCTTCTGTTTCCCAGTTCAGTCACATACTGATCAATAGTCTCACCCATTTTCTGTACACATGTGAAAGATCTGTGCCTCTCAAACGTCACGTTACGTTTAGGTATGCAGTAGGCCTCAAACTGTTCCATTATTTTATCCAGCTTCATTTTGTCTCCATCAGCAGCGAATGTGAAGTTATTATACACCTCCAGCGCTTCATCACCCACGACATGTAAGAACACTGACGATTTCATTTTATCACTTTTCTCGTCAGCTCCGATTGCCGCTAAATACAACGCCACACGTTGTTTGAACCTCCTCCAATTTTCAGCCACATTACCTGTCAACTGAAGCTTCGCGGGTGGGTGTAAACCTTCCATTTTTCACTTCATTAGCTATTCTCCAATGGTAAGCAACGATGTTCTCTTTTGGCTTGCTAATATGTGGAGAGCTGATTTAACTTCAGATTTTTTCTCTTCATCTCTTTCAGTCACTTCTGACACCATGTATTGATTTCTTTGTGGGTTCCATGACGAGACATTTATGAAAGAGAATGTCTTTTAATCTAAAGTCTGTTCAACTCTTATAACAGCATTTACAGGAGACATCATGCTAGAATTCCATCAAAAGCGAAACCAAAACTAAACTGCTTGTCTCTGTCACATGCCCTCTGCTGGTCAGGCATAAGTAATCAATACATGCAAATATGCTGGTAAGGCATGATAATCAAACAGGCAAATAACATCACTATTTGCTGATATCATTACAGACAAAACCGAACTCTACACTGTTGTGTCTGTGTATAATAAGACACAGACTGCAGGAGAAACGGTACAACAGGTGTTTACTGAATGAGGGTTACTCTGGAACTAACTGTACAGATCACTACTCAGGGTTTATATACAGGTGTGGTCACTGCCGGTACTACAGTATACAGGAGCTGTAAAAAGTAGTTCTCTCCCTTAATAAAGGTACATACATTACAATTCCTCCCCTTTTAGATTAACAGTACCATAACACTCATTTAACAATTAAATATCAAACTAATTACAATTAACATTTTTAACATGCAACATTAGCTTAAAATAGTCTATTTATAAATTCAGTCTTAGGGGAGGCTTCCTGATTCTTTCTGGATAATGCCTTTCCCGAGTGTCTCGCTCTTGGTGCGGAGGCGATTCTAGCACCATGTCGTCAGTTGATTCATCAGCTTCCAATGCTATTGTTTCTGAGGTAGATGTGACCTGTACGTTGGGTTCCTCACCAGGTACGTATGGCCGAGACATGGGGTTGACTCGTTCCTGTGACTCTAGGATCTGGTCAGCATGGCGTCTCACAATGTTCTCCCCAACATCCACTGTGTACATTAGTGGCCCCTGCCGTGTGCATATCGTTCCTGGTTGCCATTTCTGTGTTCGGTAGTCGCGGGCCAAGACTGGTTGCCCTACATTGAAGCTCCTTGTCGGCTTCTCATTGATGTGCTGGAATTGCTTACTCTCAACATCTCTTCGTACATTTGGCCTGAGCAAATCCAGAGGAGATCTCAACCTTTGGTTAAAGAACATCATGGCCGGGGCCTGGTTGGTGACTGCATGTGTCGCATTTCTGTAGGCTAACAGGAAATTGTCCACCTTATGCTGCAGTGGAATGTCGTCATCGCACATGGCCTTTACTGCTTTTTTAAAGGTTTGCACGAACCTCTCAGCCAATCCATTTGTGGCTGGATGATACGGGGCGGATGTGTAATGCCTTACCCCATTCCTTTTCATAAATCTTCGAAACTCTGCGGACATAAACTGTGGTCTGTTATCAGAGCAAATCTGCTCTGGCAAGCCGTTCCTGGCAAAAATGGTCTGTAGGACTGCAATCATTTTCTCCGTGGTGGTGGAGGACATTTTGATCACCTCAGGCCATTTCGAGTGGGCATCCATGGCTATTAAAAACATTGAGTCCATGAATGGACCAGCAAAATCAATATACACCCATTGCCATGGGGATGAGGGGTACTCCCATGGGTGTAGAGGGGCATGTGGTGGTGCATTTTGGACCTTCTGGCATCCTGAGCAGCTCTTTGTCAGGTCCTCGATTTGCTGATCGATCCCCGGTCACCACACATAAGCCCTAGCAAGGCTTTTCATTTTCACCCCTCCCAGATGACCTTCGTGAAGCTCATTGAGCACTCTCTCCCTTAACTTGGGTGGAATTACCACTCGGGATCCACACATCAAGGTCCCCTGGCATACTGACAGCTGTTCTCTTCTGGATGAGAATGCTGGCAACAGTGAGTCGCCATGTGCTGGCCATCCCTTCACCGTCAAATCATATACCCGAGACAGTGTCGGGTCATTTCGGGTCTCCTTCTCTATACCAGCGTTAGTTACTGGCAAGCATTCAATTATAGTCGAATGAAATATTTCGATAGGATCCACTGCTGGTGCTTCCTCCGCAGTAGGCAGTGGCAGGCGTGATAGCCCATCAGCGTTTCCATGCTGTTTCGTGCCCTTATATTCGATTTCATATAGGTGCGCCCCTAGAAAAAGGGACCATCTTTGTAGCCGTTGCGCAGTCATCACCGGAACGCCCTTCTTTGGATTAAAGATGGAGACGAGTGGTTGGTGGTCAGTCAGCAAGGTGAACTTCTGCCCGTGCAGATAGTGATTGAACTTTTTCACTCCCCACACTAGGCTGAGGGCCTCCCTGTCAATCTGGGCGTAGTTACGCTCGGCTGAGGTTAGTGACCGAGACGCAAAGGCTACTGGCCTCTCCGAGCCGTCCGGGAATTTGTGCGACAGCACCGCTCCAACGCCATAGGGTGATGCATCACATGCCAACCGAATTGGTAGTGCTGGGTTGAAATGAGCCAACACCTCTTTTGATGTGATCAATGCTTTGCTCTTCTGGAAAGCTCGTTTACATTCGTCACTCCACTTCCATGGTACCCCCGTTTGCAGTAGGGTGTTCAGTGGGTGTAGTACTGTAGACAAATTCGGCAAGAATTTATGGTAGTAGTTCACCAGCCCGAGGAACGACCTCAGTTGTGACACATTTTCCGGTGCTGGAGCCTTGACTACTGCCTCAATCTTTTCAGGGGACTTATGTAACCCCTCTTTATCAATAACGTGGCCACAATACGAGATCTGCTTCTGGAAAAATTCGCACTTGTGGCGATTAGCTCGGAGCCCATATTCCTTCATTCTAGTGAGCACCTGCTCCAGTTTGGCGAGGTGATCACTGTCATTTTCGCCCGTGACCAGGATGTCGTCCAAATAACACTGGGTCCCTGGAATCCCTTGCAGGACTTGTTCCATTGCCCTTTGCCAAATAGCCGGAGCTGATGCTACCCCGAACACCAGCCGGTTGTATTGGTAGAGACCTTTATGAGTGTTGATCGTGAGGTACTGTTTTGAGGCTTCTTCTACCTCCATTTGCAGGTACGCCTGGGCCAGATCAATCTTAGTGAAGCGTTTCCCTCCAGAGAGCTAGGCGAAAATATCTTCAATCCGCGGAAGCGGATATTGTACAGTGTGAAGGACTGGGTTCACTGTCACCTTAAAGTCCCCACAGATGCGAACCTTCTTTGGTTACCCAGGCATATTACTCAACGACCTCTTCATTACAGGAATGATGGGTGTAGCCCACTCGCTCTAGTCCACTTTGGACAGTACTCCTGAATGTTCCAAACCTTCCAGCTCTGCTTCGACGGCTGGGCGGATCGCATAAGGTAACGGTCTGGCCTTAAAAAACTTTGGACTTGCATTTTCCTCTATTTTGATCGTCGCTGTTATGCCTTTCAGTGTTCCGAGTCCCTGCTGGATCACTTCTTGTGTGTCAGTTAGCATTTTTGACAGTCGTCCAGGTGTGACGTCGTCATCCTTTTTGACATCTACAGTCAGTGCTTGTATGGAATGCCAATCTAATTGTATCTTCCGGATCCATTCACGTCCTAGTAGTGGTGGTCCTCCATCTGGCAATACATATAGGTCCATTTTTGGTGTTTCCTTGCCGTTACATATAACGTTCACCCTTATTTTTCCTTTGGGGTAGACTTTTTGCCCCGTGTACGTCTTCAAGACAACCTTTGTATCTCTCAAGGGTGTATGTGAGAATAGCCGCTTGTAGCCCCTTCGGTTTATGACTGTTAGGGCTGATCCTGTGTCCAAATCCATTTTCACTTGGACTCCTGCTATCTTGAGCGTGACCCAGATAGTTTGGTGATCCTCCATTTTGATCACATTATGTAGTTTCAGACAACCCAGCTCCTTGCTTCCGGAGTCTGTATCACTTTTCTGTTCGTCTGAACTACTCAAATCAAATTCAAATTCAAATTCAAATGCTTTATTGGCATGAAAGTTTACAGGGAACCATATTGCCAAAGCTTACATAACAAAAAGTACAGGTTTCCAACATTCTGTAGGTGTCAAACGTTTTTGACCCTCGTTGGGTACAGACAGTATTAATTTAAACAGTCGTTGACCCTCGTTGGGTGCATTCAGTATTACTTTAAAACAGTCGTTGGGTACATTCGGTATTGATTTAAACATTTTTAGAGTATATATGCTATGTCACCTTATGTACCTTCTTGTACTTCTCCTATGGAGATTTCTTGCTGCTGGTTTTCTTTCCCGACCTGCAGACTCTTGCTATGTGTCCTACCTTTCCACACTGTCTGCACACTTTGTCCTTGAACCAGCAATCATTATGGTCGTGTGTTGTTCTGCGCAGCGATAGCACTTCACTGTTCCGTATGACATTTCATTTGTGCCATATTCTTGCAGTCTCCATTGTATCTCTGCAGCACCCCGTGCTGCTGCTTCGTGTGAAACTGCAATGCTGAAAGCCTTGTCCAGCGTAAGATCCTTTTCTGATAGAAGCCGTTTCTGGGTTCCTTCACTTTGAAGCCCACACACAAACTTGTCTCTTAAAGTATCTGCTAGTCCCATTCCAAACTGGCAGTGTTTCGATAGCTTGCGCAGTTCCGTTAAATACTCAGCATTACTTTCATCTTTATGCTGGTTCCTTTTGTGGAACTTAAATCTTTCTGCTATCAGCAGCGGTGTGGGGTTTAAGTGGTCCTGTAGGATTGACACTATGTTTTCAAAATCCTTTTCTACTGGCTTCTCTGGGGTCACTAGGTTTCGTAGTAAGCCATATGTTTTTGCACCCAGCGCTTTCTTGTCATCTGGCACTTCATTCGCCTTGCAGTATACTTCTATGCGTTCGACATATGTCATCCAATCTTCGACTTCATTGTCGAACGCTGTGATACTGCCACTCTTCGGCATTTTTGGGTGTGGTTAGACTGGCTTAAAATGGCGTCTCCCGCGCTTTCGTTTCTTCCCTGCTGCGATTTAAAACGGCGTCTCCCTCGCTTTCCTTTCTTCCCCGCTGCGACTTAAAATGGCGTCGCCAGCGCTGCTGCCAACGCCGCTCTCAGCGGTCCTCGTGGCAAATGGCGATGCCCTGTGGGTTTCATGCGCTGCTCCTGCGCTGCTGCCAATGCCGCTCTCTGTGGTCCTCGTGGCAATGGCAGCGCCTCGCGTTTTCCTGTGCGCCTTTCTCCCCCGTTGATGCTGCTCGGCCCTTGAACACTGGCTGCGCTCTGCACTCTCTAGTCTCTCTCCCCCGTTGACGCTGCTCGACCCTTGAACACAGGCTGTGCTCTGCTTTCTCTCGTCTCTCTCCCCGTTGATGCCGCTCGGCCCTGAACACCGGCTGCGCCCTGTACGCTCTGCCCTCTCTCTCTCCCCCTCGATGCTGCTCGGCCTTTTTCTGTGCCGCTCGGTCGGCTCTAGCCGCCGCTGTCTGGGAAGGGTCTGCGCAGTACCTGTTGCCAGCCCGTTTCGCTGGACCACCGTGACTGGAAAGCGAAGCCTGGCTCTCGACAGCCTCCCCTGCGATGCTCAAATCTCCGCTGGATGACTGGGCGGTTGCCCGTGGTCGACGCCCGTGCTTCTGAACTCGACCTCCTTCCACTGTTCTCCAGGAGCAAATCCCTGGGAGGTGATGCAGAGTTGCAGGTAGGTTCGAACCTGCTTGTCGCCAATGTTGTGTCTGTGTATAATAAGACACAGACTGCAGGAGAAACGGTACAACAGGTGTTTACTGAATGAGGGTTACTCTAGAACGAACTGTACAGATCACTACTCAGGGTTTATATACAGGTGTGGTCACTGCCGGTACTACAGTATACAGGAGCTGTAAAAATTAGTTCTCTCCCTTAAAGGTACATACATTACATACACCACACACCGAGACTTTTTGGATAATGCAGGGAGACAAAGAAGGGGTGTATGGAATGATGTTTTTACTGCGTTTAATACTGGGTCCTCTGTCATCAACAGTTTGGATGACATAGAGCTGCAGACCCAGATAAATGGTTTGAAAACACAGTTAAAGAAGATATTAATGGAGGAGAACAAAGTAGTGGGCTCAGAGTTACATGAGGACCAGGCCATGACGATCCATTTAAAGGAGATCATAGCGGAGTTGGAGAAGCACGCAAAGACGGTAAATGCCCTCATAAGAGAGGACAGAAACGCTTCTGACCAGGCTGCGCAGAATGAGGTGTGCGTGATATATGGGGCGTGGTTACTGGGCGAGGGCCGCATTAATCTGGAGGATTTAAAACAGGGTTTAGTCTCCTCCTGGATCAGCAACAAGCACCTCACAGCCCTCCACCCATTTGAGAATGCATTAAGCCCGTGCCAACTCCGGCTAGCCTCCGAAGCCTACCTGGTCCCCGTGGATTGTGGACGGTCCAACCACACAATCATGGGAGTAGTAGTTAGGATGCCGGTCATGGGTAGGACAGCCCGACCCGCACCGGTATACAGGGTAGAGAACATTGGAGTAATTCAAGGGGGTGCACACATTCGTTTCACAGTGGTCCCACCGTACGTCATAAAGTGGGAGCACGCTATGACAGGTATTGACCTCTCGGGGTGCCGGAGCCAGGGAGCACACATAATCCAGTGTCCCCAGCACTTGAATGCCTATTCAAAACTGTAGTGTGGGTTCAGAGCTGCTGGCGCGAAGCCTATAAATTGTACCATGGAGGCAATGACACAAGGACATGTTCCCCCGCAGGTAGCATATATAGGAGGTGGGACATATTGTGTCACCACCGGCGCGTCCCACTACCAGCATGGACAGCATAGCTGGTGTCCGGTTAGTGACAGCAGTTTCTGTTTTAAACCCGAGGCAGAAGTTCAAGTGGCCCAGGAGCGAATTTGCCCCATTCCTGAACCCTCCACTGTTCACCTCACTGTGAAGGAGAATTTTACGAATTTGCAAAAGTACGTAGCGCACTTCGGCTATGAAATTCCCCCTCTCCCAGAACACCTTACCAAAATACTCAAAGCCGTTATAGTTTCGCAGAAACATTTTTACACTCTAGAGCAGAAAACCATAGAGATAGGGACTAAGATATTGGATATTGTGATTCCACCCTGGTGGGACATTTTCAATAACATAGAGGTCCCTTCGTGGATCAGACTGGCTTCCCACATTCTTGTGGTTTGCCAGTTCGGGATAGTGTTGTATCTAGTTTGTATTCAATGTAAGGGAAAAGGGCAGTTGTTAGAGTTCCGAAACCAGAAGATCTGGAAGGAACATTATGTGAAGGTGGACGGAGATATGCCTGTTTAAGGCTTTTCCTTGTATTTTTGATTAAAGATTGTTGTTTTTTTTGTTTGTTGTTTTTAATAAAGGTTCTTGCGATGAGTTGTTAATAAAGATGTATGTGTACCAAGTGGTGCAGGGGTGTTGGAACCCCCTCCATGCTTGGATGTGTGTAAACGACTGTAATTATTCTATGTATGCTTATGTAAACTACATTTTCGTGGAATGGGAAGTGCATGTGTCGTGGGAATGTTAGATAGGTAATTACAGGGGAAGGTTGACCATGGAGGGTCAGAAAAATTTTGCTCACCTTGTAAGAATGATACTTCACGCAAGTTTTAGTATCACGGGGACAGTGTAGGATTCACAAAATTTCCACATCTCCCCAAAGTTATTAATAAAAGGGACCCTGCATGGACAGTTTAAAAAGGGTACCCAAAAGATGGCGTCCGCACCTCGTGGCCAAAAGCCTGCAAGATTTTTAAAGCTTGGACTCTGTGGCAGCACAAGCTGCCTGTGGGGAAATCGAAACCTAAAATGCAGTTTCTATGAAAAGGACTTTGTGTTTTGGAAAAGCAGACAGCAAACATTAGAATATGCATTAAGCCAGATCGTACACAGATCAGAACTAGTTGGGCCAATACTTGAGGCCATCAAGTCGTCTGCATAAATAATCGGAAACAGCTTAAGGAAGCCATCGAGGACGAACAGGCCGATTGGAATGCATTAATAACAAGACAGCTTGGACATCAGGCCATTAGGTGCGATAAACGGCCATCTAAAATCAGTTAGTTTAGATTGCTGTAATTATTTAAAACAGCCCGCCAAAATTGGAACAATGAACGAACCTGATTTGGCGCGCAGATAGGGGATGAAACAACGGGTATAACTGCAGGCCCCGGGTAGCAATCTAGCTCTCTCAGCTCTCTCTTGCGATTGGCCCTCGCTCTTGGTTCCTGGCTCACTTGTGCCCTGGCCTCGTGGCGGGTCTCTCCTCGCTCCCCGCGGTGAGATTTCAGCAGTGAAGTACACCATACCAACAGCCGGGGAGGAGAACGAGACCCGAGGCGCTTGTCATCTGGGACGCCCAGGCCGCAAAAAGGGGCGAGAAAAAATTCGAGCAGGTAGCCCGAGACGAGATGAGTAGAGATGAAGAAGATGATAAAACTCGATAAGGGCAGAGCAGGGCAGTGAAAAACGTATCGATAAAGACCAAGCGCCGAGTTATAAGCTGGCGCTTGGGAAGACGAACATCTTGTTGAACACTGTAACACGGGTGTCTATGCCACCACGAATATACTGGCGTTTGACGCATGGGTAACAAAATCTAAACGGCAAAGACTGTTAACTGTCCGATAAGCATAACGTTACTGCCGACGACCGCCTGAGGGAGAAGAAGAGGAGTACCCATCGGGACGAGATGATGAAGGTAGCGGAGGAGAAGAAGGTGCGTCGCAGTAGCAGCTCCCGCACCACGCCCCTGAAGACCACGTGGCGACGGGGTACCTAAGAGGACAGAGAATCAGACCTCAAAATCTGCATTTCGTTAACAGTTGGCTTTGCTTTGGATTGATGAGCATGAATTCTGGCCCCTCATAGCTTAATCTAGTTAGGTATAAGGGGTGGGATAAGGATAAGGGGATTGTTGATATAATTTGCTTTCCCTCGATGTGCCGTGTGTTCCCCATTCCCTGTATAAGTATAGTTATTTTGTATTTGCCTGTATTTTATGCTAGTAAATTCTTGTAAGACTTTGTTAACCTCTGGGTCAATATATTCCTGATTTTCTTACATCCAAACCACCTGTCTACTCGAGTCTTTCTGTATCGCCGCCTGTACCTAAGTCCGGTGTCTAGAACCCAAGGGGCGTGGGAGCGATTCGAACCGATCACAAAACAGTCAGGGGCATAACTGACTGGGCGCACGCGCCACACCCGCCAGCCCCCGCTTACAATTCGGCCCCTCGAGCCTGCTCCGCCATTCAATGAGATTATGGCTGAACATCCAAATTCAGTACCCGGTCCCTGCTTTCTCCCCATATCCCTTGATCCCTTTAGCCTTAAGAAATATATCTAACTCCTTCTTGAATATATTTAATGAATTGGCCTCTACTGCCTTCTGTGGTAGAGAATTCCACAGGTTCACCACTCTGGGTGAAGAAATTCCTCCTCATCTCTGTCCTAAATGGCTTACCCCTTATCCTTAGACTGTGACCCCTGGTTCTGGACTCCACGGCCATCGGGAACATCCTTCCTGCATCTAGTCTGTCTAGTCCTGTTAGAATTATATAAGTTTCAATGAGATACCCTCTTATTCTTCTAAACTCCAGCGAGTATAAGCCCAGTCGACCCAATTTCTCCCCATACGTCATTCCTGCCATCCCAGGTATCAGCCTGGTGAATTTTCGCTGCACTCCCTCCATGGCAAGAACACCCTTCCTCAGATAAGGTGACCAAAACTGCACACAATACTCAAGATGTGGTCTCGCCAAGGCCCTGTACAACTGCAGCAAGACATCCTTGTTCCTGTACTCGAACCCTCTTGCTACGAAGGTCAACATACCATTTGCGTTCTTAACCGACTGCTGCACCTGCATGCTTACCTTCAGCGACAGGTGCACAAGAACCCCCAGGTCTCATTGAACTTCCCCTTCTCCCAATCTATTACCATTCAGATAATAAACTGCCCTCCTGCTTTTGACACCAAAGTGGATAACCTTGCATTTATCCACATTATATTGCATCTGCCATGCTTCTGCCTAATCACCTAACCTGTCCAAATCATACTGAAGTTTCTCGGCATCCTCCTCACAGCACACACGCCCACCCAGCTTTGTGTCGTCTACAAATTTGGAGATATTACATTTAGTTCCCTCATCTAGATCATTAATATATATTGTGAATAGCTGGGGTCCTAGGACCGATCCCTGCAGTACCCCACTAGTCACTGCCTGCCACTCGGAAAAAGACCCGTTTATTCCAACTCTTTGCTTTCTGTCTGCCAACCAGTTCTCTATCCAAGTCAATACTTTGCCCCCAATCCCATGTGCCTTAACTTTACACGCTAATCTCTTATATGGGAACTTATCGAAAGCCTTCTGAAAGTCCAAATACACCACATCAACTGTTTCTCCCTTATCTATTTTACCAGTTACATCCTCAAAATATTCCAGTAGATTCGTCAGGCACGATTTACCTTTTGTAAATCCATGTTGACTTTGTCCGATCCTGTCACTGTTTTCCAAGTGCTCTGCTATTACATCTTTTATAATGGACTCTAGCATTTTCCCCACTACCGATGTCAGGCTTACTGGTCTGTAATTCCCCGTTTTCTCTCTACCACCTTTTTTGAATAGTGGGGTCACATTAGCTACCCTCCAACCCATGGGTACTGTTCCAGAGTCTATCGAATTTTGGAAGATGACCAGCAATGCATCTACTATTTCTAGGGCCACTTCCTTAAGTACCCTAGGATGTAGATTATCAGGCCCTAGGGATTTATCGGCCTTCAATCCCGTCAATTTCCTTAACACCATTTCCCTACAAATACTGATTTCTTTCAGTTCCTCCCTCTCATTAGACTGTATGTTCCCCGACATTTCTGGGAGGTTATTTGTGCCCTCCTTTGTGAAGACAGAACCAAAGTATGTATTTAATTGGTCTGCCATTTCTTTGTTCCCCATTATAAATTCCCCTGATTCTGACTGCAGGGGACCTACGCTTGACTTCATAAATCTTTTTCTCTTCACATATCTATAAAAGCTTTTACAGTCAGTTATTATGTTCCCTGCAAGCTTAGTCTCATACTTTATTTTCCCCTTCTTAATGAATCCCTTTGTCCTCCTTTATTGAATCCTAAACAGCTCCCAATCCTCAGGTTTACTGCTTTTTCTGGCCAATTTATATGTCATCTCCTTGGATCTTATGCTATCCCTAATTTCCCTTGTTAGCCATGGTTGAGTTACCTTTTTTGTTTTATTTTTATGCCAAACTGGGATGACCAAATTCTGTAGTTCACCCATGCGATCTTTGAATGTTTGCCTTTGCCTATCCACCGTCAAACCTTTGAGTGATATTCCCCAATCAATCCTACCCAACGCGCCTTATACCATCGTAGTTTCCTTTATTTAAATTCAGGACCCTAGTCTCTGAGTCAACTACTTCACTCTCCATCTTAATGAAGAATTCTATCATATTATGATTGCTCCGACCCAAGGGGCCTCGCACAACAAGATTGCTAAATAATCCTTTCTCATTACATACTACCCAGTCTAAGATGGCCTGATCTCTAGTTGGTTCCTCGACATATTGGTCCAGGAAACCATCCCATATACACTCCAGGAAATCCTCCTCCACAGTATTGCTACTAATTTGGTTAGCCCAATCTAGATGTAGATTAAAGTCACCCATGATAACTGCTGTGCCCTTATTGCACGCTTCTCTAATTTCCCTTTTAATGCCATCCCCAACCTCCGCATTACTGTTTGGAGGTCTATATACCACTCCCACTAATGTTTTCTGCCCCTTGGTATTTCTCAGTTCTACCCATACAGATTCCACATCATCAGAGCTAATATCCTTCCTTACAATTGTGTTAATCCCCTCTTCAACCAGCAATGCTACCCCACCTCCTTTTCCTTTTTGCCTATCTTTCCTGGATGTTGAGTTCCCAGCCTTGGCCACCCTGAAGCCATATTTCCATAATCCCAATCATATCATATTCGTTTACCTCTATTTGCGCAGCTAATTCATCCACCTTATTAGGAATGCTCCTCGCATTAAGACACAAGGCCTTCACGCATGTTTTTTTTTAACGCTCTTAGACCTTTTAGAATTATTATTTACTGTGGCCATGATTGATTTAAAACATTGATTTCTCTGACTGCCACCTTTGTTGTTCTCCTTCCTGTCTTTTGCTTCTATCCTTGTTTCCCTTTCCTCTGTCTCTCTGCTCAGGTTCCCAACCCCCTGCTATTTAAGTTTAAACCCTCCCCCAGAGCACTAGCAAACACTCCCCCCTAGGACATCGGTCCCGGTCCTGCCCAGGTGCAAACCGTCCAGTTTGTACTGGTCCCACCTCCCCCAGAATCAGTTCCAATGTCCCAAGAATTTGAATCTCTCCCACTTGCACCATTCCTCTAGCCACGTATTCATCTGAAATATTCTTCTATTTCTACTCTGATTAGCACATGGCACGGGTAGCAATCCTGAGATTACTACCTTTGAGGTGCTATTTTTTAATTTACCTCCTAACTCCCTATATTCAGCTTTTAGGACCTCATCACGTTTTTTACCTATATCGTTGGTACTTACATGCACCACGGCAACTGGCTGTTCACCCTCCCCTTCCAAAATGTTCTGCAGCCGCTCTGAGACATCCTTGACCCTTGCACCAGGGAGGCAACACACCATCCTGGAGTCTTGTTTGCGGCTGCAGAAACGCCTACCTATTCCCCTTACAATAGAATGCCCTATTACTATATCTCTACCCCTCTTTTTCCTCCCGTTCTGTGCAGCAGAACCACCCCTGGTGCCAGGAAGTTGGCTGCTGCTGCCTTCCTCTGATAAGCCATCCACCCCAACAGTATCCAAAGTGGTATATCTGTTTGAGAGGGGGATGACCACAGGGGACTCCTGCACTACCTAACTGCGCCTTGTGGGGTTTTTTTTTGCTACTTGCTTTGGCCAGTCAGATGTGTCTCCGGCTGCCTTATCTCTGAGCGGTTCGAATCGCTCACCCCTTAGTTCTGATCCCCGGGTTTATTGGCAGATAGTGATGTAGGCAAACGGGCAGACCAGTGGTTTGGTACAAAGAAAACCAAAATTTATTAACAGAGAAAATAAGATAACAATACTATACAAAGGATGATATGAATGCAGTACACTTACACTTAACAGGGGAGGAGAAAACAGCACATCGAGGGAACATGGCTAAAATGACAATTCAGCAATCCCCTTAACTCCCACCCTCTACACCTAGCTAGATTATCTTGCAATGGGTCAGAAGTATAATGCTCACCGGTCTGAGATGTTGAAAGAAAGCCTTGCTCCTTTGCCCTGTTGCCTGCTGATGTCACGTGGTCCCGCTGTTGCACAGACTTCACCGTCCAGGTAGAGATACCCCAGTAATTAAAAGGTCTCTGACAGGGTACCCCACCTCTCTGGACGGGCTCTCCTTCGATGGTCTTCTTCCTTGGTTGATGGCGAGGCAGGGCGCGGGTAGTGAGGCGAGAGAGAGCGTGGCTTCTCGAGAGGCTAGTTATATCCCCCTCGGTAGCCTTTATCTTTACGTTCAATCAGCTCATTCTTTGTATGATTTGGGTGAGCTCGTTTAAAACAAAAGGTATCGATCTTGGCCCATCGACTTGGATGGCCGGTAATCGGTTCCTGCCGGTTCTGCAACTGCTCTCCTTTGTCCAACAGGTTCTTTGATGGGGGCCAGCCCAGTCCCGACGGCCCCGCTGATTATTTTGATTGTTTGAGCAAACACCTTGATGGCCTTTATGCGTAGGTCTGATTGTAATTGGGTTTGTCCCCAATGCATATGCAAAAGTCTTGTCTGGTTTCTTGATCTCCTTGCTGCAGACATTGAAATGCACAAGCTGTTAGCTTGCCTGGGTCCGAATTGACACTGACAGGCTTTCGGTCACGAGGTCTGACCACAGCCATTTTGTTGTGCCCTGGATTTTAAAACTCAGTCTGATCAGGGTTTCTTTTAAAAACCAAATAAATCTTCGGGGGGCGGGGCGGGGGGGGGGGAGATGTATGAAATTTTCGAATCCTTCAGTCCGTCCTAGGATACTGAAACTTGCTTGAAGTGTCCAACCAAGGTGAGCAAAATTTCTGACCCCCCACAAATAACCTTCCCCTGTATTTGCCTATCCATAATCCCTCAGCCCACATTTCCCGTACTTAGAGAAAACGCAGTGTACGACAGGCATCTACAGATGGCAAATACGATTTGTTACAAACAATCCAAGTGTGGAGGGGTCCAACACCCCTGCACCACTTGGTACTGTTAGATCAGTGATTCTTTAAATAGGATGTTTCGCCAAGAACTACACGGATGCTGTAACTTAACAATCAACAGGTATTTACTGGAGTAGAGGAATCTCAAGACTGAAGTACAGAAGCCTGCTCCGGCTTTATATACAGGTGTGGTCACTGCCGGTACTACAGTATACAGGAGCTGTAAAACAGTTCTCTCTTAAAGGTACATACACAACAATTCCTCCCCTTTTAGATTAACAGTACCATAACATTCATTTAACAATTAACATTTTTTAACATGCAACATTAACTGAAAATAGTCCATTTATAGATTCAGTCTTTGGGGCGGCTTCCTGATCCTTTCGGGATAGCGCCTTTCCTGAGGTTCTTGTTCCTGGTGCGGAGGCAATTCTGGCCCCGTTTTGTCGGTTAGTTCATCGGTTTCCACTGCTACTGGTTCGGAGGTAGATGCTACCGGTATGTCGGGTTCATCCCCAAGTACTCAAGACATGGGGTTGACTCGTTCCTGTGATGGTAAGGTCTGATCGACGTGGTGTCTCACAATGTTCTCCCCAACATCCACTGTGTACATTAATGGCCCCTGCCTTGTGCATATCGTTCCGGGTTGCCATTTCTCTGTTCGGTAGTCACGGGCCAAGACTGGTTGTCCTACATTGAAGCTCCTTGTCGGCTTCTCATTGATGTGCTGGAATTGTTTATCCTCAACATATCTTCGCACATTGGGTCTGAGCAAATCCAGACGAGATCTCAACTTTCGGTTAAAGAACATCATGGCCGGGGTCTGGTTGGTAACTGCATGTGTCGCATTTCTGTAGGCTAATAGGAAATTGTCCACCTTATGCTGTAGTGGAATTTCATTGTCGCACATGGCCTTTATCGCCTTTTTAAAGGTTTGTACGAACCATTCAGCCAATCCATTTGAGGCTGGATGATACGGGGTGGATGTGTAATGCCTTACCCCATTCCTTCTCATAAATTTTCGAAACTCTTCGGACACAAACTGTGGTCCATTATCAGAGCAAACCTGCTCTGGCGAGCCGTTCCTGGCAAATATGGTCCGTAGGACTGCAATCGTTTTCTCTGTAGTGGTTGAGGACATTTTTATCACCTCAGGCCATTTTGAGTGAGCATCCACTGCTATTAAGAACATTGAGTCCATGAATGGACCAGCAAAATCAATATGCACCCGTTGCCATGGAGAGGAGGGCCACTCCCATGGGTGTAGAGGGGCATGTGGTGGTGCATTTTGGAATTTCTGGCATCCTGAGCAGCTCTTGGTTAGGTCCTCAATTTGTTGATCAATCCCCGGCCACCACACATAAGCCCTAGCAAGGCTTTTCATTTTCACCCCTCCCAGATGACCTTCATGAAGCTCATTTAGCACTCTCTCCCTTAACTTGGGTGGAATCACCACTCGGGATCCACACATCACTGTCCCCTGGCATACTGACAGCTGTTCTCTTCTGGATGAGAATGCTGGCAACAGTGAGTCGCCATATGTTGGCCATCCCCTCACCGTCAAATCATATACCCGAGACAGTGTCGGATCATTGCGGGTCTCCTTCTCTATATCTGCGTTCATTACTGGCAATCGTTCAATTATTGACGAATAAAATATCTCGATAGGGTCCACTGCTGGTGCTTCCTCCACAGTAGGCAGTGGCAGGCGTGATAGCCCATCAGCGTTTCCATGCTGTTTCGTGCCTTTATATTCTATTTCATATTGATTCGCCCCTAGAAACAGGGACCATCTTTTTAACCGTTGTGCAGTCATCACTGGAACGCCCTTCTTAGGATTAAAGATGGAGACAAGTGGTTGGTGGTCAGTCAGCAAGGTGAACTTCTGCCCATGCAGATAGTGGTTGAATTTTTTTACTCCCCATACTAGGCTGAGGGCCTCCCTGTCAATCTGGGCGTAGTTGCGCTCGGCTGAGGTTAGTGACCGAGACGCAAAGGCTACTGGCCTCTCCAACCCGTCTGGGAATTTGTGCGACAGCACCGCTCCAATACCATAGGGTGCTGCATCACATGCCAAACGAATTGGTAGTGCTGGGTTGAAATGGGCCAACACCTCTTTTGATGTGATCAATTCTTTACACTTCTGGAAAACTCATCTACGTTCGTCATTCCACTTCCATGGCACCCCTGTTTGCAGTAGGGTGTTCAGTGGGTGTAATACCGTGGACAAATTTGGTAAGAACTTATGGTAGTAGTTTACCAGCCCGAGGAACGAACTCAGTTGTGACACATTTTCCGGTGCTGGAGCCTTGACTACTGCCTCAATCTTTTCAGGGGACTTATGTAACCCCTCTTCATCGATGACGTGGCCACAAAACGAGATCTGCTTCTGGAAAAACTCGCACTTGTGGCGATTAGCTCGTAGCCCATATTCCTTTAATCTAGTGAGCACCTTCTCCAAGTTGGCGAGGTGATCACTGTCAATTTCGCCCGTGACCAGGATGTCGTCCAAATAACACTGGGTCCCTGGAATCCCTTGCAGGACTTGATCCATCGCCCTTTGCCAAATAGCCAGAGCTGATGCTACCCCGAACACCAGCCATTTGTATTGATAGAGACCTTTATGAGTGTTGATCGTGAGGTATTGTTTCGAGGCTTCTTCTACCTCCATTTGCAAGTACGCCTGGGCTAGATCAATTTGGTGAAGCTTTTACCTCCAGATAGCGAGGCAAAAATATCCTCAATTCGTGGAAGCGGATATTGTACCGTGTGAAGGACTGGGTTCACTGTCACCTTAAAATCCCCACAGATGCGGACCTTCTTTGGTTCCCCAGGCGTATTACTCAACGACTTCTTCATTACAGGAACGATGGGTGTAGCCCACTCACTCCAGTCTACTTTGGACAGTACTCCTGAACGTTCCAACCCTTCCAGCTCTGCTTCGACGGCTAGTCTGATCGCATAAGGCACTGGTCTGGCCTTAAGAAACTTTGGGCTTGCATTTTCCTCTATTTTAATCATTGCTGTTATGCCTTTTAGTGTTCCGAGTCCCTCCTGGAACACTTCTTTTGCAT
This sequence comes from Somniosus microcephalus, assembly GCF_052327205.1. NCBI lineage: Eukaryota > Metazoa > Chordata > Chondrichthyes > Squaliformes > Somniosidae > Somniosus > Somniosus microcephalus. The sequence continues at coordinate 258,297,637 of NC_140988.1, read as the reverse complement.
CAGTTAGCATTTTTGACAGTCGTCCCGGTGTGACATCGTCATCCTTTTTGGCCTCAACCTTCAGTGCCTGTATGGAATGCCAATCTAATTGTATCTTCCAGATCCATTCACGTCCTAGCAGTGGTGGTCCTCCATCTGGCAATACATATAAGTCCATTTTAGGTATTTCCTGGCCTTTGTATATCACTTTCACCCTTATTTTCCTTTTGGGGTAGACTTTATGCCCCGTGTACATCTTCAAGACAATCTCTGTAGCTTTCAAGGGTATATGTGAAAATAGCCGCTTGTAGTCCCTTTGTTTTATTACTGTTAGGGCTGATCCTGTGTCCAATTCCATTTTCACTTGGACTCCGTCTATCTTGAGTGTAACCCAGATAGTCTGGTGATCCTCCATTTTGGTTACCTTATGTAGTTTCAGACAACCCAGCTCCTTGCTTCCGGATTCTGTGTCACTTTTCTGTTCGTCTGAACCACTGTCCATCACCTTGTGTACATTTTTGTACTTCTCCTGTGGAGATTTCTTGCTGTTGGTTTTCTTCCCAGACCTGCAGACTCTTGCTATGTGTCCTGCTTTTCCACACTGTCTGCACACTTGGTCCTTGAACCAACAATCCTTCTGGTCGTGTGTTGTTCTGCCGCAGCGATAACACTTCCCTGTTCCATGGAACATTTCATTGGTGCCATATTCTTGCGGTCTCCGTTGTATCTCTGCAGCGCCCCTTGCGGCTGCTTCGTGTGATACTGCCATACTGAAAGCCTTGTCCAGTGTAAGATCCTTTTCTGATAGAAGCCGTTTCTGGGTTCCTTCACTTTGAAGCCCACACAAACTTGTCCCTTAATGTATCTGCTAGTCCCACTCCAAACTGGCAGTGTTTCGATAGCTTGCGCAGTTCCGTTAAGTACTCAGCATTGCTTTCGTCTTTGTGTTGGTTCCTTTTGTGGAACTTAAATCGTTCTGCTATCAGCAGCAGTGTGGGGTTTAAGTGGTCCTGTAGGATTTCTACGATGCTTTCGAAATTCTTATTCACAGGCTTCTCTGTGGTTATTAGGTTTCGCAGTAACCCATAAGTTTTTGCACCCATGGAATTTAACAAAACCAGTGCTTTCCTAGCATCTGGCACTTCATTCGCCCTGCAGTACACCTCAATACGTTCCACATATGTTGCCCAATCTTCGACTTCATTGTCGAACGTAGAGATACTGCCACTTTTCGGCATCCCTGGGTGTGATTTAACTGTCAAAAATGGCGTCTCCCGCGTTTTCCTTTCTTCCCGCGCTCGCCCGTCTTCTCCGCTGCAGCTTCTAAAAATGGCGTCTCCCACGCTCTTCCTTCTTCTCCGCGGCTCAATGGCATCTCCCGCGCTCTCCCTTCTTCTCCCCGTGGACACTGTTCAGCCCTTGAGCCCTGGCTGTGCTCTGCGTGTTTTTTTTTGTGCACCTTTCCCGTTTCCGCCGCTCGGTCCTGAACCCAGCTGCTGCTTTACCCTCTCTGTCTCCGTTTTGTTTTTCCTCAACCCCCGGCTGCGCCCTGTGCGCTTCACCCTCTATCTTACCCCGTCGACGCTGCTCGGCTTTTTCTCTGCCGTCGGTCGGCTCCAGCCGCCGCTGTCCGGGAAGGGTCTGCGCTGTACCTGTCGTCAGTCTGTTGCTGATCGTCATGGCTGGGGAACCAAGCCCGGCTCTCCACAGCCTCCCCTGCGATGTTCACTCTCTGCCGGACGACTGGGCGGTTGCTCGTGGTCGATGCCCGTATTTCTGGCCTCGGCTTTCTTCCACCGCCCTCCCAGAGCAAATCCTCGAAGGGAAATGCAGAGTTGCAGGTAGATTCGAATCGACACTCGTCGCCACTGTTAGATCCGTGATTCTTTAAATAGGATGTTTCCCCACGAACTACACGGATGCTGTAACTTAACAATCAACAGGTATTTACTGGAGTAGAGTAGTCTCAAGACTGAAGTACAGAAGCCTGCTCCGGCTTTATATACAGGTGTGGTCACTGCCGGTACTACAGTATACAGGAGCTGTAAAACAGTTCTCTCTTAAAGGTACATACACAACAGGTACATTACAAAAAATTTTATTCTGTAGTATCAAACAGTCACAATCTTTATTAAAATAACACAATGAAATGAAGAAACAATCTTTATTAAAAATAACAAACAACAACCATCACGTTTAAGTGATGCGATGCAAAACTCAAACGGGTGTCTCTTCTTCCACCCGGGCATAATGTTCCTTCCATACCTTTTTAGTTTTAAACTCTAATCTGGGACCCCTTCTCCTACACTGGATGCACACCAGGTAGAGAACTATCCCTAACTGACACCCCACCAGAATGTGGGATGCCATACGGATCCAGGATGGGACCTCTATATCTTCAAAAACGTCCCACCAGGGTGGGGTCGTAATATCTAAAATGTCGGCCCCTATCTGGACAGTCTTCTGTTCCAGGGTATAGAAGTGTTTTTGTGACACTAAAACGGCTTTTAGCAATTTGGTGAGGTGTTCTGGGAGAGGGGGAATCTGATAACCGAAATGCGCAACATATTTCTGCAGGTGGGTGAAATTCTCTTTCACAGTGAGGTGAACAGTGGAGGGTTCAGGAATGGGGACAATTCGTAGTTGTGCCACTTGAACTTCTGCCTCGGGTTTGAAACAGAAACTGCTGTCACTCACCACACACCAGCTGTGCTGTCCGTACTGGCAGTGAGGCGCTCCTGTGGTGACACAATATGTCCCACCTCCTGTATATGCTACCTGGGGGGGGAACATGGCCTTGTGCCATTGCCTCCATGGTGCAATATATAGGTTTCGCACCAGCAGCTCTGAACCCGCACTGTGGTTTGGAATAGGCATTCAAGTGCTGGGAACACAGGATTATGTGTACTCCCCGGCTACGGCACCCCGAGAGGTCAGTGCCCGTCATAGCATGCTCCCACTTTATGACGTAGGGTGGGACCGCTGTAAAACGAATGTGTGCACCCCCCTGAATGACTCCAATGTTCTCCACCCTGTACACCGGCGCGGGTCGGGCCATCCTGCCCATGACCGGCATTCTTACAACTATCCCCATGATGGTGTGGTTGGACCGCCCACAGTACACTGGGACTGGGTAGGCCTCCGAAGCTAGCCAGAGCTGGCATGGGCTTAATGCATTCACAAAAGGGTGGAGGGCTGCGAGGTGTTTGTTGCTGATCCAGGAGGGGACTAAACCTTGCTTTAAATCCTCCAGATTGCTGCGGCGCTCACCCAGCAACCATGCCCCATACAGGACGCACACTTCATTCTGCGCAGCTTGGCCAGAAGCGTTTCTGTCCTCCCTAATGAGAGCATTAACCGTATTGGCATGTTTCTCCAGCTCCGCTATGATCTCCTTTAAGTGGAGTGTCATGGCCTGGTTCTCATGCAACTCGGAACCCACCACCTCATTCTCATCGATTAATAATTTCTTTAATTGCGTTTTTAAACCATTAATCTGGGTCTGCAGCTCGATGTCATCTAAGCTGTTGATGACAGAAGACCCCGTGTTAAAACCAGTTAAAACATCGCTAAAAGCACCCCTTCTTTGTCTCCCAATCCCGTCCAAAAGCTCATGGGTGTATAGTCTGGTTCTGTCAACGTCTGAAAAATCAAACTCATAGAATTTACGGAACATATCTTTTAAGAGGGCTTGATACAACTGCGCGGTCTCTGTGGGGCACCACGCAGGTAGGTGTACCTCGGTGAGGTTTAAAATCACAGAGGCTACCGCGTAGTGCACCCCTTGATACAGCACCTGGTCTGTAGGTACTAACACCAAGCCGTTCCCTGGTCCCTTGGTGGTGGCGGGGCATCCCTCTACTATCGTCTGCCTGAGCCACCACCACCTATCCAGGGGAACGTGTCCCTTGCATGTTAAACATATCCTTTTGCCCACGGTGATGCTAATCCTGGGAGTGACGATCTATATCCTGGGGCACAGGAGGGAGGCCTCCCCGTAGGTGAACCCGGTATGACTGGAGCATTGGGACGAATTGGATCCCAGCCACCCCGGCCATGTCCCCTCGTGGAAGTAAGCGGTTGTCTCCTCCGCCTCCCGTATGCCGCTACCATCGACCGCCACCGGCGCCCTGTTCCCCAAGCACCCGAAGATGTGGTGGTCCTCAATGTCCCCTCTCCTACCGATGCTCAGCCCGAGCAGGGCGAGCAGGATTGCGCCTCCGTACATTCCAAAATTTCCTGCAATAGACATAAAGGCATCTAGCCAGGTTCCCTGGAGACTTGCTGACTCGGGTGACATATGGTCGGGTCCCGCGACCTCGACTCACATGGACAATACTCTGAGACGGCTTCATACTTAAATCGAAACTAACTGTTCCTTACTTAGAACTTAAATTAAAATAGCCTAACTTAACACTATAAATTAAACTACTAAAACTATATACATCTGCCGCCCGTCTCCGATCGGCCAGCCTAATTCCTGCCTGGGCTGTTGCAGGCTGCTCCCTGCGGTGTGGCTGCACTGACCTGCACTTCCGGTCCCTTGCAGTCTGCAGCTGCTAGCTGGGGACCTTTGTCTTCCGACTTCTCTTTAACTCGGGAGGTTGCCCTTTCAAACTGGGGAGCCGGCGACCATGCCTTCCTAGGCTGGGGTGTCCGAGGGGACCTCCTAGGAAGTGCTACTGGTGGGGCTACCCTGGTGAGCGGACCTTTTGCTCGGACCGCATTCCTCGCTGGCTGGGGATCTTCTCCCTGGGGTCCCTCCCCTCCCAAACCTGAACTGGGGACCGGTAATCTCCCGCCGCCGGCTGCTGGTGGCTGAGGGTCTCCACCTCCAGGTTCAAAACCTGGGTCGGGGGCAGGGCCATCTGGCTCGGGCTCCTCCTCCTCGGAATCCCAAAGGAGTGGGGGAGTGGTCTGAACAAGGCGCTGGGTGTAGTGTATGTACCATTAAGAGTAAATTACTTTTACAGCTCCTGTATACTGTAGTACCAGCAGTGACCACACCTGTATATAAGCCTTGAGCATGCCTCTGTACCCCCAGTATTGAGACTACCCTACTCCAGTAAACACCTGTTGATTGTTAAGTTACAGCATCCGTGTAGTTATTTGAAAACATCATACTCTCAGAATCACGGATCTAACAGTGGCGACGAGTGTTGATTTGAATCTACCTGCAACTCTGCATTTCCCTTCAAGGATTCGCTCCGGGAGGGCGATGGAAGAAAGTCGAGGCCTGAAGCATGGGCGTCGACCACGAGCAACCGCCCAGTCGTCCGGCAGAGAGTGAACATCGCAGGGGAGGCTGTTGAGAGCCGGGCTTGGTTACCCAGCCATGACGATCCAGCAACAGACTGACAACAGGTACAGCGCAGACCCTTCCCGGACAGTGGCGGCTGGAGCCGACCGACGGCAGAGAAAAAGCCGAGCAGCGTCAACGGGGTAAGAGAGAGGGTGAAGCGCACAGGGCGCAGCCGGGGGTTGAAAACCGAGCGGCGTTGAGGAAAAACAAAACGGAGATAAAGAAGGGCGAGCGCGGGAAGAAAGGGAAGTGCGGGAGATGCCATTTTGTGCCAGCGGAGAAGAAGGGAGAGCGCGGGAGACGCCATTGTTGACAGTTAAATCACACCCAGGGATGCCGAAGAGTGGCAATATCTCTACGTTCGACAATGAAGTCGAAGATTGGGCGACGTATGTGGAACGTATTGAGGTGTACTGCAGGGCGAATGAAGTGCCAGATGCTAGGAAAGCACTGGTTTTGTTAAATTCCATGGGTGCAAAACTTATGGCTTACTGCGAAACCTAATAACCCCAGAGAAGCCCGTGAATAAGAATTTCGAAAGCATAGTAGAAATCCTACAGGACCACTTAAACCCCACACCGCTGCTGATAGCAGAAAGATTTAAGTTCCACAAAAGGAACCAGCATAAAGACGAAAGTAATGCTGAGTACTTAACGGAACTGCGCAAGCTATCGAAACACTGCCAGTTTGGAGTGGGACTAGCAGATACGTTAAGGGACAAGTTTGTGTGTGGGCTTCAAAGTGAAGGAAACCAGAAACGGCTTCTATCAGAAAAGGATCTTACGCTGGACAAGGCTTTCAGCATGGCAGTATCACACGAAGCAGCCGCAAGGGGCGCTGCAGAGATACAACGGAGACCACAAGAATATGGCACCAATGAAATGTCATATGGAACAGGGAAGTGTTATCGCTGCGGCAGAACAACACACGACCAGAAGGATTGTTGGTTCAAGGACCAAGTGTGCAGACAGAGTGGAAAAGCAGGACACATAGCAAGAGTCTGCAGGTCAGGGAAGAAAACCAACAGCAAGGAATCTCCACAGGAGAAGTACAAAAAGGTACATAAGGTGATGGACAGTAGTTCAGACGAACAGAAAAGTGATACAGACTCCGGAAGCAAGGAGCTGGGTTGTCTGAAACTACATAAGGTAACCAAAATGGAGGATCACCAGACTATATGGGTCACACTCAAGATAGACGGAGTCCAAGTGAAAATGGAATTGGACACAGGATCAGCCCTAACAGTAATAAACCAAAGGGACTACAAGCGGCTATTTTCACACATACCCTTGAAAGCAACAGAGATTGTCTTGAAGACGTACACGGGGCAAAAAGTCTACCCCAAAGGAAATATAAGGGTGAAAGTGATATACAAAGGCCAGGAAATACCTAAAATGGACCTATATGTATTGCCAGATGGAGGACCACCACTGCTAGGACATGAATGGATCCGGAAGATACAATTAGATTGGCATTCCATACAGGCACTGAAGGTTGAGGCCAAAAAGGATGACGACGTCACACCTGCACGACTGTCAAAAATGCTAACTGATGCAAAAGAAGTGTTACAGGAGGGACTCGGAACACTAAAAGGCATAACAGCAACGATTAAAATAGAGGAAAATGCAAGCCCAAAGTTTCTTAAGGCCAGACCAGTGCCTTATGCGATCAGACCAGCCGTCGAAGCAGAGCTGGAAGGGTTGGAACGTTCAGGAGTACTGTCCAAAGTAGACTGGAGCGAGTGGGCTACACCCATCGTTCCTGTAATGAAGAGGTCGTTGAGTAATACACCTGGGGAACTAAAGAAGGTCCGCATCTGTGGGGATTTTAAGGTGACAGTAAAGCCAGTCCTTCACATGGTACAATATTCGCTTCCACGAATTGAGGATATTTTCGCCTTGCTATCTGGAGGTAAATGCTTCACCAAAATTGATCTAGCCCAGGCGTACTTGCAAATGGAGGTAGAAGAAGCCTCGAAACAATACCTCACGATCAACACTCATAAAGGTCTCTACCAATACAACCGGCTGGTGTTCGGGGTAGCATCGGCTCTGGCTATTTGGCAAAGGGCGATGGATCAAGTCCTGCAAGGGATTCCAGGGACCCAGTGTTATTTGGACGACATCCTGGTCACGGGCGAAAATGACAGTGATCACCTCGCCAACCTGGAGAAGGTGCTCACTAGATTAAAGGAATATGGGCTACGAGCTAATCGCCACAAGTGCGAGTTTTTCCAGAAGCAGATCTCGTATTGTGGCCATGTTATCGATGAAGAGGGGTTACATAAGTCCCCTGAAAAGATTGAGGCAGTAGTCAAGGCTCCAGCACCGGAAAATGTATCACAACTGAGGTCGTTCCTCGGGCTGGTAAACTACTACCATAAGTTCTTGCCAAATTTGTCTACGCTATTAAACCCACTGAACATCCTACTGCAAACAGGGGTACCAAGGAAGTGGAATGACAAACATAAACGAGCTTTCCAGAAGTGCAAAGAATTGATCACATCAAAAGAGGTGTTGGCCCATTTCAACCCAGCACTACCAATTCGTTTGGCATGTGACGCATCACCCTACGGTATTGGAGCGGTGCTGTCGCACAAATTCCCAGACGGGTTGGAGAGGCCAGTAGCCTTTGCGTCTCGGTCACTAACCTCAGCCTAGCGCAACTACGCCCAGATTGACAGGGAGGCCCTCAGCCTAGTATGGGGAGTTAAAAAATTCAACCACTATCTGCATGGGCAAAGTTCACCTTGCTGACTGACCACCAACTACTTGTCTCCATCTTTAATCCAAAGAAGGGCGTTCCGGTGATAACTGCACAACGGTTACAAAGATGGTCCCTTTTTCTAGGGGCGAACCAATATGAAATAGAATATAAAGGCACGAAACAGCATGGAAACGCTGATGGGCTATCACGCTTGCCACTGCCTACTGTGGAGGAAGCACCAGCAGTGGACCCTATCGAGATATTTTATTCGTCAATAATTGAACGATTGCCAGTAACTAACACGGATATAGAGAAGGAGACCCGCAATGATCCGACAATGTCTCGGGTATATGATTTGATGGTGAGGGGATGGCCAACACATGGCGACTCACTGTTGCCAGCATTCTCATCCAGAAGAGAACAGCTGTCAGTATGCCAGGGGACAGTGATGTGTGGATCCCGAGTGGTGATTCCACCCAAGTTAAGAGAGAGAGTGCTAAATGAGCTTCATGAAGGTCATCTGGGAGGGGTGAAAATGAAAAGCCTTGCTAGGGCTTATGTGTGTTGACTGGGGATCGATCAACATATTGAGAACCTAACCAAGAGCTGCTCAGGATGCCAGAAGGTCCAAATGCACCACCACATGCCCCTCTACACCCATGGGAGTGGCCCTCCTCTCCATGGCAATGGGTGCATATTGATTTTGCTGGTCCATTCATGGATTCAATGTTCTTAATAGCAGTGGATGCTCACTCAAAATGGCCTGAGGTGAGAAAAATATCCTCAACCACTACAGAGAAAACGATTGCAGTCCTACGGACCATATTTGCCAGGAATGGCTTGTCAGAGCAGATTTGCTCTGATAATGGACCACAGTTTGTGTCCGAAGAGTTTCGGAAATTTATGACAAGGAATGGGGTAAGGCATTACACATCCGCCCCGTATCATCCAGCCACAAATGGATTGGCTGAGAGGTTCGTACAAACCTTTAAAAAGGCGATAAAGGCCATGTGCGACGATGAAATTCCACTACAGCATAAGGTGGACAATTTCCTATTAGCCTACAGAAATGCGACACATGCAGTTACCAACCAGACCCCGGCCATGATGTTCTTTAACCGAAGGTTGAGATCTCGTCTGGATTTGCTCAGACCAAATGTGCGAAGAAATGTTGAGGATAAACAATTCCAGCACATCAATGAGAAGCCGACAAGGAGCTTCAATGTAGGACAAGTCTTGGCCCGTGACTACCGAACAGAGAAATGGCACCCCGGAACGATATGCACAAGGCAGGGGCCATTAATGTACACAGTGGATGCCGGGGAGAACATTGTGAGACGCCACGTCGATCAGATGTTAGCGTCACAGGAACAAGTCAACCCCATGTCTCGAGTACCTGGGGATGAACCCGACATACCGGTACCATCTACCTCAGAACCAGTAGCAGTGGAAACTGATGAACTAACCGACGAAAAGGGGCCAGAATCGCCTCTATACCAACAACAAGAACCTCAGGAAAGGCACTATCCAGAAAGGATCAGGAAGCCGCCCCAAAGACTGAATCTATAAATGGACTATTTTTGTTTAATGTGCATGCTAAAGTGTTAATTGTTATTTGAATATTATGGGTACTGCTAATCTAAAAGGGGAGGGATTGTAGTGCATGTACCTTTAAGAGAGAACTACTTTTACAGCTCCTGCATACTGTAGTACCGGCAGTGACCACACCTGTATATAAGCCTTGAGCATGCCTCTGTACCCCCAGTCTTGAGACTACCCTACTCCAGTAAACACCTGTTCATTGTTAAGTTACAGCATCTGTGTAGTTATTTGAAAACATCATACTCTCAGAATCACGGATCTAACACTGGGGGACTCCTCCCTTGATGCATGCGACTGCGCCTGCGCGTGTAGCCTGTGTGTGTGCGCCCGCTGTGGGCTGAGGATTTCTAACCTTGGGTTGGATCCCAACTGGCTGCTCTTTCTTTTTGGATTTAAACAACTTACATTGTTTAATACAACTAGCAGCCTGCCAGTAACCCTGTTCTAAATTCTTTCTCCTTACCAGGGCGGCCTTAAAGGCGGGATCTTGGGCTTGGACCTGCTTTTAGTCCGGGGCCAAAGCTACCCCCTGTGTGCCTCCCTTGTCCCGGATTGCAGCTTCTGGGCCTGCTCTACAGGGATCCCAGATCTCTCTTTCCCTGCCCCCCTGCTTGGCCACCTTGTCGGTCTTTTGGTTACCCTCCTGCGTGGTATGGGGGATCCTAAACCTGTGGCCAACGATTTTGACCTTTCCCCAGCCTGCTCGTTCCCTGTGGGTCCCATTAAGCTAAATGGTACCTTGTTAGACCGGGGTGAATTGGTCAGGTCTTCCGAATGAACCACCGTGCTGGAAGCTCCAGTGTCCACCAAATATCTCCCCTGCACCGTCTTCACCCCCATCTTAACATAGGGCCTGCTCCCCTCAGCATTTATGCAGGGACACAGGTCGACAGGCTGCGCTGGTTCTAGTCATTGCTGGGAGTTGGATGGGGCAGACGGTGGTGGCTGCTACTTTCCCCTGGCTGGCCAGGAGGAGAGTTCGTAGGGACTGTAACGACTCCAGGAGTGGCTCGATCGCAGTGGGAGTGATACCTGGCCCTGCCTTTTGGGCTGGGGCTGGTGAATTCTTCCCCTTATTCTCTTTCCAGGGATTCTTACAATCCTTTCGCCAGTGGCCGTCCTTCCAGCACCCGTAACAGTTCAGCTTATTTTGGGAGGGAAGGTTTCCCTCCTGGTGCCACTCTTTCTTATTCTGGCCCCCAGGTTTAACCTCATGGACTTTCCCCTTGGGTTGGGGCGTCTCGATACCCCTTATATTTTTAAATGCTATCGTGAGCTGGCGGATCACCGTTTCCTCGGTGGTCTGGGGGCTATGGGGGTCAAACCAGGCCGCAGCCTGGGCTCGGACTTGGGGCAGGCAGTTTGTCGTTAGACAACGGAGCCAGTGGACCAATTGATCTTAGTCCATCAATGTTTGTGCCAGCGTTCCCGGGCACGCCCTCTGGTAGACTGGCAACAGCCTGTCTGCGAACGCCTGCGGGGACTCCCCTAGGAGCTGTACCGTTCTTTCTACACGGGCGAACGGGCTGCCGTCATTCATACCCATGGCCTCCAATATCTCATCCCTTAAGTCATCGTATCCCTTCTGCCCCTTCTTACATTCATCTGATAGGGTCTGGAGGAGTCTACCCTCCAGAGAAAACAGCAGCATCTTGGCTTGCTCTGCGTCATCGCAGTCATTAACGCAAGCTGCCTGTTCTAGCTCTCTAAAATGCAGTGAGGGGTCCCCTTTTCGGAGAGCTTGTGGATGTGACTAACCATGGCCCTGAGTTGCTGGGTGCCATGCGGTACCACAAACTGGTTTTGGACGGCTCCTTGTTCGTCATCATCGCCGGGCGGGCCGTACCTCCGTTGTCGGAGGGGGTACACCGGTCCCGGTCTATCTAGCGGGGGCTGCTGTACCTCCCCTACCACTTCATCTTCCACCCCCCCTATGCTGCCAGACCTCCTGAAAGCTCGGAGCTATGGGTGGTGGCCGTGAAACCTCTGGTTCCCTTGCTGGCTCATCTCTTTGCGCTGCCTGTGGGACCGTTCTGCTTGGGTTGCCGGTAAAGCCTGACTGGCCTGCCTTTGGGCTCATAAGCATATCATCCCCTTAGCTCTCGTTAAAGCCATACTCAAGGTTTCTATCTCTTCCCTACAGGGGCCATGATCTGCTTCCTCAAAGCCTCGGTCGCAAGCCAGCCTATATGCTGCCTTTACTTCTTTAAACTTCTCCTCCTGTTCTCTTATCTCTTCGGTTAGGCGGGCAATTGTGTCCTGTAACCTTATCTCACTACCTCTTGCCTCTCTGACCTGGAACTCCAAACACTCCACCTTGTACCTTGCGCTATCTTTGATTTCGGTGGTCTGGCATTCCAGGTGCTCTACTTTTCCTCTTGTATTAGTCTTAACTTCAGCGACCCAGCTCTCCAGGTGCTATATTTTTGCCTGGTGTTCTTTTGCCATCTGCACTCTTTCTTGGTTTAGCGCCTGAAGCGCCACTATCAATTTCTCCTCTGCTAAAGCCTTATCCTGTATCTCTATCTCCTTGTCCTGGATTTCTAGGGCCAATGTCTTAAGCTTGGCAGCCTGTGCTGCTACAACTCCGTCCAACAGTAGGACCTGTAATGATCAATAACATGTCATTCTATAGTGGACACTAGGTGGAGCCGTAGAGCTGTATATAGCTGTATGTAAAAGACTACACTACCCAGCTGTATGTATATTAAGGCTACATTACCCATGAGGCACTAGGCTACCCACAAGGCAGCAGTCAAGATGGAAGCCTCTATAGATACTGTACCTAGTCCACATGTGCTCAATAAAGTAACTAGCAAAAGCTAGCTGTGTTCATAATAAGAATGTCTATTTATTAATGAACATAAGATGGTACCAGGATACCAAGAGTTGTAAATATCTGCTAAAAAATTGTGAAAAGCGGCATGGAGAATTTGAAGCCACCAGAGCGTTTGAATCTCGAGGGAAACGTCGACTACAATTGGTGGATTTTTAAACAACAATTTGAACTCTACATTGCTGCCATCAGATTCGGTACGAAGCCAGATGCAAGAAAAATACCGTTGCTGCTTACGGTTGCAGGCCCACAGGCGATAGAGGTATTTAATACATTTGTATTTAATCCAGAGGAGAACAGAGAAAAATTAGTAGATGTGCTAAAAAAATTTGATGCACATTGCTCTCCCAAAAAGAATGAGACGTATGAAAGATATATCTTCCGTTCTCGGACACAGCAACAAAATGAGACTTTTGATAGCTTTATAACTGATCTGAAACTGAAAGCACAGACATGTAATTTCTCTGAGCTGAAATCATCCATGATTCGTGACCAGATTGTGTTTGGTATTCATGATCAAAAAGTCAGGGAACGTCTGTTGAGATAAACCGAACTAAATTTGGAAAATGCAGTGAAAATATGCCAAGCCAGTGAGCTAGCTCAAAAGCACGCGAAAACTTTCAGTGAAATCAATAATGATGCGATTGTAATGAGTGATAATGCTGCTGTCGGTGCTGTGTCCTACAAGGGGAAGAAACATGGGCAGAACAGAAATGAAAAGCAATCAGAGGATGACATTTTTAATTGTAAATGCTGTGGTTACAAACACCAGTTAAGACAATGCCCAGCATTTGGAAAAATGTGCACAAAGTGTAATGGAAAGAATCACTTTGCCAAACAATGCATTTCAAAAGTAAAAACAACGAAAGGGCAACAAGTTAATGTGATTGAGGACACTGATTTAAGTGAGACATTTTTTGTAGGAATGGTGTCATGTGACGATATCAAAAAAGATACAGAAAATGTGCAGCCCCCTGAAATGGACAATGCTGAACATGAAGTCAATGCAGTAAAAGTGGACAAATGGATGATCCCACTGCAGATAAATGGAGCATTAGTTACATTGAAACTGGACACTGGGGCAAAAGCAAACTTAATCAGTATGAGTGACATAAAAAATATGAAAGAAAAGCCCAAAATACAGAAAAAGTCAGTACTACTGAAGAGCTATAATGGACAGAAAATAGATAGCTTAGGTGTATGCAGACTTAAAGTGACAGTCAAAGACAAAGTGCATCATCTCATGTTTTCTGTTGTGGCTGAAAGACTTGATTCGATACTAGGTGACAAAGCTTGTGAAGACTTAGAACTGGTCAAGAAAGTCTACCGTATAAACTGTGCCATAAGCAGACCAGATGACTCAGGTGATGAAGCAGAGAGCCCATCAAGGATGAAAAGGCCAAAGGGTATCCATGTCTTCATAAGCCTAGTTTCTCCAAGAAGAATGAAAAAGACTTTAAGGTCAAAGAGAAGCCAAAGGAAGAAAAGCACAAAGAGGAAAAACACAAGGAGAAAAAGTCCAAAGATATAACCGCAGCAGATGTTGTTAAGCAGTGGAAAGAGAAAAAGAAAAAGAAGAAGCCTGCACCAGAGCAGGAAGCAGTTCCGATGAATACTCCTTCTTCCCTCAGGCCAATCTTTAGTGTTCCATTAGCCGAGGCTGCTGAGAGGACTATGCTGTATGATGGGATCCAGCTGCCAGCAGTTTTTCGAGAGTGCATTGACTACATTGAGAGTTATGGCATGAAGAGTGAAGGAAACACTGAAACCCTCTCCAAGCAAAGATCGCAAGGAGACCTCGATCTATACAAGAGCAGATCTATGACAATGCCGCAACTGCATCTTGTCATTCACCGCCAGAACAATCTCATGAAGACACATCAGACTTACCCATGTTGAGAAGATCCACACATGAAGTAAAAAAGCCTGATAGACTTAATCTTTGAGTACAATGTAAAGCTTTGAAAATGTGTTGACTGTTTTGAAAATGTTTATGTTTATAGAGCACTAACAAAAGTGTTACTGATATTATCTTTATTGTTTTCTTGAAAGTTGATTGATATTGATTTTGTTAAACCTCAAAGAAAGGGGGATGTAATGATCAATAACATGTCATTCTATAGTGGACACTAGGTGGAGCCGTAGAGCTGTGTAGAGCTGTATATAGCTGTATGTAAAAGACTACACTACCCAGCTGTATGTATATTAAGACTACATTACCCATGAGGCACTAGGCTACCCACAAGGCAGCAGTCAAGATGGAAGCCTCTACAGATACTGTACCTAGTCCACATGTGCTCAATAAAGTAACTAGCAAAAGCTAGCTGTGTTCATAATAAGAATGTCTATTTATTAATGAACATAAGAGAACCTGTTTCTTGTAGCACATACGCCACACCGCTTTCTCTATTGACCCCTTATGTTGTTTACTGGCCATCCACTGGGCGGCTGCATCTATGGGACGCTCAGCCTGTAATAGGGTGAGTATCCACTTCTTGGTGATATTCACCTTTCTAAACACATAATCGGACAACCTCTCTTCCATTATGGCTCCATCATCAGCACCACTGTCTGCTATATCGCACACTGCTGCCGGAGTCCTGCCGCCGGTTGCCATTCTGTAGGGTTTTTTTTTGCTACTTGCTTTGGCCAGTCGGTTGTATCTCCGGCTGCCTTATCTCTGAGCGGTTCGAATCGCTCACCCCTTAGTTCTCATCCCCGGGCTTATTGGCAGATAGCGATATACGCAAACGAGCAGACCAGTGGTTTGGTACAAAGAAAACCAAAATTGATTAACAGAGAAAATAAGATAACAATACTATACAAAGGATGATATGAATGCAGTAGACTTACACTTAACAGGGGAGGAGAAAATGGCACATCGAGGGAAAATGGCTAAAATGACAATTCAGCAATCCCCTTAACTCCCACCCTCTACACCTAGCTAGATTATCTTGCGATGGGTCAGAGGTATAATGCTCACCGGTCTGAGATGTTGAAAGAAAGCCTTGCTCCTTTGCCCTGTTGCCTGCCGATGTCACGTGGTCCCGCTGTTGCACAGACTTCACCGTCCAGGTAGAGATACCCCAGTAATTAAAAGGTCTCTGACAGGGTATCCTACCTCTCTGGACGGGCTCTCCTTCGATGGTCTTCTTCCTTGGTTGATGGCGAGGCAGGGCACGGGAGGCGAGGCGAGAGAGAGAGTGGCTTCTCGAGAGGCTAATTATACCCCCCTCGGTAGCCCTTATCTCTACGGTCAATCAGCTCATTCTTTTGTCTGATTTGAGCGGGCTGGAATTAAACAAAAGGTATCGATCTTGGCCCATCGACTTGGATGGCCGGCAATCGGTTCCTGCCGGTTCTGCAACTGCTCTCCTTTGTCTAACAGGTTCTTTGATGGGGGCCAGCCCAGTCCCGATGGCCCCGCTGATTATTTTGGTTGTTTGAGCAAACACCTTGATGGCCTTTATGCGTAGGTCTGATTGTAATTGGGTTTGTCCCCAATGCATATGCAAAAGTCTTGTCTGGTTTTGTGATCTCCTTGCTGTAGACATTGAAATGCACAAGCTGTTAGCTTGCCCGGGTCCGAATTGAAACTGACAGGCTTTCGGTCACGAGGTCTGACCGCAGCCATTTTGTTATGCCCTGGATTTTAAAACTCAGTCTGACCAGGGTTTCTTTTAAAGACCAAATAAATCTTTCGGGGGGGGGGTGCAGGGGGAGATGTATGAAATGTTTGTATCCTTCAGCCTACTGCTCTGCCTGGTGGTCACCCATTCCCTTTCTGCCTGTGCAACCTTTACCTGCGGTGTGACCAACTGATTAAACGTGATATCCACGACCTCCTCAGCATCGCGAATGCTCCAGTATGTATCCACTCACAGCTCCAGCACCGCAATGCGGTCTGCCAGTAGCTGCAGCTGGATACACTTCCTGCACACATGGTCGTCAGGGACACAGGAAGTGAACCTGATTTCCCACATAGCGCAGGAGGGGCATACCACGGGGCCGAGCTCTCCTGCCATGACTTACCCTTTAATTAATTTAAATTAAATTAATTCAAATCAATACCACCAATTACACTATAATTAAATGACATACTCAAGGGCCCTTGTTTACCAACAGACCCGCTACACCACAGAGAGCCTAGAAACTATAAACCACAGAGTTTAAGTTTGGAAAAAAGGAGAAAAAGCGAAATACTCACCAACCAATCACTTACCTGCTTTCCGGTGACGTCACACTTCGATTACTTTTTACTTCTCTCTCTCCCACTCTGGGATCGGTAAGCCTACCTGCTGCTGCCGCCTCAGTTTTGTTAGCTCCGCCGCCGCCGCCTCGCTCCACCCAGGTCTGCCGCCGCTGTGGGGCCTACCTGCTGCTGCCGCCTCGGTTTTGTTAGCTCTGCTGCCGCCACCTCGCTCCACCCAGGTCCGCCGCCGCTGTGGGGCCTACCTGCTGCTGCCGTCTCGGTTTTGTTAGCTCCGCCGCCGCCGCCTCGCTCCACCCAGGTCTGCCGCCGCTGTGGGGCCTACCTGCTGCTGCTGCCTCTGTTGCGTTTGCAAAGATAATCCAGAGAGCGTAAGCAGAGTTCAGTTCATGTTGCTTTTATAACGGCTGCCACACACACACACTTCCAGGCACAAGCAATCGAATACCTGTACACAATACAACGATAACAGCACTATCAAACTCCATGTGCTCAGGCCAAGGCAATCGAGTACCTATCACCAATGTCAGACATAACATTTCCTCCCCCTTCACAGAATTTCAAACATGAAATGTAGTGACAAAGTCCTGTAGGTGGCCAGGACGAGAACGTGTACGAACAGGCCGAGGTGTGGACTGGTGAAGAGCAGGCCGAAGTGGGGGCTGCTGAGGAGCAGGCTGAGGCACAACGTCTGCTTGGGGGTTGGCTGGCTGAGTCACATGTGCATCCCGCCACTCTGGGGGTAAGGCTTGGGGGTTAGGTCCATTTAATCCCGCATCAGGGGGTGCTGGCATCTTCCGAAGGCGGCTGGCATGCCACCGAGAGCCGTCAGTGAGGCAGAAAGTGGCTGGTCCAAGTTGGCGGCTGATTTGGAGAGGGGAGGACCAGAATGACGCCATCTTATTATTGCGGTGAGGCCTGCGGACTCTGACCCAATCGGAGACTGAGATGTTGGGCGCCTTGGCCCTCTTTGACTGGTCGAAGCGGAGTTTCAACTTCTCCTGCTGTCTAGCAACTGTGGCTTGAGCCAGCGGAGCAGGGCTCTGAGCTAGCGAGGGGCGAAGCCTGCCAAGGGGTAGCATGAGCTCACGGCCTAGCATGAGGGATGCGGGTGAGACCCCTGTAGTGGAATGCTGGGAGGCTATGTAGTGCAGCAGTGTGTGGAGGAGGGCCTTGTCAAACGCACACCCCTGGGATAGGTGTGCTCTGAGGCCATTTTTCAGTGTCTGGGTAAAACGCTCCACCCCCCCATTTGACTCGGGGTGGTAGTACGCTGTGCGAATGTGACGGATGCCCTTGCTCTCAAGGTAAGAGCAGAGTTCCAAAGAGACCATTTGGGGACCATTGTCTGTGGTGATGGACTTTGGATGCCCCCAGCGGGAGAAGAGGGTCTCAAGGATATCAATGATGACCCGAGAGGTGACGGAGCCCATGGCAGTGACCTCTGGCCATTTTGAGTGCAGGTCATAGGTCACCACTAGGAACAGTTGATGGTGGGGGACACCATGGATCTCCCCGCAGATGTCCAGCTGCAGGTGCTCCTAGGGCTGAGAGGGCCAGGCAAGGGGTTGCAGGGGTGGGGGAGCTTGGTGGCCAGTCTTGCCACTTACAAGGCAGGCTGCACAGTCCTTGACCAGGGCCTCGATTTCCCTGTCGATACCCGGTCACCACACTAGGTCTCGGCATCATTGTTTGATCTTCACTATGCCCAAGTGGCCCTCATGCGCCATGGATAAAACACGCGCATGATGGGCACTTGGGACCACAGTGCAGAGCCCACGTGCAACACAGGAGTCATTCCAGCAGGAGAGCTCCTCTTTAACTCTGGAGTAGGCAGACAGTTCCTCAGGCACCTTGCGAGGCCAGCCATCTCTGATGAAGGTGCACAGCTGGGAGAGGGCCGGATCCTGTTCAGAGGCCTCTTTGAGCTCCTGGAGAGAGACTGTGGTTTGGAGAGGCGTGTGCAGCATCTGGACGATATCCTGTTCCACATGTTCAGACCCGACGAGTGGGGCTGGGGCAGAGACAGTGCGGGAGAGCAGATCTGCAACAACATTGGTGTGAACTGGAGACTGAAATTGTATTGGCGGAGGCGGTCAGACCAGCGGTGTAGACGCAGTGGTCTGTGGCCCGTGCTGGATGTCGACAGCAGGGCAGTGAGAGCCTGGTGATCGGTTCGCAGGATGAAGGCACGGCCATACGTGTACAGGTGCCACTGCTCACATGCCCAGATGCACGCCAGCGCCTCACGCTCGCCTACTGAGTACTTCTGTTCAGTGGGGCTAAGGGCTCCGGAGGCAAAGGCGATTGGTTTCTCCACTCCATTCTGTATCTGCGATAACACCGCCCCCACAGCTGCAGCAGACGCATCGCAGGTGACGAGGGTGGGGCTGGCGACGTCAAAGTGAGCCAACACTGGGGGCGATGTGAGCTGTGATTTGAGGAGGCGAACAGCTTCCGTACAGGCTTGTGACCACACCCAGGGCTCATCCTTTCGCAGGAGCTGGCGCAGTGGGGCTGCGGTGGCTGAGTACTGGGGCAAAAACTTCAGGTAGTACCCAGTCATGCCAAGGAAGGAGGCAACCTGTGCTGCAGAGCTAGGTTCTGGGATGCTGTGAATGGCATCCACGTTTGACTGGAGTGGGGATATACCGTCAGCCGACAACTGAAACCCCACAAATTCGATCTCTGAAACAGCAAACACACACTTTTCACCATTCAGTGTGAGCTTGTGTTTTGCTAGAGCTGTGAAAACTCTGTGAAGGCGTTCGTCGTGAGTGGAGGTCGAGGGCCCATGCACGACGATGTCATCCAGGTAGATGGCCACCCCAGGAATGCCCGCGAGCACAGAGGACATCACCTTTTGGAAGCAGCTGGGTGCAGAGCTAAGTCCAAATGGCATCCTGGTGTACCGAAAGACGCCAGCATGTGTCACAAAAGCAGTGAGGTCCCTGCTGCTGGGGTGGAGGGGAACTTGTAGATAGCCCTGTCGAAGGTCCAGTTTCGAGAACAGGATGGAACCATAGAACTGCGCTGTGAGTTCCTCTGACATGGGCAGTGGATGCTTGTCAGGGATTACGACGTTATTCACTGCTCGAAGATCGACACAGATGCGTAGACCACCTGACTTTTTCATTGCGACCACCAGGTTGGAAACCCATGGGGAGGCATCAACTGGTTCGATGATGCTGGCTTCCAGTAGCTGCTTTAGTTCAGCTGTGACCCCGTCATGGAGAGCAAGCGGGATGCGGCGCAGTGGCTGAATGACAGGGGTAACGGTGGAGTCAACCATGGGCTGGTGGGCGAAGGCAGTCAGGCAGCCCAGACCCTCGAAGAGTGCTGGCCATGTTTGGCACCACAGTGAGGCGACGTGCAGAATCGCAGACCCGCCGGTGTCCAAGAGAGAAAAACCCAGGTCAGTGAAAAGATCCAGTCCCATCAGGTTAGCTCCTAGGCGTGCCACATGAAAACAAAAATCTGGCAAAACTTTTGTTCCATAGCGTACAGTGAGGTTGACTGAACCCACTAGTCCAATTTTTGAATTACCATACCCGCAAAGGGTAGTGGAGGGCGCAGAGAGTGGCAGGGAGCTGAAAAAGCGTTTGAATGTGTCCACATTCAGCAGTGAGACGCTGGCACCGGTATCCAACAACAGCGGGATGCACACATCATTCAGGTTAATTGTGCATGACTTGAAAGCCACTACTGGCCCAGAGCTCACGTTGTGAATTATAGTGCTTGAGGACTGAGAGTGTTCATTTGTAGCAACCGGGGCAGAGCGGCAGACATTGGCAAAGTGATTTTGTTTTCCACAATTGCGACAGGCTTGGCCGCGTGCGGGGCAATTCTGCGCTCTGGTAGCATGTGAACGAGATCCACAGTTTCCACACTGTTGCCGCGGTAGCGCGTGTTGCTGCCATCGCGCGAGCATTACCGTGTCAGAGCTGTCGGGGCCGAGGGCGCTGTCACTGGGTGTGTGTGCTAGTTCCGCTGCACATTCGGCTGCAGACTCCACTTGAAAGGCAATGTTGACTGCCTGTGACAACGACAGATCGTCGGACTCGAGTAACAGTCTTTCACGCACTCTCACGTTGTTTGTGTGCTCTATTAGTTGATCACGCACCATCTCATCTTGTAATGCACCAAACTTGCACGAGCTAGCTAACCCCCTCAAATTAGCCACGTATTGATGTACCGACTCGCCGAGGAGTTGGTGATGCTGTCTAAAAATGAATCACCGCAGGAGGGCACTTTGTGGGGCAGAGAAGTGTGTGCTTAACAGAGCCACAGCCTTATCATATGTTTGGATTGAGTCTGCTGTGCAGAATGTCCCAAGAACACGCTGGCCCTCCGCTCCCAAGCAATGGGATAACAGTGCCTTTTTCCGAGCCGTACTCACAGTTTCTAGTCCAAGAGCAATGAGGTAGGTTTCAAAGGACTGTAACCAGCGAACCCATGGGATCGGGGGCTCGCCTGGCAGTGCAAGGAAGGGAGGAGGTGGTGGAAGAGAGATTTCAGCCATCCTTGTCGCCAAATGTTGCGTTTGCAAAGATAATCCAGAGAGCGTAAGCAGAGTTCAGTTCATGTTGCTTTTATAATGGCTGCCACACACACACACTTCCAGGCACAAGCAATCGAATACCTGTACATAATACAATGATAACAGCACTATCAAACTCCATGTGCTCAGGCCAAGGCAATCGAGTACCTATCACCAATGTCAGACATAACAACCTCGGTTTTGTTAGCTCTGCTGCCGCCACCTCGCTCCACCCAGGTCCGCCGCTGCTGTGGGGCCTACCTGCTGCTGCCGCCTCGGTTTTGTTAGCTCCGCCGCCGTCACCTTGCTCCACCCAGGTCCACCGCCACTGTGGGGCCTACCTGCTGCTGCTGCCTCGGTTTTGTTAGCTCCGCCGCCGCCACCTCGCTCCACCCAGGTCCGCCGCCGCTGTGGGGCCTACCTGCTGCTGCCGCCTCGGTTTTGTTAGCTCCGCCACCGCCTCGCTCCACCCAGGTCCACCGCCACAGGGGAAAATCCCTCTGAATGGTCAGGCGAGGATGGAGGCAGGACATTGACACAACAAGCAGCAGTTCCGCCTCCAAGTCACCTCCATTGACAAAATCCAGCCCAAAGTGTTCTGGATAGCAGCACTCTGTAGTTAGTAACACAACCGTTTCTACTTTTCCTCAGATCACCTTTAGAACAGAGAATGCCTTTTTCAAGTGTATGATTGAAGTTAGGGTGAAAGTCATGACATGTGATGTCACACTGCACCAGCATTATTTGCATGCTCTCACCAATGGGCATCTGACATCACTGACAGCAGAAATCAGGGACAATGCAGAAATGGGAAACCAGTCAGGAGAACCCACCAATTTTTTTTTAAGTGAAGTAATCAAACATTTTAGTCCACTGTTTTATCAGTAACTGAAATTTCTGAGGACCCAAATAATGTATAAACCAGAAAAGAAACAAAAATAAATTTAAAAATACATACTTTACAATAACATGATTAAGTTCCCCCAATGAATTGTCTTTAATGTCTTTTAGTGCCATTTTTTAACTTCTACTTCAAGGCTTCAACCAATTTTAAAAGTTTGGGCTTTGACTGGATATGTTTTCCAAAGAAAAATTCAAGAGTGCTTCCGCCAGACATTAGGATCATGCACAGGTTGAACAATTTCCTCGCAATTAATTTTAACTGGGGCGTGTGGGAATGCAAAATTGGTGGGAAAACCCCATGAGGACCTCAGTCTGAGACCCGGGATTAACCCTGCCGCCCCCCCCCCTCCCCCATTTTAACTCCTGGGCCACAGTTAAATAATTCAGGACAGTCTCCTGCACAAAACCGCCAGAGTGACATCAGGGCCGGTGGGCGGGAACAAAGTCAGGCCAGGAGCCTGAAGACACCGGGCACCCAAGGGAATAGCTCCCGGTGTAGAGTTAATGCTGGGCAGGGGCTTTGGCAGCTGATACCGGCACTGGGAGGGAGAGGCTAGGCTGGGACTGGGGAGGCTGGCCCACAATGATTCCATAGAAAAGTAATTGTTTTAAACTTGCCTTGGCCTCATCTGGCCACTCCACAACTTCCACTATGGTTCGGCTGTTGGGGTTGGCTCCGTGCAGGCCTCCTGAATGTGGCAGTTAAAATGCTGTTGTGGTCCCAATGACGTCAAACTGTATCTTCTGCATTTGAAACAACAAATAGTGTTTTCTCAGAGGCCACAGTTCTGTGCCTATATGAGAAGCCTGAACCTTGAGTTCACTGTGAGTTGAACGGATTCAAGCTAACAGGATATAATCTCAAGTCTGCACTTTTACTTGTTGAATTGATCCCAGAAGGCTTGAATACTAAATGGATCTTCTGTTTCCTCAGGGCAGAAGATGAAAATTGTGAGCTCTTGCCTGAGTTTCACAAGAACTCTAGTACTGTTTCAGAGTTCTGTGTTTAGCTACTCAATTTGCTTGAAGTCAGCTTTTAAGGTGAACTTAACAAAAAATTACATTTTTAAAGATAAATGCTCCAGGAAGCAGTACAAACAGAGCTTACACAAACTCATCTGTGGAGCTTCAAACCCAAATGCTAAATCCCCTCCATTCCATTAATCAATTGACGAAACAAACCACTTTGCAATTTAAACAATGAACGACTCTGATATGGCACAAAAAGTCTCTTTTAATCTGTTGATCAGAAGCCACCTTCTGAACACTAATTAACATAAAATGAGCAAACTCAACACACTTGTGGCACCAACTATTACTATGATAAATAAAAACTATAGGGCATAGTACACTGACAGCAATCTATAATGTCACGGTGCTAATAATCTATTTTATTTAACAACATAAAATGGTGTTTATTTCCCCTAGGATAAATACTTAATTCTAATTCAAACCTTCCTGGCAGCTTTTCCAGTATCATTATATCAGCTTTTGATTTCCTATGAAATAAGATTAGAGCTTCCTTTCAGTATCATTCCCAAATTCCCTGGCGTGTGGGTTTAAAACGACAACATTAGCATGTAATTATAGACAGGTTTCAAACAAGTATAAAGGTTTTTCTAATACCCATTTATACAGATGTTAATCCTTTGGTATAAAGTAGTTAGATTTTCATCCAGCACAAACATAGGAGATGTCACCAAATAAAGGTGAAATTAATTTTCTGCTAGATTGTCAAGAGGGAAATTGGCTTCAAATACCGAACATTTAAGTGTCTATTTCCCCATATAATCAAAAAACAATGCAAATGTCCTTTCATCTCTGAGACCTGGGCTGGAATTTTTTATTTTTGACCCGCTGGAAGCGGGGATGGGGGGATGGCGGTACAGCGTGCAAAGTCCAGGTTAGGATTAGGAGCAGGAGTAAGCCATACGGCCCTTCGAGCCTGCTCTGCCATTCAATAAGGTCATGGCTGATCTTCGACCTCAACTCCACTTTCGCGCCCGATCCCCATATCTTTTGATTCCCCGAGAGTCCAAAAGTATATCTATCTCAGCCTTGAATATACTCAAAGACTCAGCATCCACAGCACTTTGGGGTAGAGAATTCCAAAGATTCACAACCCTCTGAGTGAAGAAATTCCTCCTCATCTCAGTCTTTAACGGCCAACCCCTTATCCTGAGGCTATGCTCCCTAGTTCTCGACTCTCCAGTGAGGGGAAACAACCTCTCAGCATCTACCCTGTCAATCCCCCTCAGAATCTTATATATTTCAATGAGATCACCTCTCATTCTTCTAAACTCCAAAGGGTATAGGCCCAATCTACACAATCTCTCCTCATAGGACAACCCTCTCATCCCAGGGATCAATCTAGTGAACCTTTGTTTCACTGCCTCTAAGGCAAGTATGTCCTTCCTCAGATAAGGAGTCCAAAACTGTGCACAGTACTCCAGGTGTGATCTCACCAAAGCCCTGTACAATTGTAGTAAGACTTCTTACTTTTGTACTCCAACCCCATTGCAATAAAGGCCAACATGCCATTTGCCTTCATAATTGCTTGCTGTACCTGCATGCTAACTTTGTGTTTCCTGTATGAGGACACCTAAATCTAAACACCAACATTCAAAGTTTCTCACCATTTAAAAAAATTATGTTTTTCTATTCTTCCTACCAACATGAATAACCTCACATTTCTTCACATTATACTCCATCTGCCACCTTATTGCTCACTCACTTAACCTGTCTATATCCCTTTACAGGCTCCTTGTGTCCTTCTCACATCTTACTTTCCCACCTAGCTTTGTGTCGTCAGCAAACTTGGATACATTGCACTCGGTCCTTTCATCGAAGTCATTAATATAGATTGTGAATAGCTGAGGCACAATCACTGATCCTTGCGGCACCCCACTAGTTACAGCCTACCAACCGGAAAATGACCCGTTTATCCCTACTCTCTGTTTTCTGTCAGTTAACCAATCCTCTATGCATGCTAATATATTACTCCCAACCCCATGAGCCCTTATTTTGCATAACAACCTTTTATGTGGCACCTTATCGAATGCCTTTTGAAAAGCCAAATATACTGCACCCACTGGTTCACCTTTATCTACCCTGCTAGTTACATCCTCAAAAGATTCTAATAAATTTGTTAAACATGATTTCCCTTTCATAAAACCATGTTGACTCTGCCTAATCATACTATGATTTTCTAAGTACCCTATTACCACTTCCTTAATAATGGATTCCAACATTTCCCCGATGACTGATGTCAGGCTAACTGGCCTGTAGTTCCCGGTTTCCTCTCTTCTTCCTTTCTTGAATAGTGGGGTTACATTTGCTACCTTCCAATCTGCTGGGACCGTTCTAGAATCTGGGGAATTTTGGAAGACAGATGCATCCACTATCTCTGCAGCCACCTCTTTTAGAACTGTCAGGTCCAGGGATTTGTTGGCTTTTAGTCCCATTAGTTTCTCAAGTACATTTTCTCTACTGATATTAATTACTTTAAGTTCCTCCCTCTCATTAGCCACTTAGATCCCCACTATTTTTGGTATGCTTTCTGTGTCTTCTACTGTGAAGACAGATATAAAATATTTATTTAAATTCTCAACCATTTCCTTATTCCCCATTATAATTTCACCCAGCTCTACCTCACTACCACTTCTCTCAACCCCTCCACGGTTTCTAAATTGTCAGACTGCTTGTCCGACACCCAGTTCTGGATGAGCAGAAATTTTCTCCAATTAACTATTGGGAAGACCAATGCCATTATTTTTGGTCCCCGCCACAAACTCCATTCCCTAGCAACTGACTCCATCCCTCTCCCCACAGCATAACTAAAACCACCTATTTCCACCTCCACTACATCACCCGTCTCCACCCTAGCCTCAGCTCATCCACTGCTGAAACCCTCATCCATGCCTTTGTTACCTCTGGACTTGACTATTCCAACACACTCCTGGCTGGCCTTCCACTTTCTACTCTACATAAACTTCAGGTCCTCCAAAACTCGGCTGACCGTGTCCTAATTCGCACCAAGTCCCATTCACTTATCACACCTGTGCTTGCTGACCTACATTGGCTCCCAGATAAGCAATGCCTCGATTTCAAAATTCCCATTCTTGTTTTCAAATCCCTCCATGGCCTCGGAGCCTCCCTTTCTCTGTAATCTCCTTCAGCCCCACAGCCAGCTCTCCCCGCCCCGAGATATATCTGCACTCCTCTAATTCTGCCCTCTTGATCATCCCTCATTATACTCACTCAACCACTGTTGGCCATGTCTTCTGTTACCTAGGCCCAAAGCTCTGGAATTCCCTGCCTAAACCGCTCCACTTCGCTACCTCTTTTTCCTCCTTTAAGATGCTCCTTAAAACCTACCTCTTTGACCAAGCTTTTGATCACCTGCCCTAATTTCTCCTTATGTGGCTCGGTGTCAAATTTGATTGTCTTTTAATAATCCTGTGAAGTGCCTTGGGACATTTTACTACATTAAAGGTGCTATATAAATACAAGTTGTTGTTGTTGTCTCAGCCTCTAAAGGATCAATGCTTACTTTTGCCACTCTTTTCCTTTTTACATACTTGTAGAAGCTCTTACTATCTGTTTTTATATTTCTTGTTAGTTTACTCTAATATTCTATTTTCTCCCTGTTTATCAATTATTAAGTCATCCTTTGCTGGTTTCTAAAGCTCTCCCAATCGTCAGGCTTACTACTATTCTTTGCAACATTATAAGCCTCTTCTTTTAATCTAATACTATCCTTAACTTCTTTAGTTAGCCATGGATTGATCACTTTTCCCATGGAGTTTTTAGTTCTCAATGGAATGTATATTCGTTGGGAATTTTGGAATATTTCTTTAAATGTTTGCCACTGCTTATCTCCGGTCATACCTTTTAATCTAATTTTCCAATCTACCTTAGCCAACTCGCCCCCATACCTATGTAATTGGCATTGTTTAAGTTTAAAACTCTTATTTCCGACTGAAGTATTTCACTCTCACACTCAATGTGAAATGTTATCGTATTATGATCACTCTGCCTCAGAGGATCCTTTACTATGACATTGCTAATTAAACCTGTCTCATTACACAATACAAGATTTAAAATAGTCTGTTCCCTGGTTGGTTCCATTATGTATTGTTCTAGGAAACTGTCTTGAATGCATTCCATGAATTCGTCCTCCAGACAACCTTTGCCAATTTGATTTGCCCAGTCTATATGAAGATTAAAGGATTAAAGTCCCACATGATTATCATATTACCTTTGTTACAAGTGCCTGTTATTTGTTGATTAATAATCTGTCTAACGGTATAGCTACTGTTTGGGGCCCTATAAACTATTCCCACTTGTATTTTCTGCCTCTTGTTATTTTTTATCTCCACCCATACTGATCCTACTTCCTGATCTTCCGAGCAAGATCCTTTCTCACTACTGTTCTTATGTCATCCTTTATTATCAGGGCACCCCACCTCCTTTTCCATTCTGCCTGTCTTTTCTAAGCATTAAGTATCCTGGAATATTTAGCTCCCATCCTTGGTCAACTTTAAATCACATAAGAACATAAGAAATAGGAGGAGTAGGCCAATCGGCCCCTCGAGCCTGCTCCGCCATTCAATAGGATCATGGCTGATCTGATCCTAACCGCCAATCTACTATCACAGAACCATCTCCTGAATCTAACAGAATTAGACACACGAAATAGGAGCAGGATCAGGCTACACGGCCCCTGGGCCCGCTCCGCTACCCACAGGGCCATGACCGATCCGAACCTAGAGTCATGTCCAAATTCCTGCCCGCTCCCCGTAACCCTTAATTCCCTTTACTTCTAGGAAACTGTCTATTTCTGTTTTAAATTTATGTAATGATGTAGCTTCTACAGCTTTTTGGGGCAGCATATTCCATGGACATACCACCCTCTGAGTGAAGTAGTTCCTCCTCCTCTCAGCTTTGAAAGAGCAGCCCCTTATTCTAAGACTATGCCCCCTAGTTCTAGTTTCACCCATCATCGGGAACATTCTCCCCGCATCCACCCGATCCAACCCCTTCACAATCTTATATGTTTCAATAAGATCGCCTCTCATTCTTCTGAACTCCAATGAGTAGATTCCCAATCTACTCAACCTCTCCTCATATGTCCATCCCCTCATCCCCGGGATTAACCGAGTGAACCTTCTTTGTACTGACTCGAGAACAAGTATGTCTTTTCTTAAGTATGGACACCAAAACTGTACGCAGTATTCCAGGTGCGGTCTCACCAATACCTTGTACAACTGAAGCAATACCTCCCTATTTTTATATTCTATCCCCCTAGCAATGAAAGCCAACATTCCATTGGCCTTCTTAATCACTTGCTGCACCTGCATACTAACCTTTTGAGTTTCGTGCACCAGAACCCCCAGATCCCTTTGTACTTCAGTACTTTCCAGTTTCTTACCATTAAGATAATAACTTGCTCTACGATTTTTCCTGCCAAAGTGCATAACCTCACACTTTCCAGTATTGTATTCCATCTGCCAAATCTCTGCCCACTTACTTAGCCTGTCTATGTCCCCTTGCAGGTTTTTTATGTCCTCCTCACTCACTACTTTCCCCCCATCTGCAAACTTTGATATGTTACACTCGGTCCCCTCCTCCAAATCGTTAATATAGATTGTAAAGAGTTGGGGACGCAGCACCGACCCCTGCGGAACACCACTAGTTACTGATTGCCAGTCTGAGAATGAACCATTTATCCCAACTCTCTGCCTTCTGTTAGATAGCCAATCCTCTATCCATGCCAGAATATTACCCCCAATCCCGTGATTTTTTATCTTAAGCAATAATCTTTTGTGTGGCACCTTGTCAAATGCCTTTTGGAAGCCTAGATACACTACGTCCACTGGTTCCCCTTTATCCACCCTATATGTTACTTCCTCAAAGAACTCCAGCAAATTTGTCAAACATGACTTCCCCTTCATAAAACCATGTTGACTTTGTCCTATTAAATTATGATTATCTAAATGTCCTGTTACTGTCTCTTTAATAATGGACTCCAAAATTTTACCTACCACAGATGTTAGGCTAACCGGTCTATAATTTCCAGCCTTCTGTCTACTGCCCTTTTTAAATAAGGCTGTTACATTAGCAGCTTTCCAGTCTGCCGGGACCTTTGCTGAGTCCAGGGGGTTTTGGAAAATTATTACCAATGCATCCACAATCCCTACCGCCACTTCCCTCAAGACCCTAGGATGTAAGCCATCCGGTCCAGGTGATTTATCCGCCTTGAGTCCCATTATTTTACCGAGTACCACTTCCTTAGTGATTTTGATTGTGTTTAGCTCCCCCCCCCCTATAGCCCCCTGTTTGTCCAGTGTTGGGATATTCCTAGTGTCCTCTACTGTAAAGACTGATACAAAATATTCATTCAGTGTTTTTGCCATCTCCATATTTCCCACCATTAATTTCCTGGTCTCATCCTCTAAGGGACCAACATTTACTTTAGCCACCCTTCTTCTTTTTATATAACTATAAAAACTCTTACTATCTGTTTTTATATTTTTTGCTAATTTACTTTCATAATCTATCTTCCCTTTCTTAATTAATCTTTTTGTTATCTTTTGCTGTCTTTTAAAGTTTTCCCAATCCTCTATCCTCCCACTAGATTTGGCTACCTTATATGCCCTTGTTTTTAGTCGAATACTATCCTTAATTTCTTTACTTAGCCACGGATGGCTGTCTTTTCTTTTACACCCTTTTCTTCTCAGTGGAACATATATTTTTTGGAAGTTGTAAAATAACTCCTTAAATGTCTCTTTAATGGCTATTAGATCAAAGCCACTTATCTCTATTTGTGCCACTAATTTGTTTATCTTGTTATCAATGCTTTGTGCATTCAGATAAAGAGCCTTTCTTTTTAAAATTTTACCATTATTTCCTGCTTTCACCTTATTTGCTGATGCACTTTTACCATTAAACTCACTGGGGGAAAAATTCGTTAGTGACCATTCAGTTTTAGCGCCTCAAGAGGGAAGTGGAGCATTAATTCAAGTGCTCCACTTCCTTCCTGGAGCGCTAACCCCGAATATCGGGGCGGTGGGTTCTGCAGCGCTACGCACTGGGCCACGTAGCACTGCCGCATGGAATTGCTCCTCCCCTCATTAAAGGGGAGGGCCCAAGCCCACAACTCTATGGGGCCCTACCTGGACCACCGGGGGGCGGGTTGCTGTGCCAGCAGCAAGAGGAATGCCGGGCTCAAGAAGAGTGCCGGGATGGCAGATCGCGGCACGTACCCAGTGTTGAAAAGTCAGCCGATTTTTTTTCCCCCGCCCGCCACCTTCCCTTTACTTACTGCTCCGTGAGCCTCCTGCCACTCCGTTCCTGCCCCCTGAATTGGTCGCTGTCATCGCCCGGTGCAGATTCGGGGGGGGTGGGCCAATTTTGCAGGTGGGGTGAAAACGGAGCGCTGCGCATGGTGATGACGTCGTCATCGCCTGCACAGCGGAGCGGGGCGCTACCGGTTACGACCGCCTCTAAACTCCCGCCGACTTTACCGGGAGTCGTTAGCGGTGCCACACCCGGGCAAAAAGTCGTTTGCGCCCTGTTAGCGCCCCCCAGAGGCGCTAACGGAAGGCGCAAATGCATGGAATTTCTAGCCTTCTGTCTCTTCCTGTCACACTCTGCTTATCTTTACCCAAATTGCCTCACTGCTTCATTACCTTGACTTTTCTCTTTAGATTTCTAAATTTCCCCTCACCTGACCCCTCCCTCCCCCCCACTTTTTAGTTTCACAGAATCACAGAAACCCCACAATGCAGATAGAGGCCATTTCGGCCCATCGAGCCTGCACCGACACATATCCCACCCTATCCCCGTAACCCCACGTATTTAATCCCCCTAACACTAAGGGTCAATTTATCATAGCCAATCAACCTAACCCGCACATCTTTGGACTGTGGGAGGAAACCGGAGCACCCGGAGGAAACCCACGCAAACACGGGGAGAATGTGCAAACTCCACACAGACAGTCACCCGAGGCCGGATTCGAACCCGGGTCTCTGGCGCTGTGAGGCAACAGTGCTAACCACTATGCCACCGTGCTATAAAGCTCTATCTACAGCCCTAGTTATTCAATTTGCCAGGACACTGGTCCCAGCCTGGTTTAAGTGGAGACTATCCCAATGGAACAGCTCCCTCTTTCCCCAGTACTGGTGCCAGTGCCCCATGAATTGAAACCCCTGCCTCCCACACCACTCTTTGAGCCACCCACTTAACTCTCTGATTTGTTTGTCCCTATGCCAATTTGCGCGTGGCTCAGGTAACAATCGAGAGATTATTAACTTTGAGGTTCTGCTTTTTAATTTGAACCCCAGTTCCCCAAACTCTCTCAGCAGAACCTCATTCCTAGTTCTACCTATGTTGTTGGTTCCTACGTGGACCATGACAACTGGATCCTCCCCCTCCTGCTCCAAATTCTTCTCCAGCTGTGAGGAGATATCCTTAACCCTGGCACTGGGCAGGCAACACAACCTTTGAACTCCCGGTCGTGGCTGGAGAGAACAGTATCTATCCCCTGACTATACTGTCCCCTACCACTACAACATTCCTTTTCACTCCACCCACTCGAATGACCTCCTGTACCGAGTATCTTCACTGGGAGCAAGTGGAAGCCAAGCGTAAACAGCAGACGAAATGTACATCAACCCAAGCACCCCACCCACCCGCCCCTTCAACCACCATCTACACCACTTGTGACAGAGACTGTAGGTCCCGCATTGGACTCATCAGTCGCCTGAGAACTCATTTTTAGCATGGAAGCAAGTCATTCTCGGTTCTGAGGGACTACCTAAGAAGAAGAAAAAAAGTTGTGGTCAGTTTGCTCATCCACCCTGCAGACTTTGCCCTCATCCACACAGGCAGCAAGAATCTGATACATGTTGGACAAGGGCAAAGGCTGAGGCTCCTCCAGCACTGCACCTGGGATCCTCTTAACTGCCTGATTTGCAGTCACACCCTCCTGTCCCTGAACACTAAACAGACCTGTACCATTGCCTAACCTAAGAGTTGTGACTGCCTCCTGGATTAAAGTGTCCAGACAACTCTCCCCCTCCCCGATATCCCACAATGTCTGCACCTCGGACTCCACTGAGCAAGAAGAGTGCCGGGCTCAAGAGGACTGCTGGGCTGGCAGATCGTGGCACGTACCTAGCGTTGAAAAGTCAGCCGATTTTTTCCCCCGCCCGCCACCTTCCCTTTACTTACCACTCCGTGAGCTGAAGTTCCTCGAGATGCAGACATTTACTGCAGACGTGGTCGTCCAGGATCACAATGCTCTCCACAAACTCCCACTTGCTGCAGTTCCGGCACACCTCCTGCACTGCCATCCCTTTATAACCTTGTTTTATTTATTTAGTTAATTAAAATGTATGTATTGACTTACTTAGCTTATAGTTTAGCTTTTAGCTAATTACAAGATCTAGTTTAAGTTCTACGTAGATTAAATTAAATTTACCTGTAACACAAAGCACTCCAAGTATTGAAGGCAAAAGCTGCTCCTCCTTCCCCTCTGCAAGGAATTCTCACTCTCCCCAAATTCCCAAGTTTAACAATTTGTTTAGAAGCACTCCGTTTACGATCGCTCTGTGCGTCAGCAGATACTGTTTACTTTTATACCTTTGGAGCCACATCCAAGTAACAAATGCTGTCTCAACTCCCTGTAATTAGCACCTATTCAAGACAGACACTTACAGCTGACTGACAGTTAACTGCCACTGGCAGGTAGTTTCTGTTAACTACAGTATTTAAAGTTCTAAGTTAAATTCAAATGTTAAACAAAATTTCCAATTTTACAGCTAATACTCACCCAGACTCACCCAGTACTTACCAGAGACTCCCACTCTCTCCAAATTCCCAAGTTTAACACTCTGCTTAGAAGCACTCCATTTAAGATCACTCTGTGTGGTTCTGCCTCAGAGCACCACCGAAAGCTATTACAAAATAAAGTTAATTGGTACTTGCTACGTTATATTAATGAAATTTTTAGCTGACCTCACTGTTGTGTATGTAGAACAGAGTTTGAATAAAATTGAGAAAAGACCATTTCTTTATAAGATCACCATATCTCTATGCTTATTCCTTCAATAGTCATGTTCTAACTTTCTGTTTCCCTGAGACTCTAAAACCATTGCTTTTTTCAACCTTTTCCTTGTTTTCTCTCTCCTCTTCAGAGGGCATCCGCAGCCTCCATGGCTCATCATCAAGGGGCCGTTCTTCAGGTGGGAGTATCGGGAATGAGTGTCAGCAAGCTAACTTACCATGGGTGGCATCACACCCCTGCCCAATTATGATCTGACCTCACGTCCACACACGGGCAATTTCAAGCAGGAGTAACTGAAAAGCAACCAGCAGTAGGACGCTGGGTTGATTTTTCTCTTCCCTCGCCCAGAGGCACTGAGGTCAATTGTACAGCCCCAGCTGCTGCTCTGAGACCGTCCATTACTGTATAAGATCTCTTTTGATTACTAAATGTACCGCAAAGGAACTTCACTCATATCAATTCAAAAATTAATTATTTTGCTCTGGAACCTTCCTAATCCTTATCAACCAGCAACTGAAGTCTATCTACCAAGTGGATGCCTTAACTTCATGTGTGATCCACCACCCGCCACAGAAACCTTTAGGTTATTCTCCTGGGTTAACTGTTCCACGGCTTTTTCGAATGTTACAGCTATACTGCACCTGTGGCTGGTGTGCTACAACCTTTTTCATTGCACTGATAGTAAGCACAGCCCGTCTTACAGAAATCAACAGTTTACCATCAGGACTGAGGCTACATTGAAAAGGTGATCCTGAACCACTAGTGCTACACATCAGGATATCTGCTTCAAGGAGTATGTCTACAATATTTCCAAGGGTCTCGGTGCTGTAGAAACTGCTGCATTTACAAAAAAAAACAACAAAAAACTTGGATTCAGGAAATCTGAAACAAAAGCAGGAAATGCAGGGAACAGTCAGCAGGCCAGACAGCACCTGTGGGAAAAAAAAGACAAATTAAAGTTTCAGGTGCAACACTTCATCAGAAGTGGAAGTGTCATGTAGGGCAGCGAATAAAAAGCCTCTGTATGGCTGGCCTGAGGCACTGAACCTTGGCTGCGATAATAATTCGGTTTCCACTTATATTGCTATCAGGGCCGTGCTGTCTCCAGAGGCACCCTTGGAATAAAAAAAATAATTTTTGATGGGACTTGGACCCTGTGGATGCAGCAGCGACATCTTTACCTTCATTAGCAGTGTGTTAAAGCAAATGTGCTGTAAGATGAAAGGAAAGAAATGAAACAATTACTGCAGAATTCCAGAAATTCTTTCATGAAGAATTTCAAGGAAGCTAAATGGCATCAAATTGAAGAAGCATGATTTTAAACATCTAAAATAGTGAAAACATTTCTAATGATGAGGAAGGATTGTGTCTGGAAAATGAATAATTCAAGGGTAAAAAGAACTTGAAGTATGGGAAGTTTAAGATGTTCACACTTAGACTTATGCAGATGAGCGAGGATGTGACCTGGAGATGATAGTTCCAGGTGGAAGCAGGTGGAACAATTAAAATAGACAGGGGCTGAATTAAAAGAAGAGGTAGGAAGGCTGGAGGATATGCGTGAGTAACAGTTGTTCCCCGAGGACTCAGTAATGGAATTATATTGTGGCGGAGCCACTGAATGACTCTGGACAACTGTATATAATTCCCTTTAATGATGTTCTAACACCAGCCTAAGCCGGTACCATTGTGTTAGACATTACTGTGTTTTGTATATAGTGTTTGTATGTACGGGGCGTGGCCCCTTTAAGAGCGCGGGAAAACGCGGGCAAATGCGATGACATCACGCCGCAAACCACGTGACTGCCCAGGCAGTCCTCGTGGAATCTCCATCTTGTTAAGACCTGTTTTCGTGGTTCTCCTGTATCGATCTCAACAAACGGTTCGAACTCGTTTAGTCTTACATTAAAGACCTGTTTGTTTGATCTCCTGAGTTGACCTCATTTATTAGTTAGGAATTCGACGATTCCTACAATATTCTCTTCAAGTACATGCTTAAAATGCAATTCAACAAGGAAACTTTTAGCCTGTATCCACAGAACTGGCTTCTTGGGGGGGAGCTTTAACCCCCAAAAATGGGTAGGTTGGGAGCAGGTCAGGGGTAAAAATTATTGATTGTTAGAGTGGAAGCACAACTCGGCTCCATAGTGCCCACTTCCGGGTTTAATGAAGGCATGTTTGAATGTCAGCTAGAAACCTACTCGTCAAAGTCGTGGCTGCGGACAGGTACTTATTGGTGCATATTTGTAATTCTGTCACCAGCTATCTACGAGCTCCCTGTCTCTCCATCTCCAATTGAGAGGGACGCAGTTGTACCACTTATCTCCATGGCATCCTCCTCTGCATCTGTGAGCTGGAGTATTTGTGGTGGCCCACCTCCTGTCCCTTTCCTCTCCCTTGCGTTTTGCACTCTCTTCTCCCACAAGGGGCAAGAAAACAGACCTGTGAGTGAGGTAAGTTCAGGTATTCACCCGGTGGATGCAATGCATTCAGTGAGGGTGAGTATGAGACATGAGCATCACATTGCAAAAGGATTGGGATGAGTGTCAACGGTGGATGGATAAATGGGGAGGTGATGAAGTGCATAGATAGTGAAGACTGTTGAGTGGGTGTGAAGAGTGATGTGTTGGAGAACTCTTAGCAAGATAGAGTGAAAGGGGAGGGGCTTAAAGCACAGGATATAGTTCAATCAGCAAATTTACACACTTTTCCTGGCCTGGTTAGATCATTAAACCGCTTCCTACATTACATCCATGACCTGGGCACAACGCTGCTGCTGCTCACACAACAACAACAACTTGTATTTATATAACACCTTTAACGTAGTAAAACATCCCAAGGTGCTTCACAGGAGTGTTATAGAACAAAAAATTTGACACCGAGTCACATAAAGAGAAATTAGGGCAGGTGACCAAAAGCTTGGTCAAAGAGGTAGGTTTTAAGGTGCATCATAAAGGAGGAAAGAGAGTTAGAGAGGTGGAGCGGTCTTGGCAGGGAACTCCAGAGCTTAGTACCTAGGCAACAGAAGGCACGCCACCAACGGTTGAGCGATTATAATCAGGGATGCTCAAGAGGGCAGAATTAGAGGACCGCAGATATCTCGGGGGGTTGTGGGGCTGAAGGAGATTACAGAGATAGGGAGGGGCAAGGCCATGTGCTCAGTTAACTCCAACCACAACTTCTTGGTGAGGGCAGTAGGTTTCTTCCTCCCATTGCTGGGGAAAGGTATGTCTCTCCTCCTCCTGATGACTGTACTCAGCAGTACTTCCAGTGAGGCTTCATTAAACCTGGGTGCTGCCCTTGCTCTATGTCCACATCCACCCTTAACACCTCCAATGTTCATTTACAGGCTATCTCTTTAAATACAGCTCAGATCATGCCATGTGTGTGCGTAGCTTGGAGACCTGAAACCCAGAAGTCAAAATTAATTGGTACAATTGAGTTGAGATCAAAGATTCTGACCCGTTCAGTTGGCTTCCGGGTTTCCCCCACACAATTCCAACCCCTCCTCCCGCCCCCCACCGCGCCCCCCCCCCCCACCCCATACGGAAGCCGCCATAGATTAATATTGGGGCCCTTGAGTTAATGAGAACAGGTTGAATTAAGAGTGTGGCAAGTTAATGCCCAGAATATGGAGGGAAAAGCAAGGCCGGAATTTTGTGGGGGAGCAGTAGGCACGATCAGTGGCAGGTTGGGTGGGAAAGTGTTTTTTTTGACAGTGGGTCAGGAACCCACTGTCAACCCATCGCCACACACCTTTCCGAACGTCGGGTCTGTCAATGCTGAGCAGACGCGACCGGCAGCGGCGGGGACCTAATTAATATGATTAGCATCTAGTTGCTAGATGCTTAACAGTCTTTTTCACTTAACTTTTTTCTTTAACTTCATGACCACGGGATAGCCGCTGTGCGCAGACCATGGCTGTCAAGCTGAGGCGGGAGTTCAGTAGCCATTGCTCCAGCTGATTATTTGACAGCTTCAAATGTACAGTAAAATCTCCCACCTGACTGATATTCAGTTTCCTCAGGCAGAAGTTTTTTCTCACTCCATTTCCAGCACACATTCTGCAGGTTTTCCACTTTCCAACCATTCTCACCTCAATGGAAGAACTCTCTCTCCATTGACAGAATGTTATGTAACGAGAAAGGATTAATTAGCAATCTTGTTGTACGAGGCCCCTTGGGTTGGAGTGATCATAATATGATCGAATTCTTCATTAAGATGGAGAATTAAGTAGTTGACTCGGAGACTAGGGTCCTCAATTTAAATAAAGGAAACTACGATGGTCTGAGGAGCGAGTTGGGTAGGATTGATTGGGGAATGGCACTCAAAGGGTTGATGGTGGATAGGCAATGGCAAACATTCAAAGTCCGAATGGATGAACTACAGAATTTGTTCATCCCAGTTTGGCATAAAAATAAAACAAAAAAGGTGACCCAACCGTGGCTAACAAGGGAAATTAGGGATAGCATAAGGTCCAAGGAGAGGGCATATAAATTGGCCAGAAAAAGCAATAATCCTGAGGATTGGGAGCAGTTTAGAATTCAACAAAGGAGGGCAAAGGCATTAATTAAGAAAGGGAAAATAGAATATGAGAGTAAGCTTGCAGAGAACATAAAAGCTGACTGTAAAAGCTTTTATAGATATGTGAAGAGAAAAAGATTGGTGAAGTCAAGCGTAGGTCCCTTGCAGTCAGAATCGGGGGAATTTATAATGGGGAACAAAGAAATGGCAGACCAACTAAATACATATTTTGGTTCTGTCTTCACAAAGGAGGACACAAATAACCTCCCAGAGATGCCGGGGAACATAGGGTCTGATGAAAGGGTGGAACTGAAAGAAATCAGTATTTGTAGGGAAATGGTGTTAGGAAAATTGATGGGACTGAAGACCGATAAATCCCCAGGGCCTGATAATCTACATCCCAGGGTACTTAAGGAAGTGGCCCTAGAAATAGTAGATGCATTGCTGGTCATCTTCCAGAACTCGATAGATTCTGGAATAGTACCCATGGATTGGCGGGTAGCTAATGTTACCCCACTATTCAAAAAAGGTGGTAGAGAAAAGGCGGGGAATTATATCCCGTACATCGGTAGTGGGGAAAATGCTAGAGTCCATTATAAAAGCTGTAATAGCAGAGCACTTGGAAAGCAGTGACTGGATTGGACAAAGTCAACATGGATTTACAAAAGGTAAATCATGCTTGACTAATCTACTGGAATTTTTTGAGGATGTAACTGGTAAAATAGATAAGGGAGAACCAGTGGATGTGGTGTATTTGGACTTTCAGAAGGCTTTCGATAAGGTCCCGCATAAGAGATTAGCATGCAAAATTAAGGCATATGGGATTGGGGGCAAGGTATTGACTTGGATAGAGAACTGGTTGGCGGACAGAAAGCAAAGAGTTGGAATAAACGGGTCGTTTTCCGAGTGGCAGGCAGTGACTAGTGGGGTACCGCAAGGATCGGTCCTAGGACCCCAGCTGTTCACAATATATATTAATGATCTGGACGAGGGAATTGGGTGTAATATCTCCAAATTTGCAGATGACACAAAGCTGGGTGGGAGGGTATGCTGTGAGGAGGATGTCGTGAAACTCCAGCACGATTTGGACAGATTGGGTGATTGAGTAGAAACATGGCAAATGCACTATAATGTGGATAAATGTGAGGTTATCCACTTTGCTGGCAAAAACAGGAAGGCAGATTATTATTTGAATGGCAATAGATTGGGAGAAGGGGAAGTGCAAAGAGACCTGGGTGTTCTTGTACACCAGTCGCTGAAGGTAAGCATGCAGGTGCAGCAGGCGGTTAAGAAGGCAAATGGTATGTTGGCCTTCGTAGCAAGAGGGTTCGTGTACAAGAACAAGGATGTCTTGCTGCAGTTGTACAGGGCCTTGGTGAGACCACACCTTGAGTATTGTGTGCAGTTTTGGTCGCCTTACCTGAGGAACGACGTTCTTGCCATGGAAGGAGTGCAGCGAAGATTCACCAGGCTGATACCTGGGATGGCAGGAATGACGTATGAGGAGAGATTGTGTCGATTGGGCTTATACTCACTGGAGTTTAGAAGATTGAGAGGGGATCTCATCGAAACCTATAAAATTCTGTCAGGCCTGGACAGACTAGATGCAGGAAGAATGTTTCTGATGGCCGGGGAGTCTAGAACCAGGGGTCATTATCTAAGGATAAGGGGTAAGCCATTTAAGACTGAAATGAGGAGGAATTTCTTCACCCAGAGAATGGTGAACCTGTGGATTTCTCTGCCACAGAGGGCGGTGGAGGCCAGTTCATTAAGTATATTCAAGAAAGAGTTGGATATATTTCTTAAGGCTAAAGGGATCAAGGGATATAAGAACATAAGAACATAAGAAATAGGAGCAGGAGTAGGCCAATCGGCCCCTCGAGCCTGCTCCGCCATTCAATAAGATCATGGCTGATCTGATCCTAACCGCCAATCCACTATCACAGAACCATCTCCTGAATCTACCAGAATTAGACACACGAAATAGGAGCAGGATCAGGCTACACGGCCCCTGGGCCCACTCCGCTACCCACAGGGCCATGACCGATCCGAACCTAGACTCATGTCCAAATTCCTGCCCGCTCCCCGTAACCCTTAATTCCCTTTACTTCTTGGAAACTGTCTATTTCTGTTTTAAATTTATGTAATGATGTAGCTTCTACAGCTTTTTGGGGCAGCATATTCCATGGACCTACCACCCTCTGAGTGAAGTAGTTCCTCCTCATCTCAGTTTTGAAAGAGCAGCCCCTTATTCTAAAACTATGCCCCCTAGTTCTAGTTTCACCCATCATCGGGATCATCTTCCCCGCATCCACCCGATCCAACCCCTTCACAATCTTATATGTTTCAATAAGATCGCCTCTCATTCTTCTGAACTCCAATGAGTAGAGTCCCAATCTACTCAACCTCTCCTCATATGTCCATCCCCTCATCCCCGGGATTAACCGAGTGAACCTTCTTTGTACTGACTCGAGAGCAAGTATGTCCTTTCTTAAGTATGGACACCAAAACTGTACGCAGTATTCCAGGTGCGGTCTCACCAATACCTTGTACAACTGAAGCAATACCTCCCTATTTTTATATTCTATCCCCCTAGCAATTCAGTACCCAGTCCCTGCCTATGGGGCGAAGGCAGGGACCGGGTACTGAATTTGGATGATCAGCCATGATCTCATTGAATGGCGGAGCAGGCTCGAAGGGCCGAATGGCCTACTCCTGCTCCTATCTTCTATGTTTGTATGTTTCTATGTTTCTGTCATCTCTACTCCACCTGCCATCTATTCCATCAACATGGGTGCCCTTTATACTCTCTCACCTTGGTCCTCAGAATCCCACCATGATCAGCCCCAACACCAGCAGCACCAGACACACCAGCAGCACTAACAACAATATCAACCCTCTCCGCAATCACCTGATGTTGCACAGGACACAGGTCATCAGCACCTGACCATGTTGCTGCCCGGGAGGCCAGGGGTGGCCTCACTGTGGCCAGATTTATTTCACTTCATGCTGTGCACCCAGGCTGCCACATGATGCTCCAGGTTGACACCACTCCACACCAACACCATAAAGCATCCCTACAATGCCCAAGCCATTGATCATTGCAGGGGGCATCGTTATGACACACCATTCACTGCAACTCACTAAGCCACTTCCAATGGCGCACACAAATCTGTCTAAATCCAGCACTGCACGCCAAATCCCGCCCCCGTAGCGCCGCTGGTAAAAGTTATCGCTGGGAATGTCAATGCCAGGTGGATCGTGACGTCAGTGGGTGTGCAATGCTCACTGACCGCCTGATCTGCTAAATTGATTGTCGCCACCTACCTTAGCACCTGGAGTAAACAGGCTCCAGGGATGTTATTTAAAGGGAGCATCAGTAATGACCCACAGCTGTCAGGTTAGTGCAGTTTTCGTGGTCTCTTGTCAGTTTCTAAAAAGTAGCTACATTTATTCTTCAAAGAATCAAACTGCTACACTTGGTTACATTAATGGGGGCTGTATTGGCAGTCAATCTCGCCCTCCAGGACCTATGGCAGAGGGAGTGGAGGCAGCGATAAATACGGAAACATGTGGTCAGAAGGAGGAGGAGGGCCATCAGGGCTCTCAACAGGGGGACTTGCTCTCCGAGGGTATTCTGAAAGCACTTCTCCTACCTCCAATTAAGCGAGGATCAGTGTATTAGAAGGCTCCGCTTCACCAAGGAGGTGGTCACTGAACTCTGCCACCTCCTGCAACCAGACCTCGAGCCTCAGATCAAGGCGACCACAGTTCTCCCAGTGGCAGTCAAGGTCACCGTCGCCCTCAATTTCTTTGCCAGCGGATCCTTCCAGTCTGCAACAGGAGATATAGCTAACATCTTGCAGTTCACTGTCCATCGCTGCATCCAGGAGGTCACAGAGGCTCTCTACAATAGAAGGGATTACATTTCCTTCCCCATCATCAGAGAGAAGCAGGACGAGCATGCATGTGGCTTTGCCAGGATAGCAGGATTCCCCATGGTGCAGGGTGCCATTGATTGCACCCACGTGACTTTGTAGGCACCGCATAACAATCCTGAGGTCTTCCACAACTGCAAAGCCTACCATTCACTTAATGTGCAGTTGGTGTGCGACCACAGACAGCGAATCCTCAATGTAAATGCTTGCTATCCTGGCAGCAGCCACGATGCCTTCATCCTGCGCCAGCACTCTTCCAGCCACCACGTCAAGCTCGCGGCTGGCTGCTCAGAGACAAGGGCTATCCGCTCTCCGCCTGGCTCATGACTCCCCTCCGCAACCCAAACACTCCTGCCCAGCACTCATATAATGAGAGCCATGCTGCCACCAGGAACATCATTGAGCAGACCAGCGGCCTGCTGAAGCAATGGTTCTGCTGCCTTGACCGCTCGGGAGGAGCCCTCCAGTACTCGGCTGAGCGGGTGTCCCATTTCGTGGTGGTCTGCTGCATCGTCCATAACTTGTCCGCCATGAGGGCCCAGCCCTTGCCACCGGCAATTGCAGGACCACCTCAGGAGGAGGAAGAGGGAGAGGAGGAGGAGGAGGAACAGGAGTGAGGGAGGAGGCAGCCACTCAATCGGCCTTCCGGAAGGGCAGTCCGTGACCCGCCTCATCAAATTGCGGTTTGACCCCAGATCCCCATTGCTCACCACATCCCCATCATTCCATCCCTGTCACAGGCCGTTTCACACCACAAAGCTGAAATGAGACACAACACAAAAGAATCCAAACTGAATTAATAAATTTATCAAAAATCAGTGAACACATATTTACACCAAAAATATTAACTATTCACCCTTGTGAAATCCTTTAGTGTCTCTTATTACTGCGCCTTTGCCTACTCTAGTGCTCCTTTGAAGTGTTGGCCCAGTGGCTGCTGCAGGGCTGGTGGAAGGCTGCTGGGTGTCCGTGCGGGAGACTTCAGATGGCCTTGCAGGACGCCCTTGACCAGCTCTGGGCCTGGAAGGCCCGGCTGTAGACTGCACCACCTCAGCATGGACGGCAGCAGTCTGGGCTGGCTGGATAACAGGCAGTGACAAGGGCAATGGCGGAGTAGCAGTGGTGGGAGCAGGAATGCTGTCATCCTGCGAGAGGACAGCAGGTTCCTGTTCCACTGACCCGCTGCCACTCCCCCAGGGCAGCACCTCAGCATCCCTAGCAATCTGTTGGTGCACAGATTGCTGGCCTGCTGCGACACCGTGAATGCCCCGATCAATGGTGGTAGGCCTAGCCATGAAGGCAGCAGTCAGAGCTTGCGCGGCATCAAGCTGAGACTGCATGAGAGCAGTCTAAGATTGGATGCCACCAAGCATAGACTGCATTACAGCACTAAGATGTTGCCTCACGTCTGCCTGTGCTGCAATGGAAACTGCCAGATCGCCCATCACACATGGTATCAGGTCTGGGTCACCACGGTCTCTCTGGGAGTCTACCATCCTTTGCAGAATGAAAATGATGGGCTCCATGATGTGCGCAGAGCTTTGTGCAATGTTGGAGGCGGACTCCTCCACACTCCTTATCATTGCCGAGAGGCTCTCAGGCACACGTGCCACTACACCTATCATCTCCGTGTGCATGCCCATCATCCTTCTTCTAAAGGCCTCCCCATTGAGGTCTTCATTTGAGTCCTGAGCAGCAGAACTCACCCTCCGGGGAGCTGGTAGGGGGTGGCATGTGGTGGTGCCCAGTCAGCTTTGCATCTGACTGTCCCTTGAGCGGTTCGAATCGCTCCCACACCCCTGGGTTCTAGACACCGGACTTAGGTACAGGCAGCGATACAGAAAATCGAGTAGACAATTGGTTTGGTGTAAGAAAACCAAGATTTTATTAAAACAGAAATAAAAACACAGTCTTAAGAGAATTATTGGTATAAAACACAGGCATAAACAATTACCCTTATTCAGGGAATGGGGAACACACGGCACATCGAGGGAAAAACAACTACATTAACAATCCCCCTTATCCTTATCCCACCCCCTATACCTAACTAGATTAAGTTATGAGGGGCCAGGAATTCATGCTCACCAATCCAAAACCTGTTGCTTCAACGTTGTGAATTTTGAGGTTTGGTCTTCTGTCCTTTGGGATACCCCGTCGCCACGTGGCCTCAGTGCGCGGCGCTGGAGTTGTTGATGCGACATACCTTCCCTCTCCTCAGATACCGTCGTCGTCTCATCGCGATGGGTTTTCTTCTTCTTCTCCCTCG
Organism: Somniosus microcephalus; assembly: GCF_052327205.1. Taxonomy (NCBI): domain Eukaryota; kingdom Metazoa; phylum Chordata; class Chondrichthyes; order Squaliformes; family Somniosidae; genus Somniosus; species Somniosus microcephalus. Next base: position 258,253,763 of record NC_140988.1, on the reverse strand, counting down.
GGCGGTCGTCAGCGGTAACATTACGGTCGTGGATCGGTTGGCGGTTTTCACTGCTTACAAGATTTTGCTACCCAAGCTTTGAACGCTAGCATATTCGTCACGGGCGTGGACACTCACGTCTAACGCCTGTTTATTCGCAGTGTTCAAACGCCAACTTATCCTCACTGTCCAAGCATACACTGCTAATTTCTTCCCCAAACGCCAGCTTATAACTAGGCGTTTGGTTTTTATTGATGCGTCTTTTGCTGCCCTTCTCTGCTCTTGTTGGTGTTACCTTCTTCGTCGTCTCATCTCGTCTCATCTGCCCGTTCGTGGCCTATGTGTCCTGTGTGACTTTGAACTCGGGTCGCGTTCTCCTCCCGCGTTTGGTCCCGGTGTAATGGGCGTCCTTGGTTGTTGAGCGGTGCGGGGAGTGAGAAGAGAACCTGCCACGAGGCGAGGGCATGAGTACGAGCGGCAGCAGGCCAAGGCCACAGACAAGAGTCAATGCAAGAGAGCAGAGGCAAGAGAGCAATTGCTACTGATGGACCAACAGTTATATCCGTTCTTCCACTCCTTATCTGCGTGCCAAATCAGGTCAGTCTATTGCTTAACTTTTGGCGGGCTTGGTTTAAATGATTACAACCATTTGTTTTAACGACTTTAGGAGTGGTTGTCTCCGAGTCTAATGGCCCCGATGTCCTGGTTGCTTTGTCATGGATAAGACTTAATTGTCCCCATCCTACCTTGATGGCTACTGTGAGCTGTTATCGATTAAACATGCAGAAAGCTAATGGCCATGGTTATAGGCCCATTCTACTTTGATTGGACTCAAGTCGAATAAATGCGTATTCTGTGTTTACTCTGTCTGGCAGGTTCCAAAGAGTCCCTGTACACAGACTTCTGCATTTTAAATATCGTCCCTGAGCCTGCTTGTCTGCAGAGTCTTGCTTTTAAAAATCCTGTCAAATTTTGGTCACAAGGTTTACAGAAGCCATTTTGGGTACCCTGCTTTTAAATAACTTGTCCAAAACAGGGTCCCTTGATCCATAATTCGGGGAGTGCGGGAATTTTGAGAACCCTGTAACTTACACTCCCCCCTGTTGATACTAAACTTGCTTTAAGTATCATCTTGATGAGGTGAGCAAAATTTCCGACCCTCCATAGTCAACCTTCCCCTGTAATTATCTAATATACCCACGACACATGCACTTCCCATTCTACGAAAATGTAGTGTACATAAGCATACATAGAATAATTACAGTCGTTTACACACATCCAAGCATGGAGGAGGTCCAACACCTCTGCACCACTTGGTACACATAGACCTAGAAATTCAGTTGTTAGCGCCAGCCGCTAGCGCCTTAGGAGGAGGAGCAGTGGGGCACTAAGCGGCTCGCGCCCGGGCGCGGCGCGATCTGCACCTCTCGCGAACTTCACTCAAGATTTAGCGGCGGCGCAAAACTGTAGCACCCGCTCAGCTGCAGGCGCAGATCCTGAGGTCATTTCATAGTGCAACGCCCTTGGTGCGCCCTGAACTGGAACTTCAGTGGCGCTGCGCTTCTGTGCGCCTGGCGCCCCCAGCGACTGGTAGAGGGGAACGGTTCCCAGTCACTGCGGGTCACGGGGGGCACTATTTAAAGGGGATTCCTGCTGCATTATAAGTGGCAGCCATTTTGTGGCAATCCTTCTGTGTGAGAGACAGATATTTGGAGAGAGACAAAGAGAGAGAGCTTTCTGCTTTGACTCAGCGCTCGCACAGGTACTTCTGGCTTCAGGCCAGAGCTTTGCACTTGGATTTAACTTTCAGTGCCATAGCCGTGAGTCGCCACATATAATGGGGGCTGCAATGGGTGGAAACGTTGGCTTACTGCATTGCATTCAAAGGGCTCAGAGATGCCATGAGAGAGTGCCAGTCATGGCCAGACGGAGAAGGGCCAACAGGCGTTGGCACAGGAGGCCTTACCCACCCAGGGTATACCGCCAGCAGTTCTCATATCTGAACATGTCTGAGGAGCAGTGTGTTCGGAGGCTGCGATTCAGAAGGGAGTTGGTCACTGAGATCTGCCACCTGCTTCGCAGAGATCTGCAGCCACAGCTGAGGAGCAGGACATCTCTGTCAGTGGCAGTGAAGGTGACGGTGGCTCTCAACTTCTATGCCACCGGCTCCTTCCAATCCGCTACTGGGGACATTGCCAACATCTCCCAGTTCGCGGTACATTGCTGCATCCGCCAGGTGACCAATGCCCTTTTCAGAAGGAAACGTCAGTACATCTCCTTCCCCATGACCCTGGACAAGCAGCAAGAACGTGCAATGGGATTTGGAGGAATAGTGGGCTTCCCCATGGTCCAGGGCGCCATTGACTGCATGCATGTCGCTTTGCGGGCAACTCTAGAGAATGCCGAGGATTACCGCAACCGGAAGGCCTACCATTCGCTCAACGTCCAGTTGGTGTGTGACCACAGGCAGCTCATACTAGCTGTCAATGCCCGCTTTCCAGGCAGCAGCCACGATGCCTTCATCCTGCACCAGACTTCTGTGGCAGACATTTTCAAAGCCCAGGCTCACCCACGAGGATGGTTTCTCAGGGACAAAGGCTATCCTTTGTGCACCTGGCTGATGACCCCGCTCCGTGCGCCCAGCACCCCTGCTGAAGAGCAATACAATGACAGCCATCAAGCTACCAGTAACATCACTGAGCACACAATCGGCGTGCTCAAGCAATGATTCCGCTGTCTGGACCGTTCCGGAGGAGCCCTACAGTACTCGCCTGAGCGAGTCTCCCATTTCATTGTAGTGTGCTGTATGCTGCACAACCTGGCTATCCTCAGGACTCAGCCACTGCCAGCAGACAGGAGGAGGAGGAGGAGGAGGAGGAGGAGGAGCACCAAGACGGGAGGGAGGCACAAAGTGCAAGGGCCATCCGTTGGCGACTTATTGCAACTTGGTTCTAGGCCCCCTCTCAGGGAATGGCTTGTGCCAATGAAAGAACATGAATGGAGCCGCTCCGCAAGCCCTCAGCTGGTCAAGGTAACAAATAGTTCAAAGGACAAACATGGACAATGTGATTAAAGAAAATTTTTTACTGTGCAAACTCTGTGCCCTTCCCGCATGACAAACTAATTCAGATAAACCCCCCAAAAAACAGTCAGAGACATAACTGGCTCTCACAACCTTCAGAAAATGAAAAAAACAGTTAAACAAAAATGACCATGATCCTCGGCCTTCATATAAAAAACAAACACAACAGTCTCGGCCTTCATATATTAAAAAAATATTCTCGGCCTTCATATATAAACACAACATTTGGCCACACCGTTTACTTTTTCCCCTGTGAGGGTGATCCGCCTCGTTTCCGCGAATGGCCCCTACCCGCCCTGCAGCTCCTCCTCAATGGGACCCCAGTGGCTGCAGCAAGGCTGGGGGAAGGCTGCTGAGGGTCAGATGGTGAGACGGCAGATGCCCTTGGGGGACGGCCTGGACCAGCTCTGGGCCTGGAGGGCCCAGCTGCTGACTGCTCCAACTCTGCTTGGGCGGCAGCAGTCTGTCCTACGGGTGGTGGCAGCTGCAGTGGAGGAGTGACAGTGTTGGCTGCAGGAATGCTGCCAACCTGACAGAGCACAGGCACTCCCTGGTCGGCTGATACACTGGCACTCGCACGGGCCAGCACTGCAGCATGCGCAGCAATCTGCTGAAGCACAGACTGCTGGGCTGCTGCGGCATGGCGAGGGCCCCGGTGACACCTGGCCGATCCAGCGAGGGTGGCAGCAGTTAGTGCCCGTGTGGCCCTGATCTATGTCTGCATCAGACCAGCCAATGAATGAACGGCACGACTGAGCACTTGGCTGGAAGCTGCCTGTGATGCAGCGAAGTCCTGCTGACTCCTAACCTGTGCTGCCGCAAAGTCCTGCAGACTCCTAGCCTGTGCTGCCGCAAAGTCCTGCAGACTCCTTGCCTGTGCTGCACTGAATTCTTGCAGACTCCTGGCCTGTGCTGCCCCAAATTCCTGAGCACTCCTTGCCAGTGACGCTATAGAGTCAGGCATCCTTGCCACTGCAGCCATGAGCTCAGTGTGCCTGCGCTCAGCCTGGGTGCCCATTTCACCAAGGAGCCACACCTCCTCTGCGCTCACCGTAGCAGGACTGGAGGCCGCACTCACCCTCCAGGGTGAAGGCCACCGAGCTTCCCCACCCCTCCCGCGTTGCTGCAGCCCGCTGGGCCCCGGAGTTTCACTCTCCTCAGACCCTTCCCCCCTGCTCCCCTCCAGGGAAGACGTGTCCCCATCATGGCCATGGGCTGTCTGGGCTGAGGGTGGCACTGATGGGCCGGCTTCCTCTTCCTCCTCCTCGAATTCAGAATCACTGACAGTGGCAGCTTGAGGGCCCGCCTCCTCACCTGGCGAATCAGCATCTGAAAGCAGGGAGGCACAAGAGTTGCTTTAGAGTGAGACCAGGACGGCAGCGAGGGAGGCATGAGTGCTGCTGTGCACTGCATTGGTTCGATAGTGGCAAAGGATGCTGGTGTGAGGCACAAGTGGAAAGAGAGAGGTCAAAAAGGTGATGACCTTACAATTGCTGTCCAGAACAGGGTCGGCATCTCCACTGGCGACGGGGCCAATCAGCTGGCCTGCCATAATGCGCTCCACACGCTGCTCCAGGTCGCTGAGCTCTTTGCGGTCAGGACGGCCTCCCCCGGTCCATCGCTGCTGCCTGCGATTGTGGGCCAGCTTGCCCTGCAAGAGAAAGGACGGCCTCTAAGTACAGTGTCAAGCCCTGATCTTGCCTGCACTGCCTCTCATGGTGGAATAGCCCTGACAGTGTCAAGCCCTGATCTTGCCTGCACTGCCTCCCATGGTGGAATAGCCCTGACAGTGTCAAGCCCTGATCTTGCCTGCACTGCCTCCCATGGTGGAATAGCCCTGACAGTGTCAAGCCCTGATCGTGCCTGCACTGCCTCCCATGGTGGAATAGCCCTAACAGTGTGTAAAGTGCTGAATGTGCAAGTGGTTTTCGTGAGAGTCCCATAGCTCTTGGATGAGGGCTGGGCATTGGGGCTTTCAGGTCCCTTTGGCCAGAAACTGAGGTGCACATGCAGGGATGAACAGGATAGTGGAAAGGGTACTCACCCTGACAACCTGAGTGAGGTCGTTGAACTTTTTCCTGCATTGAAGTGGAGTCCTGGCAACCATGCTGTTGGTGGTCACCCTGTTTGCCACCTCCCTCCAGGCTTTTCGGTATTCACTGGGAAGTGGCCTCCTCCCAGTGTCAGGGAAGAGGACAGGTCGCCTGCGCTCTACTGCGCCAACCAGTAGCCTCAGGGCACCCTCGCTGAAGCGCTCCGCTTGCTCCCTAGCCTTCTGCATGGTCCTGGGCGTAGAAATGATGATCCAGCAATGGTCAGGCCTTGCTTCAGGGCTGCAGTGCGCAGGACGTGGCAGCCAAACTAGTCCACCCTCCCCCTTTAAGAGCTGACCGGCGCCACCGTGTCTGCCTTCAATCAGCAACTCGCCGCAACTGCGCTGCGCCTGCCCTTGGTGTTAGCGCCTCGGCTCGCCGGCTTAGTGCCTTATGATAGTCGTGCATCACCTGCTTTAGCGCAGCAACAACCTCTTGGGGCGATGCAACTCAATTTCGGCGAAGGTGGCGCTAAGTTGCGCCAGGCGCTAAACTTAGCGAACACCCGGCTGTAGCGCCCCAAACGTGGCGATACTGAATTTCTAGGCCATACATCTTTATTAAAACAACGCGTCGAAAAACTTTATTAAAAACAACAAAACACAAAAAAAAACAACAATCTTTAATCAAAAATACAAAAACTCATACAGGTGGATCTCCCTCCACCTTCACATAATGTTCCTTCCAGATCCTCTGGTTTCGGAATTCTAGCATCGAACCTTTTCCCTTGCACTGAGTGCAGACTAGATACAACATTATCCCTAACTGGCAAACCACGAGAATGTGGGAAGCCAGTCTGATGCACAAAGGGACCTCTATGTTATTGAAAATGTCCCACCAGGGTGGAATCACAATATCCAATATCTACTGTTTTCTGCTCTAGAGTGTTAAAATGTTTCTGTGAAACTATAACGGCTTTAAGTATTTTGGTAAGGTGTTCAGGGAGAGGGGGAATTTTGTAGCCAAAATGCGCTACATACTTCTGCAGGTTGGTAAAGTTCTCCTTCACAGTGAGGTGAACAGTGGAGGGTTCAGGAATGGGGACAATTCGCTCCTGGGCCACTTGAACTTCTGCCTCGGGTTTAAAACAGAAACTGCTGTCACTAACCAGACACCAGCTATGCTGTCCATGCTGGTAGTGGGGCGCGCCTGTGGTGACACAATATGTCCCACCTCCTATATATGCTACCTGTGGGGGAACATGGCCTTGTGCCATTGCCTCCATGGTATGTCAGCGGCGGCAGCGGGAGAAATCTCGGCAGGAATCGCGGCGACTATAAAAAGGCCCCAGAGGCCAGGTAGGCCTCAGTGCGTCAGCGGCAGCGGCGGGAGAAATCTCGGCGGGAATCGCGGCGACTATAATAAGGCCCCAGAGACCAGGCAGGCGTACTAATCTCCAATCTCAGAAAGGGAGAGAAGTAAAAAGTAATCGAAGTGTGACGTCACCAGAAAGCAGGTAAGTGATTGGTTGGTGAGTATTTCTTTCTTTTTTTAAACTCTAACTCTGTGGTTTATAGTTTCTAGGGTCTCTGTGGTGTAGCGGGGACTGTTTATAAACCAGGGCCCTAAAATATATCATTTATCTGTAGTGTAATTGTTGGGATTGATTTGATTTAATTTAATTTCAGTTAATTAAAGGGTAAGTCATGGCAGGACAGCCCGGTGCCGTGGTATGCTCCTCCTGCGCTATTTGAGAACTCAGGGACACTTCCTGTGTCCCTGACAACTATGTGTGCAGGAAGTGTGTCCAGCTGCAGCTACTGGCAGACCACATTGCGGTGCTGGAGCAGCGATTGGATACATACTGGACGATTCGCGATGCTGAGGACGTCATGAATAGCACGTTTAATCAGTTGGTCACACTGCAGATAAAGGTGGCACAGGCAGAAAGGGAATGGGTGACCAACAGGCAGAGTAGTAGGCACAGGCAGGTAGTGCAGAATTCCCCTGTGGCCATCCCCCTCTCAAACAGATATACCGCTTTGGGTACTGATTGGGGGGGGATGGCTTACCAGGGGAAGGCAGCAGCAGCCAACTTCCTGGCACCAGGGGTGGCTCTGCTGCACAGGACGGGCGGAAAAAGAGGGGGAGAGCTATAGTAATAGGGGATTCTATTATAAGGGGAATAGATAGGTGTTCCTGCGGCCGCAAACGAGACTCCAGGATGGTGTGTTGCCTCCCTGGTGCAAGGGTCAAGGATGTCTCGGAGCGGCTGCAGGGCATCCTGGAGGGGGAGTGTGAACAGCCAGTTGTCGTGGTGCATATAGGTACCAACGATATAGGTAAAAACCGGGATGAGGTCCTAAAAGCTGAATATAGGGAGTTAGGAAGTAAATTAAAAAATAGGACCTCAAAGGTAATAATCTCAGGATTGCTACCAGTGCCACGTGCTAGTCAGAGTAGAAATAGAAGGATATTTCAGATGAATACGTGGCTAGAGGAATGGTGCAAGGGGGAGGGATTCAAATTCCTGGGACATTGGAATCGGTTCTGGGGGAGGTGGGACCAGTACAAAATGGACGGTTTGCACCTGGGCAGGGCCGGGACCGATGTCCTAGGGGGAGTGTTTGCTAATGCTCTGGGGGAGGGTTTAAACTAAAATGGCAGGGGGTTGGGAACCTGAGTGGGGAAACAGAGGAAAGGGAAACAAGGATAAAAGCAAAAGACAGGAAGGAGAAAAACAAAAGTGACAGGCAGAGAAATCAAGGGTTTAAATCAAACATGGCCACAGTAAATAATAATTCTAAAAGATCTAAGAGAGTTAAAAAAACAAGCCTGAAGGCTTTGTGTCTTAATGCAAGGAGCATTCGTCATAAGGTGGATGAATTAGCTGCACAAATAGAGGTAAACGAATATGCTATGATTGGGATTACGGAAACATGGCTCCAGGGTGGCCAAGGCTGGGAATTCAACATCCAGGGGTATTCAATATTCAGGAAAGATAGGCAGAAAGGAAAAGGAGGTGGGGTAGCATTGTTGGTTAAAGAGGGGATTAACACAATTGAAAGGAAGGATATTAGCTCTGATGATATCGAATCTGTATGGGTAGAACTGAGAAATACCATGGGGCAGAAAATGTTAGTGGGAGTCGTATATAGACCTCCAAACAGCAACTAAGCGGGAAATTAGAGAAGCGTGCAATAAGGGCACAGCAGTTATCATGGGTGACTTTAATCTACATATAGATTGGGCTAACCAAATTAGTAACAATACTGTGGAGGAGGAATTCCTGGAGTGTATACGGGATGGTTTCCTGGACCAATATGTCGAGGAACCAACTAGAGATCAGGCCATCTTAGACTGGGTATTATGTAATGAGAAAGGATTAATTAGCAATCTTGTGCGAGGCCCCTTGGGTCGGAGCGATCATAATATGATAGAATTCTTCATTAAGATGGAGAGTGAAATAGTTGACTCAGAGACTAGGGTCCTGAATTTAAATAAAGGAGACTACGATGGTATGAGGTGCGAGTTGGGTAGGATTGATTGGGGAATGTCACTCAAAGGGTTGACGATGGATGGGCTATGGCAAACATTCAAAGATCGCATGGATGAACTACAGAATTTGTTCATCCCAGTTGGGCATAAAAATAAAACAAAAAAGGTGTCTCAACCGTGGCTAACAAGGGAAATTAGAGATAGCATAAGATCCAAGGGGAGGACATATAAATTGGCCAGAAAAAGCAGTAAACCTGAGGATTGGGAGCAGTTTAGGATTCGAAAAAGGAGGACAAAGGGATTAATTAAGAGGGGGAAAATAGAGTATGAAGTCAAGCGTAGGTTCCTTGCAGTCAGAATCAGAGGAATTTATAATGGGGAACAAAGAAATGGTTGAGACAAGCTAAATACATATTTTGGTTCCGTCTTCACAAAGGAGGACACAAATAACCTCCCAGAGATGCCAGGGAACATAGGGTCTGATGAAAGGGAGGAACTGAAAGAAATCAGTATTTGTAGGGAAATGGTGTTAAGGAAATTGACGGGATTGAAGGCCGATAAATCCCCAGGGCCTGATAATCTACATCCTAGGGTACTTAAGGAAGTGGCCCTAGAAATAGTAGATGCATTGCTGGTCATCTTCCAAAATTCGATAGACTCTGGAACAGTACCCATGGATTGGCGGGTAGCTAATGTTACCCCACTATTCAGAAAAGGTGGTAGAGACCGGTATAGACCAGTAAGCCTGACATCGGTAGTGGGGAAAATGCTGGAGTCTGTTATAAAAGATGTAATAGCAGAGCACTTGGAAAACAGTGAAAAGATCGGACAAAGTCAACATGGATTTACAAAAGGTAAATCGTGCTTGACTAATCTACTGGAATTTTTTGAGGATGTAACTGGTAGAATAGATAAGGGAGAACCAGTGGATGTGGTGTATTTGGACTTTCGGAAGGCTTTCGATAAGGTCCCGCATAAGGGATTAGCATGTAATGTTAAAGCACATGGGATTGGGGGCAAGGTACTGACTTGGTTAGAGAACTGGCTGGCAGACAGGAAGCAAAGAGTTGGAATAAACGGGTCTTTTTCCAAGTGGCAGGCAGTGACTAGCGGAGTACCGCAGGGATCGGTGCTAGGACCCCAGCTATTCCCAATATATATTAATGATCTAGACGAGGGAACTAGATGTAATATCTCCAAGTTTGCAGATGATACAAAGCTGGGTGGGCATGTGTGCTGTGAGGAGGATGCCGAGAAACTCCAGTATGATTTGGACAGGTTGGGTGATTGGGCAGATGTATGGCAGATGCAGTATAATGTGGATAAAGGCGAGGTTATCCACTTTGGTGGCAAAAACAGGAAGGCAGATTATTATCTGAACAGCAATAGATTGGGAGAAGGGGAAGTGCAATGAGACCTGGGTGTCCTTGTGCACCAGTCGCTGAAGGTAAGCATGCAGGTGCAGCAGGCGGTTAAGAAGGCAAATGGTATGTTGGCCTTCGTAGCGAGAGGATTCGAGTACAGGAACAAGGATGTCTTGCTGCAGTTGTACAGGGACTTGGTGAGACCACACCTTGAGTATTGTGTGCAGTTTTGGTCACCTTATCTGAGGAAGGATGTTCTTGTCATGGAGGGAGTGCAGTGAAGATTCACCAGACTGATACCTGTGATGGCAGGATGACGTATGGGTTGATTGGGCTTGTACTCGCTGGAGTTTAGAAGAATGAGAGGGGATCTCATTGAAACTTATAAAATTCTAACAGGACTAGACAGGTTAGATGCAGGAAGGATGTTCCCGATGGCGGGGGAGTCCAGAACCAGGGGTCACAGTCTAATGATAAGGGGTGAGCCATTTAGGGCAGATATGAGGAGGAATTTCTTCACCCAAAGAGTGGTGAACCTGTGGAATTCTCTACCACAGAAGGCAGTTGAGGCCAATTCATTAAATATATTCAAGAAGGAGTCAGATATATTTCTTAAGGCTAAAGGGATCAAGGGATATGGGGAGAAGGCAGGGACAGGTTACTGAGTTTGGATGATCAGCCATGATCTCATTGAATGGCGGAGCAAGCTCGAGGGGCCGAATGGCCTACTCCTGCTCCTATCTTCTATGTTTCTATGTTTCTATGAGATAAGAGACTTTAGCTCTGACAATGACAGAGGTGCAGGGCTGCACCCAGGTTCTCCCATGACTCCCGCCATATGATTATGGAGGGAGTCACAGCATGCAGGGAGGTCCTCTTCCCTTCCCTTCCCTTCCCAGGAGATCAACACAGGCTGGTGGCACATTGCAGAAGAAAGCACAAGCAGGGATGTGGTCAGGAGGACCTGGGTGCAGTGGCGCAAACCTTTCAATGATCTCAGTAGATTACGAAACATTAGTACAAAGCCATACTTAACCTCATCCTGTTGTGCCTCTCATCACATCCCCATCACTCAGCCTCCCCTACCCTACTCCTGCACATCCTTACTCACACCAACTTACCTTGCACCTCCACCCATCCCTCTCTATCTACATTATCACATTCCCATCTCACTAGCCCCCCTCACACTCATAGAAACATAGAAACATAGAAGATAGGAGCAGGAGTAGGCCATTCGGCCCCTCGAGCCTGCTCCGCCATTTAATGAGATCATGGCTGATCTTCCAAATTCGGCTTTCTCCCCATATCCCTTGATCCCTTTAGCCTTAAGAAATATATCTAATTCCTTCTTGAATATATTTAATGAATTGGCCTCAACTGCCTTGTGTGGTAGAGAATTCCATATGTTCACTACTCTCTGGGTGAAGAAACATAGAAACATAGAAGATAGGAGTAGGAGTAGGCCGTTCGGCCCTTCGAGCCTGCTCCGCCATTCAACGAGATCATGGCTGATCATCCAAACCCTAGCACCCGGTCCCTACACCAACATCCATCCCACCCAAGCCCTATCCCCGTAACCCCGTAACCCCACGTATTTAATCCCCCCTAACACTAAGGGCCAATTTTTATCATGGCCAATCAACCTAACCCGCACATCTTTGGACTGTGGGAGGAAACCGGAGCACCCGGAGAAAACCCACGCAAACACGGGGAGAATGTGCAAACTCCACACAGACAGTCACCCGAGGCCGGATTTGAACCCGGGTCCCTGGCGCTGTGAGGCAACAGCCCTCATCCTAGTCCAATCATACCAACTAACAACACACAAGGGTAGGCACTTGTGTGTTTTATGCAATGTTCATGTAAAGTTTCTGTTAATGTGCTGTCAAACATTGAAACCTTTATTTTCAACACTAAGGGCTAGAAATTCATTATAGCCAAGGAATGGGTGGTGTCAGTAGAAAAATTGGAGAATTAGTGCCAGGTGCTAATGCTTTAGACTGCAGCAAAATTCATGCTCACTGCTCAAAAAAATGATTGGAGTCCTAATTTAAGCCTGCCCTACACACCACACCCCCAGCACTCACCCACCAACAATCTCTACCAAACAACACTCACACGTACATCTCACAACTTGTACACAATGACAGCTGTTCAAATATGGCAGGCACATCATCCAAACACATTGCTCCACACTCACTCACACACTTTCCTTTCTCTTGCAGGCCAACGTGGCTCACAACAGGAGGGAGCAGGAGCTCACAGGTCACAGACAAGCTGACACCCATCCACTGTCTGCGCTGGAGAATCGAGTGCTGCAGATTATTGAGCACCAGGTGGTGGACGCCATGGTCACCAGCGATGTTGACCCCCTTGGGGACAACAATGGTATGTTCATCCCTACTCCTTCTTCTCATACCCCACTTCCCCCTCACCCTACAAACATTTCGCACTTTCCAGCTAATCATGCTGTATGCACGCATTTCTCCTTTCCTGCCCCCCTCCCCTGCCCTTAACCCGACTCATGTGCCTTTATGCTTTTAGATAATCAGCAAGCAGCTGAGCAGCCTGTCCCTGAGGGCACCATTGAGAGTGAGGCTGGAGAAGAGGAGGAGGAAGGACACACCGCATCACTGCATCTCTCACCTGAAGACACCAGCTCAGATACTAGCACTACGCATTCTTTAGAGGCTGGTATATTAGCAGGATCGGCACAGGGTGAGGCACTGGGGATGAGTGCACTGCAGCAAGGCCAGGGGGAAAGGGTAGCTCGGGGGTCAGCTTGTAAGTTACAGGGTTCTCAAAATTCCCACACTCCCCAAGTTATGGATCAAGGGACCCTGTTTTGGACAAGTTATTTAAAAGCAGGGTACCCAAAATGGCTTCTGTAAACCTCGTGACCAAAATTTGACAGGATTTTTAAAAGCAAGACTCTGCAGGCAAGCAGGCACAAGGACGATATTTAAAATGCAGGAGTCTGTGTACAGGGACTCTTTGGAACCTGCCAGACAGAGTAAATACAGAATACGCATTTATTCGACTTGAGTCCAATCAAAGTAGAATGAGCCTATAACCGTGGCCATTAGCTTTCTGCATGTCTAATCGATAACAGCTCACAGTAGCCATCAAGGTAGGATGGGGACAATTAAGTCTTATCCATGACAAAGCAACCAGGACATCGGGGCCATTAGACCCGGAGACAACCACTCCTAAAGTCAATAAAACAAATGGTTGTAATTATTTAAACCAAGCCCGCCAAAAGTTAAACAATGGACTTTTTTTTAAATTCATTTAGGGATGTGGGCATCGCTGGCTAGGCCTGCATTTAGTGCCCATCCCTAATTGCCCTTGAGAAGATGGTGGTGAGCCGCCTTCTTGAACCGCTGCAGTCCATATGGTGTAGGTACACCCACAATGCTGTTAGGAAGGGAGTTCCAGGATTTTGGCCCAGCGACAGTGAAGGAACAGCGATACAGGTCCAAGTCAGGATGGTGTGTGGCTTGGAGGGGAACTTGTAGGTGGTGATGTTCCCATGCATCTGCTGCCCTTGTCCTTCTAAGTGGTAGAGGTCGCGGGTTTGGAAGGTGCTGTTGAAGGAGCTTTGGCGAGTTGCTGCAATGCATCTTGTAGATGGTACACATTGCAGCCACAGTGCGCCGGTGGTGGAGGGAGTGAATGTTGAAGGTGGTGGATGGAGTGCCAATCAAGTGGGCTGCTTTATCCTGAATGGTGTCGAGCTTCTTGAGTGTTGTTGGAGCTGCACTCATCCAGGCAAGTGGAGATTATTCCATCACACTCCTGACTTGTGCCTTGTAGATGGTGGAAAGGCTTTGGGGAGTCAGGAGGTGAGACACTCGCTGCAGAATTCCCAGCCTCTGGCCTGCTCTTGTAGCCTGATTTGGCGCGCAGATAAGGAGTGGAAGAACGGGTATAACTGTAGGCCCATCAGTAGCAATCGCTCTCTTGCCTGTGCTCTCTTGCATTGACTCTTGTCTGTGGCCTTGGCCTGCTGCCGCTTCTACTCGTGCCCTGGCCTTGTGGCGGGTTCTCTTCTCGCTCCCCGCACTGCTCAATAACCAAGGACACCTATTACACCGGGACCAAACGCGGGAGGAGAACGAGACCCGAGTTCAAAGTCACACAGGACACACAGGCCACGAACGGGCAGATGAGACGAGACAAGATGAAGAAGAAGGTAACACCAACAAGAGCAGAGAAGGGCAGCAAAAGACGCATCGGTAAAAGCCAAACGCCTAGTTATCAGCTGGCGTTTGGGGAAGAAATTAGCAGTGTATGCTTGGACAGTGAGGATAAGTTGGCGTTTGAACACTGCGAATAAACAGGTGTTAGATGCGAGTGTCCACACCCGCGACGAATATGCTAGCGTTCAAAGCTTGGGCAGCAAAATCTTGTAAGCAGTGAAAACCGCCAACCGATCCACAACCGTAACGTTACCGCCGACGACCGCCCGAGGGAGAAGAAGAAGAAAACCCATCGCGACGAGACGACGACGGTATCTGAGGAGAGGGAAGGTGTGTCACGTCAACAACTCCAGCACCGCGCCCTGAGACCACATGGCGACAGGGTACCCCAAAGGACAGAAGACCAAACCTCAAAATTCACAACGTTAAAGCAACAGGTTTTGGATTGGTGAGCATGAATTCCTGGCCCCTCATAGCTTAATCTAGTTAGGTATAGGGGGTGGGATAAGGATAAGGGGGATTGTTAATGTAGTTGTTTTTCCATCAATGTGCCGTGTGTTCCCCATTCCCTGAATGTGTAATTGTTTATGCCTGTATTTTATACCAGTAATTCTCTTAAGACCATGTTTTTTTCTGTTTAAATTAAATCTTGGTTTTCTTACACCAAACCACTTGTCTACTCGATTTTCTGTATCGCCGCCTGTACCTACGTCCGGTGTCTAGAACCCAGGGGTGTGGGAGCGATTCGAACCACTCAAGGGACAGTCAGAGGCAAAGCTGACTGGGCACCACGACACGCCACCCGCTACAGAAAATGGCAACCGCGGCAGGACTCCGGCAATAGGGTTGCGATACAGTAGACAATGGTTCGGATGAGCAAACCATGATGGAGGAAAGGATCTCTGATTATGTGTTTAGCAAGGTGAATATCACTAAGAAGTGGATCACCACTCTGTTAAGGGCTGGGCGTCCGGTAGATGCAGCAGCTAAGTGGACAGACGGGAAGGAACACAAGAAGTCCTTAGAGAAGGCAGTCTGGCTGATGTGTTTCAAAAAGCATGTCCAGCTTTTGGACAGGCTCAGTGCAGCATAGGCAGCCGAGTTAAAGGAGTCAGCCCTGGAGATCCAGGATAAGGCTCTAGCAGGGGAGAAGTTAATGGTAGCATTGCAGGCCTTGAATCAGGAGAGGTTGTATTTAATGGGAGAACACAAAGCCCAGTTGGAATACCTACAGTGCCAAGTCACCGAAGCCAAGGGTAATGAGTTAAGGTTGCGGGAAAAGAATGCCCGCCTAGCAAGGCAAGTTAGGGAACAGAAGGAGAAAGTACAGGAGGTAAAGGCAGCTTACAAGCTAGCGAGTGAACAGGGGTTTGAAGATGCAGATCATGGCCCCTGCAAGGAACGGATAGAAAGTCTGAGCCTGGCCCTGAGGAAGGCAAAAGACATGGTGTGCCTCATAAGCCTCAAGGCAGGCCAGGCGGATTTTATGGGGAACGAGGGGAGGACAGTTAAAACATCACTGGTAGTGCCCAGGGACGACCTGGTTGAGGAGCAGGTCTCACGACCACCACCCGTAGCGCCAGGTTTCGGCAAGGTCTGGCAGCAAGGGGGGGTGGAGCCAGAGGTGGGGGCGGAGGTGGAGCAACCCCCGCCAGAGAGGTCGGAGCCGGGACCGATGTGCCCAGCCTGGCATCGGAGGTTCGGCCCACCCGTCAATGGCGATGATGAGGGACCCTTCCATATTACTCTATAGCACCCAACAGCTTAGGGCTATGGTGAGCCATATCCCGAGGCTCTCCGAAAAGGGGACCCCTCGATCCACTTCAGGGAAGTAGAGCAGGCAGCCAGCGTCAACGACTGCGATGGCGCTGAGCAGGCCAAAATGCTACTATTCTCCCTGGAGAGCAGACTCCTCCAATCCCTCTCTGACGAGTGTAAGAAAGGGCAGAGCGGGTATGAGGCGCTCAGGGATGAAGTTCTGGAGGCCATAGGGATGAATGAGGGAAGTCCTTTCTCTCGTGTGGAGAAGACGGTCCAGCTCACAGGGGAAACCCCGCAAGCTTTCTTGGACCGGTTATGGCCGGTGTACCGGAGTGCCTGTCCGGGGACGCCGAACCGGGCGTCCCTGAACAGGGATCCCCTGGCCCATTGGCTCCGTTGCCTGGTGGCGAACAGCTTGCCACAGGTCTGGGCCAAGGCAGAAGTCTGGTTCGACCCCAAGAATCCCCAGACCACCGAGCTCACGGTGATCAGACAATTGACCCTAGCCTACAAGAATGGTAGGGGAACCGATGCACACCCACCTAAGGGGAAGGTGCATGAGGTAAAGCCCGGACTGGGTAGGAAAGAGTGGCACCAGGAAGGGAGTAACCCCCCCACTACACAAAGCCGAATTGTTACGGGTGTGGGAAGGATGGTTATTGGCAGAAGGCGTGCAAAAACCCTTGGAAAGACAACAAGGGAAAGAATTCCACGGCCCCAGCCCAAAAGACAGAGTCGGGAATACCTCCCGCAGTGGTCGAGTCATTCTTGGACACCATGAGGTCCTTATTGACTGGCCATGGGAGAGTAGCAGCTGCTACCGGTGCTCTGACCCCATCAGCCCCATCCAACCCACAGCCGTGACTAGAGCCAGCGCAGCCTGTTTACCTGTGTTCTCTCCAGTACGATGAATGGAAAAGACCCCTCATGGAGATGGAGGTAGAAAAGGTGAAGGGGACCTATCTGTTGGACACGGGGGCATCATGCACTGTGGTCCATTCAGATAACCCCACCACCTCGCCTCTGTTATGTTCATAAATAAATAGACATTCTTATTATGAACAGCTAGCTTGAGCTAGTCACTTTATTCAGCCATGTGGACTTGTACAGCATCCATCTTGACTATTGCCTTGTGGGTAGCCTAGTGCATCATGGGTAGCCCACTCTTATATACATACAGCTCCACCTAGTGTACCATTCTAGAATGACATGTTACTGATCATTACATCCCCCTTTCTTTGAGGTTAAACAAAATCAATATCAATCAATATCAATCAACTTTCAAGAAACACGATAAAGATGATATCAGTAACACTTTTGTTAGTGCTCTATGAACATAAACATTTTCACAACAGTCAACACATTTTCAAAGCTTTACTTTATACTCAAAGATTAAGTCTATCAGGCTTTTTTACTTCATGTGTGGATCTTCTCAGCACAGGTAAGTCTGATGTGTTTTCATGGGAGCCTGTATGTGTGTTTGTGTTAGATTGTTCTGGTGGTAAGTGACAAGATTCAGTTGCGGCATTGTCATCGATTTGCTCTTGGATAGTTTCTTGTGTTTTCAGGAGGGAACGGCGGTTCCTCCTGAGAATCTGTCCTTCCTCAGTTCTAACAGTGTATGACCTTGGTCCTACTTCCTCAAGAACTGTAGCTTTCCTGTTCCATGCATCTGGATCCTCAATCCTGACAACATCATCCCTTGTCAATGGTTTCAGAGTTTTGGATGACTTGTCATAGTGTGATTTCTGTTTCAGCTTTAACAGTTGAAGGCCTAGAAATTGGGTATAGCCCCGCCAGCACGTTTGCGCCGAAAATTTTGCGCCCGCCGCGGAGCCAGTTGTGCCCGCCCCATATTCACTTTCAGCGCCCCAAAGCGGAACCGGGCGCTGGTACAGGGTGTGTCCGCCCCGCTTGGGGCGCTGAAAGTGAATTTCAGCGCTCCCGGTCCCGCTGCGCCACCCGATGCGGTGCGGCAGGCTGCTGTACTGCAGGCCTCCCCCTTCTCTTAAGGGGGAGGTGCCTGCAATGGCCGGAGCCCCGATTGCAAGTGCCGGCAAAAGAGCCCGGCACAACGGAGAAGTGCCGGGCTCCACGGAAACCAGCCGGCAATGCCGCGGGGGGGGGGCTGGAGGAGGCCGGGGAAGGAGGTGCGGGCAGGCGGCCGCCGAAAAAGCGGCCGCCCCGCACCTCCACCTTAACTTGCACCGCTAAGGCTGCAGTAAGGACCCGGTCTCCCGATGTTGTTAGCGCCCGCCACGGAAGAGGCGGCCGCTACTGAAGATGGGGATCGGCGTGGTTTCAGGCGGTACCGGGGCACTGCGCACACCGATGACGTCATCGGTGCCGGCGCAGCGCTACCGGCTAACGCCGATGTTAGGGCCCACCTAATTTCGGGCGCGACGCAACTTCCGGCGCAACCCACTCTTGCGCCCCTAATTGGGCGCAAACGCAACTGAATTTCTAGGCCGAAGTCTCTGTCTCAGTTCGTTACTCTGCTTTTCTTTTGCACAGCAGGGTAGCATGGTGCGCAACTTGCAAGCCATTAGGAGTTCAGCAGGTGAAGAATCACAGTCTAAAGGGGAGGCTCGGTAGCTCAGCAGGGCGAGATAAGGATCAGACTTGCTTTCTGTTGCTTTCTTCAGTAGCTGTTTGAGAACTTGAACACCTTACTCTGCCTTACCATTCGACTGAGCATACAGAGGACTGGATGTGATGTGCTGAAAGTCATATTGTGCTGCAAACTGTTGCCACTCCTTACAGTGGAAGCACGGACCATTGTCGCTAATGGCAATCCTGGGAATTCCATGCCTGGCGAAGATGGATTTAACATGCATTATGACACTGCTTGCTGATGTGCTTGAGATCAGCGCCATCTCAGGATAGTTAGATTAGTAGTCAATCACTATTAGATAGTCTTTACCATTCAAATGAAAGAGGTCCATACCAACCTTTTGCCATGGTGCTGTTGGTAAGTCAGCTACTATCATTGGTTCCTTTGCTTGTTTGTTTTGGTGTTTCTGACATGTCTCACATTCACCTATCATGTCCTCAATGCCCTTATTTATGCCAGGCCAATAAACAGTGTCTCTTGCTCTCCATTTTTCAATTCCGAGGTGTCCCTCATGAATCCTTTTGAGCATGTCTTGACGTACAGCCTGTGGAATGACTATTCTGTGCTGTTTTAATAATAGTCCACTTGCGACACTCAACTCTGACCTTACGTGATAGTACTTTGGACAGGAACCTTTTGGCCAACCATGATGAATGTTCTCTATTACTGTTTGTAACACTGTGGCCTAGAAATTCAGTTGGGCCCCGTTTGGGGCGCCAAGCTCGCCTGGGCACCGGAATTACCGCTGCGAGCGGAGCCACTAGCGCCATCCCGATATTCAGTTTCAGTGCCCCAAACGGAAGCGGGCCGCTACTCGATGCTCCCCGCGTCCCGCTTGGGGCGCTGAAACTGATTATCGCAGCGCAACGTGCCGCAGCGCCACACGCTGCGGCATGGCACGCTGCAGTACTGCAGGCCTTCCTCCCACTGTTAAGGGGGAGGTGCCTGCAACAGCGCGAGCCCCGCTCACGAGTGCCGGCAAATGAGCCCGGCACCAAGGAGAAGTGCCGGGCTCTCGGGAAACAGCCGGCAATGCCGCGGGGGGGGGGTTTAGGAGGCCGGGGACAGAGGTGCTGGCAGGCGGCTGCCGAAAAATCGGCCGCCCCGCACCTCCACCTTAATTTGCGCCACTACCGCCACAGGTAGGCCCTGTGAACCGGTCGCGATTTGCGACCGGCGTTAAAGAGGCGGGCGCGACCAAATATGGTGATCGGGGCGGGAGCGGGGCGCTGCGCACACCGATGACGTCATCGGTGGTGGCGCAGCACTACAGGCTAACGCCGCCATTAGCGCCCCGCTAAATATCGCGGGAGGTGTGGCCAGTGGCGCTAAAGCCACTGAGTGCCCTCTTTGGGCGCTAACTGGTGGCGCAGCCCACTGAATTTCTAGGCCTGTATCTTTTACTGTTTCTTCTGCTATTTGCTTTGATTTTGTGTCTGACACGGGCAGCGCAGCAGTGACCATACTCACATGAACATCCACGTCTTCCTCAGTAGAGCTCACATGACTCATTGTGGGTGCTTGGGATAGTGCATCTGCTAACACTATGTGTTTGCCTGGTGTGTAGATCAGTTCAAAGTCATATCTTTGCAGCTTCATCATGAATCGTTGAATCCTTGGAGACATCTCATTCAGGTTTTTTTTTATGATGGCAACCAGTGGGCAGTGGTCTGTCTCAACTGTGAAGGTGGGAAGTCCATATATGGAGCCATGGAACTTTTCTAGTGCAACTACCAAGCCTAGACATTCCTTTTTTTAAATTCATTGATGGGATGTGGGCATCGCTGGCTAGGCCTGCATTTAGTGCCCATCCCTAATTGCCCTTGAGAAGATGGTGGTGAGCCACCTTCTTGAACCGCTGCAGTCCATATGGTGTAGGTACACCCACAATGCTGTTAGGAAGGGAGTTCCAGGATTTTGGCCCAGCGACAGTGAAGGAACAGCGATACAGGTCCAAGTCAGGGTGGTGTGTGGCTTGGAGGGGAACTTGTAGGTGGTGATGTTCCCATGCATCTGCTGCCCTTGTCCTTCTAAGTGGTAGAGGTCGCGGGTTTGGAAGGTGCTGTTGAAGGAGCTTTGGCGAGCTGCTGCAGTGCATCTTGTAGATGGTACACACTGCAGCCACAGTGCGCTGGTGGTGGAGGGAGTGAACGTTGAAGGTGGTGGATGGAGTGCCAATCAAGCGGGCTGCTTTATCCTGAATGGTGTCGAGCTTCTTGAGTGTTGTTGGAGCTGCACTCATCCAGGCAAGTGGAGATTATTCCATCACACTCCTGAATTGTGCCTTGTAGATGGTGGAAAGGCTTTGGGGAGCCAGGAGGTGAGACACTCGCCGCAGAATTCCCAGCCTCTGGTCTGCTCTTGTAGCCACAGTATTTATATGGCTGGTCCAGTTCAGTATCTGATCAATGGTAACCCCCAGGATGTTGATAGTGGGGGATTCAGCTAGGTATGATTCCAACCAATGGAGAGTTTTCCCTTGATTCCCATTGACTTCAGTTTTGCTAGGGCTCCTTGATGCCACACTCGATCAAATGCTGCCTTGATGTCAAGGGCAGTCACTCTCACCTCACCGCTTGAGTTCAGCTCTTTTGTCCATGTTTGGACCAAGGCTGTAATGAGGTCAGGAGCTGAGTGGCCCTGGCGGAACCCAAACTGGGCGTCAGTTAGCAGGTTATTGCTGAGTAAGTGCCGCTTGATAGCACTGTCGACGACACCTTCCATCACTTTGCTGATGATTGAGAGTAGACTGATGGGATGGTAATTGGCCGGGTCGGATTTGTCCTGCTTTTTGTGGACAGGACATACTTGGGCAATTTTCCACATTGCCGGGTAGATGCCAGTGTTGTAGCTGTACTGGAACAGCTTGGCTAGGGGCGCAGCTAGTTCTGGAGCACAAGTCTTCAGTACTATTGCCGGAATGTTCTCAGGGCCCATAGCCTTTGCAGTATCCAGTGTCTTCAGCCGTTTCTTGACATCACGTGGAGTGAATTGAATGGGCTGAAGACTGGCATCTGTGATGCTGGGGACCTCAGGAGGAGGCCGAGGTGGATCATCCACTCGACACTTCTGGCTGAAGATAGTTGCAAATGCTTCAGCCTTGTCTTTTGCACTCACATGCTGGGCTCCACCATCATTGAGGATGGGGATATTTTTGGAGCCTCCTCCTCCTGTTAACTGTTTAATTGTCCACCACCACTCACGACTGGATGTGGCAGGACTGCAGAGCTTTGATTTGATCCGATGGTTGTGAGATCGCTTAGCTCTGTCTATCGCATGTTGCTTCCGTTGTTTGGCATGCAAGTAGTCCTGTGTTGTAGCCTCACCAGGTTGACACCTCATTTTTCGGTATGCCTGGTGCTGTTCCCGGCATGCTCTCCTGCACTCTTCGTTAAACCAGGGTTGATCTCACGGCTTGATGGTAATGGTAGAGTGAGGGATATGCCGGGCCATGAGGTTACAGATTGTGGTTGAATACAATTCTGCTGCTGCTAATGGCCCACAGTGCCTCATGGATGTCCAGTTTTGAGTTGCTAGATCTGTTCGAAATCTGTCCCATTTAGCACGGTGGTAGTGCCACACAATATGGTGGAGGGTATCCTCAACATGAAGACGGGACTTCGTCTCCACAAGGACTGTGCGGTGGTCACTTCCACCAATGCTGGCATGGACAGATGCATCTGCAACAGGTAGATTGGTGAGGATGAGATCAAGTAGGTTTTTCCCTCTTGTTGGTTCCCTCACCACCTGTCGCAGACCCAGTCTGGCAGATATGTCCTTTGGGACTCAGCCAGCTCGGTCAGTTGTGGTGCTACCGAGCCACTCTTGGTGATGAACATTGAAGTCCCCCACCCAGAGGACATTTTGTGCCCTTGCTACTCTCAGTGCTTCTTCCAATTGGTGTTCAACATGAAGGAGTACTGATTCATCAACTGAGGGAGGGCGGTAGGTGGTAATTAGCAGGAGGTTTCCTTACCCATGTTTGACTTGATGCCATGAGATCTCATGGGGACCTGAGTCAATGTTGAGGACTCCCAGGGCTACTCCCTCCCGACTGTATACCAGGGTGCCACCACCTCTGGTGGGTCTGTCCTGCCGGTGGGACAGGACATACCCAGGGATGGTGATGGTGGTGTCTGGGACATTGGTTGTAAGGTATGATTCGGTAATTATGACTATGTCAGGCTGTTGCTTGACTAGTCTGTGGGACAGCTCTCCCAATTTTGGCACAAGCCCCCAGATGTTGGTAAGGAGGACTTTGCAGGGTCGACAGGGCTGGGTTTGTCGTTGTCATTGTCATTTCTGGTGCCGAGGTCGGTGCTGGGTGGTCCGTCCGGTTTTATTCTTATTATTGTTTTTCTGGGCGTATCGACACTCAGAATCAGTCATAGACCTGGAGGCATAAGCAACAGGCTTCCAATCTTCGCCCTCTGCTTGTAGCAAGACTGCGCCTAGGCCATCTTTTGATGCATCCGTTGACACTTTGATTCTCTTTGTTGGGTCAAAGAAGGTGAGTACAGGTGTGGTTGTCAGCACTGTTTTGAGGTTCATCCACTCTTGTTCATGTCTTTCTGTCCATGCGAACTCATTTGTTTTATGTAGCAGGTCTCGCAGATAGGCTGTCTTGGCTGACAAGTTAGGAATGAACTTTCCAATGAAGTTTATCATCCCCATGATGCGTAGCACTCCTTTTTTGTCAGTGGGTCGAGGCATGTTGAGTATGGCGTTTACTTTTTCCATATCTGGCTCTATTCCTTTACCAGATAGATTATCACCTAGGAAAGTGACTTCCTGGATGCCAAACTGACACTTGGCTTTGTTGAGCTTCAGTCCATTCCGGCGTATGCTCTGTAGCACTTTAGTCAGTCTCTCATTGTGTTCTTTCAGTGTGGAGCCTCAGATGATGATGTCATCAACATAGACCCGAACTCCTTCCAGACCTTCAATTATGTGTTCCATCACTCTATGAAAGATTTCAGATGCAGATATTATCCCAAAAGGCATTCTGAGGAAACAATACCTACCAAATGGTGTGTTGAAGGTACAATATTTGGTGCTCTCTTCATCCAGTTTTAGTTGCCAAAATCCTTGTGAGGCATCGAGCTTTGTGAAGTATCTGGCACCTAACATTTCACTGGTGATGTCTTCTCGCTTGGGAATCTGGTAGTGTTCACGTTTTATGTTTGCATTTAAGTCCTTTGGATCCATGCATACTCTTAGATCATTGTTCTTTTTCTTTACACATACCATGGAGTTAACCCAGTCTGTTGGCTCTTCGACTTTCCTGATGACTCCTAGTGTGGTCATTCTGTCCAGTTGTTTCTTGAGCCGGTCACGCAGGGGTGCTGGAACTCTCCGTGGAGCATGTACCATTGGCTGAGCATCCTCCTTTAGCTGGATCTTGTAAGTGAATGGTAGAACTCCAAATCCTTTGAACACATCCTGGAAATTACTCACTACAGAATCCACTGAGTCATCTGGTCTGCTTATGGCACAGTTTATACGGTAGACTCTCTTGACCAGTTCTAAGTCCTCACAAGCTTTTTCACCTAGTAGTGAATCAAGTCCTTCAGCCACAACAGAAAACATGAGATGATGCACTTTGTCTTTGGCTGTCACTTTAAGTCTGCATACACCTAAGCTATCTATTTTCTGTCCATTATAGTTCTTCAGTAGTACTGACTTTTTCTGTATTTTGGGCTTTTCTTTCATATTTTTAATGTCACTCATACTGATTAAGTTTGCTTTTGCCCCAGTGTCTAGTTTCAATGTAACTAATGCTCCATTTACCTGCAGTGGCATCATCCATTTGTCCTCTTTTACTGCATTAACTTTATGTTCAGCATTGTCCATTCCTGAGGGCTGCACATTTTCTATATCCTTTTCGATATTGTCACATGACACCATTCCTACTAAAAATGTCTCACTTAAATCAGTGTCCTCAATCACATTGACTTGTTGCCCTTTCTTTGTTTTTACTTTTGAAAAGCATTGTTTGGCAAAGTGATTCTTTCCATGACATTTTGTGCACATTTTTCCAAACGCTGGGCATTGTCGTGACTGGTGTTTGTAACCACAGCATTTACAATTAAAAATTCCTTCCTCTGATTGCTTTTCATTTCTGTTCTGCCCACGTTTCTTCCCTTTGTAGGACACAGCACCGACAGCAGCACTATCACTTACTACAATCGCATTATTATTAATTTCACTGAAAGTCTTTGCGTGCTTTTGAGCTAGCTCACTGGCTTGGCATATTTTCACAGCATTCTCCAATGTTAGTTCGGTTTCTCTCAACAGATGTTCCCTGGCCTTTTTATCATGAATACCAAACACAATCTGCTCATGAATCATGGATGATTTCAGCTCAGAGAAATTACATGTCTGTGCTTTCAGTTTTAAATCGGTCACAAAGCTATCAAAAGTCTCATTTTGCTGTTGTGTCCGTGAACGGAACATGTACCTCTCATAGGTCTCATTCTTTTTGGGAGAACAATGTGTATCAAACTTCTTTAGCACGTTGTCCATTTTATTTCTGTTCTCCTCTTGATCAAAGACAAATGTATTAAATACCTCTATCATCTGCGGGCCTGCAACCGTGAGCAGCAATGCTATTTTCCTTGCATCTGGCATCGTACCGAACCCGATGACAGCAATGTAGAGTTCGAATTGTTGTTTGAAAGTCCACCAATTTCAGTCGACATTCCCTGTGAGTTTCAAACCCTCCGGTGGCTTCAAATTCTCCATGTCGCATTTCACAATATTCAGCAGATTTTACCAATCCTGGTACCATGTTATGTTCATAAATAAATAGACATTCTTATTATGAACAGTTAGCTTGAGCTAGTCACTTTATTCAGCCATGTGGACTTGTACAGCATCCATCTTGACTACTGCCTTGTGGGTAGCCTAGTGCATCATGGGTAGCCCACTCTTATATACATACAGCTCCACCTAGTGTACCATTCTAGAATGACATGTTACTGATCATTACAGCCTCTATCTAACGGGGTCCCATACAGTCTGTTGGGGTTCACAGGTAAAGAACAGGCCAGCTCATTTTCCATCCTGCTCGCCATTTGGTTAGGACCGCTCCGCTCCAAGTGGACCTGTGTCCTGATGAAATGGGAAGTGGAGGGTGGAAGAGGGGTCCTGGGAGCCAACTTTATTGTAGGCCATGGGATCCTAGTAGATTTGAGAAATCATTGCCTATAGGGGGCAAGTAAAGGAAAGGACGGCGAGATAGTAGTAATCCTGGGAAAGGAAGGGAAGGGGACCCTATGCACCATGAAGCCCAAAGAGGGTTATAACCTCGAGCTCATGGTCAGGAACACCCCACAGGAGTTCCAGGCATCTGTGCAGGCCCACCTAGCCACATTTGCCACACACAAACACGACTGCGGGAGGGTCAACGAGTTTGAGGTCAGCGTAGACGGGGACCCCATGGCCCGACCACAGAAACAGTATAACTTCCCCAGGGAAGTGGAGCCAGATATGGAAGCAGCCATGTCCTCGTTAGTACAGCAGGGAGTTCTGAGACCAATAGCCACCCACGTAAACTCTCCATTGTGGCCGGTTAGAAAGCCGGACAATTCCTGGAGGGCCACGGTGGACTATCAGGTGCTCAATAGTGACATCCCAGCCTGTGCACCCACGGTAGCAGCAGTTGCCGACCTGTTCACGGTGCTGGTGTTATGTCTGACATTAGTGATATGTACTCGATTGCCTTGGCCTGAGCACATGGAGTTTGATAGTGCTGTTATCATTGTATTGTGTCTGACATTGGATATAGGTATTCGATTGCTTTTGCCTAGAAGAGTGTTTTTGGATCAGCCATTAAAAGCAACATGAACTGAGCTCTGCATACGGCCTCTGGATTATCTTTGCAAACGCAACATTTGGTGACGAGGATGGCTGAAATCTCTCTTCCACCACCTCCTCCCTTCTTTGCACTACCCGGTGAGCCCCCGATGCCAAGGGTTCACTGGTTACAGTCCTTTGAAACCTACCTCACCACTCTCGGACTAGAAAATGTGCGTACAGCACGGAAAAAGACACTGTTATCCCATTGCTTGGGAGCGGAGGGCCAGCGTGTTCTTGGGACATTAGGCACAGCAGACTCAATTCAAACATATGATGTGGCTGTGGCTCTGTTAAGCACACACTTCTCTGCCCCACAAAGTGCCCTCCTGTGGCGAGTCATTATTAGACAGCGTCACCAACTTCCCGGCGAGTCTGTGCATCAATACGTGGCGAATTTGAGGGGGTTAGCTAGCTTGTGCAAGTTTGGTGCACTACAAGACGAGATGGTGCGTGATCAACTAATAGAGCACACAAACAATGTGAGAGTGCATGAAAGACTGTTACTCGAGTCCGACGATCTGTCGTTGTCACAGGCAGTTAACATTGCCTTTCATGTGGAGTCTGCAGCCGAATGTGCAGCGAAACTAGCACACACACCCAGTGATAGCGTCCTCGGCCCCGACAGCCCTGATTCTGTAATGCTCGCGCAACGGCAGCAACGCGCACTACCGCGGCAACAGTGTGGAAACTGTGGATCTCGTTCACATGCTACCAGAGGGCAGAATTGCCCTGCGCGCGGCCAAGCCTGTCACAATTGTGGAAAACAAAATCACTTTGCCAATGTCTGCTGCTCTGCCCCGGTTGCTACAAATGAACAATCTCAGTCCTCAAGCACTATAATTCACAACGTGAGCCCTGGGCCAGTAGTAGCTTTCAAGTCATGCACAATTAACCTGAATGATGTGTGCACCTCTCTGTTGTTGAATACCAGCGCCAGCATCTCACTGCTGAATGTGGACACATTCAAACGTTTTTTCAGCTCCCTGCCACTCTCTGCGCCCTCCACTGCCCTTTGGGGGTATGGTGATCCGAAAATTGGACTAGTGGGCTCAGTCAACCTCACTGTACGCTATGGAACAAAAGTTTTGCCAGATGTTTGTTTTCATGTGGCACGCCAAGGAGCTAACCTGATGGGACTGGATCTTTTCACTGACCTGGGTTTTTCTCTCTTGGACACCGGCGGGTCTGTGATTCTGCACGTCGCCTCACCGTGGTGCCACACATTGCCAACACTCTTTGAGGGTCTGGGCTGCCTGACTGCCTTCACTCACCAGCCCATTGTTGACTCCACCATTACCCCTGTCATTCAGCCACTGCACCGCATCCTGCTTGCTCTCCGTGACGGGGTCACAGCTGAACTAAAGCAGCTACTGGAAGCTGGCATCATCGAACCAGTTGATGTCTCCCCATGGGTCTCCAACCTGGTGGTCGCAACAAAAAAGTCAGGTGGTCTACGCGTCTGTGTCGACCTTCGAGCAGTGAATAAGGCCGTAATCCCTGACAAATATCCACTGCCCACGTCAGATAACTCACAGCGCAGTTATATGATTCCATCCTGTTCTCGAAACTGGACCTTCGACAGGGCTATCTACAGGTTCCCCTCCACCCCAGCAGCAGGGACCTCACTGCTTTTGTGACACACGCTGGCGTCTTTCGGTACACTAGGATGCCATTTGAACTTAGCGCTGCACCCAGCTGCTTCCAAAAGGTGATGTCCTCTGTGCTTGCGGGCATTCCTGGGGTGGCCATCTACCTGGATGACATCGTTGTGCATGGGCCCTCGACCTCCACTCACGACGAACACCTTCACAGAGTTTTCACAGCTCTAGCAAAACACAATCTCACACTGAATGGCGGAAAGTGTGTCTTTGCTGTTTCAGAGATCGAATTTGTGGGGTTTCGGTTGTCGGCTGATGGTATATTCCCACTCCAGTCAAGCGTGCATGCCATTCACAGCATCCCAGAACCCAGCTCTGCAGCACAGGTTGCCTCCTTCCTTGGCATGACTGGGTACAACCTGAAGTTTTTGCCCCAGTACTCAGCCACCACAGCCCCACTGCGCCAGCTCCTGCAAAAGGATGAGCCCTGGGTGTGGTCACAAGCCTGTATGGAAGCTGTTCGCCTCCTCAAATCACAGCTCACGTCGCCTCCAGTGTTGGCTCACTTTGACATCGCCAGCCCCACCCTCATCACCTGCGACGCGTCCGCTGCAGCTGTGGGGGCAGTGTTATCGCAGATACAGAATGGAGTGGAGAAACCAATCGCCTTTGCCTCCCGAGCCCTTAGCCCCACTGAACAGAAGTACTCAGTAGGTGAGCGTGAGGTGCTGGCGTGCGTCTGGGCATGTAAGCGGTGGCACCTGTACACGTATGGCCGTGCCTTCACCCTGCAAACCGATCACTAGGCTCTCACTGCCCTGCTGTCGACATCCGGCATGGGCCACAGACCACTGCGTCTACACTGCTGGTCTGACCGCCTCCACCAATATAATTTCAGTCTCCAGTTCACACCAGGACGTGACAATGTTGTTGCAGATCTGCTCCCCCGCACTGTCTCTGCTCCAGCCCTACTCGTCGGGTCTGAACATGTGGAACAGGATATCATCCAGATGCTGCACACACCTCTCCAAACCACAGTCTCTCTCCAGGAGCTCAAAGAGGCCTCTGAACAGGATCCGGCCCTCTCCCAGCTGTGCACCTTCATCAGAGATGGCTGGCCTCGCAAGGTGCCTGAGGAACTGTCTGCCTACTCCAGAGATAAAGAGGAGCTCTCCTGCTGGAATGACTCCTGTGTTGCACGTGGGCTCTGCACTGTGGTCCCAAGTGCCCTTCGTGCGTGTGTTTGATCCATGGCGCACGAGGGCCACTTGGGCATAGTAATAATTTTCCAAAACTCACTGGACTCAGCAAAGGTCCCGGCAGATTGGAAAACTGCTAATGTAACACCCTTATTTAAAAAGGATAGTAGGCAGAAGGCTGGAAACTATAGACCTGTTAGCCTAACATCTGTGGTTGGTAAAATGTTAGAGTCCATTATTAAGGAGACAGTAATGGGACATTTGGATAAACATAATTTAATAGGACAAACTCAGCATGGTTTCATGAAGGGGAAGTCATGTTTGTCAAATTTGCTTGAGTTTTTTGAGGAAGTAACATACAGGGTGGATAAAGGGGAACCAGTGGACGTAGTGTATTTAGACTTCCAAAAGGCATTTGACAAGGTGCCACACAAAAGATTATTGCTCAAGATAAAAAATCACGGGATTGGGGGTAATATTCTGGCGTGGGTGGAGGATTGGCTCTCTAACAGAAAGCAGAGAGTTGGGATAAATGGTTCGTTCTCAGATTGGCAACCAGTAACTAGTGGTGTTCCGCAGGGGTCAGTGCTGGGTCCCCAACTCTTTACAATCTATATTAATGATTTGGAGGAGGGGACCAAGTGTAACATATCAAAGTTTGCAGATGATACAAAGATGGGACGGAAAGTAGTGAGTGAGGAGGACATAAAAAACCTGCAAAGGGACATAGACAGGCTAAGTAAGTGGGCAGAGATTTGGCAGATGGAATACAATACTGGAAAGTGTGAGGTTATGCACTTTGGCAGGAAAAATCATAGAGCAAATTATTATCTTAATGGCAAGAAACTGGAAAGTACTGCAGTACAAAGGGATCTGGGGGTCCTGGTGCACGAAACTCAAAAAGTTAGTATGCAGGTGCAGCAAGTGATTAAGAAGGCCAATGGAATGTTGGCTTTTATTGCTAGGGGGATGGAATATAAAAACAGGGAGGTATTGCTGCAGTTGTACAAGGTATTGGTGAGACCGCACCTGGAATACTGCATACAGTTTTGGTGTCCATACTTAAGAAAAGACATACTTGCTCTCGAGTCAGTACAAAGAAGGTTCACTCGGTTAATCCCGGGGATGAGGGGGTGGTCATATGAGGAGAGGTTGAGTAGATTGGGACTCTACTCATTGGAGTTCAGAAGAATGAGAGGCGATCTTATTGAAACATATAAGATTGTGAAGGGGCTTGATCGGGTGGATGCGGTGAGGATGTTCCCAATGATGGGTGAAACTAGAACTAGGGGGCATAATCTTAAAATAAGGGGCTGCTCATTCAAAACTGAGATGAGGAGAAACTTCTTCACTCAGAGGGTGGTAGGTTTGTGGAATTTGCTGCCCCAGAAAGCTGTGGAAGCTACATCATTAAATAAATTTAAAACAGAAATAGATAGTTTCCTAGAAGTAAAGGGAATTAAGGGTTACGGGGAGCGGGCAGGAAATTGGACATGAGTCTAGGTTCGGAATGGTCATGGTCCTGTGGGTAGTGGAGTGGGCCCAGGGGCCGTGTAGCCTTGTTCTGCTCCTACTGTGTTCTAATTCTGTGTTAGATTTCAGGAGATGGTTTTATTCCTGTTCCTGGCTGGGGTGGAGATCGCCTTTACAGAAGGTAAGTACTGTAGAAAATATAGGGACAGAGTGATCTCCTGGAAGAATTTCGATCGCCTAGATGGGTCGGAGAGGAATTTCCCAGATTTTTTTCTCCCAAATTGGCCATTGGGTCTTTATCTGGTTTTTCGCCTCTCCCGGGAGATCACATGGGTTCGGGTGGATGCAGAGTGATAGAAGATTTGAGGTTAGGATCAGATCAGCCATGATCTTATTGAATGGCGGAGCAGGCTCGAGGGGCCGATTGGCCTACACCTGCTCCTATTTCTTATGTTCTTATGTTCTTATGAAGCTCAAACAACGATGCCGAGACCTAGTGTGGTGGCCGGGTATTAACAGGGAAATCGAGGCCCTGGTCAAGGACTTTGCAGCCTGCCTTGTAAGTGGCAAGACTGGCCACCAAGCTCCTCCACCCCTGCAACCCCTTGCCTGGCCCTCTCAGCCCTGGGAGCACCTGCAGCTGGGCGTCTGCAGGGAGATTCATGGTGTCCCCCACCATCAACGGTTTCTAGTGGTGACCTATGACCTGCACTCAAAATGGCCAGAGGTCACTGCCATGGGCTCCGTCACCTCTCGGGTCATCATCGATATCCTTGGGTCCCTCTTCTCCCGCTGGGGGCATCCAAAGGCCATCACCACAGACAATGGCCCCCAAATGGTCTCTTCGGAACTCTCCTCTTACCTTGAGAGCAAGGGCATCCGTCACATACGCACAGCGTACTACCACCCCGAGTCAAATGGGGGGGGGTGGAGCCTTTTAACCAGACACTGAAAAATAGCCTCAGAGCACACCTATCCCAGGGGTGTGCATTTGACAAGGCCCTCCTCCACACACTGCTGCACTACAGAGCCTCCCAGCATTCCACTACAGGGGTCTCACCTGCATCCCTCATGCTAGGCCGTGAGTTCATGCTGCCCCTTGGCAGGCTCCACCCCTCGCTAGCTCAGAGCCCTGTTCCACGGGCTCAAGCCACAGTTGCTAGACAGCAGGAGAAGATGAAACTCCACTTCGACCAGTCGAAGAGGTCCAAGGCACCCAACATCTCAGTCTCCGATTGGGTCAGAGTCCGCAGGCCTCACCGCAACAATAAGATGGCCTCATTCTGGTCCTCCCCTCTCCAAATCAGCCACCAACTTGGACCAGCCACATTCTGCCTCACTGACGGCTCTCGGTGGCATGCCAGCCGCCTTCGGAAGGTGCCAGCACCCCCTGATGCAGGATTATACGGACCTAATCCCCAAGCCTTGCCCCCAGAGTGGCAGGATGCACATGTGGCTCGGCCAGCCAACCCTCAAGCAGATATTGTGCCTCAGCCTGCCCCTCACCAGTCCCCACTTTGGCCTGCTCTTCACCAGTCCGCACCTCGGCTTGTTTGTACATGTTCTCGCCCTGGCCACCTACAGGACTTTGTCACTACATTTCATGTTTGAAATTCTGTGAGGGGGGAGGAAATGTTATGTCTGACATTGGTGATAGGTACTCGATTGCCTTGGCCTGAGCACATGGAGTTTGATAGTGCTGTTATCATTGTATTGTGTCTGACATTGGATATAGGTATTCCATTGCTTTTGCCTGGAAGAGTGTTTTTGGATCAGCCATTAAAAGCAACATGAACTGAGCTCTGCAAAGGCCTCTGGATTATCTTTGCAAACGCAACAGCTGGATATTTCCAACGGGTTTTGGTCCATCCCTCTAAGGAGGGAGAATCAGTACAAGTTTGCCTTTACGTTTAAAGGGCAACAGTACACGTGGAACTGCTTGCCTCAGGGCTTCCACAACAGCCCCAGCATTTTCCATCAGTGCATGGCAAACAGTTTAAAGGATTTCAGTCAGCCCAGACAGTTGGTACAATATGAGGATGACCTGCTCCTGCTCACTGATTCAAAAGAGGAGCATTGTCCACTATTGGCCGAACTGCTGGAGCTGTTCGGGCAGAAGGGTTTCAAAATGAACCCCAAGAAAGCGCAGATCGGCCAGCAGGAGGTGAAATTCCTAGGCCTGACCGTGCGCGCTGGAGAAAGGGCCATAGATAAGGCTAGGAGGGATGCGGTACAAGAGTTACCGGTCCCCAACACTGTAACGGGTGTGAGGTTGTTTCTAGGGCTAACCGGGTACTGCAGAGACTTTATTGAGGACTATGCAGCCACCGCAGCCCCTCTGCTCCGACTCCTACACAAGGGAGTGGAGTGGCTTTGGGATGAGGGTTGCCAGGCAGCATTTGTCAGGCTCAAGAAAGACTTGCAGACCGCACCAGCTCTAGGGGCCATAGATGGGGGGAAAGAGTTTTTCCTGGAGGTAGCAGCCAGTGGGGATAGCCTGAGTGCTGTGCTGCTCCAAGAGCGGCATGGCCGGCTGAGGCCGGTGGTCTACTCGCCTAGGATACTCACGGATGTGGAGAGGAGCTACTCCAACTGTGAGAGGCACCTCTTGGCCACACATTGGGCTGTGAAGAGATCACTGATCTTCACAGGCACCTCTTCCATCACCCTCCTCACCCATCACACACCCACCCAGATGCTTCTGGATGGGAGGATCAAGGATGGAACAGTGAGCAGTGCCCGCATTGCCCGCTGGACCCTGCTTCTCTCACAGATGGATCTTAAGATGAAGGGTCTCTGCGAGCCAAAGCTCACAGCCAACCTGGTATATCCTGCAACAGCCCACCGGTGTTCCATTGAAGGGGTTTGGGAAGTGAACATAGGTTTACGGGCCGGGATACATCCCACAGGCCGCGAGATCTATGTGGACGGTTCCAGCACGGTATCTGCTGGCGAGCGTCTCACGGGGTGTGGAGTTTATGACCCAGCAGCAAACATTGCCCTGGCGATTAAGCTCCCCAGCACCATGAGCGCCCAGCAGGCTGAACTGTCCGTGGTAGTGTATGTTGTTACACACCCCAAAATCTTCCCCACCCCATACACGATTTGCTCAGACAGCATGTTCACGTGCAATTCGTGGACGGAGTACCTGGCCATCTGGTCCCGCCGCAGATACACCTCCGCCGACGGGAGACCCCTCACAGTAAATCCCCTGCTGGAAACGATCCTAACAGCCGTGGGGGAGGAAGGGGAGGTTTTCATCCACAAGGTGAAGGCCCATTCCTCCACAGAACCCCGCAGCCAGGGCGACCAGCAGGCTGACATGCTCGCCAAGGAGGGTGCCCGTGCAGGCACTTTCTGGGACCCCTACGGGTCCAGACCCATGGCGGCGGTCAGAGGTAGGGACGGGACCCAAGGGATTGCAGGGGTAGCTTTAGCCCCGGATCTTAAGATGGTCCAAGCCCAAGACCCCGTCCTCAAGGCGGTCCTCAGCGCGGTGACTGAGGGAAAAAGGGTAGAGGGTCCGTACGGCACAGCAACCTTCTCCGTCAAAGAGGGCATGCTGTTCCGGGGGGAACAGTGGGTTGTGCCGCAACAGCACCGGAGGGAATTCCTTCAACTGGCCCATGAGGGGCCAGGAGCGGGACACCCGGGCCTGAGACCACCTGGCAGCGGGTGGAACAGGCGGGATGGTGGCCGGGACTCAGGGAAGATGTCCGCGAGTTCTGTGCCGGCTGTCTTGTGTGCGCTGCTAATAACCCTGACCCCCATAAAAGGAAGGTACCTATGGGACACATCAGGAGGGTAGAGGGACCATGGCAGTCGATACAAGTCGATTACATCGGGCCCCTGCCCACCGCCCAGGGAGGCTATAAGCACTGCCTAGTCCTGGTGGATGTGTTCACGAAATGGGTAGAGGCCTTCCCCTGTAGAACAGCCACAGCTCTGGGTAATGCCAGGATCCTGGTTCAGGAAGTGTTCTCGCGATGGGGGCTGCCACAGTATGTGGAGTCCGACCAAGGGAGTCACTTCACCGGACAGGAGATGCAGAATACCCTTATGCTGCTAGGCATCGAGGGGAAGTGGCACTTGGCCCAAAACCCACAGTCATCAGGGATCGTGGAAAGAATGAATAGGACCTTAAAGGTAAGGTTGAGGAAGGAGACGGTGGACTTGCCCCGTAAATGGGCCGAGGTCCTACTGTTGGTTCTGATGGGGAACCGGACCAGCCAGTCAAAAAGCACAGGGTACTCCCCGTACGAGCTGATGACTGGCAGGGTTATGTGCACCCCCACCCATGTACTAGCCCCAGTGCTCACAGAAGGTCAGCTCAGAGAGGTAAACCGGGACAGGTTCGCCCAAAACCTCTTCGAGCACCTTGAACAGGTCCACGAGCAGACGGCTGGGAACATGGGAAAGCAACATCAGAGTAACCGATTGCTGTTAGAACCCCGAAAGCACCACGAGTGGGAGGTAGGAGACCAGGTATTGGTGAGGAACTATGCCCGAGGAGGGAGTCTGGAACCATTATACATGGGGCCCTACAGCATCGTAGACAAAGCTAGCCCCATGGTATACGCCATTAAGATGCCTCGGTGCACAAAATGGTTTCACATTAATCAGTGCAAACTGTTTAAACCTGAAAGGAGAAAACAACCAGTTGGGATAGGGCCTGAGGATAGAGATCCTCAGCCTGCAGCAGGAGCGTGCTCACAGACCGCACAGGCAGGCGCTGTGGCTTGTTTAAGGGAGGGGCCATCCCGCCCACCGATTGGGACACCCCCCCTCTTCGGGGATCCAGATGGGGAGGGACCCGAGGGTGAAGACCCCGCCCCTAACCCAGGTGTAGAGGAGGAGGGACCCGAGGTCGAAGACCCTGCCCCGGACCCAGGTTTGGGACCTAGGGGCGAAGACTCTCCGCCTGTAGCAACAGGCTGCGAAGAGTTACCTGCCCCTAGCTCAGGTTCGGGAGAGGTGAAGCCTGAGGGCGAAGATCCCCAGCCAGCGGTAGTGGTAAGCCCACAGACTGCACTGGAGGGGGCAGCGGTTCGGGTTAAAGGCCCACCGGTCCTCAGAAGGTCCCCACGGACGCCCCAGCCAAGGAAACCCTGGTCACCGGCTCCCCAGTTTAAAGGGACAGCCTCCCGAGTTAGGGGTAAGTCCAAGGACAGAGGTCCCCAGCCGGCAGCCACAGGCTGCGAGGGACTGACAGTGCAGGACATTGTGGTCACGCTGGAGGAAGCGGTGGGCCGCAGTTCTAACAGGGATTAGGCTGGCCACCCGGAGACGGGCAGCGGATGTACATAGTTTAGGTAATTGTTAAGTTTAGGTATTTAGCTTAAGTTTGGGTGTTTTAGCTTAAGTTAAGTAAGGTGATGGGTAGTTTTAATTAAGTAGTGGTCTGCTAAGAGTGTGTGTATTTGAGTCGAGGTCACGAGACCCGACTATGCTTCACCCAAGCCAGAAAATCTCTTGGGGACCTGGCTGTATGTTTTTGTATCTGTTGCAGAAAGACTGTCGGGATGAAGGGGAGCGTAATCCTACTCGCCCTGAAAGGACTGAGCCTGGGAAAAAGAGGCGACGTGGAAGACTCTCACATCTACGGGTGCTCGGGGGAGAGAGCACCTATAGCAACCGACGGAAGTGGCGAACGGGATGTGGAGGAGACCGCCGTCTACTTACACGAGGGAAGGTGGCCAGGGTGGCTGGGGTCCAATTCGTCTCAGTACTCCAGCCAAACCGGGTTCACGTACGGGGAGGCCTCCCTTCTGTGTCCCAGGGTACAGGTCGTTACCACAAGTGTCAGCGTCACCGTAGGGAAACGTGTATGTTTAACGTGCAAGGGACACATTCCTCTGGATAGGTGGTGGTGGCTCAGGAAGCTGAGCAAAGATATGAGAAACATGGCAGTCGAGTGGGAATGGTTGGGGAACAATACCCACTGGACGATTACAGGGACTCACGCAGGATTAAGTGTGTGTTGGGACAAGTGGTAGGAGCCGGATCAAGGGATTTATATCTGTATGTGGGGGTCAGAGAGGGTCTGCCCCATAGGCATATCTATCATTTACCATCGGCAGTGGCAAGATGCCAGGAAGGGGATGAAGTGGGATACCAGCCTGAAGGCGTGCGCAGTACCATTCTCCCCGATCCCAGTCAATGCCACTGAGCTTGTGACCCGCCCCCGTAAGCCCCTGCCCACGTCGCAGGCGGCGAGGTTACCCAGGGAAGGGTGCCCCGCCACCACCAAGGGACAAGGGAATGGACTGGTACTAGTGCCTACCGATCAGGTGCTGTACCAGGGGGTACACTACGCGGTAGCCTCCGTGATTTTAAATCTCACCGAGGTACATTTACCGGAGTGGTGCCCCAAAGAAACAGAGCAGCTATACCAGGCCCTATTAAAGGACATGTTCAAGAAGTTTTATGATTTCGATTTCGCCAATGTCGACAAAACCGAACTGTACACCACACACCGCGAGTTTATGGGTAATGCAGGGAGACAAAGAAGGGGAGTGTGGAATGATGTTTTTACTGCGTTTAACACTGGGTCCTCTGTCATCAACAGTTTGGATGACATAGAGCTGCAGACCCAGATAAACGGTTTAAAAACACAGTTAAGGAAGATATTAATGGATGAGAACAAAGTAGTGGGCTTGGAGTTGCATGAGGACCAGGCCATGACGGTCCATTTAAAGGAAATTAGAGTGGATTTGGAAAAGCACACAAAGACGGTAAATGCCCTCATAAGGGAGGACAGAAATGCTTCTGACCAGGCTGCGCAGAACGAGGTGTGCGTGCTGTATGGGGCGTGGTTGCTGGGCGAGGGCTGCAGTAATCTGGAGGATTTAAAGCAGGGTTTAGTCCCCTCCTGGATCAGCAACAAACACCTCGCAGCCCTCCACTCGTTTCAGCATGCATTAAGCCCGTGCCAACTCCGGCTAGCTTCCGAAGCCTACCCAGTCCGAGTGGATTGTGGATGGTCTAACCACACCATCATGGGAATAGTAGTTAGGATGCCGGTCATGAGTAGGACAGCCCGACCTGCACTGGTATACAGGGTAGAGAACATTGGAGTCATTCAAGGGGGTGCACACATTCGTTTCACAGTGGTCCCACCTTACGTCATAAAGTGGGAGCACGCTATGACAGGTACTGACCTCTCGGGGTGCCGGAGCCGGGGAGCACACATAATCCTGTCCCAGACACCTCATACTGCCCCAGACATTATTCTGTCCCAGACCCACATAATGTTGTAGGGCTGGGGCTTCTTTAAACTGGTTTAAAGTAATTTTCCTGGTCTTGCAGCCTTTGCCTGCACCCAGACCAATTCCAATAAAACCAATTTTAAAACAGCGGTTTCGAATCGCTACCCCACCTTCCAGTTCTGACTGCAGGGCTTATAATTATTGATATTAAAACAGACACGTAGTTTGGATGAGAGAAAAAAATAAAGTTTTATTAACTAAAAGAAACTATAATCAAAATATCAAACAATCCCACACGAACACAGTAATTACAGTAAAATTGCTTAAAATGGGGTAAGGCAGACGGCAAAAACGAGGGGTAAGTGACTACAATGTTGATTAAACAATCTTAGCAATATCCCCTTAAATTACCATCCCCCAAACTCCTTAACTAGGTTGCTTTGCTGAGGAGTCAGAAACTCTGCTCACATGTGGTCCAGCGAAGTGAGAGAGAGAGAGAGAGAGAGAGAGAGAGAGAGACTCACCTGTGGTCCCAGGAAGTAAAGAGAGAGATAGCTTCTCAGCAGCTATCTTATATATCTGGTGAGCCCCCCTCCCGCCTGCTGTTCTGCCCTGCAAGGGCTGTGTGCAAAATTCCCCGCCCAAAGGGTCCAATACACAAGAGAAAGCTGTGATTGGCTGACTCAAAGTGGTTAGACTGGGTTAATGTGTCTTCCGGCGCTCCCTGGGCTGAAACAAAAGGGAAATACAACTGCTCTATTGTCCAGCATGCTAGGTGATTTAGACCCATTCAATTCTTAAACGGATCCCATTCAAGATACAAAAGTCTCTTCTGCAGTTTAGATGTATCCACTCGATATACAAACAAATGCTAATAGCATTCGATTGCTTTGTAAACAAAGCATTGTCCTTTCTCTTCATTGAACCTTACTTCCAGACACAGAAAGCTGCATTCCAATCCTCATTGTCTTTGGCCATGTGGTGCGACACCAATTTTTTTATCCCTGGAAATTTAAAAGCACAACGCCCAGGGATTCTTTAATCAAAAAAATTGATCTTCAGAACTGTAAATGATTGCGAATTCTTACAATGTCCTAGACCCCTCATATTGTCCCACAACCCTCATATGGTCCCAGACCCCTCATACTGTCCCAGACCCCTCATACTGTCCCAGACCACTTATACTGTCCCAGACACCTCATATTGTCCCACACCCCCCATATTGTCCCAGACTCCTCATAATGTCAAAAACCCCTCATATTGTCCCAGACCCCTCATACTGTCCCAGATCCCACATATTGTCAAATGCCCCTCATACTGTCCCAGACCCCTCATACTGTCAAATACCCCTCATACTGTCCCAGACACCTCACTAAGTCAAATACCCCTCATAATGTCCCAGACCTCTCACACTGTCAAATACCCCTCATACTGTCCCAGACCCCTCATACTGTCAAAAAACCCTCATACCGTCCCAGACCCCTCATACTGTCAAATTCCCCTCATACTGTCCCAGACCCCTCATACTGTCAAATGCCCCTCATACTCTTCCAGACACCTCATACTGTCAATTACTCCTCATATTGTCAATTACTCCTCATACTGTCCCAAATACCTCATACTGTCCCAAACCCCTCATACTGCCCGAGACCCCTCATCCTGTCAAATACCCCTCATACTCTCAAATACCCCTCATACTCTCAAATACCCCTCATACTGTCCCAGACCCCTCGTACTGTCGCAGATCCCTCATATTGTCAAATGCCCCTCATACGGACAAATACCCCTCATACTGTCCCAGACCCCTCGTACTGAGTGTGAAAGGCTCAGAGGGTGTAGAATTCTTAAAGTGCATCCAGGAGAGCTTTTTGAGCCAGCATGTAGAAAGTCCTACAAGAGAGGGGGCGGTACTGGACCTAATTCTAGGGAATGTGGCCGGCCAAGTGGAAAAAGTGCTAGTAGGTGAGCACTTTGGTGATAGTGACCATAATATGGTAAGATTTAAGGTGGCCATGGAAAAGGACAGGGATGGGCCGGAAATAAAGGTTCTAAATTGGGGGAAGGCCGATTTTAATAGGATAAGGCAGGATCTGGCCAAAATGGACTGGGATCAGCTACTTGTAGGAAAATCCGCATCGGAGCAATGGGAGGCTTTCAGAAGGGAGATTGAGATCATACAATGGCAACATGTTCCCGTAAAGGTCAAGGGTGGTTCCAAAAACCACAGGGAACCTTGGATGACAGGGGATATACGAGAATGGATTAGGAAAAAAAGGAGGGCTTTTGGTAGATACAAAAGGCTAAAGACGGAGGAAGCCCTAGAGGAGTACAAAAAGTGCAGGGGGATACTTAAAAAAGAAATTAGGAGATCAAGGAGGGGCCATGAAATAACACTGGCAAGCAAAATAAAGGAAAATCCGAAGATGTTTTATAAGTATATTAAGGGTAAGAGGATAACTAGGGAAAAAATAGGGCCCATTAGGGACAAAAGTGGCAATCTGTGTGTGGAGCCGGA
The DNA here is from genome assembly GCF_052327205.1 of Somniosus microcephalus. Taxonomy (NCBI): domain Eukaryota; kingdom Metazoa; phylum Chordata; class Chondrichthyes; order Squaliformes; family Somniosidae; genus Somniosus; species Somniosus microcephalus. The sequence continues at coordinate 258,213,377 of NC_140988.1, read as the reverse complement.
AGATGTAGGAGGGGTTCTAAATGAATTTTTTGCATCTGTTTTCACTATGGAGGAGGACGATGTAGACATAGAAATAGGGCGGGGGGACTGTGATATGCTCGAACATATTAACATCGAGCGGGAGGAGGTATTGGCGGTTTTAGCTGGCCTAAAAATGGATAAATCCCCAGGCCCGGATGAAATGTATCCCAGGCTGCTGTGTGAGGCAAAGGAGGAGATTGCGGGGGCTCTAACACATATATTCAGGACCTCTCTGGCCACAGGGGATGTGCCAGAGGACTGGAGAACCGCTAATGTAGTACCATTATTCAAGAAGGGTAGTAGGGAAAAACCGGGGAACTACAGGCCAGTGAGCCTAACATCAGTGGTAGGAAAATTATTGGAAAAAATCCTGAGGGACAAAATTTGTCTCCACTTGGAGAGGCAAGGATTAATCAGGGATAGTCAACATGGCTTTGTCAAGGGAAGATCATGTCTGACTAATTTGATTGAATTTTTTGAGGGGGTGACTAGGTGTGTGGATGAGGGTAACGCAGTGGATGTGGTATACATGGATTTCAGTAAGGCCTTCGATAAAGTCCCGCACAGGAGACTGGTCAAGAAGGTAAGAGCCCATGGAATCCAGGGTGCCTTGGCACATTGGATACAAAACTGGCTTAGTGGCAGAAGGCAGAGGGTGATGGTCGAAGGTTGTTTTTGTGACTGGAAGCCTGTGGCCAGTGGGGTACCACAGGGATCGGTGCTGGGTCCCTTGCTGTTTGTGGTCTACATTAATGACTTGGATATGAATGTAAAGGGTATGATCAGTAAGTTCGCGGATGATACAAAAATTGGTAGGGTGGTAAATAGCGAGGAGGGTAGCCTCAGTCTGCAGGACGATATAGATGGGTTGGTCAGATGGGCGGAACAGTGGCAAATGGAATTTAACCCGGAAAAGTGCGAGGTGATGCACTTTGGGGGGACTAACAAGGCAAAGGAATACACAATGAATGGAAAGACCCTAGGCAAGACGGAGGGTCAGAGGGATCTGGGTGTGCAAGTACACAGATCCCTGAAGGCGGCGGAACAGGTGGATAAGGTGGTAAAAAAGGCATATGGGACACTTGCCTTCATTAGCCGAGGCATTGAATATAAGAGCAAGGAGGTTATGATGGAGCTGTATAAAACACTGGTTAGGCCACAGCTGGAATATTGTGTGCAGTTCTGGTCGCCACACTACAGGAAGGATGTGAACGCGTTAGAGAGGGTGCAGAGGAGGTTCACCAGGATGTTACCAGGGCTGGAGCGCTTCAGCTATGAAGAGAGACTGGGCAGGTTGGGTTTGTTTTCCTTGGAGCTGAGGAGGCTGAGGGGGGACATGATTGAGGTGTACAAAATTATGAGGGGCATAGATAGGATGGATGCTGAGGAGCTTTTTCCCTTAGTAGAGGGGTCAATAACTAGGGGGCATAGATTCAAGGTAAAGGGCGGGAGGTTTAGAGGGGATTTGAGAAAGAACTTTTTCACCCAGAGGGTGGTTGGAGTCTGGAACTCACTGCCTGAAAGGGTTGTGGAGGCAGAAACCCTCACAACATTTAAGAAGCATTTGGATGTGCACTTGAAATGCCATAGCATACAAGGCTACGGGCCAAATGCTGGAATATGGGATTAGATTAGACAGGGCTTGATGGCCGGCGCGGACACGATGGGCCGAAGGGCCTCTATCCGTGCTGTATTACTCTATGACTCTATGACTCTATCCCTCTTATTGTCAAATGCCCCTCATACGGACAAATACCCCTCATACTGTCCCAGACCCCCATGCAGTCCCAAACCCCCATACTGTTCCAGACCCCTCATAATCTACCAGAGACCTCATACTGTCAACTACCCCTCATACTGTCAATTACCCCTCATATTGTCAATTACTCCTCATACTGTCCCAGACACCTCATACTGTCCCAAACCCCTCATACTGTCAGAGACCCCTCATACTGTCAAATACCCCTCATAGTGTCAAATACCCCTAATACTGTCCCAGACCCCTCATACTGTCCATGATCCCTCATATTGTCAAATGCCCCTCATACGGACAAATACCCCTCATACTGTCCCAGACCCCTCATACTGTCCCAGACCCCCAAACTGACCCAGACCCTCATATTGTCCCAGACCCCTCATACTATCCCAGACCCCCCATACTGTTTCAGACCCCTCATACTGTCCCAGACCCCTGATACAATCAAATACCCCTCATAGTGTCAAATACCCCTCATACTGTCCCAGACACATCATACTGTCCCAGAACCCTCATACTGTCCCAGACCCCTCATACTGTCCAAGACCCCTCATACTGTCCCAGACACCTCATACTGGCCAGACCCCCATGCTGTCTCAGACCCCTCATATTGTCCCAGACCCCTCATACTTTCCCAGACCCCTCATATTGTCCCAGACACCTCATATTGTCCCAGTCAATTCAATTCAATTCAATTCAATTCAATTCAAATCGCTTTATTGGCATGACAAGGTACATCTTATGTTGCCAAAGCATCGAAAAACATTCATGGTTGTACACAAAAATACAGATCTGTCCATACAGTGTATAAACAGATATATCCCTGAGTGTATAAATATACATTCATATAATTTGTATATACTCTTTTCTTACATTTAGTGGTTGTCCCTCTGTTTATGGCAAGCTGTAACATAGTGTGCCGCTAAGGTTACACAATTTCTCTCTTCCCCTAGTAGGTATGGGAGTTTTTGGTCGTCATTCAAATTTCTGAATTCCGGGCATATTTTTGTGAATTTTGGGTAGAAATTCTCCCTTATGCCCTGATATTTTCTACAAGCTGTGAGGAAGTGCATCTCTGTCTCCACCACTCCCTGACTGCAGTGAGAGCATATCCTGTCCTCTCTTGGTAGCCGGGTCTGCCTGTGTCTACCTTTTTCGATCGCCAGGCTATGTTCACTAAGTCTGTACATTGTCAAGGTTTTTCTCAGTTTGCTATTCTTTACCATGGTCAGGTAATCAGCCATGTTGTATTGTCTGTTTAGGGCCAAGTAGCAATTGAGTTTGCTTTGGGTTTTTGTTGTTTCTGCCCAATATGACAGATATTTTTCCTTTTGCTTAGCGACGATTGTGTTGGGTCGAATTCTTTGTGTTACGCTGTCACTGTCCTGGGGCTGGTTATTGTTAGTAGTGTTAGTAGTTACTTCACTGAGTCCCAGGACTAGTTGACTGAGGGTATTCTTCTTTATGGTCCTCTCTTGGCATTTCAGGGCTTCGTAATGATAGCATTGGGGGTTGCTCATTTCTAGGTGTTTCCAAAATTTGGTGGCTCTTTTTTGGATAGTGATTATTAATGGATATTGGCCTAGTTCTGCCCTGCATGCATTGTTTACGGTTTTCCTTTGAGTCCGGAGGATACTTTTACAGAATTCTGCATGTAGGATCTCAATTGGGTGTTTGTCCCATTTTGCAAATTCTTGTTGTGTTAGCGGTCCCCACACCTCACTGCCATAAAGTGCAATTGGTTCAATTACTGATTTAAAAATTTTGAGCCAAATGCTAATTGGGATTTCTATTTGGATTGATTTTTTAATGGCATAGAAAGCCCTTCTTGCTTTCTCTTTCAGTTCATTCACAGCCAGATGAAAATTTCCCATAGAACTGATTTTTAATCCCAAGTATGTGTAGTTAGTGGTTTGTTCAATTTTGGTTGTTCCTAGTGTGAAATTTATTTTGGGTCCCTGATGTCTGGATCTTTGCTGGAACACAAGGACTTTGGTTTTTTGGGGATTTATTGTCAGGGCCCAGGTCTGGCAGAATGACTCCAGCAGATCCAGGTTCTGCTGTAAACCCTCCTTAGTTGGTGACAGCAAAACCAGGTCATCTGCATAGAGGAGGAATTTAACCTTGGATTCATATAGGGTGAGGCCGGGTGCTGTAGATTGTTCAAGTAGTTTTGCCAATTCATTTATGTAAATATTAAAGAGTGTCGGTGAGATGGGCGAGCCCTGCATCACCCCCCGCCCCTGTGGGAAGTATTTTGTTTGTTTGTCTCCAATTTTAACTGCACATTTGTTGTTTGTATACATTGATTTAATTACATCATATGTTTTTCCCCCTACCCTGCTTTTGATAAGTTTCAGGAATAAACCGTCATGCCAGATGGAATCGAAAGCCTTCTGGAAATCTATAAAGCATGCATAGATTTTGCTTTTGTTTTGATGAACATGTTTGTCAATTAGGGTCTGTAGGGTGAAGATATAATCTGATGTTCTATAGTTTGGCAGGAATCCAATTTGGCTTTTACTCAAGACATTGTGCTCCTCAAGGAAGTTTATAAGTCTTTTGTTTATGATACTACAGAATACCTTCCCCAGGTTACTGTTTACACAGATGCCTCAATAGTTATTTGGGTCGACTTTGTCCCCACTTTTGTATATGGGCGTTATGAGTCCTTTGTTCCAGATATCAGGGAAGTAACCGACACTGAGAACCTGGTTGAAGAGTTTTAGGATAGCCAGTTTCATTTTATCGTCTGTGTGTTTAATCATCTTGCTTAGTATGCCATCTGCACCGCAAGCTTTTCCTGGTCGCAGGTCCTTGAGTTTTTCAAATAGTTCTTTTTCTGTTATTATGCAGCCTAGCGGGTTTTGGTTTTCGTTTATGGCCATTTCGAGCTTTTCCAGTTTTTTGCATATTTGGTGTTGCTCTAGCCTTAGTGTGTTTTTCTGGTATAATTTTTCAAAGTGGTTTTCCCATGTGTCTCCATTTTGAATGGCCAATTCGTCGTGTTGTTTTTTGTGTAATGTATTCCAGTTGTCCCAGAAACAATTGGAATCAATGGATTCCTCAATGGAGCTGAGTGTATTCTTAATATACTGCTCTTTTTTGGTTCTGAGTGTGTTTCTGTATTGTGTTAGTGTCTGACAATAAGTAAGGCATAATTCCTCGTTTTCTGGCTGTCTGTGTTTCTGGTTTGATATTTTTCTAAGTCAACTCATACTGTCTCAGACACCTCATATTGTCCCATACACCTCAAACTGCCGCAGACACCTCATATTGTACCAGACCATTCATACTGTCCCAGACCCCTCATATTGTCCCAGACCCCTCATATTGTCCCAGACCCCTCATAATGTCTCAGATCCCTCATATTGTCCCACACCCCTCATATTGTCCCAGACCGCTCATAATGTCAAATACCCCTCATACTGTCAAAAAACCCTCATAATGTCAAATACCCCTCATACTGTCATATGCCCCTCATACTGTCCCAGACACATCATATTGTCGCAGAACCCTCATACTGACCCTGAACCCTCATACTGTCCCATACCCCCCATACTGTCCCAGTCCCCTCATACTGTCAAATACCCCTCATAATGTCCCAGACCCCTCATACTGTCCCAGACCCCTCATACTTTCAAATACCCCTCATACTGTCCCAGACACCTGATACTGTCCCAGACCCCTCATTCTACCAAATGCCTCTCATACTGTCAAATACCTCTCATACTGTCAAATATCCCTCATACTGTCCCAGACCCCTCATACTGTCCCATGCCCCTCATATTGTCAAATACCCCTCATACTGTCAAATACCCCTGATACTGTCCCAGAACCCTCATACTGTCAAATACCCCTCATACTGTCCAATACCCCTCATACTGTCCCAGACCCCTCATACTGTCCAATACCCCTCATACTGTCCCAGATCCCTCATACTGTACCAGACACCTCAAACTGTCGCAGACCCTCATATTGTCCCAGACCCTCATACTGTCTCAGACCCCTCATATTGTCCCACACCCCTCTTATTGTCCCAGACCCCTCATAATGTCAAACACCCCTCATACTGTGAAAAACCCCTCATAATGTCAAATGCCCCTCACACTGTCCCATTCATCTCATACTGTCAAATACCCCTCATACTGTCCCAGACCCTCATACTGTGAAATACCCCTCATGCTGTCAAATACCCCTCATACTGTCCCAGACCCATCATACTGTCCCAGACCCCTCATACTGTGAAATACCCCTCATACTGTCCTAGACCCATCATACTGTCCCAGAACCCTCATGCTGTCCCAGAGCCCTCATACTGTCCCAGACCCATCATACTGTTCCAGACCCCTCATACTGTCCCAAATCCCTCATATTGTCAAATGCCCCTCATACTGTCAAATACCGCTCATACTGTCAAATGCCCCTCATACAGTCCCAGACCCCTCATACTGTCAAATACCACTCATACTATCCCAGACCCCTCATAATGTCCCAGACCCCTCATTCTGTCCCAGACCCCTCATATTGTCCCAGACCCCCAAACTGTCCCAGACCCCTCATACTGTCCCAGAACCCTCATACTGTCCCAGACCCCTCATACTGTCCCAGACCCCTCATATTGTCCCAGACCCCCAAACTGTTCCAGACCCCTCATACTGTCCCAGGACCCTCATACTGTCCCAGACCCCTCATACTGTCCCAGAACCCTCATACTGTCCCAGACCCCTCATACTGTCCCAGACCCCTCATATTGTCCCAGACCCCCAAACAGTTCCAGACCCCTCATACTGTCCCAGGACCCTCATACTGTCCCAGAACCCTCATATTGTCCCAGACCCCCAAACTGTCCCAGACCCCACATACTCTAAAATACCCCTCAAACTGTCAAATACCCCTCATACTGTCCCAGACCCCTCATACTGTCAAATACCACTCATAATGTCACAGACCCCTCATACTGTCAAATGCCCCTCATATTCTCCCAGACACCTCATACTGTCAACTACCCCTCACACTGTCAAATACCCCTCATACTGTCCCAAACACCTCATATTGTCCCAAAACCCTCATACTCTCCGAGACCCCTCATACTGTCAAATACCCCTCATACTGTCAAATACCCCTCAGACTGTACCAGAGCCCTCATACTGTCCCAGATCCCTCATATTGTCAAATGCCCCTCATACAGACAAATACCCCTCATACAGTCCCAAAGCCCTATACTGTTCCAGACACCTCATACTCTACCAGACACCTCATACTGTCAACTACCCCTCATACTGTCAATTCCTCATATTGTCAATTACTCCTCATACTGTCCCAGACACCTCATACTGTCCCAAACCCCTCATACTCTCCGAGACCCCTAATACTGTCAAATACCCCTCATACTGTCAAATACTCCTCATACTGTCCCAGACCCCTCATAGTGTCCCAGATCCCTCATATGGTCAAATGCCCCTCATACGGACAAATACCCCTCATACTGTCCCAGGCCCATCATACTGTCCCAAACCCCCATACTGTTCCAGAATTCTCATACTGTCCCAGACACCTCATACTGTCCCAGAGCCCTCATTCTGTCAATTACCCCCATACTGCCCCAGCCCCGCATACTGTTCCAGACCCCTCATACTTTCCCAGACCCCCCATACTGTTCCAGACCCCTCATACTGTCCCAGACCCCTGATACTTTCAAATACACCTCATAGTGTCAAATACCCCTCATACTGTCCCAGACACCTCTACTGTCCCAGAACCCTCATACTGTCCCAGACAGCTCATACTGTCCCAGACCCCTCATATTGTCCCAGACCCCTCATATTGTCCCAGACACCTCATACTGTCCCAGACCCCCATGCTGTTTCAGACCCCTCATATTGTCCCAGACCAATCATACAGCCCCAGAAACCTCATACAGTCCCAGACCCCTCATACTGTCAAATAACCCTCATACTGTCCCAGTCACACACACTGTTCCAGACACCTCATGCTGTCCCAGACCCCTCATATTGTCCCAGACACCTCAAACTGTCCCAGACCCTCATATTGTCCCAGAACCCTCATAATGTCAAATACCCCTCATACTGTCAAAAACCCCTCATAATGGCAAGTACCCCTCACACTGTCATATGCCCCTCATATTGTCCCAGAACCCTCATACTATCCCAGACCCCTCATAATGTCAAATACCCCTCATAATTTCCCATGCCCCTCATACTTTCCCAGAACCCTTAAACTGTCAAATATTCCTCATACTGTCCGATACCCTTCATACTGTCACAGACCTCTCATACTGTCAAATATCCCTCACACTGTCAACTACCCCTCATACTGTCCCATACCCCTAATGCTGTAAAATACCCCTCATACTGTCCCATTCCCCTCATACTGTCATGGACCCGCATACTGTCAAATGCCCCTCAAGCTCTCCCAGACACCTCATACTGTCAACTGCCCCTCATACTGTCAATTACTCCTCATATTGTCAATTACTCTTCATAATGTCCCAAACACCTCATACTGTCCCAATCACCTCATACTGTCACAGACCCCTCATACTGTCAAATACCCCTCATACTGTCTAATACCCCTCATACTGTCCAATACCCCTCATACTGTCCAATACCCCTCATACTTTCCCAGAACCTTCATGCTGTCCAATACCCCTCATAATGTCCCAGACCCCTCATACTGTCCCAGACCCCTCATATTGTCCCACACCCCTCTTATTGTCCCAGACCCCTCATAATGTCAAATAACCCTCATACTGTCCCAGACCCTCGTACTGTGAAATACCCCTCATACTGTCAAATACCCCTCATACAAGCACGGTGGCATAGTGGTTAGCACTGTTGCCTCACAGCACCAGGGACCCGGGTTCGAATCTGGCCTCGGGTGACTGTCTGTGTGGAGTTTGCACATTCTCCCCGTGTTTGCGTGGGTTTCCTCCGGGTGCTCCGGTTTCCTCCCACAGTCCAAAGATGTGTGGGTTAGGTTGATTGGCTATGATAAATTGACACTTAGTGTTAGGGGGATTAAATACGTGGGGTTACGGGGATAGGGTGGGATATGTGTTGGTGTAGGGGTTACGGGGATCGGGTGGGATATGTGTCGGTGCAGGCTCGATGGGCCGACATGGCCTCTATCTGCACTGTGGGGTTTCTGTGATTCTGTGATTCATACTGTCCCAGACCCATCATACTGTCCCAGACCCCTCATACATTCAAAAAACCCTCATAATGTCAAATACCCCTCACACTGTCAAAAGCCCCTCATTCTGTTCCAGTTACCTCATACTGTCAAATACCCCTCATATTGTCCCAGACCCTCATACTGTGAAATACCCCTCATACTGTCAAATACCCATCATACTGTCCCAGACCCATCATACTGTCCCAGACCGCTCATACTGTGAAATACCCCTCCTACTGTCAAATACCCCTCATACTGTCCCAGACCCATCATACTGTCCCAGACGCCTCATACTGTCAAATACCCCTCATACTGTCCCAGACCCCAAACTGTCCCAGACCCCTCATATTGTCCCAGAACCCTCATGCTTTCCCAGAACCCTCATACTGTCCCAGATCCCTCATATTGACATATGCCCCTCATACTGTCAAATACCCCTCATACTGTTTTAGACCCCTCATACGCGCCCAGACCCCGCAAACTGTCAAATACCCCTCATACTGTCAAATACCCCTCATACTGTCCCAGACCCCTCATACTGTCAAATACCCCTCCATACTGTCCCATGCCACTGATACTGTCAAAAATCCCTCATACTGTCCCAGACCCCTCATACAGTCCCAGACACCTCATACTGTCCCAGACCCCCATACTGTCCCAAAACCCTCATACTGTCCCAGACCCCTCATATGGTCCCAGGCCCCTCAAACTGTCCCAGAAACCTCTTACTGTCCCAGACACCTCATACTCTCCCAGACCCCTCATACTGTCCCAGACCCCTCATACTGTTCCAGACCCCTCATATTGTTCCAGTCCCCTCATACTGTCAAATACCCCTCATACTGTCCCAGACATCTCATACTCTCCCAGACCCCCAAACTGTCCCAGACCACTCATACTGTCCCAGACCCCTCGTACTGTCCCAGACTCCTCATATTGTCCCAGACCCCTCAAACTGTCCCAGACCCCTCATACTGTCAAATAACCCTCATACTGTCAAATACCCCTCATAATGTCTCAGACACCTCAAACTGTCGCAGACCCCCCATAATGTCCCAGGCCCCTCGTATTGTCCCAGGCCCCTCATAATGTCCCAGACCCCCATAATGTCAAACACGCCTCATACTGTCAAATACCCTTCACACTGTCAAATGCCCCTCATACTGTCTCAGACCTCTAATATTTTCCCACACCCCTCATACTGTCCCAGACCCCCAAACTGACCCAGACCCTCATATTGTCCCAGACCCCTCATACTGTCCCAGACAGCTCATACTGTCCCAGACCCCTCATATTGTCCCAGACCCCTCATACTGTCCCAGAACCCTCATAATGTCAAATACCCCTCATACTGTCAAAAACACCTTATAATGTCAAATGCCCCTCATAGTGTCCCTGACCCCTCATACTGTCCCAGACCCCTCATAGTCTCCCAGACCACTCATACTGTTCCAGACCCCTCATATTGTCCCCGACCCCTCATACTGGCCCAGGCCCCTATACTGTCCCAGACCCCTCATACTGTCCCAGACCCCTCATACAGTCCCAGACCCCTCATACTGTCTCAGACACTTCATACTGTCCCAGACCACTCATATTGTCCCAGACACCCATACTGTCCCATACCCCTCATAGTGTCCCAGACACCTCATACAGTCAAATACCCCTCATACTGTCCCAGACCCCCCGTACTGTCCCAGACCCCTCATATTGTCCCCGACCCCTCATACTGGCCCAGGCCCCTATACTGTCCCAGACCCCTCATATTGTCCCAGACCCCTCATATTGTCACAGACCCCTTATAATGTCAAATACCCCTCATACTGTCCCAGACCCCTCATACTGTCAAATACCCCTAATACTGTCCCAGACCCCTCACACTGTCAAATACCCCTCATACTGTCCCAGACATCTCATACTCTCCCAGACCCCCAAACTGTCCCAGACCCCTCATACTGTCCCAGACCACTCATACTGTCCCAGACCCCACATGTTGTCCCAGACCCCTCATATTGTCCCAGACCCCTCAAACTTTCCCAGACCCCTCATACTGTCAAATACCCCTCATACTGTCAAATACCCCTCATACTGTCTCAGACACCTCAAACTGTCACAGACCCCCCATAATGTCCCAGGCCCCACATATTATCCCAGGCCCCTCATAATGTCCCAGACCCCCATAATGTCAAACACCCCTCATACTGTCAAATACCCCTCATAATGTCAAATACCCCTCACACTGTGAAATGCCCCTCATACTGTCTCAGACCCCTCATACTGTCTCTGACCCCTCATATTTTCCCAGACCCCTCATACTGTCCCAGAGCCCCAAACTGACCCAGACCTTCATACTGTTCCAGACCCCTCATACTGTCCCAGACAGCTCATACTGTCCCAGACCCCTCATACTGTCCCAGAACCCTCATAATGTAAAATACCCCTCATACTGTCAAAAACCCCTCATAATGTCAAATGCCCCTCATATTGTCCCTGACCCCTCATACTGTCCCAGACCCCTCATACTCTCCCAGACCACTCATACTGTCCCAGACCCCTCATAATGTCCCAGACCCCTCATATTGTCCCCGACCCCTCATACTGGCCCAGGCCCCCATACTGTCCCAGACCTCTCATATTGTCCCAGACCCCCTCATACTGTCCCAGACCCCTCATACAGTCCCAGACCCTCATACTGTCCCAGACCCTCATACTGTCCCAGACCCCTCATATTGTCCCCGACCCCTCATTCTGTCCCAGACCACTAATACTCTCCCAGACCCCTCATACAGTCCCAGACCCCTCATACTGTCTCAGAACCTCATACTGTCCCAGACCCCTCATAGTGTCCCAGACCCCCATACTGCCCCAGACCCCTCATATTGTCTCAGACACCTCATACAGTCAAATACCCCTCACACTGTCCCAGACCCCTCATACTGTCCCAGACCCCTCATATTGTCCCAGACCCCCATACTGTCCCAGACCCCTCATAGTGTCCCAGACACCTCATATTGTCCCAGACCCCATACTGTCAAATATCCCTCATACTGTCCCAGATCCTCATACTGTCCCAGACCCCCAAACTGTCCCAGACCCCTCATACTGTCCCAGATCCCTCATATTGCCCCAGACCCCTCATACTGTCAAATACCCCTCATACTGTCCCAGACCCCTCATACTGTCAAATACCCCTCATACTGTCCCAGACCCCTCATATTCTCCCAGACCCCTCATATTGACCCAGACTCCATACTGTCAAATACCCCTCATACTGTCCCAGACCCTCATACTGTCCCAGACCCCCAAACTGTCCCAGACCCCTCATACTGTCCCAGACCCCTCATATTGCCCCAGACCCCTCATACTGTCAAATACTCCTCATACTGTCCCAGACCCCTCATACTGTCAAATACCCCTCATACTGTCCCAGACCCCTCATATTGTCCCAGACCCCTCGTACTGTCCCAGACTCCTCAAACTGACCCAGACCTCTCATTCTGTCCAAGTACCCTCATACTGTCCCAGACCTCTCATATAGTCCCAGACACCTCATATTGTCCCAGACCCCACAAACTGTCCCAGACCTCTCATATTGTCCCAGACACCTCATAGTGTCCCAGGCCCCTCATACTGTCAAATACCCCTCATACTGTCAAATACCCCTCATACTATCCCAGAACTGTCATTCTGTCAAATACCCCTCATACTATCCCAGACACCTCATACTGTCAAATACCCCTCATACTGTCAAATACCCCTCATACTATCCCAGACCCATCATACTGTCAAATAACCCTCATACGGTCCCAGACCCCTCATACTGTCAGATACCCCTCATACTGTCCAATACCCCGCATGCTGTCAAATGCCCCTCATACTGTCCCAGACACCTCATACTGTCCCAGACACTTTATTCTGTCCCAGAACCCTCATACTGTCCCAGACACCTTATTCTGTCCCAGACCCTCATACTATCCCAGAACCCTCATATTGTCCTAGACCCCTCATAATGTCAAATACCCCTCACATTGTCAAATGCCCCTCATACTGTCCCAGACACTTCATAATGTCCCATATCCTCATACTGTCCCATTGATTCATGATAGAAACATAGAAACATAGAAGATAGGAGCAGGAGTAGGCCATTCGGCCCTTCGAGCCTGCTCCGCCATTCAACGAGATCATGGCTGATCATCCAAACCCTAGCACCCGGCCCCTACACCGACAGCCATCCCACCCAAGCCCTATCCCCGTAACCCCACGTATTTAATCCCCCCTAACACTAAGGGTCAATTTTTATCATGGCCAATCAACCTAACCCGCACATCTTTGGACTGTGGGAAGAAACCGGAGCACCCAGAGGAAACCCACGCAAACACGGGGAGAATGTGCAAACTCCACACAGTCACCCGAGGCCGGATTTGAACCCGGGTCCCTGGTGCTGTGAGGCAACAGTGCTAACCACTATGCCACCGTGCTGCCCTGCAGATCCCGCCTCAAGCATTGGAGGCTTTGGTGTTCGCTGTGGGGAGCCAGAGAGCAGTGCTCTACCCAACAAGTGGCTGGAGGCCCTCACTGCCAGTCTTCCGCACCATGTGGACGGAGGTAGTGCAGCACGTCTCAGGCAGAACTGTGGTCCCCAGGACCCACACACAGTGCAGGAAGAAATTTAACGACCTTCAACAAATGCTACAAACCACCATCTGAACTACAATCTTCACACAGTGCCCAAAGCACCACATCCCCAGCACTCACCCACCAACAATCTCGACATACCATCGCTCACACCCACATCTCCCACCTTACACACAATGACAGCTATTCAACTATGGCAGTCTCATCACCCAAACACATTGCTGAACACTCACTCACACACTTTCCTTTCTCTTGCAGGCCAAGGAGGCTCACAACAGGAGGGAGCAGGAGTGCACAGGCAGCAGACAAACCGACACCCAACCACTGTCTGCGCTGGGGAATAGAGTGCTGCAGACTATTGGGCGCCAGGTGGTGGGTGTAGTGTATGTACCCGTCTACCTTTAAGGAAACTATTGTATGTGGCCGTTCACCTTTGAGAGAACTGCTTTGGGTGTGGCACTACTTGTTTGGCTTCTGTATACTATGATACCAACAGTGACCACACCGGTATATGGGTGTTGTGGCAGGATTGCTGGGGCAGATTCGCCCTGACCTTCGAATAGTAAAGACCTGTTTGTTTGTTATTCCTAAAGTCTGTGTCGTTATTAACTGTACAACCCACAGACTTTACAGTGGCGACGAGTCCGATCGTACCCTGCGGCAAGACTACCAAAGCAACTAAAGAGCGTCGAAGAGAGGCAACCGCCCTCGTCGTTCTGCTGGAAGAAAACATGAGGCTGCAGCAATAGAAAGGAGGAAGACTTTAGCAACAAAAGCTTCCATCGGCAACAGGCACTGACTACCCTTCTACCACGGTGCGGAGTGAGCCGATCAGCAGGAAACAAGGCGGCCGCAGAGACTGTGAGTAGGGGAAAGTGTAAAGAATATCCGGAGGATAAGGGCTGTGCACTCGACCACGGTCGAGGGGGAGCGGAGCCGGTCAGAAAGTCGGGTCCAACGGCGTCGTGAGACAGCCGGACCGCGATCGGCGGGAAAAAGCCGGGCAGCGACCGAAGCCACGAAGCGCTGAGACCGGGAGCTGGCGCGGGAAGAGAGAAACTCAGCTGCAGCCGGGGAGGGAAGCACCGGACTACGTGAGGGCTGGGAGGCGAACGGGAACAGAGCGTGTGGGAGAGGCAGAGCCGACCAAAGGAGGCTGCGCGAGAGCCAGTCCAGCGGCTGAACTGTCCTCCACCAACGGGGTACCCAGCGCCGGTAGAGCCGAGTGTGCGGGAGAGAGAGAGACAGAGCCGAGCAAGGGGAGAGAGACTGCGTGAGAGCCAGTCCAGCGGCTGAACTGTTCTCCACCAACGGGGTACCCAGCGCCGGTAGAGCCGAACGTGTGGGAGAGAGACGGAGCCGAGCAAGGGGAGAGAGACTGCGCGAGAGCCAGTCCAGCGGCTGAACTGTTATCCGTGAACGGGGTGTACCCAGCGCCGGTAGAGCCGTGCGAGCGGGAGAGAGAGACAGAGCCGAGCAAGGGGAGAGAGACTGCGCGAGAGCCAGTCCAGCGGCTGAACTGTTATCCGTGAACAGGGTGTACCCAGCGCCGGTAGAGCCGTGCGAGCGGGAGAGAAAGACAGAGCCGAGTAAGGGGAGCTGTGCGGAAGCCAGCCAGCGGCTGAACCTGTCCACTGTGGGGAAAGCGTACCCCTTCCACCAGGGAAGAAACGCGGGAAGCCGCCATTAGGCGGAGAAGACGACAGAAGCGGGAAACCGCCATTGAAGTGGGCGGGGAGAGAAGGAAAGAGCGGGAAACCGCCATTTTCGCGGGAAAAACCGCCATCTTAGAAATAAACAAATAAATAAGAATACTTAAAGAAATACTTGTGCTGCTCCCAAGGAAAGAAAGATGCCTAAGCGAGGGAATATTAACGATTTTAATTCTGAGATAGAAGACTGGGCCACGTACGTGGAACGCATAGAGATTTATTGTGAAGCCAACAAAATAGAGGAAGACGACAAGGCGATAACATTGCTAAACTCGATGGGGGCAAAAACATACGGACTCTTGAAGCATCTAATAGCACCAGATAAACCGGCGGATCAGACTTTCGAAGAGATTGTGGCTGTGCTGAAGGACCACTTGAACCCCACACCGTTGATGCTGGCTGAACGTTTCAAATTCTATGCAAGAACGCAGAGGAAAGACGAAAGTAACGCGGAATACTTGGTCGAACTGCATAGGCTGGCGAAATACTGCCAGTTCGGAGGGAATCTGACAGAGGCACTGCGAGACAAGTTCGTATGTGGATTGTCCAAAGAAGGGACGCAAAAGCGACTACTGGAAGAGAACGACCTCACACTAGACAGGGCTGTTCTTATAGCTGCATCACACGAAGCCACAGCGAAAGGAACGGCAGAAATGCAGCTGAAGGCGACGGCACTCGGGGTGGACCAAATTACCTCGAATACAACAAAATGCTATCGTTGTGGGAAGATAACGCACGACCAGAATCAATGCTGGTTTAAGAACCAAGAATGTAGGAAATGTGGCAAACTGGGTCACATCGCAAAGGTATGCCAGTCAGGGAAGAAGACCAACAACCAAAGGAAGCCACCACAAGAAAAGAACAGCAAGGTACACAAGGTGGCTGAGAAGAGTTCAGACGAACAGAATTCAGACTCAGACCCAAACAACCAGGAGCTGGGTAGTCTGAGAATTCACAATGTGGGGAGGGAAGCTGATCTACGAACTATCTGGGTCATGCTAAGAATAGCTGGAGTCCAAGTAAGAATGGAGTTGGACACTGGATCAGCTCTATCAGTCATCAATCGAAGGGACTACCACCGGCTATTCTCTCACATACCCTTAAGGAATACCAAGTTCGTATTACAGACATACACGGTGCATAAGGTATACCCCATGGGGAAGATAAGAGTCAAGGTGAGAGAGAGGGGTAAAGAACACCCAAGAATGAACTTGTACGTATTACCTGAGGGAGGACCACCACTTCTAGGACGGGAGTGGATTAAGAAAATAGACATGGAATGGCACTATCTAAAAGCCATCACGAGTGAGAACTCGGTACGAGCAATCAGCTCAGATTCTGGAACGGATGACGATAAGACTAACTCAAATATGGAAGACAAGGCTGAAATGGACTTGCCGACTATGGTGGAGAAAACGAAGACAGGCATAAAGGCTTATGCTACCGAGAAGGATAAAGCTTCAGAGCAGAACTCCAGGTTGACAGAGAATTCTGAGCCTGTCCAAGTTAAGGACTTATCCACGACGGAAGAACACAGAGCCCGGACTCAAGCGTATCGCAAAATACAACAACAATTAGAACAGTTGAGTTACCGTCTCGTACAAGAGATGTAAACAATGGAACAATTCTGGGACACCGAATGGGAGAACCTGGAAAGACAACAGAGGCAGCTAGCTCAAGCTGAGAGCGACCATAGGGCCATCATGGCTAAGTATCGATCACATCTCCCTGATGCTGTTCAAGAGTTAGAATATTTGCAGAACGAAACAAATGAAGAGGAATCTTCAGGCAGCCAGGATTTTATCCCAGTTCCTCTCTACGACTCCTTACAAGCAGAGTGTAAGAAGTTGAAAGAACAGTATGAACAGGCCCAGGCTACAATTCTGGAGGGGGTTAACTCGGCAACCTCCGAAAAGCTAGTTTTAGTGAAAGCATATGAGCAACTAAAGGTTGAACATGAGCAAGAAGTCCAAAGGATGCAGGAAGTGTTTGAGGAGCTCCAGGCCAAGACAGACTCATCGGTAGAGATTCCATCCATCGATGAAAAATTGGAGGTGGAAGACATGGCAGAACATGGAATCCAAGAGGTTCAAGAACTCATAAAAGTACTGAAGGAAACCCAAGACAAATATGAGGCGGAAATGACCAGGGTTCAACAACTTGAAGAACATAGTCAACTGGGAATCCGGGCAGTGGAAGGAAAGGCAACTGGAAGAGAAACAGAGACTGGAAGAATGGCCCCTGAACTGGAGCTAGAGAGCATCAAGGTGCAACTTCTTCGAGCGCTTAAAACCCAAGCACTAGAGGGAAAGGTGGATGAAATAGAGAAGAAGCTGATCCACAGTGTCCCCGGGGAAGAGTTAACGACCAGCCAACTCCTTCACAGGCGGAGTGACAAGACTCCACAAGGGGAACACGAGCTTCAGGCTTCAAAGGGAAGGAATTCGGAGCTTCCAAAAGTGATGGAGATAGCTGAGGTGGCAACACAGCTTTTACAAGGATGCCAAAAGGACGCTGAATTACGTCAAATTGAACAGAAGAATGGGGAAACAGCTACTCCAGTAGAAGGAGTAAATAGCCGGATAACGCAATCCCCGATGGAAGGGAAGGTATTGAACTCACAAATGAGGACAGCAGTGAAGGAATGGCAGACAACCCAGGAAGAGCGTGATGAATATGAATGTATGAGGAAGTCTTTTCAAGAAAGATGTCTAGGGAAGGAACCACAGTCGGCTAACGTCCAGATGGGTAAGGAGGAAGTAGAAGGCCCTCTCGCTGGCCTAACTCAGGACGACCCCGAATATTACCATGACCTGTTGAGTGACACTGAATATTACGAGGATGTGGTCTGCCCAGTTTGTGAGGAAAACTCCCAAAGTGCTGAAATCAGGATGAAACACTTAAGGTCTAAGGAACATAGAGAGTTGGTGGCGCTACAGCTGGCAGCCGAGAAAGGAGCCCCGAGAGTCTCAAAAAGGCAGAAAAGAAAAAGAAGAGGCAGAAGACAATAACTATCTAAAATATTATCACTTCTACCAGCTCAGGAGGGGACCTACGAAAGGAGCTAAATTAGTTGAAAAGTGGGAAATTATCAAGACAGCCAGTTGGTTATAAAAGTCGGCACTGCCGGTTCAACAGGACGAAAGTTCAAGCTGTTACGTCAAGGAAAAGGCTATGGAGGAGTCACACTATCCATGTGAACCGGCTACACCAAAGAGATGTTGTTCGGACCAAGTCAAGATCGGAGACTGAATCTGTGAACTGTTCCCGCAGAGACTGACTTTGTGAACTGTTTCCCACCGAGATTATATCTGTAAAGTGTTTTATATGAAGTTGAAGATATGTATGTTAATGGGACTCTGTAAGTAATAAGCTAAAAAGGGAGGATTATAGTGTATGTACCCGTCTACCTTTAAGGAAACTATTGTATGTGGCCATTCACCTTTGAGAGAACTGCTTTGGGTGTGGCACTACTTGTTTGGCTTCTGTATACTGTGATACCGACAGTGACCACACCGGTATATGGGTGTTGTGGCAGGATTGCTGGGGCAGATTCGCCCTGACCTTCGAATAGTAAAGACCTGTTTGTTTGTTATTCCTGAAGTCTGTGTCGTTATTAACTGTACAACCCACAGACTTTACAGTGGGCACTGTGGCCACTGGCGATGTTGATCTACTTGGGGAAAACAACAAGTTCATCCCTACTCCTTCTTCTCACAGCCCACTTCCCCTTCACCCCACAAGTGTTTCACACTTTCCAGCTAATCATGCTGTATGCATGCATTTCTCCCTTCCTGCCCCCCTCCCCTTCCCTTAACCCGACTCTTGTGCCTTTATGCTTTCAGATAATCAGCAAGCATCTGAGCCTGCCCCTGAGGGCACCATAGAGAGCGAGGCAGGAGAAGAGAAATTAATCGGACTAAAAGCCAACAAATCCCCTGGACCTGATGGCCTACATCCTTGGGTTCTAAAAGAGGTGGCTAAAGAGATAGTGGATGCATTGGTTTTGATCTTCCAACATTCCTTAGATTCTAGAAGGGTCCCAGCGGATTGGAAGGTCGCAAATGTAACACCGCTATTCAAGAAAGGAGGGAAGAGAAAACAGGGAACTACAGGCCAATTAGCCTGACATCAGTCATCGGGAAAATGCTGGAATCCATTGTTAAGGAAGTGGTATCATGGCACTTAGAAAATCATAACATGATTAGGCAGAGTCAACATGGTTTTATGAAACCAAATTGTGTTTGACAAATTTATTAGAGTTTTTTGAGGATGTAACTAACAGGGTAGATAAAGGGGAACCAGTGGATGTAGTATATTTGGCTTTCCAAAAGGCATTCGATAAGGTGCCACATAAAAGGTTATTACACAAGATTAGGGCTCATGGGGTTTTGGGTAATATAAAGCATGGATAGAGGATTGGTTAACGGACAGAAAACAGAGAGTAGGGATAAACGGATCTTTTTCAGGTTGGCAGGCTGTAACTAGTGGGGTGCCATAAGGATCAGTGTTGGGACCTCAGCTATATACCATCTATATTAATGACCTAGATGAAGGGATCGAGTGTAATGTATCTAAGTTTGCTGCTGATACAAAGCTAGGTGGGACAGTAAGCTGTGAGGAGAACACAAACAGTATGAGGGATATAGTGGGAATGGTAGCATAGTGGTTATGTTACCACGGCAGCTGGGGAATTTAAATTCAGTTAATTAAATAAATCTGGAATAAAAAGCTAGTATCAGTAATGGCAACCATGAAACTATCGGATTGTTGTAAAAACTCATATGGTTCACTAATGTTCTTTAGGGAAGGAAATCTGCTCTCCTTACCTGGTCTGGCCTATATATGACTCCAGACCCACAGCAATGTAGTTGACCCTCAACTGCCCCCACCTTCTCAAGGGCAATTAGGGATGGGCAATAAATGCTGGCCATGTCAGTGACGCCCTCATCCCATGAACGAATTTAAAAAAAGATAGACTAAGTGAGTGGGCAGGAAGGTGGCAGATGGAGTATAATGTAGGGAAATGTGAGGTTATTCACTTTGGTAGGAAGAATAGAAAAACAATATTTTTAAATGGTGAGAAACTTTCAAATGTTGGTATTCAGAGAGATTTGGGTGTCCTCGTGCAAGAAACACAGAAAGCTAGCATGCAGATACAGCAAGCAATAAGAAAGGCAATTGGCAAGTTGGCCTTTATTGCAAGGGGGTTGGAGTACAAGAGTAAGGAAGTCTTGCTACAATTGTACAGGGCCTTGGTGAGACCACACCTGGAGTACTGTACACAGTTCTGGTCTCCTTATCTGAGGAAGGATTTACTTGCCTTGGAGGCGGTGCAATGAAGGTTCACTAGATTGATTCCTGGGATGAGAGGGCTGTCCTATGATGAGCGATTGTGTAGAATGGGCCTATACTCTCTGGAGTTTAGATGAATGAGAAGTGATCTCATTGAAACATACAAGATTCTGAAGGGGATTGACAGGGTAGATGCTGAGAGGTTGTTTCCCGTGGCTGGAGTGTCTAGAACTAGGGAGCATAGTCTCAGGATAAGGGGTAGACCATTTAAGGCTGAGATGAGGAGGAATTTCTTCACTCAGAGGGTTGTGAATCTTTGGAATTCTCTGCCCCATAAGGCTGTGAATGCCGAGTCTTTGAGTATATTCAAGGCTGAGATAGATAGATTTTTGGACTCCAGGGGAATCAAGCGATATGGAGATCAGGCAGGAAAGTGGAGTTGAGGTCGATGATCAGCCATGATCTTATTGAATGGCGGGATAGCAAAATACTGTGGATGCTGGAAATCCGAAATAACAACAGAAAATGCTGGAAAAACTCAGCAGGCCAGGCAACATCTGTGGAGAGAGAAATAGAGTCAACGTTTTAGGTCTTGACGAAGGGTTTCGACCTGAAACGTTGACTCTATTTCTCTCTCCACGGATGTTGCCTGGCCTGCTGAGTTTTTCCAGCATTTTCTGTTATTATTGAATGGCGGAGCAGGCTCGAGGGGCCGTATGGCCTATTCCTGCTCCTATTTCTTATGTTCTTATGTTCTTAAAAGGAGGAGGAAGAACACACCGCGTCACCGCATGTCTCACCCACAGGCACCAGTTCAGACCCTGACACTATGCATTCTTTAGAGGCTAGTATAGTAGCGGGATCTGCACAGAGTAAGGCACCAGGGACGAGTGGGCTGCAACAAGGCCAGGGGGAAAAATTAGCTCTGGGACCAGCTCTTTGGAGGGCAAGTTCGCACGCAAGTTCTGCTGCACAGGACCTCAATGGGGAGGTGTTGGGTGATGGGCATGCACATGAAGATGTTAGGTGCAATGGCAAGAGTGCCCGAGAGTCTGTCGGCAATGGTAAGGAGCGTGGAGAAGTCCGCCTCCAACATTGCACAAAGCTCTGCGCACACCATGGAGCCCATCATTTCTAGTTTGCAAAGGATGGTAGACTCCCAGAGAGACCGTGGTGAGCCAAACCTGATGCCATGTGTGATGGGCGATCTGGCAGCTTCTATTGCAGCACAGGCGGAAGCAATGTAATGTCTTAGTGCTGTAATGCAGTCTACACTTGGTGGCATCCAATCTCAGACTGCTCTCATGCAGTCTCAGCTTGATGCCACACAAGCTCTGACTGCTGCCATCATGGCTGGGTTTACTACCGTCGACTGGGCCTTTCATGGTGTCGTAGTCGGTCAGCAATCTGTGCACCAACAGATTGCTAGGGATGCTGAGGTGCTGCCTTGGGGAAGTGGCAGTGGGTCAGTGGAGCAGGAAGCTGCTGTCCTCTCTCAGGTTGACAGCATTCCTGCTCCCATCACTGCCACTCCACCACTGCCATCGTCATCCAGCCAGCCCAGATGGCTGCCGCCCATGTTGAGGTGGTGCAGTCTACAGCTGGGCCTTCCAGGTCCAGAGCTGGTTGAGGGCATCCTGCAAGGCCATCTGACGTTTCCCGCACGGACACTCAGCAGTCTTCCACCAGTCCTGCTGCAGCCATTGGGCCAACACTTCATAGGAGCACTAGAGTACATAGGATTACATAGGATAGATGGCACAGAATCAGGCCATTTGGCCCAACCAGTCCATGCTGGTATTCAAGCTCTACACGAACTTCCTCCCGTCTTTTCTCATCTAAATCCATCAGCATAACCCTCTATTCCCTTTTCCCTTCTATGCTTGTCGAGCCTCCCCTTAAGTGCATCAAAATATTCGCTTCAACCACTCCCTGTGGTAGTGAGTTCCACAACCTCACCACTCTTTGGGTAAAGAAGTTTCTTCTGAATTTCCTATTGGATTTCTTGGTGACTATCTTATATTGATGGCCTCTAGTTATGCTCTTCTCCACAAGTGGAAACATTCTCTCTGTATCCACTCTGTCAAAATTTTTCATAATTTTAAAGACCTCTATTAGGTCACCTCTCAGCCTTCTTTTTTCAAGAGAAATGAGACCCAGTCTGTTCATCCTTTCCTGATATGCATACCCTCGCATTTCTGGTATCATCCTTGTAAATCTTCTCTGCACCCTCTCTGTTATGTTCATTAATAACTAGACATTCTTATTATGAACAGCTAGCTTCTAGCTAGTCATTTATTCAGTACACGTTCTCTAGGTACAGCATCTGTAGAGATTCAGCATGTGTGCTTCTGTGTGCAGGCTTCCATCTTGACTACTGCCTTCTGGGTAGCCTAGTGCATCATGGGTAGTGTAGTCTTAAACACATACAACTAAATATACAGCTCTATACAGCTCTACGGCTCCATCTAGTGTACCACTCCAGAATGACATGTTATTGATCATTACACTCACCAGTGCCTCTATATCCTTTTTATAATATGGCGACCAGAACTGTACACAGTACTCCAAGTGTGGTCTAACCAAGGTTCGATATAGGTTCAGCATAACTTCCCTACTTTTCAATTTTCTCTAGAAATAAACCCTCGTGTTTGGTTTACTTTTTTTATGGCCTTGCTAACCTGTGTCGCAACTTTTAATGATTTGTGTATTTGTACTCCTAGATCCCTTTGTTCCTCTACCCCACCTAGACTCACATCCTCCAAGTGATAAGTGGCCTCCCTATTCCTTCTACCAAAATGTAATACCTCACATTTATCTGTGTTGAACTTCATTTGCCAATTATATGCCCATTCTGCAAGTTTATTAATGTCCACCTGTAACTTGTTGCAGTCCTCCTCAGTATTGACTATCCCCCTCAATTTGGTGTCATCTGCAAATTCAGAAATTGTGTTTTTGATTCCAAAGTCTAAATCATTAATTTAAATTATGAACAGCAGTGGTCCCAGCACTGATCCTTGTGGAACACCACTACCCACCTTCTGCCACTGTGAATAGCTACCCTTTACTCCTACTCTCTGCTTTCTGTCCTGAAGCCAGCCAGCAATTGATTCTGCTACTTGTCCCCTGACTCTGCATTCTCTGACCTTGCTCATCAGTCTATTATGGGGTACCAGTGGATGTGGTGTATTTGGACTTTCAGAAGGCTTTTGATAAGGTTCCACATAAGAGATTAGCTTATAAAGTTAAAGCACATGGGATTGGGGGTAAGGTACTGACTTGGATAGAGAACTGGTTGGCAGACAGGAAGCAAAGAGTTGGAATAAATGGGTCTTTCTCCAAGTGGCAGGCAGTGACTAGTGGGGTACCGCAGGGATCGGTGCTAGAACCCCAGCTATTCACAATATATATTAATGATCTAGATAAGGGAACTAGATGTAATATCTCCAAGTTTGCAGATGACACAAAGCTGGGTGGGCATGTGTGCTGTGAGGAGGATGCCGAGAAACTCCAGTATGATTTGGACAGGTTGAGTGATTGGGCAGATGCATGGCAGATGCAGTATAATGGGGATAAATGCGAGGTTATCCACTTTGGTGGCAAAAACAGGAAGGCAGATTATTATCTGAATGGCAATAGATTGGGAGAAGGGGAAGTGCAACGAGACCTGGGTGTCCTTGTGCACCAGTCGCTGAAGGTAAGCATGCAGGTGCAGCAGGCAGTTAAGAAGGCAAATGGTATGTTGGCCTTCATAGCGAGAGGATTCGAGTACAGGAGCAAGGATGTCTTGCTGCAGTTGTACAGGGCCTTGTTGAGACCACACCTTGAGTATTGTGTGCAGTTTTGGTCGCCTTATCTGAGGAAGGATGTTCTTGTCATGGAGGGAGTGCAGCGAAGATTCACCAGACTGATACCTGGGATGGCAGGAATGACGTATGAGGAGAGATTGGATTGATTGGGCTTATATTCACTGGAGTTTAGAAGAATGAGAGGGGATATCATTGAAACTTATAAAATTCTAACAGAACTAGACAGACTAGATGCAGGAAGGATGTTCCCGATGGCGGGGGAAGCCCAGAACCAGTGGTCACAGTCTAAAGATAAGGGCTGTCATAAATCTCATCATCGAGAAACTACCTAAGAAATAACACTGGACGGCCAGCTGGTGGCGCCGTCCAAGGAGTATAAATACTCAGGCGTTGGCCCCAGCTTGCCAGGGACATTTTGTAAAGACAAGGAGCTAGTGGATACAACTAGACCTCCATGTTCTGAAACAAGTTGATTAAAGCCTTGCTTTATGCTCAAACCAAGTGCGTAGTGAGTTTTATTACGTCAAGGGGTTTAGGACAGAGATGAGGAGGAATTTCTTCACCCAGAGAGTGGTGAACCTTTGGAATTCTCTACCACAGAAGGCAGTTGAGGCCAATTCATTAAATATATTCAAGAAGGAGTTGGATATATTTCTTAAGGCTAAAGGGATCAAGGGATATGGGGAGAAGGCAGGGACAGGTTACTGAGTTTGAATGATCAGCCATGATCTCATTAAATGGTGGAACAGGCTCGAGGGGCCGAATATCCTACTCCTGCTCCTATTTTCTATGTTTCTATGTTACCTTATCGAAGGCCTTTTGAAAATCCAGATAAATTACATCTACTGCATTACCATTGTCTACTCTCTCTGTTACCTCTTCAAAAAATTCAATAAGGTTGGTCAAGCAAGACTTTCCCTTTTGAAATCTATGTTGACAATTCATCATTTTATTTTTGGTTTCTAGATGTTCTTCTATTTTGTCCTTTAGTAGGGGTTCCATTATTTTTCCTACCATCGATTTTAAGCTGACTGGTCTATAATTCCCTGCACATGTTTTAGTAGGGAAAGGCACTGTAACGACAGGCTCTAAGAGATTGCACAAGGTTGAATAGTTAATTTTTTAGGTGTAAACATGTGTTCACTGATTATTGATAAATTTATTAATTCATTTTGGATTCTTTTGTGGTGTCTGTCATTTCAGCTTTGTGGTGTGAAATGGCCTGTGAGAGGGATGGAATGATGGGGATGTGGTGAGCAAAGGGAATCTGGGCTTTAAGTCATCCTGGTGTGAGGCTGGAGGTCTGTTTGGAGGAGGTGGCAGAGTTCTGTGACAATCTCCTTGCTGAAGTAGAGCCTCCTAATACATTGTTCTTCGATTCATTCAAGGTAGGAGAAGTGTTCTTGGAATACCATCGGAGGGTAAGTGAATATAAGAGAAGTGCTTTTGGAGGACCCTAGGTAGGTAAGGCCTCCTGTTGAGAGCCCTGATGTCCCTCCTCAACTCTGTACAGACATGTTCCCATCATTCTTGCTGCCTACATTCCCTCCACCATAGATCCTGGAGGGCGAGGTGGCATGCCAGCAGAGCCCCCATGACTATGAACAAGTGTTGTGAGCAGAAGCCTTTAAATAAGAATGAAGGCATTCTCCATTTGCCCCAACACTCCCTGTTACCTTACGACCTTGAAAGAAGTTTCTAAAGCTGTTGGAGTTGCAGAAAGTTCCACAGAGCCAGTCAAACTGCAGAAACACATCAGCTGCAAGTTGTTGCTGATGATCCCTTTAAATACTGCTGCTGGAGCCTCCTTCCTGCTTGTCAATGCTTGGTCGCAGTTAAGGCATGCCGGTAAGTGGAGTGGCAAAGTTGAAAATGGCAGATTTGGCGTCAGTTCGACGTTGTACACTCACTGACATCATGATCTGCATAATCTACATAATTTCCGCGAGTGCGGACATTAGCAGCGCTGCCACCCAGCCGAAAATGGCGGCAGCCACGGGACCCACCGGCAGCAGGCGGAAGTATGACGGCCACTACTTTTTTCCCAAACTCGTGGTAAATGGCCTGCACTAAACCCCTGAATCTTTAGCCAGAAGTTCCTAACAGCCAACGATCCAAAACACACAGCACCCTCTAGAAAACATCTGGGACCTGTGTAAACAGGGAAATAAACTCTGTATCTCCTTAACCAATCAGACTGAAGATTCATTAATGAGCAGCAGTCTGAACCAGGAAATGTCAGATACAATATTAGATTCAATGTCAAATCAGGTACATAAAGCAAATTAAGAGGGGAAAAGAAAGATTGGATTAAGAGAGAAAGAAAAAAAGAGACTGAAAGAAAAAGTAAAAACACAATTTTTTCAAAAAATCTCCAACAATTACAATCTGAAGAAATGAGACTCCACACTTGTAAAAGTTATTTTTCAGTGCCAGAGAGATTGCTTGGCAGTAACTTATCATGCCTTTAAATAGTACTTACACTGGAATGGACAAGCTCTAACATTTTCTGGTGCGTTTAGTGTGTGTCTGTCATGCCTTCCATATGTTTCAGTGCTGAGTCCCTCAGTGAGGTACCAGCATAGCAAATTTTCTGGAGGATCATGGCAACTCGGACAACAACTTCCTGATTTCCGTGTTTAACTGCGCATGTGTAGTCGCTGTCCAATTTCCACGTAAATAACAGTGAGCGCCGATAGGCCCCTGTTATTTCTACCACAAAATCCAGGGACTTCGATATTTATTTATGAGTAGCTCCTTCACGTCACGAAGCTGCAAGGTCCTCTGAATTCACACTGTTTATAATGTAAGGCAGATTCAAGCACCTGCGGCAACATTGAAACAACTGTGGATGCGTAACATTGTGCCGAGGCAGTTGTTTCAGACAGGTTTTTAACGTTACGTTTCTTGGTTTCCCTTGATGTTAACACCAGCCAGCGACATGAAAAGTTGCATTGTCATCCTGTACAGGCGGCTGAGAGCTCAGGCATCCCTCAACCGGCCTCAATGCCCAGCACTGCTGCTCACAGCCACTTAAACTTGCCTGTGGAGCCAAGGCCACAAAACCAGTTGGCAAGGTTATATTAGTGACTTAACTCCTTATATTCTCATAATTTAAATAGGAAAATGATCCATTGCTTTGTGCTAGAAATGTTAAGCGTCAAGAAATTGCCCAGAAAGCACATTACTAAAAGCTTACTCCAATCTGCAAAGTATAAGTTCACCCCTTGACTTGAACACAAGATCAATCTTTTCCCAAGCTGGCAAGTAATCATTCCCTGTGACATGTTGAGAGCTGTCATGTTGTGAGTAATTAGCCAGTGATTCCACTCATTAATAGATTACTGAATTAGGTCAAATAAGAGGCTCTCTTCCCCTCTGTCAATTGAAGCAGCCCTGGTTGAAAATGCATGCATTTCTCCTCATTATCACATACATTATAAGATTGCAAGGCAGCACATTCACATAAACCACTTAACATGCTGGGACTGTTTTCAAATAGCTATCCTCATATTTTCCTATGTTTATCATCTTTCACTTCAAGAAACTATCAGAGGAAATGTGATATTTGATGGTTAGTGACAAACAGATAGATAAAATATCTTGATAGACTAACTGAAGGTTCCTTTCAGTATTAAAACTTTAATATGGTATGGTTGTCAGTTGTCTGTGGGGCCTTCCAGAGAAGAAACAAATGAAAATGTGCCTGAATATAAGAATGCAGTTCTGGTTTTGATAGTGGTTGTGAGAAAGGAGTCAATCTGCGAAGCTGTGACTTCTTAAAATGAAACCAACAACGATGAGTCAGCCTACAGGGAGGAGGTCCAGCATCTCGTGAAGTGGTGCGCCGATAACAACCTGGCCCTTAACATCAAGAAAACCAAAGAAATCATTGTGGACTTCAGGAAGTCTAAAAGCGGAAGTCACACCCCCATCCATATCAATGGGGCTGTGGTGGAAAGGGTGGACAGCTTTAAGTTCCTCGGAGTCCTCATCACGGAAGACCTCTCCTGGTCCCTCAATACCTCCTCTCTGGTGAAGAAGGCCCAGCAGCGCCTATATTTCCTAAGGAGGCTGAAGGGATGTAACCTGTCACCCCTGATCCTCTCTAACTTTTACCGCTGCACAATAGAGAGCATCCTGACAAACTGTATCACAGTTTGGTATGGCAGCTGTAGCTACTATGACCGGAAAGCCCTGCAGCGGGTAGTCAAAACTGCCCAACGCATTACCGGCACCCGGCTACCGACCATAGAGCACATATACCAGAAACGCTGTTTACGGAGGTCACGGTCCATCATCAAAGACCCTACCCACCCCAGCCACAGTCTGTTCACCCTCCTGCCATCTGGGAGACGCTACAGATGCATTCGCACCTGTACGACCAGATTTAGGAACAGCTTCTTTCCCAGGGCTGTCATCCTACTGAACTCCACAACTAAACTCTAAAGCCTGCACATCTGCCAACGCACTTTATTATGGTTATGTTTATGTTAATGTATTACAAGCCAAATGTATGTCGAATGTCTAAATGTCTTAATCTAAATGTACACTCTCGGGAGCCGCAAGCCTACATTTCGTTGTACTGCACTTGTGCACTAACAATGACAATAAAAGTTGATTTGATTTGATTTTGATTTGATCACAGAAATGTAGAAAATAGGTATCAGCCCTACCTAGTGGAGACATATCTAAAAAAGGGATTTATGTTATTGCAGTAAACTGCCCGGTATCCAGAACTGTCATGACATTGAATATCCATGAACATACCACAAGGTATTGAAAAATAGCAGAACTTGCCTTCTAGGCTTTGCTCCCTTGGAAACTTCGTGCCATTTTGAGAGGACACGAATTATGATAATTCAACTACAGTTGTATGGCTATTCTATGATCATGGCTTGTGTTACTATCTTGGACACTTGGCGCAATTGGATCTTTTTCTTCCTTCTCAGTTCCCTGTACCAGAACTATTGAGAATGAGGTGCTGACTTATGCTTTCAGAGCATATGATTTGGACAGTGACAAATATAGGGTTGCAGAATACCATACAATGCAATTATAACCAGCAAGAGATGTGTGCTCCAATTTTCCCGCTTATTATGATTCAACGCCACAGGTATCTAATTCTGTGCGCCTAAGATGTTGTTTCAGCCTTTATGGTTTGAAAATGCATTACGAAATATAATTGAACAACAACCTTTAAGAAATTTCTGTGATCTATTTGAATGCTCTAAAGGGTGTCACAAGACATCATTTGTTTAATCGCTTATGTTTAAGGAGCACAGGTAAATAAATGATGGACTGGTAGATTAAATCCATTCACTAAATGAATTACAGAGTGCATTATAAAGTCCTGCAATATTTGTTAATATTTATTCAGTAAGTCAATTATACGATGCTGTTTAATCAATACAAAGCACATTTGGGCAAAAGGAGTGAGACAATTTCCAAGAGGTGATCTCATGCAGTTTATGCATGGCACTGGTTGCAGTATAACTAAACTTCACAGGTAGCTCAATTAGCTGCTTGACCACTACTTAAACTTTGTATGTAATGTTAGCAGAGAACAAACTGCCAGCTTTGCTCCAATGTAAAACTTAAACCAGCATTTGGTTGCTGGTGAGTGGAGCTTGGTTTATCTCTGCAAGCATACATGTGTACAGCTCTCTTATCCCTGGATAGAAATCATGTGGGAGCTTGCAGCATAACCCAAGTCTGCTGATCCCATGTTTGTCCACCCAGAGACCATTAGGTTACATTGCCTTCTTCAGAAACATTAGGGGGGAGAAATTCAGTACCTTAGCACCTCCAGTTAGCACCTGGCGGGGGTGCTAACGGGGCACTGAGGCAGTAGTGGCGTGGCAAGGCATATCCAGCACCACCCCCCCCTGTCGTGCTGCCGCTATGAGTTAGCGCCGGGGACTTCAGCGGCAGGCAGATTATGACATCAGTGAACGTGCAACGGTAGCTGGCTCCAGGGGTGCTACTTAAAGGGATCATGAGCTCTCAGGGTAGTGCTGTTTCACTGCTTCTTTGTCAGTTTGACATTGTGCAACAGTACATCAGTCATTTAAAGGTTGTTTAGTCTCCAGAGTTGTAAGGGGTTTTCGATCGCAGAGGTTTCTCTCTCTAGAGGCCTCTCTCTCTTGCACAGTAAAAACGTTGAGTGGTTCCACCTACTCGCCCCTTAGGTTCTATACACTGGACTTTGAGGCAGGAACTACAATGTAGAGAATACTCTATAGATCAGGTTTAATGAAAACAAAATGAAATTTTATTGCATTAAGGAACAAATTGAATGTAAGCCAAATAAGGTACAAGGGAGGGAAAAACAAATCATAATACAGTACTAACCAACATATCTACAGGCATGTTATACTTTACAAAAGTCATCACAAAATGGGGAAACACACGGAACATTGAGGGACAACAACTCATAATTAATTATACCCAAAATGCCCACCCCCTAAGCCTAGCTAGATCAGATTATGAGGGGCCAGAAACATGCTCACCAATCCAATTAGAAAGTATAAGATTTTGAAAGGTCTGCGTTTTGATCCTCTCAGGCGCCCTGTCTCCACGTGGTCAACGCTGCGGGCTGCGACACTCTTTTTTTCTTCCTCGAGGTGAAGGTCACGGACAGGCTGGATGCTGGCAGGCCTGGACGTCGGCGTGGACGGAGACCAACTGTTTGACCATGGTTAGATTGGTTTCTTTGCAGAGCCCAGCTGGTTTACCATTTTCAGATAGGTTTCTTCTGGAGGGCTACTGTCCTTTGTCTCGTCAACGGCCCGGGGTTTGTCAATGATCTCCCGATGGTTACCCCGGGGCGGGGCGCAGACTCGAATCACCTTCTTGACTGGTCTCTGGATCGACGTTCCTCCATGGCTCTCGAAAAGGCAAGCTAGCTGAGCCAAGCTGCGCCACGCCATGCTACCCTTCGCTCCACCAAGCTCCGAAAAGCTGCAAAAGCTCCAAGCTGCAAAAAGCTGCAAAAAGCTTCCGATGGCTACCCCGGGACTCCAGTCATACTTCTCAAAGAGGCCCTTATCTCCCGCCAAATCAAGGTTAGTCTTTGTTTAACTTTTGGCGGGCTTGTAGCACAGCGGGGTAGTCTTTGTTTTTAAAGTATCTTCGGGATGGCCGGTAACTGCCATCTCTGGTCTGGAACGACCCTGCATGTCTTTAATGTCCTTTTGATGTCTTAAAACGGTGCTTGATGTTCCCCCTATGAATATGAAACTGTTTCCCTTTGTCTGGGTAAACATTTTGATGGCCTTTGTCTACAGGCCGATCTGATCGGATCTGCATCCAATCTATATGTATGGGGCTCTGTCTGGTTTCGTTTTCCCTGAAACTGCCTTCCAGAACCTACTGTGGGCTGAATCCACAAAAAGCTGTCTGGGGACTGCAGGAACCATTTTAAAGTGTCCCAAAAGCTGGTCATGTGGTCTGGTGGCCATTTTGTGTGTCCCTTTTTCTGGGCTTCTTTTAAAACAGTCTTTAAAAGTTAAGGCCTTTTCTGCCAATAGACCCTTATAGGACAATGTTCAATTTTGCGAATTCTACAGTCCACACTGATGATACTATAACTTGCTTGAAGTATCATAATTCTGGGTGAGCAAAATTTTCTGACTCTGCATAATCAAACCATCCCCTGTATTTACCTGTCTATGACCCCACGACACATGCATTTCCCATTTCCGAAAACCTACAGTGTACATTAAGCATCTATAGATGGCAATACATTGGAATTAAAATCTGATACACACACTTCCAGGCATGGAGGGGGGCCTAATACCCCTACACCACCTGGTTCATACATATTATTTTTATTAATAACAACTCACATAATAAACTTCAATAAAAATAATAAAGAAAGAAAATACACACAAAAATCACACATGAATACTATCAAAAATAGAGGAGGGAGGGAAACTTTAACTCTATACATAGCAGCAAAAATCTAAACGGGTGTTTCTTCGTCTACCCGCACATAATGCTCCCTCCATTCTCCCCTGTTCTCATACTTCTGGAAACGTTTGTCCCTCTTACAATGTACAAAGAGTAAATAAATCACAATAAAAATCTGACATACTACGAGGATGTGGTTGGCTATCCTAGTCCAAGAAGGGACTTCTATATTAGTGAACAGGTCCCACCACTGTGGGGTCACTATATCGAATATGTCTGCCCCTATTTCTAATGTCTTCTGCTCCAGCGTGTAAAAATGTTTCTGTGAAACGGCAACGGCTCTTAGTATCTTGGTTAGGTGTTCAGGGAGAGGGGGAATGATATAGCCAAAATGTGCAACGAATCTGTTGTGTATGTACCTTTAAGGGAATAACTGGTCTTAGACTGCAGTACCGGCAGCGACCACCCCTGTATAAAAGGCCCTAGCAGGCTTCTGTAGTTTCAGTTTCAAGCTGCCTCTTGTTCAGTAAAGTACCTGCTAAACTGTTCTCCCGAAGTCCGTGTATTATTGAGACGCGGACTTTACAGTGGCGACGAGTAAGTTCGAACTCACCTGCAGTGTGGCATCATCTCACGGGGATCTCGCCTGAAAGGAAGGTCCTGGAAGGTCGTAGTCTGAGCAACGGGCGTCGACCGAGGGCAACCGCCCAAAGAATCCATCGGTGTTTGGAGAATTGCGGGAGAGACTGTGGTTCCAGCGAATCGTGCTGGTAGCAGGTAGCGCGCTGACCCTTCCGGACTGCGGCGGGCTCAAGCTCGATCGAGCGGCTCTACAAATCGAGCCGCGCAGCGTCGCCGGGAAAAGAAAACAAGAGAGAGAGGGTGGAGCGCACAGGGCGCGGTCGGTGCTCGAGAACAGGACAGCGGAGAGAAACTAAACGGGGGGGAAGGAAAGCGAGATGCGCCAAAGCTGCGGGTCGCCGCCATTACCCCGTAGAATGCTAGGAGCAGCGTGGCAGTAAGGGGAAGAAACAAAAGCGTGGGAGGCGCCATTTTATCCCATTGGGGAAGAAGCAAAAGCTTGGCAGGACTTTGGTTTGTTGTTGCATGGGTGGCATTTCGATATGCCAGTAGGAAATTGTCCACCTTGTGTTGCAGTGGAATCTGATCTTCGCTCATGGCCTTTATTGCCTTTTTGAACGTCTGTACAAACCTCTTGGCCAGCCCATTCGTAGCTGGATGATGTGGGGCAGAGGTATAATGTTTCACCCCATTCTTCTTCAGGAATTTCTGGAATTCCTCTGACACGAACTGTGGTCCGTTGTCTGAACATATTTGCTCTGGCAATCCATTTCTTGCAAATATCATTCTTAGCACCGCGATCGTCTTCTCCGAGGTAGTGGTAGTCATTTTAATCACTTCTGGCCATTTAGAATGTGCGTCCACCGCAATTAAAAACATGGAGTCCATGAATGGACCAGCAAAGTCAATATGTACACGTTGCCATGGGGTTGAAGGCCATTCCCATGGATGCAGCGGTGCAATTGGAGGTGCATTTTGGACTTTTTGGCACCCTGAGCAGCTTTTCGTCAGATCCTCTATCTGTTGGTCGATACCCGGCCACCACACATAAGCCCTAGCAAGGCTTTTCATCTTGACTCCCCCCAGATGACCTTCATGCAGTTCTTTTAGAAAACTCTCTCTTAACTTAGGAGGGATAATCACCCTTGTTCCATACATCAATGTTCCCTGACAGATGGACAGCTGTTCTCGTCTTGCTGAGAATGCCGGTAACAGTGGATCACCATGGGCTGGCCATCCCTTTACTGTCAATTCGTAGACCCGGGACAGTGTCTGGTCATTCCTAGTCTCCCTTTCAATATTTGCATTGGTGACAGGTAAACATTCGATGATGGTCGAGTGAAATAACTCCACCGGGTCAACCGTCGGTGCCTCCTCCTCAGTAGGTAGTGGCAGGCACGACAGCCCACCAGCATTACCATGCTGCTTTGTACCTTTGAATTCTATCTGATATTGATGTGCCCCTAGGAAAAGGGACCATCTCTGGAGCCTCTGTGCTGTCATCACCGAAACACCCTTCTTAGGGTTAAAAATGGATACCAACAGCTGGTGGTCTGTCAGCAGTGTAAACTTCTGGCCCTGCAGGTAATGATTAAACTTCTTTACTCCCCACACAAGGCTGAGAGCCTCCCTATCTATCTGAGCATAGTTGCGCTCAGCGGAGGTCAATGATCTGGATGCAAATGCGACTGGCCTTTCCAAGCCATTTGGCAACTTGTGTGAGAGTACTGCTCCAATACCATAAGGAGAAGCATCACAAGCTAAACGAATAGGTAGTGTTGGGTTGAAGTGAGCCAACACTTCCTCTGAGGTGATCAATGCCTTGCTTTTGCGAAAGGCCTTTTTACAGTCCTCGCTCCACTTCCATGGTACTTCTTTCTGCAAAAGAGCGTTCAGCGGGTGCAGCACCGTGGATAGATTTGGCAGAAACTTATGGTAATAGTTAATCAACCCGAGGAACGACCTCAACTGGGATGCATTTTCCGGAGCGGGAGCCTTCACAACAGCTTCGATCTTGTCAGGTGACTTGTGCAGCCCCTCCTGGTCAATGACATGACCACAGTACGAGATCCGTTTCTGAAAGAACTCACATTTCTGGCGATTAACTCGAAGTCCATATTCCTTCTATCTGGTGAGCACCAGTTTCAAATTTGCAAGGTGTTCCTCATCGGCATCTCCTGTAATCAGGATATCGTCCAAGTAACATTGAGTGCTTGGAATTCCCTGTAATACCTACTCCATGGCCCTCTGCCAAATTGCTGGAGCCGAAGCCACTCCAAAAACCAGTCTATTATATCGATACAAGCCTCTGTGCGTGTTGATTGTGAGATACTGGCGCGACTCTTCCTCAACTTCCATCTGTAAGTACGCTTGCACCAGGTCTATCTTGGTGAAGTGTTTCCCGCCAGACAATGAAGCAAAGATATCCTCAATCCGTGGAAGCGGATATTGCACCGTGTGAAGCACCGGATTAACCGTGATCTTGAAGTCTCCACAGATGCGGACCTTCCCCGGTTCCCCTGGCTTGTTACTCGATGAACGCTTCATGACGGGAACAATGGGCATGGCCCACTCACTCCAGTCCACCTTAGACAGTACTCCTGAACGTTCTAGCCCTTCCAGCTCAGCTTCCACAGCAGGTCGTATCGCATAAGGTACCGGTCTGGCTTTGAAAAATGTTGGGTTTGCATGTTCTGCAATCTTGATTTTTGCCGTAATTCCTCTCAGTGTTCCCAGTCCCTGTTGGAACACCTCTTTAGCCTCATCCAATATTCTGGAGAATCGTTCAGGTTTGACATCTTTTTTTCCGGAATCTACTGTTATTGCTTTTAGGGAGTGCCAGTCCATATTTATTTTCCTGATCCACTCCCGTCCCAGAAGTGGTGGACCTCCCTCAGGTAGTACATATAAGTCCATTCCTTGGTGTTCTTTGCCCTTGTGTACCACCTTGACTTTTATCTTTCCGATGGGGTATACTCTTTGCCCCGTGTATGTCTGCAATACTATCTCCGTATCCCGTAGGGGAATATGTGTGAATAACCTTTTGTAATCTTGCTTATTCATGACCGTCAACGCCGATCCAGTGTCCAATTCCATCTTCACTTGGACTCCTGCTATCTGAAGTGTGACCCAGATAGTTTGTAGGTCAGCTTCCTTACTCACATTGTGAATTCTCAGACTACCCAGTTCCTTGCTGTTGGAGTCTGAATCCGAATTCTGTTCATCCGAACTCTTCTCAGCCACCTTATGTACCTTTCTGCACTTTTCCTGCGGTGACTTTTTGTTGCTGGTCTTCTTTCCTGACCGGCATACTTTAGCTATGTGACCAAGCTTGCCACATTTTCTACATTCCTGATTTTTAAACCAGCATTGGTTCTGATCGTGTGTTGTCTTTCCACAACGATAACATTTCGCTGTACCCAAAGCCATTTGATCTACGCTGAGTACCGCTGCCTTCAGCTGCATTTCCGCAGTGCCTCTCGCTGCGGCTTCGTGCGATGCTGCAATAGTGACAGCCTTATCAAGTGTAAGATCATTCTCTTCAAGCAGCCGCTTTTGTGTTCCTTCTTTCGACAATCCACACACGAATTTGTCTCTCAGTGCCTCTGTCAGTCTTTCCCCAAACTGACAGTATTTCACTAGCTTACGCAGTTCAATTAAATACTCCGCGTTGCTTTCCTCTTTCAGTTGCGTTCTCGCATAAAATTTAAATCGTTCCGCTAACATCAGCGGTGTGGGGTTCAAATGATTTCTCAGGACAGCAACAATATTAGCGAAAGCCTGATCCGCCGGTTTAGCTGGTGATAGAAGATGCTTCAATAGCCCGTATGTCTTCGCACCCATTGAGTTTAGTAAGGTTAGTGCTTTATCTTCATCTGATATTTTATTTGCCTTACAATAAATCTCTATGCGTTCTACATACGTGGCCCAATCTTCAACATCGGCATCGAAATCGTTGATGTTACCACGCTTAGGCATCCTCGCAATCTTCTTGAGAAACAAAAAGAAATTTTTCTTTTATTTTTTTTTTTTTTTCAAAATGGCGGTTTCCCGCGCTTGTCTTCTTCCCCCGCCTACGAAAATGGCGGCTTCCCGCGTTTGCCTTTCTCCCCCGCTGGCTGTAATGGCGATTGCCGTATTGCTGCGTTCGCCCTCCCCAGCGGTTCTCAAATCGTGCCTCCCAGCCCCTCTTGCAGTCCGGTCCTTTCCCCCGGCTGCGGCTGAGTTCTCCGCGTT
This sequence comes from Somniosus microcephalus, assembly GCF_052327205.1. Classification (NCBI taxonomy): domain Eukaryota; kingdom Metazoa; phylum Chordata; class Chondrichthyes; order Squaliformes; family Somniosidae; genus Somniosus; species Somniosus microcephalus. Next base: position 258,176,220 of record NC_140988.1, on the reverse strand, counting down.
TTTTTAAAAAAAAAATTATTTTCTCCCGCGCCTCGCGGCCTCGGTAGCTGCCCGGCCTTTTTCCCCAGTCGCGGTCGAGCTCTCTCTCGACGCTGTTGCGTCTCCCAGCCCGCTTGCAGCCCGGTCTTTTATATCGGCTGCGTTTGCATTCACCGCAGCTCCCATGCCTTACGCTGCCCCAGTCTCAGCGCCTCTGGCCCCGACTTCTGTCCAGCTCTTTTCCCCGGCCGTGGTCGAGTTCTCCGCCCTTATATCCTCCGTTTTTCCCTCCCCTACTTCACAGCCAACGTGGCCGACTTGCTGCTCGTCGCTGATCGGCTTACCCACCACCGTGGTAGAAGGGATGATCACTGCCTGTTGCTGATGGAAGGCTTCGTGTCAGGATTCTTCCTTGCTCTTCAGACCCGAGTCTTTTCTCAGCAGGATGATGAGGGCGGATGCCTCTTCTCGACGCCCGTTAAACTGCCTTGGATATATCTCTGCCGCAGGGTAAGATCGTCATCGTCGCCACTGTTAAGTCTGTGTGTTCTAGTTATTGTTAATAAGAATCACTGCACACAGACCACAAGAATAAATTCAACAGGTCTTTACTAGTCGAAGGTCAGGCTGAACTGCACAATAAATCATTACACAGCACTTATATACCGGTGTGGTCACCACCGGTATTACAGTATACAGCAGCCAAGATAAAGTAGTGCATCTCCTAAAATAGTTCTCTTAAAGGTGGAACGGTTACATACACCACACTGACTATCTTACGGAACTACGCAAGTTATCGAAGCACTGCCAGTTCGGAGCAGGACTGGCAGACACCTTACGGGATAAGTTTGTCTGCGGGCTCTAGAGTGAAGGAACCCAGAAACGACTACTTTCAAAAAAGGACCTGACGCTAGAACAGGCTTTCAGCGTGGCAGTATCCTATGAAGCAGCAGCACGGGGAGCTGCAGAAATACAACAGAAACCACAAGAATACAGCGCTAACGAAATGGCATATGGAGCCGAAAAGTGCTATCGCTGCGGCAGAACAACCCATGAGCAGAAGGACTGCTGGTTTAAAGACAAAATATGCAGGCAATGCGGGAAAATGGGACATATAGCAAGAGTCTGCAGGTCGGGAAAGAAGACCAACACGACAAGAACTACTAAGGAACAGTACAGGAAAGTAAAGAAACTGACAGATAGTAGTTCAGAAGATCAGGAGAGTGATAAGGACTCCGGGAGCAGGCAACTAAGTTGTTTAAAGTTATACAACGTGATCGCAAAAGAAGATCACCGAACCATTTGGGTCACCCTCATGATAGCAGGGTCCCCAGTGAAGCTGGAATTGGACACAGGATCAGCCGTAACTGTCATGAATCGATGAGACTATGAGCGGCTATTCTCACACATACCCTTAAAGGACACGTCCATTGTATTGAAGACATACACGGGGCAAAAGGTCTACCCCAGAGGAAAAATAAGGGTGCCAGTTGAATATAACGGAAAGGAAACACAGAAACTATACATGTATATACTACGAGATGGAGGACCACCATTATTGGGACGTGAATGGATCCGAAGACTACAATTGGATTGGCATTCCATTCTGGCACTAACTGTGACTGACAAAAAAGATGATGACGTCGCACCTGGACGTCTGTCACAAATTCTATCTGACGCGGAAGAGGTGTTCCAACAAGGACTTGGGACTCTAAAAGGAGTAAAGGCAACCATAAAGATTGAGGATAACGCAACCCCAAAATTTTTCAAGGCCAGACCGGTGCCATACGCGATACACCCAGCTGTGGAAGCTGAACTGGAGAGTCTGGAGCGTTCGGGGGTGCTGTCTAAGGTGGACTGGAGCGAGTGGGCCACACCCATCGTTCCTGTAATGAAGAAAGCATTGAGCAGCACGCCAGGGGAGCCAAGGAAGGTTCGCATCTGTGGGGACTTCAAGGTGACTGTGAACCCAGTCCTGCACACAGTACAGTATCCGCTTCTGCGGATAGAAGATATTTTCGCCTCACTATCTGGAGGGAAACGTTTTACAAAGATTGGCCTGGCTCAAGCGTATCTACAAATGGAGGTGGAAGAAGCATCTAGGAAATACCTCACGATAAACACTCACAAAGGCCTTTACCAGTACAATCAACTGGTATTTGGGGTAGCATCGGCCCCGGCTATGTGGCAGAGGGCAATGGAACAAGTCCTGCAAGGGATCCCGGGGACCCAGTGTTATTTGGACGACATCCTGGTTATGGGCAAAAATGACAATGAACACCTTGCCAACCTGAAACAGGTGCTCACGAGATTGCAGGAATATGGGCTATGAGCCAACCGTCCCAAATGCGAGTTCATCAGGAGACAAATCTCGTATTGTGGCCACATGATTGATGAGGAAGGGTTGCATAAGTCGCCGGACAAGATTGAGGCTGTAGTCAAGGCTCCAGCACCAGAAAATGTGTCGCAACTGAGGTCGTTCCTCGGGTTGGTGAACTACTACCATAAGTTCTTGCCGAATTTATCTACAATTCTGCACCCACTGAACGCCCTCCTTCAAACTGGTGTAACATGGAAATGGAGTGATGAGTGTAAGCGTGCCTTTCAGGAATGTAAATGCCAAATCACTTCAAAAGAAGTATTGGCCCACTACAACCCAACACTACCGATTCGGTTGGCATGTGATGCGTCACCTTACGGCATTGGAGCGGTGCTGTCACACAAATTCCATGATGATTCAGAGAGGCCAATAGCCTTTGCATCGCGCTCGCTAACCTCAGCCGAGCGTAACTACGCCCAGATTGACAGGGAGGCCCTCAGCCTGGTGTAGGGGTGACAAAGTTCAATCACTATCTGCACGGGCAGAAATTCACCCTACTGACTGATCATCAACCCCTGGTCTCAATTTTTAACCCAAAGAAGGGCGTTCCGGTGATGACGGCGCAACGGCTGCAAAGATGGTCACTTTTTCTAGGGGCACATCAGTATGACATAGAGTACAAAGGTACAAAACAACATGGAAACGCTGATGGGCTGTCGCGCCTACCGTTGCCTACGGCGGAAGAAGCACCTGCAGTGGACCCGGTGGAGATATTCCATGCGACCATAGTCGAATGTTTGCCTGTTACAAACGCAAGTATTGAGAAGGAAACCCGAAATGACCCGACACTCTCTCGGGTCTATGATTTGACGGTGAAGGGATGGCCAGCATATGGCGACTCACTGTTGCCAGCATTCTCGCCAAGGAGGGAACAGCTGTCAGTGTGCCGGGGAACCTTGATGTCTGGATCCCAAGTGGTAATTCCACCCAAGTTGAGAGATAGAGTACTCAATGAGCTTCACGAGGGTCATCTGGGAGGGGTAAAAATGAAGAGCCTAGCCAGGGCGTTTGTGTGGTGGCCGGGAATCGATAAAGAAATCGAGGATATGACCAAGAGATGCACAGGATGCCAGAAGGTCCAAAACGCTCCACCACAGGCCCCGCTACATCCATGGGAGTGGCCCTCATCTCCATGGCAACGGGTACACATTGATTTCGCTGGTCCATTTATGGACTCAATGTTTCTAATCGCTGTGGACGCCCATTCGAAATGGCCAGAGGTCATTAAAATGTCCTCCACCACCACGGAGAAAACTATTGCAGTCCTAAGGACCATCTTCACCAGGAATGGGTTGCCAGAACAGATCTGTTCCGACAATGGCCCACAGTTTGTGTCTGAGGATTTCCGGAGGTTCCTGAAGAATAATGGGGTGAAACATTACACATCTGCCCCATATCATCCAGCCACAAATGGATTGGCTGAGAGGTTTGTTCAGACCTTTAAAAAGGCCATAAAGATATGTACAATGACGACATACCACTGCAACACAAGGTGGATAACTTCCTGTTTGCTTACCGGAATGCGACACATGCAGTAACCAACCAAACTCCAGCCGTACTGTTTTTCAACCGGAGACTAAGATGTCGCTTGGATTTGCTCAAACCAAACATAAGACGAGATGTTGAGGATAAGCAGTTCCAGCACATAAATGAGAAGCCAACCAGGAGCTTCAAGATAGGGCAACCAGTCTTGGCCCGCGACTACCGAACAGAAAAATGGCAGCCAGGCACGATATGCACACAGCAGGGACCACTAATGTACACAGTGGACGTTGGAGAGAGCATCGTGAGATGCCATGCTGACCAGATTCTAGAGTCACAGGAACAAGCCAAACCTGTACCACAAGCATGTGCACCTGGTAATGAGCCCGAAGTACAGATTGCGTCTACGTCAGAAGCAGGGGTATTGGAAGCTGACGAACCAACCAATGACAATGAGCCAGAATTGACTCCACCGCCAGAACAGGATACTCGAGAAAGGTGCTATCCAGTCCGGATCAGGAAGCCTCCTCAAAGACTGAACTTACAAATGACTATTTCAGTTGATGTATATATTACTGAGAAAATTGTAATTGTAATTAGTTATTATTTAGTTGTTAAATGAATGTTATGTACTGTTTATCTAAAAGGGGAGGAATTGTTGTGTATGTACCTTTAAGGGAATAACTGGTCTTAGACTGCAGTACCGGCAGTGACCACCCCTGTATAAAAGGCCCTAGCAGGCTTCTGTAGTTTCAGTTTCAAGCTGCCTCTTTTTCAGTAAAGTACCTGTTAAACTGTTCTCCCAAAGTCCATGTATTATTGAGGCGCGGACTTTACAGAATCGTTGCAGATCGGTGAAATTTTCCTTGACAGTGAGGTGAACAGTGGAAGGTTCAGGAATAGGGACAATTCGCTCTTGGGCCATTTGAACTTCTGCCTTGGGTTTGAAGCAGAAACTGCTGTCACTGACCGGACACCAGCCGTGCTGTCCATGTTGGTAGTGAGGTGCTGCAGTGGTGACACAGTATGCCCCACCTCCTATATATGCCACCTGCAGGGGCACATGGCCTTGTGCCATTGCCTCCATGGTGCAATTTATAGGCTTCATGCCAGCAGTTCTGAACCCGCACTATGGTTTCGAATAGGCATTCAAGTGCTGGGGACACAGAATGATGTGTGCTCCCCGGCTCTGGCACCCCGAGAGGTCGGTACCCATCATTGCATGCTCCCATCGAATGACGTAAGGTGGGACCGCTGTGTAGCGAATGTGTGCACCCTCTTGAATGACTCCAATGTTCTCCACCCTGTATACCGGGGCGGGTTTAGCTGTCTTTCCCATAACCAGCATTCTTACCATTAGACCCATAGTGGTGTGATTAGACCTCCCACAGTCCACTGGGACTGGGTAGGCCTCTGAAGCTAGTCTGAGCTGGCACGGATTTAATGCGTTCTCAAAAGGGTGGAGGGCTGCGAGGTGCTTATTGCCGATCCAGGAGGGGACCAAACCTTGTTTTAAATCCTCCAGATTACTGCGGCCCTCGCCCAGTAACCACGCCCCGTACAGCATGCACGCTTCGTTCTGCGCAGCCTGATCTGACGCATTCCGATCCTCTCTGATGAGAGCATTTACCGTTTTAGCGTGTTTCTCCAGCTCAGCTATGATTTCATTTAAGTGTAGTGTCATGGCCTGGTCCTCATTTAACTTAGAACCCATTACCTTATTCTCATCCGTCAGTATCTTTCTTAACCGCCCTTTTAAACCATTGATCTGAGTCTGCAGCTCCACGTCATCCAGAGTGTTGATGATGGAAGTCCCTGTGTTAAAAGCGGTAAAAATATCATTGACTGTACCCCTTCTTTGTCTCCCTACCCTGTCCAAGACCTCATGTGGTGTTGTGTATAATCCGGCTCTGTCGACATCGGCAAAGTCAAACTCATAAAATTGTCTGAACGTGGTTGTTAACAGGACCTGGTACAATTGCTCAGTTTTCTTGGGGCACCACTCTGGCAATCGCACCTCGGTGAGGTTTAAAATTACCGAGGCCACCGCGTAGTGCACCCCTTGATACAGCACCTGACCTGTGGGCACTAATACCAATCCGTTCCCGGGTTCCTTGGTAGTGGTGGGGCACCCTTCCTTGCGGGCTTTGGCTACTGGAATTGTGGGCAGGGGCTTGCGGGGGCGGGTGATGAGCTCAGTGGCATTCACCGGGATCTGAGAGTACGGGACTCTGCACGCCCGTGTGCTGACGTCCCACCTCATCCCTTTCCCAGCATCCTGCCACTGTCTTTGGAAAAAGATGGAGACGCCTGTGGGGCAGATGCGTTCTGAACCCCACATACAGATGTAAATCCCCTCATCTGGTTCCCACCATTTGTCCCAACAGACACTCAATCCCCCATGAGTCCCCGTAATAGTCCGATGGGTATTGTTACCCAGTCGCTCCCACTCGACCGTGGATTTCTTCATGGTCTTGCTCAGCTTCCTGAGCCATCACCATCTGTCCAAAGGAACATGTCCATGGCACACCAAACAAATCTTCCTTCCGACGGTGACTCTGACTCTGGGCGCGATGATCCTCACCCTGGGACACATTAGAGAAGTCTCAATGTATGCAAATCCGGACTGGCTGGAGTATTCCGTAGAGTTCGACCCCAGCCATCCTGGCCACCTCCCTTCGTGGAAGTAGGTAGCTGTTTCTTCAACGTCCCATTTGCCTGTCCCACCGGTCGCGATGGGGGCTGTGTCCCCGGAACATCCATATACTATGGAGTCCTTGGTGTAGCCCCGATAGGCCAAGCTACACCCGATCACCACGAACATGATGAGAATCCCTTCCATAGTGCCTTTGGTTCCTGCAACAGATTAAACGATACAGCCAGGCTCCCGAGAGATTCTGGCCTAGGTGAAGGCATGATCGGGTCTTTCGACCTCGATCCAAAACAAACACACATGCTGGGCAGATACTAAAACTACTCCTTATAACACCCATCACCTTAAAAATTTACACACCTTGAACTTAACCAAACTTAAACTTATGTACAGCGCCGCCCGTCCCCGGGCAGCCTACCTAATCCCTGTTTGGACTGCAGCTCACCGCTCCCTGTGGCGGGGCCGCACTGACCTGTAGCTTGAGTCCCCTGTAGCCTTTTGCTGCCAATTGGGGACTGCGTCTTTCTAGGGATTTCCCAAATCGGTGTCTGCTGAAGTAGGGGGAATCGGGCCAGGGCTTTACTGGCTGAGGCGTTCGAGACGACCTGCGAGGGGGTGCCTTGGGCGAGGCTCCCTTAGCGAGTGGACCAGTGGTTAGGACTTTAGCCCTCACAGCACGTGGCTCCACCACGACTGCCGGCTTCGGCTCCCTTCCCTCAGGCTCCGCCCCTCCGGGATTTGGGTCTGTGGCGGACGACTCCTCCCTACCTGTCCCTACAGGTGGAGAATCTTCGCCCCCAAGTTCTACCTCCCATAAGCTTGAGTCGAGGGCGGGACCTCTGTCCTCCGACTCCACCTCCTCTGGAATCGTGTCAAGGGCGGGGTCTAGCTGTTCGGGCTCTTCCCCGCCCGAGTCCCAGGCCAATGGGGAAACCTCCCAGGTGGGCGGGATAGCTCCTCCCCTCAAGCAGGCTGCGGTTCCAGCCTGTGTGGTCTGTGGCTCTTTGCACGATTCAGGCTGAGGATTTTTACCCTCAGACCTGGCTTCGGTTGTTGTTTCTTTTGCACCCGGCTTAAATAGCTTGCACTGATTTACGTGAAACCATTTAGTGCGCCGGGGCAACTTCACGTAAACCATGGGGCTGGCCTTGTCTACAATACTGTAGGGCCCCATGTACAGTGGTTCTAAACTCCCCACTCGGGCATAGTTTCTCACCATGACCTGATCTCCTACTTCCCACTCCTGTGTTTTACGGGGCTCGAGCAGCAACCGGTTGCCCTGATGCTGCTTTCCCATGTTCCCAGCCGTTTGCCCATAAATCTGTTTCAGGCGTTCAAAAAGGGTCTGGGCAAACTTGTCCCGATTTACCTCTCGGAGCTGACCTTCAGTGAGCACCGGGGCTAGTACATGGGTGGGGTCCGCATGACTCTTCCAGTCATTAATTCGTGCGGGGAGTACCCCGTACTTTTAGACTGGCTAGCCCGGATCCCCATGAGGACTAGAGGCAGGACCTCCGCCCATTTCTGGGGCGAGTCCATCGTCTCTTTCCTCAGTTTTTCTTTGAGGGTGTGGTTCATGCGCTCCACAATCCCGGATGACTGAGGATTGTGGGCCATGTGCCACTTCCCTTCGATGCCTAAGAGCATGAGGGTGTTCTGCATCACTTGGCCGGTGAAATGACTCCCTTGGTCAGACTCCACAAATCGTGGTAGTCCCCACTGCGAGAACACTTCCCGGACCAAGATCCTGGCAGTACTAAGTGCCGTGGCTGTTTTGCATGGGAAGGCTTCTACCCATTTGGTGAACACATCCACCAGGACAAGGCAATACGTATAGCCTCCTTGGGCAGTGGGCAGGGGCCCAATGTAGTCAACCTGTATCGACTGCCATGGTCCCTCTACTCTCCTGATGTGTCCCATGGGCACCTTCCTTTTCTGGGGGTCTGGGTTGTTTGCAGTACATACAAGACAATTAGCACAGAACTCGCGGACATCGTCCTGAAGTCCCGGCCACCATCCCGCCTGTTCTACCCATTGCCAGGTGACCTCAGGCCCGGGGTGTCCCGCTCCTGGACCCTCATGGGCCAGTTGAAGTAATTCCCTCTGGTGCTGCTGCGGCACAACCCACTGTTCCTCTCGGAACAGCATGCGTTCCTTGATGGAGAGGGCTGCTGTACCGTACGGACCCTCTACTTCCTTGCCCTCAGTGATGGCATTGAGTGTTGTGTATGTACCTTTAAGGGAATAACTGGTCTCAGACTGCAGTACCGGCAGTGACCACCCCTGTATAAAAGGCCCTAGCAGGCTTCTGTAGTTTCAGTTTCCAGGTTGTCTCCATTCAGTAAAGACTTGTTATAATCAACTCCTGCAGTCCGTGTCTCAATTATACACGGACATAATACTGGCGACGAGTAAGAAACGAACTTACCTGCAACTCGGCAGCACCTCAGACGACGTTATTGAAGGTCGAAGCCAGAAGAAAGAAAAAAAAAGAATCCAAAGAAACTCAAGAAACGGGCTTCGATCGTGGGCAACCGCCCTCCAAATCATCGAATTGAAAAGTGCAGGAGAGACTGTAGAGAGCCAGGCTTGGTCTCCAGTCTGTGGTTTCCCAGCTGATCGGGCTGGTGGCAGGTAGTGCACTGATCCTTCCTGGGCTGCGGCGGGCTAGAGCTCGATCGGGTGGCTGTGCAACGGGGCCGGGCAGCAAGTCGGGAAGCAAAGAGAGCGAGAGAGGGTGGAGCACACAGGGCGCGGCCGGTGCTTCGCAGCCGGGCAGCGTTCGGACCTAAGAAGAGGGAGGGAAGTGTCCCAGAGGGTCCGCTCCACGATGGGAACAGTTCTTCAATTAACGGAGCAAATATTGAAGCGCGATAGAAAAATAAAATACCGCGGAGAGCGGCTTTGGCAGCAGCGATCGGGGAGGCGCGAAGACCACAGGGCGTCGCCATTACAGGATAGTAAAATAAATATAATCGCCAGCAACAGCGTTGGCAGCAGCGGCGGGGAAGAAGGAAAAGCGCGGGAGGCACCATTTTGATCCATCGGGGACGAAGGCAAAGCACGGGAGGCGCCATCTTAGATTTTCAAGATGCCAAAGACTGGCGATATCACTGCCTTCGATAATGCAATAGAAGACTGGACCACGTATGTGGAAAGAGTCGAGGTATATTGCGAGGCAAACGAAATAGCCGATGAGAAAAAGGCATCGGTATTGCTAAATTTAATGGGCGCAAGAACGTACGGCCTATTGCGGGACCTGATTACTCCAGCCAAACCGAAGGCGAAGAGTTTTAACGAAATTGTTGCTATCCTACAGGAAGACCTAAATCCTACACTGCTGCTGATAGCAGAAAGATTTAAATTCCACAGGAGAAATCAGCATAAAAATGAGAGCAATGCTGATTACCTTACGGAACTACGCAAGCTATCAAAGCATTGCCAGTTCGGAGCAGGACTGGCAGATACCTTACGGGACAACTTTGTCTGTGGACTCCTGAGTGAAGGAACCCAGAAGAGGTTACTCTCAGAGAAAGAGCTGACGCTAGATAAGGCTTTCAGCGTGGCAGTATCGTACGAAGCAGCAGCAAGGGGAGCTGCGGAACTACAACAAAAGCCACAGGAATACGGCACCCACGAAATGACACGGGGATTTGCAAAATGTTATCGCTGCGGCAGAACAACCCATGACCAGAAGGACTGCTGGTCCAAGGACAAAATATACAGGCAATGCGGAAAGATGGGACACATTGCACGAGTTTGCAGGTCTGGGAAGAAGACCAACGACAACAAAAAGGCTACTAAGGAACCATACAGGAAAGTACAAAAGATGACGGACAGTAGTTCCGAAGACCAGATGAGCGATAGTGAATCCGGGAACAAGAGACTAAGCTGTCTCAAACTTCACAACGTAATCACAAAAGAGGATCACCAAACCATTTGGGTCACCCTCACGATAGCAGGGTCCCAAGTCAAAATGGAATTGGATACAGGATCAGCTCTAACCATCATGAATCGACGAGACTACGAGCGGCTATTCTCACACATACCCTTGAGAGAGACATCCATTGTCTTGAGGACGTATACGGGGCAAAAAGTATACCCCAGAGGAAAAATAAGGGTGCCTGTCGAATACAACGGCAAGAAAATACGGAAATTGTATCTCTACATTCTGCAAGATGGTGGACCACCGTTATTGGGACGTGAATGGATCAGATAGATAAGTTTAGACTGGCTCTCCATTCAGGCACTGACGGTGGCTGGTAAAAAGGATGACGACGTCACTCCTGGACGATTGTCAACAATCTTAGCTGACGCCAAAGAGGTATTTCAACAAGAACTGGGCACTCTTAAAGGCGTAACCGCCTCGATAAAAATAGAGGAGAATGCAATTCCCAAGTTTTTCAAAGCAAGACTGTTACCATATGCAATTCGCCCAGCCGTCGAGGCAGAGCTGGAGAATCTGGAGAAGGCAGGAGTGTTATCTAAGGTAGACTGGAGCGAGTGGGCGACACCCATCGTTCCTGTCATGAAGAAAACGTTAAACAATAAGTCTGAGGAGCCAAGGAAGGTTCGCATCTGTGGGGACTTCAAGGTGACGGTGAACCCAGTCCTTCACACAGCACAATATCCTCTTCCAAGGATAGAAGATATCTTCGCCTCACTATCTGGAGGGAAGCATTTTACAAAAATTGACCTAGCATATTTGCAGATGGAGGATGAAGAATCCTCTAGGAAGTATCTCACGATAAACACTCACAAAGGTCTTTACCAGTATAATCGACTGGTATTCGGAGTAGCATCAGCTCCGGCGATATGGCAAAGAGCGATGGAACAAGTCCTGCAAGGGATTCCGGGGACTCAGTGTTACTTGGACGACATCCTAGTGACAGGTGAAGATGACAGTGAACACCTTGGCAACCTAGAGCAGGTGCTCACTAGACTATGTGAACATGGGCTACGAGCCAATCACCTTAAGTGCGAGTTTTTTAAGAAACAGATATCGTATTGTGGCCACGTGATTGATGAAGAGGGGTTGCATAAGTCCCCTGACAAAATTGAAGTGGTAGTTAAGGCTCCAGCGCCTGAAAATGTGTCGCAACTGAGGTCATTCCTCGGATTGGTGAATTACTACCATAAGTTTTTGCCGAATTTGTCCACAGTTCTGTATCCACTGAACACCCTACTATGAACGGGAGTAGCATGGAAATGGAGCGATGAATGTAAGCGGGCCTTTCAGAAGAGTAAGGACCTAATCACTTCAAGAGAAGTATTGGCTCACTACAACCCATCACTACCGATAAGACTGGCGTGTGATGCATCTCCCTATGGTGTTGGGGCGGTACTGTCACATAAATTCCTTGATGGTTCAGAGAGGCCGATAGCTTTTGCATCACGCTCGTTAACTTCAGCCGAGCGTAACTACGCCCAGATTGACAGAGAGGCCCTCAGCCTGGTGTGGGGGGTGAAGATGTTCAATCACTACCTGCACGGTCAGAAATTTACTCTACTAACTGATCATCAACCTCTCGCCTCCATTTTCAACCCTCAGAAGGGCGTACCGATAATGACGGCACAACGGCTACAGAGGTGGTCCCTTTTCCTAGGGGCACACCAATATGACATCGAGTACAAAGGAACTAAACAGCATGGGAATGCTGATGGATTGTCGCGCTTACCATTGCCGACGGTGGAAGAAGAACTGGCAGTGGATCCAGTGGAGCTATTCCACTCGACTATAGTCGAATGTCTCCCTGTGACGAATGCAAACATAGAAAAGGAAACACGAAATGACCCGACACTCTCCTGGGTCTGTGATTTAACGGTGAAGGGATGGCCAGCACATGGCGAACCACTGCTGACAGCATTCTCGCCGAGAAGAGAACAGCTGTCAGTGTGCAGAGGAACCTTGATGTGTGGATCCAGAGTAGTAATTCCACCCAAATTGAAGGATAGAGTGCTCAATGAGCTTCATGAGGGTCATCTGGGAGGAGTAAAAATGAAGAACTTAGCCAGAGCGTTTGTGTGGTGGCCGGGAATCGATAGAGAAATCGAAGAGATGACCAAGAGCTGTACAGGATGCCAGAAGGTCCAAAACGCCCCACCACAAGACCCTCTACATCCATGGGAGTGGCCCTCATCTCCATGGCAAAGGATGCACATTGATTTTGCTGGTCCCTTTATGGACTCGATGTTTTTAATTGCGGTGGATGCACATTCAAAGTGGCCAGAGGTAATAAAAATGTCCTCAACCACCACAGAAAAAACAATCACAGTCTTATGAACCATATTCGCCAGGAATGGGCTGCCTGAACAGATTTGCTCTGACAATGGACCACAGTTTGTGTCTGAAGAGTTCCGGAGGTTCTTAAAGAACAATGGTGTTAAGCACTACACATCCACCCCATATCATCCAGCCACTAATGGATTGGCCGAGAGGTTTGTTCAAACATTCAAGAAGGCTATCAAAGCAATGTGTAATGAAGATATATCCCTACAACACAAGGTGGATAACTTCTTGTTTGCCTACCGGAATGCGACACATGCGGTTACCAACCAAACTCCAGCCATGATGTTCTTCAATCGAAGACTACGATGCCGCTTGGATTTGGTTAAGCCAAACGTCAGAAGAGATGTGGAGAACAGGCAGTTTCAGAATATGAATGAAAGGCCGACCAGGAGTTTTAAGATAGGTCAACCAGTTTTGGCCCGGGACTACCGCACAGAGAAATGGCAGCCAGGAACGATCTGTACACGGCACGGCAAGGACCTCTAATGTATACCGTGGACGTTGGAGAGAGCATTGTAAGACGCCATGCTGACCAGATTCTAGAGTCACTGGAAAATGTCAACTCCACACCACGATCTGATACACCTGGTGATGAAACCGAAGTACCAATTGCATCTTCCGCAGAATCGGTGATATTGGAAGCAGACGAACCAAACAACGACATTGATCCCGACTCAACCTTGCCAGAAGAACCTGATATCCCAAAGAGGCGTTATCCAGACAGAATCAGGAAGCCTCCTCAAAGACTGAACTTATAATTGCTTAACTTCAACCAATGTATCTAGCAACCGTAATTGTAATTAGTTATTATTTAGTTGTTAAATGTATGTTATGTACTGTTTATCTAAAAGGGGAGGAATTGTTGTGTATGTACCTTTAAGGGAATAACTGGTCTCAGACTGCAGTACCGACAGTGACCACCCCTGTATAAAAGGCCCTAGCAGGCTTCTGTAGTTTCAGTTTCCAGGTTGTCTCCATTCAGTAAAGACTTGTTATAATCCACTCCTGCAGTCCGTGTCTCAATTATACACGGACATAATATTGAGGACTGTTTTTAGGGCGGGATCTAGGGTTTGAGCGGTCTTGAGGTCTGGGGGCAGTGTCACCCCTGTGGTCCCCTGATTCCCATCCCTGCCTCGGATTACTGCCATGGGTTTGGACCCATAGGGATCCCAGAAAGTGCCGGTGTGGGCACCTTCCCTGGCTAGCGCATCCGCTTTCTGGTTACCCTGGTTGTGGGGTCCCGTGGAGGAATGAGCCTTCACCTTGTGGATAAAGACTTCCCCTTCCTCCCCCACTGCAGCCAGGATCTTTTCTAGTAGGGGCTTCACGGTCAAGGGTCGCCCGTCCGCAGAGATATATCCGCGGCGAGACCAGATGGCCAGGTATTCCGTACACGAGTTGCATGTGAACATGCTGTCCGAGCAAATCGTGTATGGGGTGGGGAAGATTTCGGGGTGTGTAACGACGTACACTACCGTGGACATTTCAGCCTGCTGGGCGCTCATAGTGCTGGGGAGCTTAATCGCCAGGGCAATGTCTGCCGCGGGGTCATAAACTCCACACCCTGTGAGTCGTTCACCAGCAGATACCGTGCTGGAACAATCTATGTAGATCTTGCGGCCCGTTGGATGTATCCCGGCCCGTAAACCTACGTTCACTTCCCATACCCCTTCTACGGAACACCGATGGGCTGTTCCGGGATATACCATGTTGGCCGCGAGCTTGGGCTCGCATAGACCCTTCACCTTCAGATCCATCTGGGAAAGGAGGAGGGTCCAGCGTGCAATGCGGGCACTGCTTACTGTCCCATCCTTAATCCTTTCATCCAGAAGCATCCGGGTGGGTGTGTGATGGGTGAGGAGAGTGATAGGAGAGGTGCCTTTGAAGATCAAAGACCTTTTCACAGCCCAATGCGTGGCCAAAAGATGCCGTTCGCAATTGGAGAAACTCCTTTCCACATCAGTGAGCACCCTGGAGGAGTAAACCACCGGTCTTAGCTTGCCGTGTCGCTCTTGAAGCAGTACAGCGCTCAGGCTATCCCTGCTAGCCGCTACCTCCAGGAAAAACTATTCTCCTCAATCTATGGCCCCCAGAGCTGGCACAGTCTGCAAGTCCCCCTTGAGTTTTTCAAATGCTGCCTGGCAACCCTCATCCCAGGACCATTCCACTCCTTTGTGTAGGAGTCGGAGCAGTGGGGCTGCTGTGGCTGCATAGTCCTCAATGAAGTCTCTGCAGTACCCGGTCAGTCCCAGAAAGGACCTCACACCTGTTACGGTGGTGGGGATCGGTAGATCTTGCACCGATTCCCGTCTAGCCTTATCTATGACTCTCGCTGCAGCACGGATGGTCAGGCCCAGGAATTTTACTTCCTGCTGGCCAATCCGTGCCTTCTTCGGGTTCACCTTGAAACCCTTTCTGCCTAACAGCTCCAATAACTCGGCCAATAGTGGACCGTGCTCCTCCCTGGAATCTGTGAACAGGAGCAGGTCGTCCACATACTGCACTAGCTGATTGGGCTGGCTGAACTCTTTTAAGCTTCCTGCCATACATTGATGGAAAATGCTGGGGCTGTTGTGGAAACCCTGTGGCAAGCAGTTCCAGGTGTACTGTTGCCATTTAAAAGTAAAGGCAAACTTGTACTGATCCTCCCTCCATAAAGGGATGGACCAAAACCCATTAGAAATATCCAGCACCGTGAACGTGGTCACGGATGCTGGAATACTCCCTGTCAGGTCGGCAACTGCTGCTACCGTCGGCGTGCAGGCTGGGATGTTACTGTTGAGGACTCTGTCGTCCACCGTGGCTCTCCATGAATTGTCCAGCTTCTTCACCGGCCACAAAGGAGAGTTTGCGTGGGTGGCTATCGGCCTCAACACGCCCTGCTGCACCAGTGAAGACATTGCTGTCTCCATGTCGGGCTCCGCTTCCCTGGGGAAGTTGTACTGTTTTTGGGGTCGGGCCATGGGGTCCCCGTATACTCTGACCTCAAACCCGGTGACCCTCCCGCAATCGTGTTTGTGAGTGGCAAACGTAGTCAGGTGGTCTGACACGAATGCCTGCAGATCTTGTGGGACACTTGCGACCATGAGCTCGAGGTCGTAGCCCTCTTTTGGCTTCACGGTACACAGGGTCCATTTCCCTTCCTTTTCTGGGATGATGACTACCTCGCCTCTCTTACCCGTGCTCGCTCCCCAGAGACAGTGATTTCTAAGATCCACGAGAATCCCGTGTTTCACTAAGAAATCGGACCCAAGGATCCCTTTTCCACCCTCCACCTCCCACTTCATCAGTATACATTTTCACGTGGTGCGGAGTGGTCCTAAATGAATGGAGAGAGGGATGGAGAATGCACCAGCCTGTTCTTTACCTGTGAAGCCCAACAGAATATATGGAACCCCGGTGGACAGAGGTGAGGTGGTAGGGTTAGCTGTGTGGATCACGGTGCACGATGCCCCCGTATCCAACAAATAGGTCCCCCTTTCCTGCTCTGCTTCCATCTCCACGAGGGGTCGTCTCCATAAATCATATCACAGCATACATAGGTAAACGGGCTGCGCTGGCTCTAGTCATTGGGGTGAAATGGTCGGGTTTGCGAGAATGACAGGACCGGTGGTGGCTGCTACCCTCCCCTGCGAGATCATAACAGACTGCATTGTCTCTAAAATTGACTCTATTGCAGCGGGATCCATAGCTGCACCGGTTCCCTTTTCTGGGGCGGCGGTCTGGGCTTGGGCTTGGGCTGCGGGAGATCTTCCCTTATTATCCTTCTACGGATTTTTACAGTCCCTGCGCCAATGTCCATCCTTCCCACACCCGTAGCAATTGAGCTTGGCGTGGGGAGGGCGATTCCCCTCCTGATGCCACTCCTTTTTGCTTGGGGCTGCGGGTTTTGCTTCATGCACTTTTCCCTTAGAGGGAAGTGCCTCCTGACTCCTGCAATTCTTGTATGCAATGGTGAGCTGTCGGAGCACTGTCTCCTCTGTGGTACCGGGACCTTGGGGGTCAAACCAAGATTTGGCTTGGGCCTGTATCTGTGGTGAGCTGTTGGCAACCAGGCAGCGGAGCCAATGAACCCGCTGGACGTTGTTCATTGCGGCCCGTTTCGGCATGCCCGGACAGCTGCACCAATACACTGGCCACAGTCTTTCTGCGAAAACCCGTGGGGGTTCTCCAGTTAGCTGCACAGTCCCTTCCACATGGAAGAATGGATTACCGTCGTCAACTCCCATAACCTCCAGGACCTCGTCCCTGAGTTCCACATACCCTTTCCGTCCCCTCTTACTCCCTGCTGAGAGGCACTGAAGGATTGTGCTATCCAGGGAGAACAGCAACATCTTCACCTGTTCAAGATCATCACAATCATTGACGGTGGCTGTCTCCTCTATCTCCCTGAAATGGACTGAGGGATCTCCCTTCCCAGTGAGTTTTGGGAGGTGGCTCACCATTGCTCTGAGTTGTTGGGCACCGTGGGGCAGCACGATCTGGTTCAGGTGGGGTCCGTCCGCGCCATTTGCGTCGGTGGGACCGTACCTCTGGTGCCGAGTAGGACACATTGGTGCCGGCTCCGGCTTTACTACCAGGGGTTGTTCCTCCTCCGGTTCTACCTCGGCTTCCTCCCCTTCTACCACCCCCCCTTTGGGCCAAACCTCGTTATAGCTCGGCGGGGCTGAGGGTTCAGTGGCTGGTGCCACAACTACTTCGTGTGCAATCGGTCTTTTGGATTCCTTCAGGAAGTCTATTTGACTCGCTTTTGGGCTTATGAGGCATACCATGCCTTTTGCCTTTGCCAGGGCTGTTCTTAGGTCTTCTAACACCTTCTGGCAGGGGCCGTGGTCTGCGCTCTCAAACCCGTTCTCAATGGCCAGCTTGTAAGCTGCCTTGACCTCTACTACTCTCTCCTCCTGTGCTCTTAGCTGTTGTGCGAGGCGGGCGCTTTTCTCCCGTACCCTCGCTTCAAGCAACTTTGCCTCAGTAACCTGACATTCCAGGTACTCTATTTTAGCCTGATGTTGGCTGGCTACAGTTTGGCGTTCCTGATTCAGCGCGTGAAGCGCTGCGATGAGTTTTTCCCCACCCATGGCCTTTTCCTCTATCTCTGAAGCCTGGGTTTTAATCTTGGCTGCCTGTGCTGCAACGACTTTGTCCAAAATCTGGATTTGTCTTTTGTAGCACATCAGCCACACTGCCTTCTCGACTGACTTCTTATGTTCTTTGCTCTCTGTCCACCTAATGGCTGCGTCTACTGGACGCCCATCCAGTAAGAGATCGGAAATCCACTGCTTAGTGAGATTTACCTTGCCAAAAACATAATCCGCTATCCTCTCATCCATAACATTTTGTCCATTTAAACCTAGGTCTAATACATTGCAATCCTGCTGCCAGTGTCCTGCCGCAGTTGCCATTTTCTGTAAGGGGTTTTCGATCGCAGAGGTTTCTCTCTCTAGAGGCCTCTCTCTCTTGCACAGTAAAAACCTTGAATGGTTCGACCCACTCGCCCCTTAGGTTCTATACACTGGACTTTGAGGCAGGAACTACAATGTAGAGAACACTCTATAGATCAGGTTTAATGAAAATGAAATGAAATTTTATTGCATAAAGGAACAAATTGAATGTAAGCCAAATAAGGTACATGGGAGGGAAAAACAAATCATAATACAGTACTAACCAATTTTCAATTTTCAATTTCAATTTTATTGGTCACATAACTAAATGCAAGAAGTGTAATCTAGTCAGTGAAATGCTTTTTTCTTGACGAGCCGAGAGCACCAAGCAGCAAGAACACTTAGCTGCCTGGTACGCACGGAGCTCGCAAGGATGGCAGCCATCTTCATCGGCGCCATCACAAAAAAACACATACCGACATATACACGCATACATACTTTAAATATAAATAAAGCAGACATAAAATAAATAAAAGACATAAAAAAGACAGCACATAAAATGAACAAGCAATAATGTAAAAAAAGTAATTTCTACATTAATTACATTGATATTTCTACCCAGGCTTCTAGAATAATCTCTGGTTACAGGGTAGCCGCACTGGGAGAGCATCGTGAGGAACTCACAACTTATAATTAAATAAATTTAATTAATTAATTAATAATTAATTAATTAATTAATAAAATTAAATAAATAAAGTGCCCCCTCAGTCTTTCTCGATGTTTCCATCTTGGTCTCTCTCGATGTTTCCCCTCTCTCTCTCTCGATGTTTCCTCTGTCTTTCTCGATGTTTCCTCTCAGTTTTTCTCGATGTTTCCCCTCGGTTTCTTCCACACACCTGGCCTGCACATTACCCCTGGCTGTCCAACTTGGCGTCCTGGTAACCGGGTTCCGCTCCAGCTCTCGTCTTTCAAACTGTCACTCCAGCTCTCGACCTTCAAACTGTCTCTCCAGCTCTCGACCTTCAAACTGTCTCTCCAGCTCTCGACCTTCAAACTGCCACTCCAGCTCTGCTCCTTCAAACTGTCACTCCAGCTCTCGACCTTCAAACTGTCTCTCCAGCTCTTGACCTTCAAACATATATACAAGCATGTTATACTTTACAAAAGTCATCACGAAATGGGGAAACACACGGAACATCGAGGGACAACAACTCATAATTAATTATACCCAAAATGCCCACCCCCTAAGCCTAGCTAGATCAGATTATGAGGGGCCAGAAACATGCTCACCAATCCAATTAGAAAGTATAAGATTTTGAAAGGTCTGCGTTTTGATCCTCTCAGGTGTCCTGTCTCCACGTGGTCAACGCTGCGGGCTGCGACACTCTTTTTTTCTTCCTTGAGGTGAAGGTCACGGACAGGCTGGATGCTGGCAGGCCTGGACATCGGCGTGGACGGAGACCAACTGTTTGACCATGGTTAGATAGGTTTTTTCGCAGAGCCCAGCTGGTTTACCATTTTCAGATAGGTTTCTTCTGGAGGGCTACTGTCCTTTGTCTCGTCAACGGCCCAGGGTTTGTCGATGATCTCCCGATGGTTACCCCGGGGCGGGACGCAGACTCGAATCACCTTCTTGACTGGTCTCCGGATCGACGTTCCTCCATGGCTCTCGAAAAGGCAAGCTAGCTGAGCCAAGCTGCGCCACGCCACGCTACCCTTCACTCCACCAAGCTCCGAAAAGCTGCAAAAGCTCCAAGCTGCAAAAAGCTGCAAAAAGCTCCCGATGGCTACCCCGGGACTCCAGTTATACTTCTCAAAGAAGCCCTTATCTCCCGCCAAATCAAGGTTAATCTTTGTTTAACTTTTGGCGGGCTTGTAGCACAGCGGGGTAGTCTTTGTTTTTAAAGTATCTTCGGGATGGCCGGTAACTGCCATCTCTGGTCTGGAATGACCCTGCATTGTCTTTAATGTCCTTCTGATGTCTTAAAACGGTGCTTGATGTTCCCCCTATGAATATGAAACTGTTTCCCTTTGTCTGGGTAAACATTTTGATGGCCTTTATCTACAGGCCGATCTGATCGGATCTGCATCCAATCTATATGTATGGGGCTCTGTCTGGTTTCGTTTTCCCTGAAACTGCCTTCTAGAACCTACTGTGGGCTGAATCCACAAAAAGCTGTCTGGGGACTGCAGGAACCATTTTAAAGTGTCCCAAAAGCTGGTCATGGGGTCTGGCGGCCATTTTGTGTGTCCCTTTTTCTGGGCTTCTTTTAAAACAGTCTTTAAAAGTTAAGGCCTTTTCTGCCAATAGATCCTTATAGGACAAAGTTCAATTTTGCGAATTCTACAGTGTTTTGGCTACTAAAAATTAGTTACATTTATTCTCATAAAATATCAAAGTGCTGCACTTCCTTACATTAATGGGGGCTGTACTGGCAGTCGACCTCACCCTCCAGGATGGACTGCAGAAGGAGCGGAGGCAGCGAGAAAGATAGGAACATGTGGCCAAAGGGAGGAGGAGGGCCATTAGGGCTCTCTACAGGAGGCCATACCCTCCGAAGCTCTTCCGACAGCAATTCTCCTACCTTCAATTAAGCCAGGAGCAGTGTATTAGAAGGCTCCACTTCACCAAGGAGGTGGTCACAGAACTCTGCCACCTCCTGCAACCAGACCGCGAGCCTCAAATCAGGGCGGGGACGGTTCTCAGTGGCTGTCAAGGTCATCGTCACCCTCAATTTTTTTGTCAGCGAATCCTTCCAGTCTGCAACAGGAGATATAGCGAACATCTCGCAGTTCGCCGTCCGTTGCTGCATCCGGGGGGGTCACAGTGGCTCTCTACAGTAGGAGAAGGGACTACATTTCCTTCCCCATCACCAGAGAGAACCAGGACGAGCGTACATGTGGCTCTGCCAGGATAGCGGAATTCCCCATGGTGCAGGGTGCCATTGACTGCACCCACGTGGCTTTGCGGGCACCGCATAATAATGCTGAGATCTTCCGTAACCTCAAAGGCGACCATTCACTTAATGTCCAGTTGTTGTGCGACCACAGTCAGCGAATCCTCAATGTGAATGCCCGCTATCCTGGCAGCAGCCACAATGCCTTCGTCCTGAGCCAGACTGGTGTTCCAGCACTCTTCCAGCCAACACATCAAGCTCGTGGCTGGCTGGTCAGAGACAAGGGGTATCCACTCTCCACCTGGCTCGTGAATCCCCTCTGCAACCCCAACACTCCTGCACAGCACTCATATAATGAGAGCCATGCCACCACCAGGAACATCATTGAGCAGACCATCGGGGTGCTCAAGCAATGGTTCAGCTGCCTTGACCGCTTGAGAGAAGCCCTCCAGTACTCGCCGGAGCGAGTGTCCCACTTCGTCTTGGTCTGCTGCATGCTCCACAATCTGGCCATCATGAGGGCCCAGATCTTGCCAGCAGGGATTGTGGGACCACCTCAGGAGGAGGAAGAGGGAGAGAAGGAGGAGGAAGAGGAAGAGGAGGAAGAGGAAAAGGAGGAGGATGAGGACGAGGAGGAAGGGAGGAGGCAGGCAGCAAATCCCACTTTGGCACAGGCTGTCTGTGAATGCCTCATCAGACTCCAATTCCAGTGAATGAAACCCCAGATCCCCATTGCTCACCACATCCTCAGCAACCACATCCCCATCATACCATCTCTCTGTCATGGAATATCACAGCCTCCTCCTGGGCAAAAAGCTGAAATGAGAGCAACCACAAAACAAAGATTCCAAACAAAATTAATAAATTTATCAATAATCAATTCACACATACTATATCAATAAATCACCCTTGTGCACTCCCTTAGTGCCTGTCGTTTGGGTGCCCTTTCCTGCTGTAGTGCTCCTATGAATTGCTGCCTCAGTGACTGCAGCATGGCTGGTGGAAGGCTGCTGAGTTTCCCTGGGGAGACATCAGATGGCCTTGCAGGACGATGTTAAAATCATCCAGCTGTTTCCACAGACTCACAGTTTCCACAGCGAAGATTGGTTAACAGCACAAAAACTTGAAGTACCAATTTCATTTCATGCTTCATTCATGTGACTGATTTTGATGCTCCATATGTGTTTCTTGGAAAATTTATCTATAGACAATCTTATTAATAATAACATAAAGAGAGATTGACTGCTGCTCTTCCAGAGGGAAACTGTTACTATTGTCAATGGAAAAATACAAAATCTGTCGCAGTGATTGACAGTTTGTAAAACTCCTATTGTAAAAGAACAACGGAAATTAAAACAGAATATTTGAAAAAAGAGACATTAGAATGTGACACTGAAACAAGTAAATTGATAATATTGCCAGCTTTCAGAGATCTGAGGATTTTAAAGTCTAAATATCAAAGGAGCTTTTCCACCGAGATTTATATTGTCATCAGTATAATTGTTGATATTGCAATTATACCACTAGTGATTTGTTATGGATACAATTTTATTTCAAGATATACCTAATTGAAAAAATTAGACCAAACCCACCATATTTGAACTAAACTGACATGGAGAGCTGCAGCTTTTCACTCTCCACACCCAGCCCTTCTAATTTTGTTTCCATAGTAGCATGTCGTACAGAAACAAATGCAAGAGCTTCACCACCATGTTTGTCTGTGTACCTGACCGTGTAAGAGCACAGAAAGTGGCAGGATATGTGAGGTTGTTTATTCTAAATCTTTTATTTTGTATTAAATAAAACTGGGCAATGAAAGAGCAAAGCAAAATGCTTACAGTTAAGTCTTATGTTGTTAACTGACAGAAAAAATGCATATTTTAAATTTTACAACAATTTTTCTTCCTTATGGGCTTTTTATTTAAGAGTTTTGCAAAATATACATGAATATAAATACAAGTAAAAAGTGAGAAGAAATGTAAATTCTGAATCAATTGTAAAATCAGTCACATGAACAATGGTACTCCTGGTGACAAGAAAAAATAGAGAATTGATTACACTTGGGCATTGACATGAGTAAGTATGTCTAAGGATCTCCTAAACCTCTCATATAACTTCTCTAAAGCTGTTTATTGAGTCAATTATATTATTGCTTGGAATTAGTTTTACCTTATTCTGGCCGCTTCTCCACTAGACTAGTGATCTAGTGACTAGTGGATCACGAGAGGAACTCGGGACCAGGGATCACGAGAATATCAGTGCTAATTTGATCCTGTGAGAGACAACATCATTCATGTCCGAGGCTGGGACCCAGGAACGAGGACGAGCCCAGCAGCGAGGTCAAGGCCCAGGAGTGGCGCAGCGTGGATCAGCAGCGGGGTCGGGCCCAGGGAAGGTGCGGCACAGGTCAACAGCGAGGTCGGGAGGACCACAATGCATCCTACGAAACCCAATTTGTCCTAAAGTCACACAACCACACAGGGAATAAGAAAGTGGAACATATAACCTGAGAATCTATTTCTTCTAAAGCCATGTTGATTATTCTTTATGAATCTGCGTGCTGTTTCGATGAATGTTGATAATACCTGATAAAGTCGAACCATAGAAGTTTACAGCATAAGAGGCCATTTGGCCCATAATATTTGTGCTCGCTCTTTGCTAAGGTAATCCAAAATGAATCTCACTACCCTGCTCTCTCCCAACAGCCATGCATGTTTCAAATGTTTATCCACTTGTTCCTTAAAAATTGCAGTGGTTTTTGCCTCAACCACTCCCTGTGACAAAACATTCCATGCGCCAACAACCCACTGCAGAAATACATTTTTTCTAACCTCTTTCCTCACTCTCTTAAAGACAATTTCCCCTATGACTGATGTTAAAACTATAATTCCACAATTTGGGTCCCCTTTTTGTCTATCAGAATAAAATTTGTTATGTTCTAGAACTGTAGGAATTATTTGTGACTTTCACACCTCCTACATTAGGTGTTAGAGTAGAGTTCATGGACCTGAATCCACTTTAACATAAAACCACACAGATACACTATCTCCCAGAGATCTTTTATTTAACCACTAACACACAGATTAAATAAGAACCCAACTTAACCTGTCCTGGCGTCTTCAAGTGCCCGGTGGCCAAGCCGATGATCACATGAAGTCTGTTGAAATCTTTAGACATCTCCTCTTCATTAGACCAGGATATGTTTATGCTGGCCAACTGCAATAAAAAAAACTAGGTCTTGCATCAGTTCTTATACTATTTTGTGTTCAGATTCTTCATGTGGTGTTCACGTGTACATCTTAATGATTGCCTCATTCAAGCATGGCTTTTCTTCTTGTTGTTCATGATTCGTACAAAATTTAGTAGAGTTACTTCATCATACATGTCACTTGGTGCAGTTTAATGAGGGTCTTATCTCAAGACGGTGCTGGCCAGTTCCCCTGGTTCCTTAGCAACCCCAGATGTGTACTTGGCTACAACTGCTTCTTTTATCTGAGAAATGTTTGTTAAAAATGTTCCTCCATATTCCTTGTTCTCAGCTTGTGTTTTAAAGTGGTATATATATCATTAAAAGTTCTATTTTGTATTAAAGCCCTCCTTGTTGTCAGGGATATTTGAAATAGATTTCCCTTCAGAACTCATTGGGGGCAAAATTCATTATCGTCCAGGAATGGACGCTAACTTCGGAAAAGTATGAGATTTAGCGTCAGGTGCTAATGAATCTCGCTGCACACAAAATTCAGTGACATCGCTCAAAGAAAGGATGGGAGCGCTAAATCAAGCGCTAATGACCTAGCTCAGTGGCATTAGACTCAAAGCGCTGAGCAATTTCAGGTGCAGTCTAATCACTAGTCATCATTGTCACAGGCTCTTTCCAGTTCTTAAAGGGGAGGTTCAATCATGCTGCAGAACCTCATTCTCAGCATTGCTGGTTCTCAGCTGTATCAGCAAGCAACAGAAGGCCAAGGAGAAGGAACCGGACCATTGAAGGAGGTGTCATTATGGCAGATCAACAGCCCAGGGAGAGAGCTCGCAGAGTCTGCGACCACGCATTGGAGGCGTTGGTCTTCGCTGTTGAGAGACGGAGGGCGGTGCTGTACCCAGCAAGAGGCAAGAGGCCCTCGCCGCAAGTCTTCCGCACCATGTGGAGGGAGGTAGCGCAGCACATCTCGGGCAACACTTAGGTCCTCAGGACCCACACACAGTGCAGGAAGAAATTTAATGACCTCACTCGGGTGGGCAGGGTGAGTCAATGCTTCAACAAATGCTACATACCACCATCTGAACCTTAGTCTGCAAACACTGCCCAAAGCACCACACCCCCAGCACTCACCCACCAACAATCTCTACCTACCAACACTCACACCCACATCTCACACCTTGCACACAATGAGAGCTATTCAACTATGGCAGGCACATCTCCCAAACACATTGCTGAACACTCACTCACACACTTTCTTCTCTCTTGCAGGCCAAGGTGGCTCACAACAGAAGAGAGCAGGAGCGCACAGGCGGGGGACAAGCCGACACCCAACCACTTTCTGAGCTGGAGGAAAGTGTGCTGCAAATTATTGGGCGCCAGGTGGTGGGCGCCATGACCACTGGCGATGTTGACCCCCTTGGGGACAACAACAGTATGTTCATCCCTATTCCTTCCTCCCACATTCCACTTCCCCCTCACCCCACAAGCCTTTCCCACTTTCCAGCTAATCATGCTGTATGCATGCCTTTCTCCTGTCCTGCCACCCTCCCGAAACTTAACCCAACTCTTGTGCCTTTATGCTTTCAGATAATGAACAAGCAGCTGAGCAGCCTGTCCCTGAGGGTACCATAGAGAGCGAGGCGGGAGAAGAGGAGGACAAAGAACACACCGCATCACTGCATGTCTCACCCGCAGGCACCAGCTCAGATACTGGCACTACGCATTCTTTAGAGGCTGGTATAGTAGCGGGATCTGCACAGGGTGATGCACCAGGGACGAGCAGGTTGCAGCAAGGCCAAGGGGAAAGGGTGGCTTGGGAGTCAGCTCCCTGGAGGGCGGGTTCGCTCGTGAGTTCTGCTTCACAGGACTCAGATGCACAGGACCTCGATGGGGAGGCCTTTAGAAGAAGACTGATGGGCATGCACACGGAGATGATAGGTGCAATGGCAAGAGTGCCTGACAGCGTCTCGGCAATGGTAAGGAGCATGGAGGAGTCCACCTCCAACATTACACAAGGCTCTGCGCACACCATGGAGCCCATCGTTTACAGTCTGCAAAAGATGGTGGGCTCCCAGAGAGACCATGGCGACCCAGACCTGAAGCCGTGTGTGATGGGCAATCTGGTAGCTTCCATTGCAGCACAGGTGGAAGCCATGCAATGTCTTAATGCTGTAATGCAGTCTATGCATGGTGCCATCGATTCTCAGTCTGCTCTCATGCAGTCTCGCTTGATGCCACACAAGCTCTGACTGCTGCCATCGTGGCTGGGTCTACCACTGTTGACCGGGGCTTTCACGGTGTTGAAGCAGGCCAGCAATCTGTGCTCCAGCAGATTGGTAGTGATGCTGAGGTGCTGCCCGGGGGGAGTGCCAGTGGGTCAGTAGAGCAGGAACCTGCTGTCCTTTCTCAGGGTGACAGCATTCCTGCTCCCACCACTGGCACTCCGCCATTGCCCTTGTTGCTGCCTGTCATCCAGCCAGCCCAGACTGCTGCCGTCCATGCTGAGGTGGTGCAGTCTACAGCCGGGTCTTCCAGGTCCAGAGCTGGTTGAGGGCGTCCTACAAGGCCACCTGAAGTCTCCCGCACGGACACTCAGCAGCCTTCCACCCGCCGTGCTCCAGCCACTGGGCCAACACTTCATAGGAGCACTAGAGTAGGCAAAGGCACTGTAACGAGGGGCACTAAGGGATTGCACAAGGGTGAATAGCTGATATTGTTGTTGTAAATATGTGTTCACTGATTAGTGATAAATTAATTTAGTGGCTTTGGATAATTTTGTGGTGTCTCTCATTTCATCTTTGCGCTGTGATATGGCCTGTCACAGGGATGGAATGATGGGGATGTGGTGAGCAACAGGGATCTGGGGTTTAATTTATTGGAACCGCAGTCTGATGAAGTGATCACGGACCGCTCTTCCAGAAGGCCGATTGAGTGGCTGCCTCCTTCCTCGCTCGTGTTCCTCCTCCTCCTCGTCCTCGTCTTCCTCTTCATCCTCATCCTTGTCCTCCTCCTCCTCTCTCTCTTCCTCCTCTTGAGGTGGTCCCGCAATCCCTGGTGGCAAAGGCTGGGTCCTCTTGATGGCCAAGTTGTGGAGCATGGAGCAGACCACCACGAAATGGGACACCCGCTCCGGTGAGTACTGGAGGGCTTCTCCCGAGTGATCAAGGCAGCTGAACCATTGCTTGAGCACCCTGATGGTCTGCTTGATGATATTCCAGGTGGTAGCATGGCTCTCATTATATGAGTGCTGAACAGGAGTGTTGGGGCTGCGGAGGGGAGTCATGAGCCAGGTGGAGAGCAGACAGCCCTTTCTCTAACCAGCCAGCCGCGAGCTTGATGTGGCAGCTGGAAGAGTGCTGGCACACCAGCCTGGCGCAGGATAGGGGCATCGCGGCTGCTGCCAGGATAGCGGGCATTCACATTGAGGATTCACTGTCTGTGGTCGAACACCAACTGGACATTAAGTGACTAGTAGCCTTTGAGGTCATGGAAGATCTCAGGATTGTTATGCAGTGCCTGAAAAGCCACGTGGGTGCAGTCAATTGCGCCCTGCACCAAAGGGAAGCCCGCTATCCTGGCAAAGCCACATGCACGCTAATCCTGCTTCTCTCTGGTGATGGGGAAAGAAATGTAGTCCCTTCTCCTACTGTGGAGAGCCTCAGTGACCTCACAGATGCAGCGATGGACAGCGAACTGTGAGATGTTCACTATGTCTCCTGTTGCAGACTGGAAGGAACTGCTGGCGAAGAAATTGAGGGCGATGGTGACCTTGACTGCCACTGAGAGAGCCGTGGTTGACCTGATCGGAAGCTCGAGGTCTGGTTGCAGGAGGTGGCAGGGTTCGCGGTGACCACATCCTTGCTGAAGCGGAGCCTTCTAATACACTGCTCCTTGCTTAATTGGAGGTAGGAGAAATGCTCTCGGAATACCCTCGGAGGGTAAGGCCTCCTGTTGAGAACCCAGATGGCCCTCCTCCTCCCTCTAGCCACATCATGCAAGCTTTATTGCTGTCTCCACTCCCTCTGCTCCATCACAGCCCAAGGACATCGCTGCAGGAGTTCCTCAGGGCAGTGTCCTAGGCCCAACCATCTTCAGCTGCTTCATCAATGACCTTCCCTCCAACATAAGGTCAGAAATGGGGATGTTTGCTGATGACTGCACAGTGTTCAGCGCCATTGCTGAATCCCCCACTATCAACATCCTTGGGGTCACCATTAACCAGAAACTTAACTGGACCAGCCACATAAATACTGTGGCAATAAAAGCAGATAAGAGGCTAGGTATTCTGCATGAGTGTCTCACCTCCTGACTCCCCAAAGCCTTTCCACCATCTACAAGGCACAAGTAAGGAGTGTGATGGAATACTCTCCACTTGCCTGGATGAGTGCAGCTCCAACAACACTCAAGAAGCTTGACACCATCCAGGACAAAGCAGCCCGCTTGATTGGCACCCCATCCACCACCTTAAACATTCACTCCCTCCACCACCGGCGTACCGTGGCTGCAGTGTGTACCATCTACAAGATGCAATACAGCAACTCACCAAGGCTTCTTCGGCAGCACCTCCCAAACCCGCGACCTCTTCCCCCTAGAAGGACAAGGGCAGCAGGCGTATGGGAACACCACCACCTCCAAGTTCCCCTCCAAGTCACACACCATCGTGACTTAGAAGTATATCGCCGATCCTTCATCGTCGCTGGGTGAAAATCCTGAAACTCCCTACCTAACAGCACTGTGGGTGCACCTTCACCACAGGGACTGCAGTGGATCAATTTCTCAAGGGCAACTAGGGATGGGCAATAAATGCTGGCCTTGCCAGCGACACCCTGATCCCATAAACAATTTTTTTTTTTAAGTTTGCGATTGTGCAAGAGTTTAATTCATTCATTTAAACTGACAATGAAACAGTGAAACAGCACTAACCTGACAGCTGCGACTAATCCCATTAAATATCGCCCCTAGAGCCGTCATCCGCTTGCTTCACGCCTCCTCTTCTAATTCCAAAAGCTTATTCCTATTACTCTTTGCATTAGTATTGAATAATTTAATCTTATCCTTTGACTACCTTGCATCCTAATTTAGTCATTGCACTTTTCCCTTTTCAGAGCTGCAGGAGCATCAAGGAAATTCCCAGCAAATGTTACTAACCACAGACTCAAGCCAATTATCATATACTACTAACTTTGCACCCTGCATTTTAAACTTAACTACTATACTTTATTTGTTATATATTTCACCTATTCTTTTTCCATGATGTTGACAGCAGAGTGCTGCCCCCCCCCCCAAAATGTCATATCACAAATGGTTCAGCTTTTTGGCAGCATCAGCTCACCAGGTCTGTTTCTACGGCTAGAATTTTGTGGGGGGTCAGCGGGTGCGATCGGGGCAGGTCGGGTGGGAAAGTTTTTTTTGACAGAGGATCAGGGACCCGCAGTCAACCGTTGCCACACACCTTTCCCAATGTCGGGTCTGTCAATGCTGAGCAGACCCGACCGGCAGCGGCGGGGACCTAATTAAAATGATTAGCATCTAGTTGCCAGATGCTTAACAGCCTTTTTTTGCTTACCTTTTGTCTTTAACTTCATGACCACAGGACCCCCACTCTGCGCAGACCACGGCTGTCAAGCTGAGGTGGGAGTTCAGCGGCCATTGCTCCAGCTGATTACTTGACAGCTTCAAATGTATAGTAAAAGCTCCCACCTGGCTGATAATCATTTTCCTCAGGCAGAAGCTTTTTCTCCCTCCATTTCCAGCACACATTCTGCAGGTTTTCCACTTTCCACTCTCCAACCACTATCACCGCATTGGAAAAACTCTCTCACCACTGACAGAATGTTTCTGTCATCTCTACTTCACCTGCCATCTATTCCATCAACATGGGTGCCTGTTAGAAATTAGGGGTACCTAAAATGTATGTGGTTATGCGAATGAAACTGTGACGCGAATAATACTGTGTTTAGATGATTGTATTAGAACTTGAGATAAAGTGTCTTCAGACTAGTATTAGAGTAGCTGGATAGATACTTAAAATGTGCCTATGTTTTTGGTTCCGTGCGGATGTTATAACATTCCACACAGTGGCAGTCACATATGACCTTGCTTCCCAGGCTAGCTGTCTACTGTTTGTATGCTAGGAAGACTGCTGACTGTATCTTTAATTTGTCCAATCAAAGCCCAATGCCTATGTTTCTTCCATTACCGTTGATAACCAAATTATAATGCTAAGTTAGGATTTTGAATCTGTTTAACAAAAACTGCTACCTATGATACGTAAGTTAACCAGTGTGTGAGAATAAAGGGTATGTTTGGAAATGTAATGATTCATTCCATGGTACAATAGTCTGATAATGAATTCAAATAGTTAGTTTGCAGGCTGGCTGCACGAACAGCTTTAAACATAAATAACTGATAACAAGCAGTTACAAACAATGGGGCCCCTGACTGGAAAAGTCTGAAGGCTGAGCCTGGTATGTCTGAGTTGTTGACTCCAGGCTGGGGAGGACAAGGTAGGATGAGATACAGACTCTAGCTATGGGAGGACAAGGCCGGATGAGATAAGGGGAAAACAGTCCTCAGCATATTCTACCCCAGGTCCACCCCTAAAAAGAGTACAAAAGAAAGACCTGAAAAGCCCCTACCACTGACGGTGGAGTGGAGGGCTCCCCGAGAGTGGATCCATGCTGACTTTGGTGTAACACTCTTGGCAGTTCAAGAAGAGAGAGAGAGACACGTGAGAGGAGAAGGAGAGCTGTTTGCACACGCCAGCCGTCTGTCTGATCAGGGCCGGTACTCGCTGTTTGTCACGGTCATATGTTTTTGCTGTATAACTAGTGTTATATTCTGCCTTAAACTCTGATTAAACACAATGGGGGAGAAATTCGGTATTGCCTCGTTTGAGGCGCTAACTTTTAAAAGTTGAAAAAATTTGCACCAGGCGCTAATGATTTTCAACTTTTAAAAAACTTGGGGTTTGCGCTCCAGGAAGGAAGTGGAATGCTAAATCAAAGGTGAAGGAGATCGGGGCGCAACGCCATACTGCCGCTGCAAATAGCGGGAGTCAATCTTCTCACCACGCCCAATCAGTAAGTGCTTAGCGCCCTATTAGCGCCCCCCATACGCCTCAAAGCCCGCCTCACGGCTGAGTTAAAATCGACCCCAATATATCAACACACCCTTGGTTCATATTATTTCCCATGCTCTGGTAGTTCTCCAACTTGTAATGACAGTGTATTTGATATATGTAACCCATGTAGTAAAAAATATGTTAAAAAGGCCTAAGCACCGCACTGGACAGCTGGAAGTGGCTTAACTCTGGAAGGAAATTAAGTGAAGGAAGGACTTTTTACTTTGATGCATAAGTCAAATGTGTATCTATAATTATGACTAACCAGCACTAACAAATTAATTGAGCACACCGAAAGAGAAGATCCAAATTGAAGTAGAGGAGACCCCAGGCAGTGTAAAATCAGGAAAACATAGAAGATAGGAGCAGGAGTAGACCATTCGGCCCCTCGAGCATGCTCTGCCATTCAATGTGATCATGGCTGATAGAAGCAACAGAGAATATCCCAGGTGGGGCAGAATTGAAACACTGGAACAGTGAATTGAATTTGAGTGAGGGGTCGGAGGACTGCTCCTCCTCCTCAAGTGTGTGGATGTGAGAATACTGGGGAAGTCTCCACTTCACATTCACTTACTAACTAACCAGAAATAGACACACCGATTGAACCACCAAACCAATAATCTAGAGTTGTCATGGTTGGTAGAGGGTCGAAAATGAAATTGTGACGTGAATAGTACTGTGTTTAGATGATTGTATTAGCGCTTTAGATTAAATATCTTCAGACTTGTATTAGAGTAGCTGGATAGATGCTTAAAATGTGCCCATGTTTTTGGTTCCCTGCAGATGTTCTAACATTCCACACAGTGGCAGTCACATATGACCTTGCTTCCCCGGCTAACTGTCTGCTGTTTGTGTGCTAGGAAGACTACTGACTGTATCTTTAATTTGGTCAACCAAGGCCCAACGCCTATGTTTCTTCCATTACCACTAATAACCATATTATAATGCTAAGTTAGGATTTTGACTCTGTTTAACAAAAACTGCTTGCTAAGATGCGTAAGTTAACCAGTGTGTGAGAATAGAATCTTTGGGAATTTAATGATTCATTCCATGGTACAATAGTCTGATAATGAATTGAAATAGTTAGTTTGCAGGCTGGCTACATGAACAGCTTTAAACGCAAATAACTGTTAACAAACAGGGGCCCCTGACTGGAAGAATCTTAAGGCTGAGCCTGGTATGTCTGAGTTGTTGACTCCAGGCTGGGGAAGACAAGGTAGGATGTGAAGAGAAAAAGATTGGTGAAGTCAAGTGTAGGTCAAGTGTAGGTCCCTTGCAGTCAGAAACAGGGGAATTTATAATGGGGAACAAAGAAATGGCAGACCAATTAAATACATACTTTGGTTCTGTCTTCACAAAGGAGGACTTATCCCCAGCACTTGAATGCCTATTCAAAACCAGAGTGCGGGTTCAGAGTTGCTGGCGCAAAACCTATAAATTGTACCATAGAAACATAGAAGATAGGAGCAGGAGTAGGCCATTCGGCCCCTCGAGCCTGCTCCGCCATTCAATGAGATCATAGCTGATCATCCAAATTAAGTGCCCTGTTCCTGCCTGCTCTCCATATCCCTTGATATGAGGGGTCTGGGACAGTATGAGGGGTTTTTGACAGTATGAGGGGTATTTGACCGTATGAGGGGTATTTGACAGTATGAGGGATCTGGGACAGTATGATGTGTCTGGGACAGTATGTGGGGTATTTGACAGTATGAGGGGTATTTCACAGTATGAGAGGTCTGGGACAGCATGAGGGGTATTTGACAATATGAGGTGTCTGGGAAAGTATGAGGGGCATATGACAGTGTGAGGGGTATTTGAGATTATGAGGGGTTTTAAACAGTATGAGGGGTATTTGACATTATGATGGGTCTAGGACAATATGAGGGGTGTGGGACAATATGAGGGGTCTGGGACAGTATGAGGGGTATGGGACAGGTTGAGTGGTCTGGGACAGTCTGAGGTATCTGGGACAATATGAGGGGTCTGGAACAGTATGAGGTGTCTTGGTCAATATGAGGGGTCTGGGACAGTATATGGTGTCTGGGACAGTTTGGGGGTCTGTGACAGTATGAGGGGTATTTGACAGTATGAGGGGTCAGGAACAATATGAGGGGTCTGGGACAGTATGGGGTGTCTGGGACAGTATTAGGCGTCTGGGACAGTATGAGGGGTATTTGACAGTATGAGGGGTCTGGGACAGTATGAGGGGACTGGGACAGTATGAGGGGTATTTGACCATATGAGGGGTATTTGACAGTATGAGGGGTATTTGACATTATGAGGGGTCTGGGACAATATGGGTGTGGGACAGTATGAGGGGTTTGGGACAGTATGAGGGGTCTGGGACACTATGAGGGGTATTGGACAGTATGAGGGGTATTTGACAGTATGAGGGGTCTTGGACAGTATGAGGGGTATTTGACAGTATGAGGGGTATTTGACAGTATGAGGGGTATTTGACAATATGAGGGGTCTGGGACAGTATGAGGGGTGTGCGACAGTATGAGGGGTCTGGGACAGTATGGGGGGGTATGTGAGAGTATGAGGGGTATTTAACCGTATGAGGGGTCTGGGACAGTATGAGGGGTATTTGACAGTATGAGGGGTCTGGGACAGTATGAGGAGTCTGGGACAGTATGAGGGGTATTTGACAGCATGAGTGGTATTTGACAGTATGAGGGATCTGGGATAGTATGAGGGGTATTTGACAATATGAGGGGTCTCAGACAGTATGAGGGGTCTGGGACAGTATGAGGGGTATTTGACAGTATGAGGGGTCTGGGACAGTATGAGGGGTATTTTACAGTATGACGGGTCTGGGACCGTATGAGGGGTCTGGGACAGTATGGGGGAGAAATTGGGTATAGCCCCGTTTGGGACGCTAGTTCTGGCGAAGTGCAAAGCCTAGCGCCAGTTGCGATTTAGCGCCACCTGGTGCGATATTGGGTTGTTGCGCCCCTGAGGGTGATTGCGGCGCTAAATCAGGTTCTGCACGAGGCTCCTAAGGCGCTATCCCGGGGGCGCAACCCAATTTAGCGGCGGTGGGGCGCAGCGCAGGTGCTTTCAATAATCACTGACCCCGAGACACACTGGCGCCGGCCAGCTCTTAAAGGGGCGAGTCGATTAGGATCACCAGACCCAGCACTTCCTGGCATGCCTTAAATTCGGCGCTAACTTACCTGAGGCGCTCCATCCTGTCAAAACATGGAGAGGGTGAGACAGAGGGCAGAGCGCTTCACCGAGGAGGCCCTTGAAGCTTTGGTAGGCGCTGTAGACAGCAGGCGTGATATTCTCTACGCTGAGGATGGGAGGCGGGCTCAACATGCAGATTACCGGCGAGCATGGAGGGATGTGGCCACCAGAGTGACCTGCAGAAGCGTGGTGCCCAGGAGCACCGTACAGTGCAGGAAAATGTTCAACGACCTCACTCGGGTCGTCAGGGTGAGTGCCTTTTCCACGATCATCCTCATCCGTCCAACTGCACCTGACTTAATGGCTGGAGGGTGCCCGAACCCCCAAAGGCCATCTGTCAGCCAGCACCCATGGCCCTTCCAGGAAACACACACGCACATTCAGCTCATTGCACAATGTAAGGGCTAATCTACCATGGGGGGCATGTAATGTCAGCTCATTGCATAATGCTTCAACACTTCCCGTTCTTTCTCCTGCAGGCGAAGCTGGCGAGGAACCGCCGAGAGCAGCTGGCCACCGGTGGAGGCCCACCTCACCTGCAGAACCTAAGCGAGTTGGAGCTGAGAGTGCAGAGGATAGTGGGACACCGGCTGACTGGACCAGTCGCCTCTGGAGCTGCCGACCCCAGAGTGGACAGCGATGGTAAGGCTCTCACCTTTTTGATCTCTCTCCTACCAATTGTTCCCCCCACCAGCATGATTCTCCACTGCCGAGCCACGACAGTACATTGCAGCACTTATGCCTCCCTCGCTGCCACCCTGTCCTCACGCTAAAGCCACTCCTGTACCTCCCTGCTTTCAGATGGTGAATCGCCAGGTGAGGCTGCGGGCCCTCAAGCTGCCACTCTGGGTGACTCTGGAGGCGACGACCAGGAGGATGCCGGACCATCCCAACCACCCTCAGGCGAGCGAGCCCAACGCCAGACTGGGGGCACAACTTCCCTGGAGGGGGGCGGTGGGACCAGCTCTGAGGAGGAGGCAGTTCCAGGCAGCAGCGGGCTGCAGCAACGCAGGGGAGTGAGGGAAGCTCGGGTGCAGTCTCCCCGGAGGGCGAGTCAGGCCGCCAGTGTTGCTGCACAGAGCGCAGAGGAGGTGCGTGCCCTCAGAGAAATGACGACCAGGCTGGCGGGAGGAACACTGAGCTCATGGCTGCAGTGGGAAAGTTGTCTGAAACCATCAGGACACTGGCGCGGAGTGTCGAAGACATCTGCGCAGCACAGGCCCGGAGTGCGGTGGACTTCGGGTCAGCATTGGAAAGGTCTGTCCAGGGCTTCGCCGAAGCACTGGCACCTGCAACGCAAGCGCTGAGTGCTGCCACGCAATCACTCGCTGGTGTCCTGCATTCGCAGAGTGAGGGTAGGCGACCAGTGACTGCTGCCACCCTCGATGGCTCAGACAGGATTACCCGGGGCCCTCAGAGCACCACAGCAGGCCAGCAATCTGTGCTCCAGCAGATTGCTCCGGATGCTGAAGCGCTGCCCCGTGGGAGTGCCAGTGTGTTGCTGGAGCAGGGAGGTGCTGTCCTCTCTCAAGATGACACCATTCCTGCTGCCACCACTGGCACTTCCCCACTGCAGCTGCCACCACCTGCAGGACAGACTGCTTCCACCCATGCACAGGTGGAGCAGTCAGCAGCTGGGCCCTCTAGGCACAGAGGTCGTCCAGGCCGCACCTCAGGGGCATCTGCGCTCAGGGACAGTCAGCAGGCCTCCCCCAGCCTTGCTGCAGCCACTGGGGTCACATTAAGGAGGAGCTGCAGGGAGCAAAGGGGCCAGAGCTGCAAGAGACCGCGATCCCCATCCGGGGGCAAAGAGTAAAGGGGGGTGATGAAGCCTCTGTTGAGGTCGAATCAAGGCCATAGAGGATGCCATGAGAGAGCCTCATGTTTTGGACAGTCTCACGGGAGGGAGAGTCAATAATGTGTCTGTGTTATTTAAGCTTCCTGTTGTTATTCCTTTTTCATGTTGAAATGAAGCAATTTCTTTGTATTAAAACACTTTATTCATTTGCAAAGGCCAAGTCTGGTTTTTACATGATTTTTGCCCCTCACTGGCTTGGGGGTATGAGGGCGGCTCCAATCCTGCTCCTGGAATGGCCACAAGCATTCCGTCAGAGGGGCCTAGAAGCGACTTCTGATGAGCCTCTGACGCACGGCCCTTCCAGAAAGTCCCTCCCTCCCATCTTGGTCCTCCTCCTCCTCCTCCTCCTCCTCTGCTGGTGCGTCAATGTCTGCTGGCATTGGCTGGGAACGTAGGACAGTGAGGTTATGGAGCATGCAGCAAACAACGATGAAGTGCGAGACTCGCTTGGGTGAATACTGCAGAGCTCCCCCGGAATGGTCGAGACAGCAGAACCGCTGCTTCAGCACGCCGATTGTGTGTTCCACAATGTTCCTCGTCGCCAGATGGCTCGCATTGAAGTGTTCCTCAGCAGGGGTTCTGGCGATCCGGAGTGGGGTCATCAGCCACGGGCACAGAGGATAGCCCTTATACCCGAGAAGCCAGCCTTCTGGGTGAGCCGCGGCCTCGAAAGGGTCAGCAACAGAAGTCTGGCGCAGGATGAAGGCGTCATGGCTGCTGCCTGGAAACTGCGCATTGACTGCGAGGATCAGCTGCCGGTGGTCACAGACCAGCTGGACATTCAAGGAATGGAACCACTTGCGGTTGCGGAACTCCTCCGGATTGAAAACAGGTGCCCGCAAAGCCACGTGCGTGCAGTCAATGGTACCCTGCACCATGGGGAAGTCCGCTATTGCTGCGAAGCCCTCTGCGCACTCCTGCTGCTTGTCTGGGGTCATTGGGAAGGAGATGTACTGCCACCTCCTTCGAAACAGGGCATCAGTCACTTGACGGATGCACCGCGAACTGTGAGATGCTGGCTATGTCCCCAGATGTGGCCTGGAAAGAGCCGGTCGCGTAGAAGTTCAGGGCAACAGTCATCTTCACAGCCCCCGACAGAGATGTCCTGCACCTTATCTGAGGCTGCAGATCTGTCTGAAGCAGGTGGCACAGCTCACTCACGACCTCCTTTCTAAAGCGCAGCCTTCTGAGACACTGCTCCTCCGACATGTTCATGTAGGAAAACTGCTGTCGGAAAACCCTGGCAGCGTAAGGTCTGGTGTGGCGATGTCTGTTGGCCCTCCTCCGTCTGGCCATGGCCGGCCCCCTCTCCCTGCGTCTCAGTGCCCTTTCTAGATGATGCTGCAGCAGGACGTTCCCCTCCAATGCAGCCCCCATAATAAGCGCGCACAGGAAGTGTCCCCATTGTAAAAGCTCACCAGCAGCAAGGCAATGGTCAGAAGGCTGAAGTTCCTCTGCTTGCGTGGGCTCAGTGGTCAAAAGGCTCTCTGTGTGCAGCTCAGCAACTCTTTGTAACTCACGAAGAAGTTGTGCTCCAGAAATGGCTGCCGTTTTTAAACCACACCAGTCCCCTTTAAATAACGCCCCCCGCAGGCCGAGAGTGATTGGGTAAGGTTCCCTGTAAGCTGTCACTAATAGCGACAGGCGCTACGGAGGGGGGCGCCCCTGAATTTCTGATCCGGGGTGCCCAAAAGGCGCTGCACACTGAAATTATGTCATAATCTGCCTGCGCCCATGGGCGGGCACTATGAGTTTGTGCCGGTGCTAAATGCATGGGCTATATGGGGCGAGGCGCTAGGCACCCTGCGCCCGCCCGGAAATTGGCTAGCACCCCACTTCTCGGCCTCTTTAGGTGTTAATCGGTGGTGCAACCAACCGAATTTCTCTCCCTATGAGTGGTATTTGACAGCATGAGGAACATTTGACAGTATGAGGGGTCTCAGACAGTATGAGGGGTATTTGACAATATGAGGGTTTGAGACAGTATGAGGGGTCTGGGAC
Organism: Somniosus microcephalus; assembly: GCF_052327205.1. NCBI lineage: Eukaryota > Metazoa > Chordata > Chondrichthyes > Squaliformes > Somniosidae > Somniosus > Somniosus microcephalus. The sequence goes on along the minus strand of NC_140988.1, from coordinate 258,137,780 downwards.
AATATGAGGGGAATTTGACAATATGAGGGGTCTGGGACAGGTTGAGTGGCCTGGGACGATATGAGAGGTCAGGGACAGTATGAAGGTCTGGGACAATATGAGGGGTCTGGGACAATATGAGGGGTCTGCGACAGTATGAGGGTCTGTGACAGTATGAGGGGTCTTGGACAGTTTGGGGATATTTGACAGTATGAGGGGTCTGGGACAGTATGAGGGGTCTGGGACAGTATGAGGGGTCTGCGACAGTGTGAGAGGTCTGCGACAGTATGAGGGGTCTGGGACATTATGGGGGTCTGGGACAGTACGAGAGTTCTGGGACAGTATGAGGTGTCTGGGACAGTATGAGGGGTCTGGGACAGTACGAGCATCTGGGACAGTATGAGGGGTCTGGGACAGTGCGAGGTGTCTGGGACAGTATGAGGGGTCTGGGACAGTATGAGGGTCTGTGACATTATAGGGTCTGGGACAGTACGAGGGGTTTGGGACAGTATGAGGGATATTTGACAATATGAGGGGTCTGGGACAGAATGAGTTGTCTGGGACAGTATGAGGTGACTGGGACAGTATGAGGTGTCTGGAACAGTATTAGGGGTCTGGGGCAGTATGAGGGGTATTTGAGAATGTGAGGGGTCTGGGACAGAATGAGTTGTCTGGGACAGTATGAGGTGTCTGGGATTGTATGAGGTGTCTAGGACAGTATGAGGGGTCTGGGACAGTATGAGGTTTCTGGGACAGTATGAGGGGTCTGGGACAATATGAGGAGTCTGGGACAATATGAGGATCCTGGGACAATATGAGGGGCCTGGGACAGTATGAGGGGACTGGGACAGTATGAGGGGTATTTGATAGTATGAGGGGTCTGAGACAGTATGAGGGGTCCGGGACAGTATGAGGGGTATTTGCCCGTATGAGGGGCATTAGAAAATATGAGTGATCTGGGACAGTAAGAGGGTTCTGGGACAGTATGAGGGGTATTTGACAGTATGAGGGGTAGTTGATAATATGAGGGGTAGTTGACAGTATGAGATGTCTGGGAGAGTATGAGGGGTCTGGAACAGTATGGGGGTTTGGGACAGTATGAGGGGTCTGGTACAGTATGAGGGGTATTTGTGCGTATGAGGGGCATTTGACAATATGAGGGATCTGGGACAATATGAGGGGTCTGGGACAGTATGAGGGGTATTTGACAGTATGTGGGGTCTGGGACAGTAGGAGGGGTATTTGTCCGTATGAGGGGCATTTGACAGTATGAGGGGTCTCGGACAGAATGAGGGGTCTGTGACAGTATGAGGGGTATTTGACAGTATGTGGGGTCTGGGACAGTGTGAGGGTTTTTTTTCCGTATGAGGGGTATTTGACAGTATGGGGGTCTCGGACAGTATGAGGGGTTTGGGACAGTATGAGATGTTTGGGACAGTATGAGGAGTAATTGACAATATCAGAAGTAATTGACAGTATGAGGGATAGTTGACAGTATGAGGTGTCTGGGAGAGAATGAGGAGCATTTGACAGTATGAGGGGTATTTCACAGTATGACAGGTCGGTGACAGTATGAGGGGTCTGGGACAATATGAGGGGTCTGAGAAAGCTTGGGGGTATGGGACAGTATGAGGTGTCTGGGACAGTATGAGGGGTCTGGGACAATATGAGGGGTCTGGGACAGTATGGGTGTCTGGGAGATTATGAGGGGAATTTTCAGTATGAGGGGTAATTGACTGTATCAGGGGTCTGGGACAGTATGAGGGGTCTGGAACAATATAGGGGGTCTGGGACAGTATGAGGTGTCCGGGACTGTATGAGTGGTATTTGTCTATATGAGGGGCATTTGACAATATGAGGGATCTGGGACAGTATGAGGTGTTTGGGACAGTATGAGGAGTAATTGACAAGATGAGGAGTAATTGTCAGTATGAGGGGTAGATGACAGTATGAGGTGTCTGGGAGAGTATGAGGGGCATTTGACAGTATGACAGGTCTGTGACAGTATGAGGGGAATGGGACAGTATGAGGGGTATTTGACAGTATGTGGGGTCTGGGACAGTAGGAGGGGTATTTATCCGTATGAGGGGCATTTGACAGTATGAGGGGTCTCGGACAGAATGAGGGGTCTGTGACAGTATGAGTGGTATTTGACAGTATGTGGGGTCTGGGACAGTGTGAGGGTTTTTTTTCCGTATGAGGGGTATTTGACAGTATGGGGGTCTCGGGCAGTATGAGGGGTTTGGGACAGTATGAGGAGTAATTGACAAGATGACGAGTAATTGTCAGTATGAGGGGTAGATGACAGTATGAGGTGTCTGGGAGAGTATGAGGGGCATTTGACAGTATGACAGGTCCGTGACAGTATGAGGGGAATGGGACAGTATGAGGGGTATTTGACAGTATGAGGGGTCTGGGACAGTATGAGGTGTCTGGGACAGTATGAGGGGTCTGGGACAGTAAGGGTGTCTGGGACAGTATGAGGTGTCTGGGACAGTATGAGGTGTCTGGGACAGTATGAGGTGTTTGGGACAGTACGAGGTGTCTGGGACAGTATGAGGGGTCTGTGACAGTACGTGGGTCTGGGACAGTATGAGATGTCTGGGACTGTATGATGGGTATTTGACAGTATGAGGGGTCTGGGACAGTATGAGGGGTCTGGGACAGTATGAGGGGACCGGGACAGTATGAGGGGTATTTGCCCGTATGAGGGGCATTTGACAATATGAGGGATCTGGGACAGTAAGAGGGGTCTGGGACAGTATGAGGGGTATTTGACAGTATGAGGGGTATTTGATAATATGAGGGGCAGTTGACAGTATGAGGTGCCTGGGAGAGTATGAGGGGTCTGGAAGAGTATGGGGGTTTGGGACAGTATGAGGGGTCTGGTACAGTATGAAGGGTATTTGTGCGTATGAGGGGCATTTGACAATATGAGGGATCTGGGACAGTATGAGTGGTCTGGTACAGTATGAGGGGTATTTGACAGTGTGTGGGGTCTGGGACAGTATGAGGGGTATTTGTCCGAATGAGGGCATCTGACAGTATGAGGGGTCTCAGACAGTATGAGGGGTCTGTGACAGTATGAGGGGTATTTGACAGTATGTGGGGTCTGGGAGAGTATGAGGGGTATTTGTCCGTATGAGGGGTATTTGACAGTACGGGGGTCTCGGACAGTATGAGGCGTTTGGGACAGTATGAGGTATTTGGGACAGTATGAGGAGTAATTGACAATATTAGGAGTAATTGACAGTATGAGGGGTAGTTGACAGTATGACTGGTCCGTGACAGTATGAGGGGTCTGTGACAATATGAGGGGTCTGAGAAAGCTTGGGGGTATGGGACAGTATGAGGTGTCTGGGACTATATGAGGGGTGTGGGACAGTATGGGTGTCTGGGAGATTATGAGGGGAATTTTCAATTTTAGGGGTAATTGACTGTATCAGCGGTCTGGGACAGTATGAGGGGTCTGGTACAATATAGGGGGTCTGGGACAGTATGAGGTGTCCGGGACGGTATGAGTGGTATTTGACAGTATGAGGGGTCTGGGACAGTAAGAGGGGTCTGGGACAGTATGAGGTGTTTGGGACAGTATGATGAGTAATTGACAATATGAGGACTAATTGTCAGTATGAGAGGTAGTTGACAGTATGAGGTGTCTGGGAGAGTATGAGGAGCATTTGACAGTATGATGGGTCCGTGACAGTATGAGGGGATTGGGAGAATATGAGAGGTATTTAACAGTATGAGGAGTCTGGGACAGTATGAGGTGTCATGTACAGCATGAGGGGTCTGGGACAGTATGGGGTGTCTGGGACAGTATGAGGTGTCAGGGACAGTATGAGGGTTATGGGACAGCATGAGGTGTCTGGGACAGTATGAGGGGTCTGGGACAGTACGAGGGTCTGTGACAGTATGAGGGGTCTGCGACAGTACGAGGTCTCTGGGACATTATGAGGGGTCTGTGACAGTACGTGGGTCTGGGACAGTATGAGGGTCTGGGACAGTATGAGGGGCATTTGACAGTATGAGGTGTCTGGGACAGTATGAGGGTCTGGGACAGTATGAGGTATACTTGATCTTATGAGGGGTCTGGGACAGAATGAGTTGTCTGGGACAGTATGAGGTGTCTGGGACAGTATTAGGGGTCTGGGACAGTATGGGGGTCGGGGACAGAATGAGGTGCCTGGGACAGTATGAGGGGTCTAGGCGAGTATGAGGGGTCTTTGACAATATGAGGGGCCTGGGACAGTATGAGGTGTCTGGGACAGTGTGAGGTGTCTGGGACAATATGAGGGGTATTTAACAGTATGAGCGGTCGAGGACAATATGAGGGGTCTGGGATAATATGAGGTGTCTGGGACAGTATCAGGTGTCCGGGACAATATGAGGGGTATTTAACAGTATGAGCGGTCTGGGACAATATGAGGGGTCTGGGACAATATGAGGGGTCTGGGACAATATGAGGGGTCTGGGACAGTATGAGGGATCTGGGACAGTATGGGTGTCTGGGAGAGTATGAGGTGTCTGGGGGATTATGAGGGGGAAATGTCAGAATGAGGGGTATTTGACAGCATGAGGGGTCTGGGACAGTATGAGGGGTCTGGGACAGTGTGAGGGGTCTGGGACAGTATGAGGGTCTGGGACAGTATGAGGTGTCTGAGACAGTATGAGGGGTATTTCTCCATATGAGGGGCATTTGACAATATGAGGGATCTGGGACGTACGAGGGGTCTGGGACAGTATGAGGGGTATTTGACAGTATGAGAGGTCTGTGACAGTATGAAGGGTATCAGACATTATGAGGGGTATTTGACAGTTGAAGGGTTCTGGGAAAGTATGAGGGGTATGGGACATTATGAGGGGCATTTGACAGTATGAGAGGTATTTGAAATTATGAGCGGTCAGGGACAGTATGAGGTTTCTGGGTCAGTATGAGGGATCTGGGACACTATGAGGGATATTTGACAGTATGGGGGGTCTGGGACAATATGAGGGGTCTGGGACAGTATGAGGGTTCTGGGTCATTATGAGGGTTCTGGGACAATATGAGGGGTATTTTACCGTATGAGGGGTATTTGACAGTATGAGGGATCTGGGACAGTTTGACGTGTCTGGGACAGTATGTGGGGTATTTGACAGTATGAGGGGTATTTCACAGTATGAGGGGTCTGGGACAGTATGAGGGGTGTTTGACAGGATGAGGTGTCTGGGACAGTATGAGGGGTATATGACAGCGTGAGGGGTATTTAAGATTATGAGGGGTTTTAAACAGAATGAGGGGTATTTGACATGATGAGGGGTCTGGGACAGTATGAGGGGTGTGGGACAGGTTGAGTGGTCTGGGACAGTATGAGGGGGCTGGGACAGTCTGAGGTATCTGGGACAATATGAGGGGTCTGGGACAGTATGAGGTATCTTGGTAAATATGAGGGGTCAGGGACAGTATGAGATGTCTGGGACAGTTTGGGGGTCTGTGACATTAAGAGGGGTATTTGACAGTATAAGGGGTCTGGGACAATATGAGGAGTCTGCGACAATTTGGGAGTCTGGGACAGTATGAGGGGTCTGGGACAGTATGGGGGGTCTGGAACAGTATCAGGCGTCTGGGACAGTATGAGGGGTATTTGACCGTATGAGGGGTATTTTACAGTATGAGGGGTATTTGACATTATGAGGGGTCTGGGACAATATGAGGGGTGTGGGACAGTATGCGGGGTTTGAGACAGTATGAGCGGTCTGGGACAGTATGAGGGGTATTGGTCAGTATGAGGGGTATTTGACAGTATGAGGGGTCTTGGATATTATGAGGGGTATTTGACAGTATGAGGGCTATTTGACAATATGAGGGGTCTGGGACAGTATGAGGGGTGTGGGACAGTATGAGGGGTCTGGGACAGTATGGGGGCTATGTGAGAGTATGAGGGGTATTTGACCATATGAGGGGTCTGGGACAGTTTGATGTTCTGGGACAGTATGAGGGGTCTGGGACACTATGAGGGGTATTGGGCAGTATGAGGGGTATTTGACAGCATGAGGGGTATTTGACAGTATGAGGGATCTGGGATAGTATGAGGGGTATTTGACAATATGAGGGGTCTCAGACAGTATGAGGGGTCTGCGACAGTATGAGGGGTATTTGACAGGATGAGGGGTATTTGACAGTATGAAGGGTCTGGGACAATATGAGGGGTCTGGGACAGTATGAGGGTTCCGGGACAGCATGAGGGATATTTGACAGTATGAGGGGTCTCGGACAGCATGAGGGGTATTTGACAGTATGAGGGATCTGGGATAGTATGAGGGGTATTTGACAATATGAGGGGTCTCAGACAGTATGAGGGGTCTAGGACAGTATGAGGGGTATTTGACAGTATGAGGGGCCTGGGACAGTATGAGGGGTATTTGAAAGTATTTAGGGTCTGGGACAGTATGAGGGGTCTGCAACAGTATGGGGGTATTTGACAGTATGAGGGGTCTGGGACAGTATGAGGGGTAGTTGACAGTATGAGGGTCTGGGACAATATGAGGGGTCTGGGACAATATGAGGGGTCTGCAACAGTATGAGGGTCTGTGACAGTATGAGGGGTCTGGGACAGTTTGGGGGGTATTTGACAGCATGAGGGGTCTGGGACAGTATGAGGGGTCTGCGACAGTAGGAGGGGTCTGCGACAGTATGAGGGGTCTGGGACATTATGGGGGTCTGGGACAGTACGAGGGTTCTGGGACAGTATGAGGTGCCTAGGACAGTATGAGGGGTCTGAGACAGTACGAAGGTTTGGGACAGTATGAGTGGTCTGGGTCAGTGCGAAGTGTCTGGGACAGTATGAGGGGTCTGGGACAGTACGAGGATCTGGGACAGTATGATGTCTCTGTTACAGTATGAGGGGTCTGGGACAGTATGACTGTCTAGGACATTATGGGGGTCTGGGACAGTACGAGGGGTCTGGGGCAGTATGAGGTGTATTTGACAATATGAGGGGTCTGGGACAGAATGAGTTATCTGGGACAGTATGAGGTGTCTGGGACAATATGAGGTGTCCAGGACAGTATGAGGGGTCTGGGACAGTATGAGGTTACTGGGACAGTATGAGAGGTCCTGGGACAATATGAGGGGTCTGGGACTGTGTGAGTGGACTGGGACAGTATGAGGGGTATTTGACAGTATGAGGGGTCTGGGACAGTATGAGGTGTCCGAGACAGTATGAGTGGTCTGGAACAATGTGGGGGGTCTGGGACAGTATGAGGTGTCTGAGACAGTATGAGGGGTCTGGGACAGTATGAGGGGTATTTGTCCGTATGAGGGGCATTAAACAACATGAGGGATCTGGGACAGTAAGAGGGGTCTGGGACAGTAAGAGGGGTATTTGACAGTATGAGGGGTATTTGATAATATGAGGGGTAGTTGACAGTATGAGGTGTCTGGGAGAGTATGAGGGGTATTTTTTCCTATGAGGGGCATTTGACAGTATGAGGGGTATCGGACAGTATGAGGGGTTTGGGACAGTATGAGGTGTTTGGGACAGTATGAGGAGTAATTGACAATATTAGGAGTTATTGACAGTATGAGGGGTAGTTGACAGTATGAGGTGACTGGGAGAGTATGAGGAGCATTTGACAGTATGAGGGGTATTTGACAGTATGACAGGTCCGTGACAGTATGAGGGGTCTGGGACAATATGAGGGGTCTGAGAAAGCTTGGGGGTATGGGACAGTATGAGGTGTCTGGGACAGTATGAGGGGTCTGGGACAATATGAGGGGTGTGGGACAGTATGGGTGTCTGGGAGAGTATGAGGTGTCTGGGAGATTATGAGGGGGATTTTTCAGTATGAGGGGTATTTGACTGTATCAGCGGTCTGGGACAGTATGAGGGGTCTGGAACAATATAGGGCATCTGGGACATTATGAGGTGTCTGGGACTGTATGAGTGGTATTTGACAGTATGAGTGGTCTGGGACAGTATGAGGGGTCTGGGACAGTATGAGGGGTATTTGTCCATATGAGGGGCATTTGACAATATGAGGAGTAATTGACAGTATGAGGGGTAGTTGACAGTATGAGGTGTCTGGGAGTGTATGAGGGGCATTTGACAGCATGAAGGTTCCGTGACAGTATGAGGGGAATGGGACAGTATGAGGGGTATTTGACAGTATGAGGGGTCTGGGACAGTATGAGGTGTCTGGGACAGTATGAGGGGTCTGGGACAGTATGAGGTGTCTGGGGCAGTAGGAGAGGACTGGGACAGTATGAGGGGTCTTTGACAATATGAGGGGCCTGGGACAGTATGGGGGGTCTGGGACAGAATGAGGTTTCTGGGACAGTATGAGGTGTCTGGGACAGTATGAGGGGTCTAGGAGAGTATGAGGTGTCTGGGACCGTATGAGGTGTCTGGGACAGTATTAGGGGACTTTGACAATATGAGGGGCCTGGGACAGTATGAGGTGTCTGGGACAATATGAGGGGTATTTAACAGTATGAGCGGTCGATGGCAATATGAGGGGTCTGGGACAATATGAGGTGTCTGGGACAGTATCAGGTGTCTGGGACAATATGAGCGGTATTTATCAGTATGAGTGGTCTGGGGCAATATGAGGGGTCTGGGACAATAGGAGGGGTCAGGGACAATATGAGGGGTCTGGGACAGTATGAGGGGCCTGGGACAATATGAGGGGTCTGAGACAGCTTGGGAGTATGGAACAGTATGAGGTGTCTGGGACAGTATGAGGGGTCTGGGACAATATGAGGGGTCTGGGACAGTATGGGTGTCTGGGAGAGTATGAGGTATCTGGGAGATTATGAGGGGGAATTGTCAGTATGAGGGGTATTTGACAGTATGAGGGGTCTGGGACATTATGAGGGGTCTGGGACATTATGAGGGTCTGGGACAGTATGAGGGGTCTGGGACAGTATGAGGGGTATTTGTCCATATGAGGGGCATTTGACAATATGTGGGATCTGGGACATACGAGGGGTCTGGGACAGTATGAGGGGTATTTGACAGTATGAGAGGTCTGTGACAGTATGAAGGGTATCAGACATTATGAGGGGTATTTGACAGTTGAAGGGTTCTGGGAAAGTATGAAGGGTATGGGACATTATGAGGGGCATTTGACAGTATGAGAGGTATTTGAAATTATGAGCTCTCTGGGATAGTATGAGGTTTCTGGGTCAGTATGAGGGGTATTTGACAGTATGAGGGGTCTGGGACTCTATGAGGGATATTTGACAGTGTGAGGGGTCTGGGACAGTATGAGGGGTCTGGGACAGTATGAGGGTTCTGGGACATTATGAGGGTTCTGGGACAATATTAGGGGTATTTGACCGTATGAGTGGTATTTGACAATATGAGGGATCTGGGACAGTATGATGTGTCTGGGACAGTATGTGGGGTATTTGACAGTATGAGGGGTATTTCACAGTATGAGGGGCCTGGGACAGTATGAGGGGTATTTGACAGTATGAAGTGTCTGGGACAGTATGAGGGGTATATGACAGCGTGAGGGGTATTTGAGATTATGAGGGGTTTTAAACAAAATGAGGGGTATTTGAAATTATGATGGGTCTGGGACAATATGAGGGGTGTGGGACAGTATGAGGGGTCTGGGACAGGTTGAGTGGTCTGGGACAGTATGAGGGGTCTGGGACAGTCTGAGGTATCTGGGACAATATGAGGGGTCTGGGACAGTATGAGGTGTCTTGGTAAATATGAGGGGTCAGGGACAGTATGAGGTGTCTGGGACAGTTTGGGGTTCTGTGACATTATGATGGGTATTTGACAGTATAAGGGGTCTGGGACAATATGAGGGGTCTGCGACAGTTTGTGGGTCTGACACAGTATGGGGGTTCTGGAACAGTATTAGGCGTCTGGGACAGTATGAGGGATATTTGACCGTATGAGGGTTATTTGACAGTATGAGGGGTATTTGACATTATGAGGGGTCTGGGACAATATGAGGTGTGTGGGACAGTATGAGGGGTTTGAGACAGTATGAGGGGTCTGGGACAGTATGAGGGGTATTGGTCAGTATGAGGGGTATTTGACAGAATGAGGGTTCTTGGACATTATGAGGGGTATTTGACAATATGAGGGGTATTTGACAATATGAGGGGTCTGGGACAGTATGAGGGGTCTGGGACAGTATGAGGGGTCTGGGACAGTATGGGGGCTATGTGAGAGTATGAGGGGTATTTGACCGTATGAGGGGTCTGGGACAGTTTGAGGTTCTGGGACAGTATGAGGGGTCTGGGACACTATGAGGGGTATTGGGCAGTATGAGGGGTCTGGGACAGTATGAGTGGTCTGGGATAGCATGAGGGGTTTTTAACAGTATGGGGGGTCAGGGATTGTATGAGGGGTCTGGGACAGTATGAGGGGTATTTGACAGCATGAGGGATATTTGACAGTATGAGGGATCTGGGATAGTATGAGGGGTACTTGACAATATGAGGGGTCTCAGACAGTAAGAGGGGTCTGGGACAGTATTAGGGGTATTTGACTGTATGAGGGGTCTGGGACAGTATGAGGGGTATTTGACAGTATGAAGGGTCTGGGACAGTATGAGGGGTCTGGGCCAGTATGAGGGCTCTGGGACAGCATGAGGGATATTTGACAGTATGAGGGGTCTTGGACAGCATGAGGGGTATTTTACAGTATGAGGGATCTGGGATAGTATGAGGGGTATTTGACAATATGAGGGGTCTCAGACAGTATGAGGGGTCTGGGACAGTATGAGGGGTATTTGACAGTATGAGGGGCCTGGGACAGTATGAGGGGTATTTGAAAGTATTTAGGGTCTTGGACAGTATGAGGGGTCTGCAACAGTATGGGGGTATTTGACAGTATGATGGGTCTGTGACAGTATGAGGGGTAGTTGACAGTAAGAGGGTCTGGGACAATATGAGGGGTCTGGGACAATATGAGGGGTCTGCAACAGTATGAGGGTCTGTGACAGTCTGAGGGGTCTGGGACAGTTTGGAGGGTATTTGACAGCATGAGGGGTCTGGGACAGTATGAGGGGTCTGCGACAGTAGGAGGGGTCTGCGACAGTATGAGGGGTCTGGGACATTATGGGGGTCTGGGACAGTACGAGGGTTCTGGGACAGTATGAGGTGCCTAGGACAGTATGAGGGGTCTGAGACAGTACGAAGGTTTGGGACAGTATGAGGGGTCTGGGTCAGTGCGAAGTGTCTGGAACAGTATGAGGGGTCTGGGACAGTACGAGGATCTGGGACAGTATGATGTCTCTGTTACAGTATGAGGGGTCTGGGACGGTATGACTGTGTAGGACATTATGGGGGTCTGGGACAGTACGAGGGGTCTGGGGCAGTATGAGGTGTATTTGACAATATGAGGGGTCTGGGACAGAATGAGTTATCTGGGACAGTATGAGGTGTCTGGGACAATATGAGGTGTCTAGGACAGTATGAGGGGTCTGGGTCAGTATGAGTTTACTGGGACAGTATGAGGGGTCTGGGACAATGTCAGGGGCCTGGGACAATATGAAGGTCCTGGGACAATATGAGGGGCCTGGGACTGTGTGAGTGGACTGGGACAGTATGAGGGGTATTTGACAGTATGAGGGGTCTGGGACAGTATGAGGTGTCTGAGACAGTATGAGGGGTCTGGGACAGTATGAGGGGTATTTGTCCGTATGAGGGGCATTTAACAACATGAGGGATCTGGGACAGTAAGAGGGGTCTGGGACAGTAAGAGGGGTATTTGATAATATGAGGGGTAGTTGACAGTATGAGGGGTCTTGGACAGTATGAGGGGTTTGGGACAGTATGAGGTGTTTGGGACAGTATGAGGAGTAATTGACAATATTAGGAGTTATTGACAGTATGAGGGGTAGTTGACAGTATGAGGTGACTGGGAGAGTATGAGGAGCATTTGACAGTATGAGGGATATTTGACAGTATGACAGGTCCGTGACAGTATGAGGGGTCTGGGACAATATGAGGGGTCTGAGACAGTATGAGGTGTTTGGGACAGTATGATGAGTAATTGACAATATGAGGACTAATTGTCAGTATGAGAGGTAGTTGACAGTATGAGGTGTCTGGGAGGGTATGAGGGGCATTTGACAGTATGACGGGTCCATGACAGTATGAGGGGATTGGGAGAGTATGAGGGGTATTTGACAGTATGAGGAGTCTGGGACAGTATGAGGTGTCATGTACAGTATGGGGGGTCTGGAACAGTATGGGGTGTCTGGGACAGTATGAGGTGTCTGGGACAGTATGAGGGGTCTGGGACAGTAGAAGGGTCTGTGACAGTATAAGGGGTCTGGGACAGTACGAGGTCTCTGGGACAGTATGAGGGGTCTGTGACAGTACGTGGGTCTGGGACAGTATGAGGTGTCTGGGACAGTATGAGGGTCTGGGACAGTATGAGGGGCATTTGACAGTATGAGGTGTCTGGGACAGTATGAGGGATACTTGACAATATGAGGGGTCTGGGACAGAATGCGTTGTCTGGGACAGTATGAGGTGTCTGGGTCAGTATTAGGGGTCGGGGACAGTATGGGGGTCTGGGACAGAATGAGGTGTCTGGGACAGTATGAGGGATACTTGACAATATGAGGGGTCTGGGACAGAATGAGTTGTCTGGGACAGTATGAGGTGTCTGGGACAGTATTAGGGGTCGGGGACAGTATGGGGGTCTGGGACAGAATGAGGTGTCTGGGACAGTATGAGGTGTCTGGGATAGTATGAGGGGTCTAGGAGAGTATGAGGGGTCTTTGACAATATGAGGGGCCTGGGACAGTATGAGGTGTCTGGGACAGTATGAGGTGTCTGGGACAGTATGAGGGGTCTAGGAGAGTATGAGGTGTCTGGGACCATATGAGGTGTCTGGGACAGTATTAGGGGTCTTTGACAATATGAGGGGCCTGGGACAGTATGAGGTGTCTGGGACAGTATGAGGTGTCTGGGACAATATGAGGGGTATTTAACAGTATGAGCGGTCGATGGCAATATGAGGGGTCTGGGACAATATGAGGTGTCTGGGACAGTATCAGGTGTCTGGGACAATATGAGTGGTATTTATCAGTATGAGCGGTCTGGGACAATATGAGGGGTCTGGGACAATAGGAGGGGTCAGGGACAATATGAGGGGTCTGGGACAGTATGAGGGGCCTGGGACAATATGAGGGATCTGAGACAGCTTGGGAGTATGGAACAGTATGAGGTGTCTGGGACAGTATGAGGGGTCTGGGACAATATGAGGGGTCTGGGACAGTATGGGTGTCTGGGAGAGTATGAGGTATCTGGGAGATTATGAGGGGGAATTGTCAGTATGAGGGGTATTTGACAGTATGAGGGGTCTGGGACATTATGAGGGGTCTGGGACATTATGAGGGTCTGGGACAGTATGAGGGGTCTGGGACATTATGAGGGTCTGGGACAGTATGAGGGGTCTGGGACAGTATGAGGGGTATTTGTCCGTATGAGGGGCATTTGACAATATGTGGGATCTGGGACGTACGAGGGGTCTGGGACAGTATGAGGGGTATTTGACAGTATGAGAGGACTGTGACAGTATGAAGGGTATCAGTCATTATGAGGGGTATTTGACAGTTGAAGGGTTCTGGGAAAGTATGAAGGGTATGGGACATTATGAGGGGCATTTGACAGTATGAGAGGTATTTGAAATTATGAGCTCTCTGGGATAGTATGAGGTTTCTGGGTCAGTATGAGGGGTATTTGACAGTATGAGGGGTCTGGGACACTATGAGGGATATTTGACAGTATGAGGGGTCTGGGACAGTATGAGGGGTCTGGGACAGTATGAGGGTTCTGGGACATTATGAGGGTTCTGGGACAATATTAGGGGTATTTGACAGTATGTGGGGTATTTGACAGTATGAGGGGTATTTCACAGTATGAGGGGTCTGGGACAGTATGAGGGGTATTTGACAGTATGAAGTGTCTGGGACAGTATGAGGGGTATATGACAGCGTGAGGGGTATTTGAGATTATGAGGGGTTTTAAACAAAATGAGGGGTATTTGAAATTATGATGGCTCTGGGACAATATGAGGGGTGTGGGACAATATGAGCGGTCTGGGACAGTATGAGGGGTCTGGGACAGGTTGAGTGGTCTGGGACAGTATGAGGGGTCTGGGACAGTCTGAGGTATCTGGGACAATATGAGGGGTCTGGGACAGTATGAGGTGTCTTGGTAAATATGAGGGGTCAGGGACAGTATGAGGTGTCTGGGACAGTTTGGGGTTCTGTGACATTATGATGGGTATTTGACAGTATAAGGGGTCTGGGACAATATGAGGGGTCTGCGACAGTTTGTGGGTCTGACACAGTATGGGGGTTCTGGAACAGTATTAGGCGTCTGGGACAGTATGAGGGATATTTGACCGTATGCGGGTTATTTGACAGTATGAGGGGTATTTGACATTATGAGGGGTCTGGGACAATATGAGGTGTGTGGGACAGTATGAGGGGTTTGAGACAGTATGAGGGGTCTGGGACAGTATGAGGGGTATTGGTCAGTATGAGGGGTATTTGACAGAATGAGGGTTCTTGGACATTATGAGGGGTATTTGACAATATGAGGGGTATTTGACAATATGAGGGGTCTGGGACAGTATGAGGGGTCTGGGACAGTATGAGGGGTCTGGGACAGTATGGGGGCTATGTGAGAGTATGAGGGGTATTTGACCGTATGAGGGGTCTGGGACAGTTTGAGGTTCTGGGACAGTATGAGGGGTCTGGGACACTATGAGGGGTATTGGGCAGTATGAGGGGTCTGGGACAGTATGAGTGGTCTGGGATAGCATGAGGGGTTTTTAACAGTATGGGGGGTCAGGGACTGTATGAGGGGTCTGGGACAGTATGAGGGGTATTTGACAGCATGAGGGGTATTTGACAGTATGAGGGATCTGGGATAGTATGAGGGGTACTTGACAATATGAGGGGTCTCAGACAGTAAGAGGGGTCTGGGACAGTATTAGGGGTATTTGACTGTATGAGGGGTCTGGGACAGTATGAGGGGTATTTGACAGTATGAAGGGTCTGGGACAGTATGAGGGGTCTGGGCCAGTATGAGGGTTCTGGGACAGCATGAGGGATATTTGACAGTATGAGGGGTCTCGGACAGCATGAGGGGTATTTGACAGTATGAGGGATCTGGGATAGTATGAGGGGTATTTGACAATATGAGGGGTCTCAGACAGTATGAGGGGTCTGGGACAGTATGAGGGGTATTTGACAGTATGAGGGGCCTGGGACAGTATGAGGGGTATTTGAAAGTATTTAGGGTCTTGGACAGTATGAGGGGTCTGCAACAGTATGGGGGTATTTGACAGTATGATGGGTCTGTGACAGTATGAGGGGTAGTTGACAGTTTGAGGGTCTGAGACAATATGAGGGGTCTGGGACAATATGAGGGGTCTGCAACAGTATGAGGGTCTGTGACAGTCTGAGGGGTCTGGGACAGTATGAGGGGTATTTGACAGTATGAGAGGACTGTGACAGTATGAAGGGTATCAGTCATTATGAGGGGTATTTGACAGTTGAAGGGTTCTGGGAAAGTATGAAGGGTATGGGACATTATGAGGGGCATTTGACAGTATGAGAGGTATTTGAAATTATGAGCTCTCTGGGATAGTATGAGGTTTCTGGGTCAGTATGAGGGGTATTTGACAGTATGAGGGGTCTGGGACACTATGAGGGGTCTGGGACAGTATGAGGGTTCTGGGACATTATGAGGGTTCTGGGACAATATTAGGGGTATTTGACCGTATGAGGGGTATTTGACAATATGAGGGATCTGGGACAGTATGATGTGTCTGGGACAGTATGTGGGGTATTTGACAGTATGAGGGGTATTTCACAGTATGAGGGGTCTGGGACAGTATGAGGGGTATTTGACAGTATGAAGTGTCTGGGACAGTATGAGGGGTATATGACAGCGTGAGGGGTATTTGAGATTATGAGGGGTTTTAAACAAAATGAGGGGTATTTGACATTATGATGGGTCTGGGACAATATGAGGGGTGTCGGACAATATGAGCGGTCTGGGACAGTATGAGGGGTCTGGGACAGGTTGAGTGGTCTGGGACAGTATGAGGGGTCTGGGACAGTCTGAGGTATCTGGGACAATATGAGGGGTCTGGGACAGTATGAGGTGTCTTGGTAAATATGAGGGGTCAGGGACAGTATGAGGTGTCTGGGACAGCTTGGGGTTCTGTGACATTATGATGGGTATTTGACAGTATAAGGGGTCTGGGACAATATGAGGGGTCTGCGACAGTTTGTGGGTCTGACACAGTATGGGGGTTCTGGAACAGTATTCGGCGTCTGGGACAGTATGAGGGATATTTGACTGTATGAGGGTTATTTGACAGTATGAGGGGTATTTGACATTATGAGGGGTCTGGGACAATATGAGGTGTGTGGGACAGTATGAGGGGTTTGAGACAGTATGAGGGGTCTGGGACAGTATGAGGGGTATTGGTCAGTATGAGGGGTATTTGACAGAATGAGGGTTCTTGGACATTATGAGGGGTATATGACAATATGAGGGGTATTTGACAATATGAGGGGTCTGGGACAGTATGAGGGGTCTGGGACAGTATGAGGGGTCTGGGACAGTATGGGGGCTATGTGAGAGTATGAGGGGTATTTGACCGTATGAGGGGTCTGGGACAGTTTGAGCTTCTGGGACAGTATGAGGGGTCTGGGACACTATGAGGGGTATTGGGCAGTATGAGGGGTCTGGGACAGTATGAGTGGTCTGGGATAGCATGAGGGGTTTTTAACAGTATGGGGGGTCAGGGACTGTATGAGGGGTCTGGGACAGTATGAGGGGTATTTGACAGCATGAGGGGTATTTGACAGTATGAGGGATCTGGGATAGTATGAGGGGTACTTGACAATATGAGGGGTCTCAGACAGTAAGAGGGGTCTGGGACAGTATTAGGGGTATTTGACTGTATGAGGGGTCTGGGACAGTATGAGGGGTATTTGACAGTATGAAGGGTCTGGGACAGTATGAGGGGTCTGGGCCAGTATGAGGGTTCTGGGACAGCATGAGGGATATTTGACAGTATGAGGGGTCTCGGACAGCATGAGGGGTATTTGAAAGTATGAGGGATCTGGGATAGTATGAGGGGTATTTGACAATATGAGGGGTCTCAGACAGTATGAGGGGTCTGGGACAGTATGAGGGGTATTTGACAGTATGAGGGGCCTGGGACAGTATGAGGGGTATTTGAAAGTATTTAGGGTCTTGGACAGTATGAGGGGTCTGCAACAGTATGGGGGTATTTGACAGTATGATGGGTCTGTGACAGTATGAGGGGTAGTTGACAGTATGAGGGTCTGGGACAATATGAGGGGTCTGGGACAATATGAGGGGTCTGCAACAGTATGAGGGTCTGTGACAGTCTGAGGGGTCTGGGACAGTTTGGGGGGTATTTGACAGCATGAGGGGTCTGGGACAGTATGAGGGGTCTGCGACAGTAGGAGGGGTCTGTGACAGTATGAGGGGTCTGGGACATTATGGGGGTCTGGGACAGTACGAGGGATCTGGGACAGTATGAGGTGCCTAGGACAGTATGAGGGGTCTGAGACAGTACGAAGGTTTGGGACAGTATGAGGGGTCTGGGTCAGTGCGAAGTGTCTGGGACAGTATGAGGGGTCTGGGACAGTACGAGGATCTGGGACAGTATGATGTCTCTGTTACAGTATGAGGGGTCTGGGACAGTATGACTGTCTAGGATATTATGGGGGTCTGGGACAGTACGAGGGGTCTGGGGCAGTATGAGGTGTATTTGACAATATGAGGGGTCTGGGACAGAATGAGTTATCTGGGACAGTATGAGGTGTCTGGGACAATATGAGGTGTCTAGGACAGTATGAGGGGTCTGGGACAGTATGAGTTTACTGCGACAGTATGAGGGGTCTGGGACAATGTGAGGGGCCTGGGACAATATGAAGGTCCTGGGACAATATGAGAGGTCTGGGACTGTGTGAGTGGACTGGGACAGGATGAGGGGTATTTGACAGTATGAGGGGTCTGGGACAGTATGAGGTGTCTGAGACAGTATGAGGGGTCTGGGACAGTATGAGGGGTATTTGTCCGTATGAGGGGCATTTAACAACATGAGGGATCTGGGACAGTAAGAGGGGTCTGGGACAGTAAGAGGGGTATTTGACAGTATGAGGGGTATTTGATAATATGAGGGGTAGTTGACAGTATGAGGTGTCTGGGAGAGTATGAGGGGTATTTTTTCCATATGAGGGGCATTTGACAGTATGAGGGGTCTCGGACAGTATGAGGGGTTTGGGACAGTATGAGGTGTTTGGGACAGTATGAGGAGTAATTGACAATATTAGGAGTTATTGACAGTATGAGGGGTAGTTGACAGTATGAGTTGACTGGGAGAGTATGAGGAGCATTTGACAGTATGAGGGGCATTTGACAGTATGACGAGTCCGTGACAGTATGAGGGGATTGGGAGAGTATGAGGGGTATTTGACAGTATGAGGAGTCTGGGACAGTATGAGGTGTCATGTACAGTATGAGGGGTCTGGAACAGTATGGGGTGTCTGGGACAGTATGAGGCGTCAGGGACAGTATGAGGGTTATGGGACAGCATGAGGTGTCTGGGACAGTATGAGGGGTCTGGGACAGTACGAGGGTCTGTGACAGTATGAGTGGTCTGGGACAGTACGAGGTCTCTGGGACAGTATGAGGGGTCTGTGACAGTACGTGGATCTGGGACAGTATGAGGTGTCTGGGACAGTATGAGGGTCTGGGACAGTATGAGGGGCATTTGACAGTATGAGGTGTCTGGGACAGTATGAGGGATACTTGACAATATGGGGGGTCTGGGACAGAATGAGTTGTCTGGGACAGTATGAGGTGTCTGGGACAGTATTAGGGGTCTGGGACAGTATGGGGGTCTGGGACAGAATGAGGTGTCTGGGACAGAATGAGGTGTCTGGGACAGTATGAGGTGTCTAGGATAGTATGAGGGGTCTAGGAGAGTATGAGGGGTCTTTGACAATATGAGGGGCCTGGGACAGTATGAGGTGTCTGGGACAGTATGAGGTGCCTGGGACAATATGAGGGGTATTTAACAGTATGAGCGGTCGAGGACAATATGAGGGGTCTGGGACAATATGAGGTGTCTGGGACAGTATCAGGTGTCTGGGACAATATGAGGGGTATTTAACAGTATGAGCGGTCTGGGACAATATGAGGGGTCTGGGACAATATGAGGGGTCTGGGACAATATGAGGGGTCTGGGACAGTATGAGGGATCTGGGACAGTATGGGTGTCTGGGAGAGTATGAGGTGTCTGGGAGATTATGAGGGGGAAATGTCAGAATGAGGGGTATTTGACAGCATGAGGGGTCTGGGACAGTATGAGGGGTCTGGGACAGTACGAGGGTTCTGGGACAGTATGAGGTGCCTAGGACAGTATGAGGGGTCTGAGACAGTACGAAGGTTTGGGACAGTATGAGGGGTCTGGGTCAGTGCGAAGTGTCTGGGACAGTATGAGGGGTCTGGGACAGTACGAGGATCTGGGACAGTATGACTGTCTAGGACATTATGGGGGTCTGGGACAGTACGAGGGGTCTGGGGCAGTATGAGGTGTATTTGACAATATGAGGGGTCTGGGACAGAATGAGTTACCTGGGACAGTATGAGGTGTCTGGGACAATATGAGGTGTCTAGGACAGTATGAGGGGTCTGGGACAGTATGAGGTTACTGGGACAGTATGAGGGGTCTGGGACAATATGAGGGGCCTGGGACAATTTGAAGGTCCTGGGACAATATGAGGGGTCTGGGACTGTGTGAGTGGACTGGGACAGTATGAGCGGTATTTGACAGTATGAGGGGTCTGGGACAGTATGAGGGGTATTTGACAGTATGAGGGGTATTTGATAATATGAGGGGTAGTTGACAGTATGAGGTGTCTGGGAGAGTATGAGGGGTATTTTTTCCGTATGAGGGGCATTTGACAGTATGAGGGGTCTCGGACAGTATGAGGGGTATTTGACAGTATGAGGGGTTTGGGACAGTATGAGGAGTAATTGACAATATTAGGGGTTATTGACAGTATGAGGGGTAGTTGACAGTATGAGGTGACTGGGAGAGTATGAGGAGCATTTGACAGTATGAGGGGTATTTGACAGTATGACAGGTCCGTGACAGTATGAGGGGTCTGGGACAATATGAGGGGTCTGAGAAAGCTTGGGGGTATGGGACAGTATGAGGTGTCTGGGACAGTATGAGGGGTGTGGGACAATATGAGGGGTGTGGGACAGTATGGGTGTCTGGGAGAGTATGAGGTGTCTGGGAGATTATGAGGGGTCTGGGACAGTATGAGGGGTCTGGGACAGTATGGGGGCTATGTGAGAGTATGACGGGTATTTGACCGTATGAGGGATCTGGGACAGTTTGAGGTTCTGGGACAGTATGAGGGGTCTGGGACACTATGAGGGGTATTGGGCAGTATGAGGGGTCTGGGACAGTATGAGTGGTCTCGGATAGCATGAGGGGTATTTAACAGTATGGGGGGTCAGGGACTGTATGAGGGGTCTGGGACAGTATGAGGGGTATTTGACAGCATGAGGGGTATTTGACAGTATGAGGGATCTGGGATAGTATGAGGTGTATTTGACAATATGAGGGGTCTCAGACAGTATGAGGGATCTGAGACAGTATGAGGGGTCTGGGACAGTATGAGGGATATTTGACAGTATGAGGGGTCTCGGACAGCATGAGGGGTATTTGACAGTATGAGGGATCTGGGATAGTATGAGGGGTATTTGACAGTATGAGGGGCATTTGAAAGTATTTAGGGTCTGGGACAGTATGAGGGCTCTGCAACAGTATGGGGGTATTTGACAGTATGAGGGGTCTGGGACAGTATGAGGGGTAGTTGACAGTATGAGGGTCTGGGACAATATGAGGGGTCTCGGACAATATGAGGGGTCTGCAACAGTATGAGCGTCTGTGACAGTCTGAGGGGTCTGGGACAGTTTGGGGGGTATTTGACAGCATGAGAGGTCTGGGACAGTATGAGGGGTCTGCGACAGTAGGAGGGGTCTGCGACAGTATGAGGGGTCTGGGACATTATGGGGGTCTGGGACAGTACGAGGGTTCTGGGACAGTATGAGGTGCCTAGGACAGTATGAGGGGTCTGAGACAGTACGAAGGTTTGGGACAGTATGAGCGGTCTGGGTCAGTGCGAAGTGTCTGGGACAGTATGAGGGGTCTGGGACAGTACGAGGATCTGGGACAGTATGATGTCTCTGTTACAGTATGAGGGGTCTGGGACAGTATGACTGTCTGGGACATTATGGGGGTCTGGGACAGTACGAGCGGTCTGGGGCAGTATGAGGTGTATTTGACAATATGAGGGGTCTGGGACAGAATGAGTTACCTGGGACAGTATGAGGTGTCTGGGACAATATGAGGTGTCTAGGACAGTATGAGGGGTCTGGGACAGTATGAGGTTACTGGGACAGTATGAGGGGTCTGGGACAATATGAGGGGCCTGGGACAATATGAAGGTCCTGGGACAATATGAGGGGTCTGGGACTGTATGAGTGGACTGGGACAGTATGAGGGGTATTTGACAGTATGAGGGGTCTGGGACAGTATGAGGGGTCTGGGACATTATGAGTGGTCTGGTACAATGTAAGGGGTCTGGGACAGTATGAGGTGTCTGAGACAGTATGAGGGGTCTGGGACAGTAAGAGGGGTATTTGACAGTATGAGGGGTATTTGATAATATGAGGGGTAGTTGACAGTATGAGGTGTCTGGGAGAGTATGAGGGGTATTTTATCCGTATGAGGGGCATTTTACAGTATGAGGGGTCTCGGACAGTATGAGGGGTTTGGGACAGTATGAGGTGTTTGGGACAGTATGAGGAGTAATTGACAATATTAGGAGTTATTGACAGTATGAGGGGTAGTTGACAGTATGAGGTGACTGGGAGAGTATGAGGAGCATTTGACAGTATGAGGGGTATTTGACAGTATGACAGGTCCATGACAGTATGAGGGGTCTGGGACAATATGAGGGGTCTGAGAAAGCTTGTGGGTATCGGACAGTATGAGGTGTCTGGGACAGTATGAGGGGTGTGGGACAATATGAGGGGTGTGGGACAGTATGGGTGTCTGGGAGAGTATGAGGTGTCTGGGAGATTATGAGGGGGATTTTTCAGTATGAGGGGTATTTGACTGTATCAGCGGTCTGGGACTGTATGAAGGGTCTGGAACAATATAGGGCATCTGGGTCATTATGAGGTGTCTGGGACTGTATGAGTGGTATTTGACAGTATGAGTGGTCTGGGACAGTATGAGGGGTCTGGGACAGTATGAGGGGTATTTGTCCGTATGAGGGGCATTTGACAATATGAGGAGTAATTGACAGTATGAGGGGTAGTTGACAGTATGAGGTGTCTGGGAGTGTATGAGGGGCATTTGACAGCATGAAGGTTCCGTGACAGTATGAGGGGAATGGGATAGTATGAGGGGTATTTGACAATATGAGGGGTCTGGGACAGTATGAGGTGTCTGGGGCAGTATACATAGATACATAGATACATAGAAGATAGGAGCAGGAGTAGGCCATTCGGCCCTTCGTGCCTGCTCCGCCATTCGATGAGATCATGGCTGATCCTTTAATTCAGTATCCCGTCCCCGCCTTCTCTCCGTAACCCTTAACCCCTTTTG